>NC_141383.1:18914945-20114945 GCF_017979445.1 Akebia trifoliata
TTAGTTGTAAGGTCTAAATCTTTCTCGATTCTAGTTGGGTCTAAAGAGGTAGGTCCAAGGTAGATATGGGCTTCAATCAATCACCATATGGGACCCAAACCTACTGTTAGGGAGCGGTACATGTCAGATGGTCGCCCATACCACTCACTAGGTCCAATAATCAAACAGGAAGATGTCCTTGCTTATATTCTTACTTATTTGTAACAAATTTTAAATTTCTTTTTCAAATTTTAGAAAGAATTTTTGTTTTTGTTTTTTTTTGTTTTATATATTCAGGTTTCATCATCAAGTACACAAGTATCAATTTCTTTTTATTTATTATTATTATTAGTTATTTAATATTTAATTTTCAAATAAAGAGAAAGTGGTAATTGATCAAATACAAAAGATTGGGTAATTTTGGAGAAAAAAAAAGTTTTTATTGCCACACCAACTTTTGTTTTATGGTGATTTATATATAATAATTGGGGTGGCGTTAGTAAAAGTTGATGTGACGGACTAATGGAAAAAAAAGAGCTTCTATTGCCGCACCACCTTTTGCTGTGCCAACAACTCAAGATGTGTGCTAATTCTTTGGTGATTTACATATAATAATTGGGGTGGCGTTAGCAAAAGTTGGTGTGGCAGACTAATGTAAAAAATGATTAAGATGCCTTTTTCTTCAACTTTTGACCAAAACCCTTGTCCCCCAACAACCAAACCCCACCATATAAAACTTTTAAAATAAAAAATTTCTACCTCGTTTCAACTCGTTCGACCATCAAACCTTAAGAAGAAAATAAGATTTGGTGGGAGGCTTGAAGATGATATAATTTTTAAATAAAACTAAAAGGCAAGAGTTTTGATAATTATGAGTTGAATTAAGAAAAGCTTGATGAGTTTCAATGAGTTCAAAACAACATTCAAGGGTTTCTATCATGAGGTTGAAGATGAGGGTATTTGGGTTATTTATGTTAGTCTATCTTACAAAATCAAATTCAAGAAAATACGTCATCACTTTGAATACACACGGGGAGTTATCTCTAATTTTGACCTAAAGCTTAGAGGGTACCTCTGATGGGGTTAGAAGTTTTGGAATAGGCTGATTTTTGGTGATGATGATCTCCTCATCATAGAGATCATCCTCACAAAAAATCAGTTCATTCCAAAGCTTGTAACCCATGTTTTGAAAAATGCGTGACACCAAGTGGGGCACCATAATGGGGTTGTTGAACCGCTCCCTATATGGAAGTGGTTCGGCAGCCTCTTATGGTGCCACGCATTTTTTGTAAAGTACTTTTGATGGGGTTACAAGTTTTAGAATAGGCTGATTTTTTGTGATGATGATTTCTATGGTGAAGAGATCATCCTCACCAAAAATCAGCTCATTTTGAAACTTCTAACCCAAATTTACAAGTTGAAGAATCGTAGACCATCGAATTTTTGTAAAGGTTCATCATAAATCATTTGCCTCGGGACACACATAATCATAAATCTGTTATTATGTACCCCAAAGCAAATGATCTACGATTTTGTGATGGGGTGTCATATTATCATGACTCAATGAAAGTTTATCCCAAAAATATGTCACATCATGCAAAGGAGATGGGAAGTAAATAATAATCAATTTTGGATTCCGACAATTATTTGATGGTAAGGATGCACTGTGTGTACTCTTCTCGTGACTTCGAATCTTTATTAGCCCTTCCACAAGTCTATATTTAAATATCTGCACAATACAAGGTGGTGGTACATGGTTAAGTGCTGCCTGCCAAAGCAATTTTGTTTTTTTTGGATTCCAGCAATTATGTTTTGGGGGTCAATTCTGATAAATTTCAAAAAAAGATATTGGAAAAAGTTTATGCGAGATAGGCCAAGAAAAAAAAATAAAAAATGAGGTACGTCGTCAAGAGATGTGTGCTAATTCTTCTTTTGAGAAAATTTTCTAAGTTTTCATGAAATTTTGAGACTATTGTTAAATATGTACCCAACATTTGGGACATAAGATCCTTATTCAACTCAAAGGTTTAATAATCAAGGGAGAGGGAAGCATTATAGATGCTCCATATCAAGAGAGTTCAGTTTAAAATATCAATTAAATTTGGATGGGCCCAAGAGTGCAGTTAAGGCATCGAGTTCTTATGTTGTTATTGAGATACGAGTGAAAAGCATTTATGGTTTTTGAATACAACTCCACCTCTCAAGCAAAAAAAAAAAAATTTGAGAGGTAAAGTTTGATTATTTATAAAATTTTCATTAACAAATTCAATTCAATATTTTAAGTAAAAAATCAATATTAAATATTTTTAATATTATAAAATACCGTCGTGCAATATTTTTGAAATTATTCATGTATATTACATGGAGTATGCAACCATAACAAAAATCACAATGAATGATTTCAGGAGAAACTACTAAAGAAGATATGTCAACAAATCAACTATTTATTTTTATTATTATTTTTTAAATATTTACAAAAATGGTCATATATATACTTGATTTCGTGTGTTTTTTTGGTTTTTTGTTTTTACTAAAACGATTATCTAAAGTACACACATTTTACTAACAATTTGAGCAAGTAATAGACAACATGACCAGATCATTTTCATAAAGATACATATAATTATGATGAGTCGTTCTAAACTGACTTCCATCAACACTGTGCTGATGGGACAACGGATAGAGAATCATATATTTCTCTTGAGATACAAGACTAAAAATCTATGGTTCTATGCACATTATCATGTCACGCAGTGTCGAAGGAAATCAGTTTAATGTAATTAAATCAGTGCTATTTACTGTAATTAAATGTCTTTTTTATAATTTTAAAAATAAATAATGTGGATTTACATTAGAAGTACTTCCATTTATCTCATTATAATAATAGTAAAGATGTTGATGATTTGTACATTTTACTTAAATATAAGAGAAATACCAATATT
The DNA here is from genome assembly GCF_017979445.1 of Akebia trifoliata. Lineage (NCBI taxonomy): Eukaryota > Viridiplantae > Streptophyta > Magnoliopsida > Ranunculales > Lardizabalaceae > Akebia > Akebia trifoliata. Next base: position 18,917,867 of record NC_141383.1, read on the forward strand.
ACATTTACATTTATCTTTTCCTTTGCAATTGAAAAACGAAAGATATGATTTTTTTATTAAAAAAAAAAATTGACATTTTGTAGCATGGTTTGATAACTCGTCCGAGATCAAGACGTAACCCCCAGCAACAAGACAGGTGGACAAGTCAATGTATCTAACAAGATTTAAAATCAACATTCATTTTTTTTTTCATTGTTGAATAAGGCGTCTCAAATGTATCGAAAAACTTATCCAAGACTACTCAATCTTGTTCACAAACAAGATGAGACGGCAAAACGAGTTTTAAAACCATACTTTGTAGTCTGCCGAAGGCAACCAAGTAACAAAAAATTTATGAAGGTTTTGTGGAGTGATGACCAAGCAACAAACCATCATTTTTTTTTTAGACTTGGATTTTTTCACACGCGTACAAAGGAAAGCCTTGAGAAAATGATTTTTATAATTATAGTCCCTTAAATGTGGTTGTTAGTCAAAATGGGGAACACAGTGAGACCATTAATACTTAATGGAGTAACTTTTACTATATATTACACATCAAACTTTTCAAATCCAGAAAAAGATGTGTAGGTTTTTCCAACTTTGAAAAAGACCCTAATAGCACACATGAACATACTGTATAAATGGGCTCTTAAAAGTCAACCAACCCATCATCAATTATCTTGCTTTTGAAGATAATATGCCATATGCCTTTGGTCCTTGGTGTGACTTGGAAGGAAATAAATGGAGAACTCATGAGTTTTCTAGTAAAAGTTGGGCAATTTCCTTACAGGTTCTCTCTTACCTTTCTTTAAATAAAGTTTTTATTTTGCTTTTGCTTTTGCTTTAAATAATTCCACCTACACATAGTTGAATTATTTATGAAATTAGAGTACTTTACTCATGATTTAATGGTTTACATCATTTTGAAATATTTCATTTGAGTCACCCTCGTGACCAAAATGAAACTTTGACTCCTAAACATTGAATGTTTCAGGAATATTTCAGATTGTCTCGAAGTGTTTTAGTCGAGACCTTCTCAGTTTTTCTCCAAATGGGAAATTACTTTGGATATTTTAAACCTTGATTCTACTCTTTACTAAGTTTGCTTATGTGAGGGACGGTATTAGATTGGACTAGACCCAAAAAAATATGATCTGTTTTGATTCAATAACTTAAGTATAAATCTAGAATTTTGGATTCAATAATTTAAGATTAAACCTATGTATCTTGATAAGGGGTTTTACTCAGTTTGAAGTCAAGTTCGCCTCATTCGTGGGTTTGCCTAATTCAAATTCAAGTTCATGGTTCTACTCGAGAATGAGAGATGCGTGTATTTGAAGGTTGAAGTGATGAATAGGGTGAAAAAGAGATTAAAGAAGACAGATTTGGAAGAAAAACTACTTTTAAAGAGGCATGCTATTAGTTTAAATTTTTGGGGGATATCTCAAATATTATTACATGAGGAGGGATGTAAAAAAGTTTATGTAAAATGATGAAGTTTGTTTAGTTTGTTGCATTTCACGAGCCTGAGCGAATCGTAGCGCAAACTAGTTCAGGTTGAATAGGTTCACGATTTAGTACCTTAAGATCGTATTGGGTAATCCTGGAATAAAATGATCCTTGTTTTAGAGGTGTGTCATCAGTTTTTCCCCACTATAAAATACTTTAAAAGAACAAAAAAACAAAAAACAAAAAACAAAAAACAAAAAAAAAAAAGCCTCTCTCGATTACATCTCCAAACAATGAGGTCTATTTAACACACCTCACCAAAAACAATTGCCCCAAAAATTGTGTCACATCATGCAAAGGAGATGAGTTAGGAATGTAATAATAAAGTTTGGGTTTGGAAATTATTCGGTGGGGGTTAATTCAATTAAATTTGGAAAACCAATTATTGGGAAATTTTTCAGGGTAAAATATACCAAAAAATAATTAAGGGAGGGATATTTTTCGGCAAATCCTCTTTCTGACAATTTGATTTTGAAAATTTTATGAAAATTTGATGAATTTTGAGACCATAGTTACATGCCTAAGCAATTTTGGGGTATTGGATTCTTGTTTAACTCAAAGTTCTTATAATTGAGGGAGAGGGAAGCATCATGCAAGCTCCATGTCTAGAAAGTTAACTGAAATTATCAATTAAAGGGATGGGACTAGGAATAGTTGTGGCATCAAGTTCTTATGTTGTCCTTACTTGCGTAAGCCTCACACCTTTTTTAAAATTCTGGTACTAAATTAAATTTAGAAAGTTTTGATATAACAAAATATAACATACCATTAAGAAAACCCACACTTTTTGTCCTATAGGAGTTAGAAGTTTCAGAATGGCCTAATTTTTTGTGAGGATTATCTCTATGACGATGAAATAAGCTTCACCAAAAAATAGTCTATTCTGAAACTTCTAACCTCAGTTTACAAGTTGAAGAATTGTGGATCGTTCATATTTTTGTAAATCACTTTTAATGGGGTTAGAAGTTTCAGAATGGATTGTTTTTTGGTAGCATGATCTCTATGATCGGATTGTTTTTTTTTTTTTTTGTCTGACGATCCTTCCCATATGTAATGGAGATTGTTCAAGGGACGAAAATTTTGACAACGTACTTTGGAAATATAGGTTTGATGTTTCAAAATGAGTTGATTTTTAGTAAGGATGATCTCTTTGGTGATGACATATTCCACACAAAAAACCACCCCATTTTATAACTTCTAACCCCATCAAAGTGATTCATAAATAATTGACGGCTCACAATTCTTCAACTTGTAAACTAGGTTTAGAAGTTTCAGAATGGGCTAATTTTTTGTGAGGATGATCTTCTTACCATAAAGATAATCCTCACAAAAAATAAAAATAAATAATAAATAAATAAATAAATACAACAACCCATTCTAAAACTTCAAACCCATATTTCATAAACATGTCAATTTTTTTTTTATCTTTTGAATGATTATATATATACATATATATGGGCAGTATTCCGTAGACAACTTTTTGTCCTATATGGCAAAACAGTTTCAGAATGGATTGATTTTTTGTGAAGATGATCTCTAAGGTGAGTAGATCATCCTCACAAAAAGTCAGCTAATTTTAAAACTTCCAAGCCTATGAAAAGTGGTTACAAACTAACGATTAAAATAAATGATCCACGATTCTTTAACTTGTAAACTAGGACTAGCAATTTCATAATGAGTTGATTTTTTGCAAGGATGATCCTCTCACCATAAAGATCCATCCTCACAAAAACTCAACCTATTCCAAATTTTTTTGCTTATGTAAGACAAAACATGTTGTTACGGATCCTGACCTTATATATATTAATAAACATTACTTTAATTATGCAGCTAAAATGAATAATTTGTAAATGATCCCCTCACCATAAAGATCCATCCTCACAAAAACTCAACCTATTGCAAAAAATTTTGCCTATGTAAGACAAAACATTTTGTCTATGGATCCTGACCTTATATATATTAATGAACATTACTTTAATTATGCAGCTAAAATGAATAATTTGTGAATAATAATCGGGGAAATGACTAAAGAAATTATTTATTTGCCAAAAATTACTGAATCAGTGATTTGTTTTTTATATTTGCAAAAATGACAATATACTTTATTGGATAATACTGAAGTAACATTGTGGGGGACATTTTCTGACGTGGGAGTGTGCAGGAATCACAGATGCTTTTCATCGGGATACAACTCATCTTTTCATTGGGATACAAATCGTCAGAAACCCATGATGTCCCCCACAATGTTGCCCCACGACTCGTACTTTATTTCACCTTTTTTAACTAAAATAAAATAATTATCTCATAGTACAAACAATTTTAACAAATAAGTAAATGGAGAGTATGACCGGCCCAGTGCATCAAGTAATCGTTGTCTTTTTCATAATAAAAAAATTACATATAATTATGATAATAGGTATGTGTCCACTTTTTGCAAATATATTAAAAAAGCATATCTGATTCAATAATTATTGATATTGTTTGAGACAAAATGCCCCAAAAGATAAATCAAATTGCACCAAATAAATTCAAAGGTCTCATGGTACAATTGGGCTAAACTAAGCTGGTCTAAAATCTGATTGGATCCAATAAGGTAATTTAGGCTATGGATCAGAGCTTTGGAATTTGACAGGACCAAATCCAACAAGATTGCTTTTGGATCAACCATGATTGGATTGGATAAGGAGATTTTTTTTTAAAAATATTATTATTTATTTTTTATGACAAGTGTGTCGGAATCAGTAAGTTCGACTAGTACAAATCATATATACTAGGTAAGCTGGGATAAATCCATGTGGGTGACCAACAAAGGAGTTTGAACTCAAGATCTCTCCCTTTTTGTAGAAAGGTCTTGGCCACTATGCCTAATAATTCGATAGGAACCTTACTTGATAATATTCAAGAAAATAACACTATTTATGTTTGATTAAAATTATTTAATAATTAAGTTAAGAAATATTATTTTAGAAATTTTAATCTAACTATATAAAGTGTTGTCACTTAATGTAACTCAAGGGCATTTTTATAATTTTAAAAAACAACTAAGGTGTATTTGTGTCAAAACATACTCGCCTTTCTCTCATTATAATATTAAAGATATTGAAAATTTATACATTTTATTTTAATAAACGAGAAACATATATATTATATATGCATATTTATTTATTTTTTTAATTGAAAAGCAAATGATAGGATCGCTAAAAGAAAAAAAAAAATTAAAGATTTGCAATCAACAGAAGGCAACCAAGCACCAACAAAATTTACGAAGATTTGTCGAGGGATGACCAAGAAACAAACCATAATTTTTTGTTTTTTCTTTGACTTTTGATTTTTTCCAGCATACCAAGTAAGGCCTTGAGTAAAATGTTTTTTTTTTCTTCTATTTATTATTGTCCATTAAATGTGGATATTAGTCAAAATGACTAACCTTATACTATGCACAACAAACTTTTCAAATATGAAACATGTTTAAGGTTTTCTATCTTTGAAAAAGACTCAAATAACACACATGAAATACTTGTATAAATGGGCTCTTAAAGTCCATCCATCATCCAATATCTTGCTTTTGAAGGTATAATAGATGTATATGCCTTGGGTCTTTGGTGTGACTTGCAAGGAAAATTTCTAACTTGTCTACTATTTTTGGAAATTAGAATAGTTGGAAGACTGTTGAGGTTTCTAGTGAAAGTTGGGCTACTTCCTTGACATGTTCTCACTTAGCTTCCTTTAAAGAAAGTTTTTCTTTTGCTTTGGCTTTTGCTTTTGCTTTGAATAATTACACCTAATCTGTTCCTTAAAAAAGTTGAATTATGTATGAAATTAGAATAATCTACTCATGGTTTAAAGATTTGTATTATTTTAAAATACTTCATCAAATTACACCTAATTGGTTCCTTGAAAAAAGTTGAATAATTTATGAAATTAGAGTAATCTACTCATGGGTTTAAAGGTTTGTATTATTTTGAAATATTTCAACTGAGACCTTTTGTCTTTTATCGAGACCAGAATGTAACTTTCACTCCTAGACGTTGAATGCTTCAAGAATATTTCAGATTGTCTCCTAATTTTCGTTGAGACCTTCTCAGTTTTTTTTTTTCCAATTGAAATATTACTTTGAGACAAGATTTTAAAGCTTGATTCTACTTTTTATTGAGTTTGTCTATGGTAGGGACATCAATGGATTGAATTATACCGAAAATATGATGATTTTTTATTTGAAAACTTTAGGTAAAAATCGAGAATTTGGATGTTGATATGGACCAATTTCGAGACGGATTTGATTTGATAACTCATTAGATCAATTTTGGAACAACCAATCCCTAATATGATAGGGGCCTGTCAATGATACATGAGAAAATATGTACTTCCAACTGAAATCGATCCAATTCACATCTAACCCAATTGTACCTGATTAGATTCGGATCCAAATATTGATAACCGACAAGTCCCCTCATTGGCTACCCACAAGGATTATCCCAACTTACCTAGTATGTGAGGTTTGTGGGGGTATTGCATGTACATGGGGATTTGGGTGAGATGTTGTGTTCTAAGAGACCAGTTGCCTTGCTTGCTAGTTGAGCCTACCAGTCCGGACAAGTTCATCATATATAAAAAATAAAGAAAATCAATATTTTATGAAATATTTGTATATAATTAATAATATTAACTAAATTGATTCTTAATAACAATGATCGTCATGATGTATATGATTTATCGTACTGTTTAATTGTCAAACTTAAACTAAGATTTTAAATCTAACTAAGGATCCTTAAACTCAAATTAATTACCAACTTGGCAAATCCAACACCACAACCCTTTAGCTTTCATGGAAAAACTCATATTCAAAAAAGAATAATAATTATCATTTTGGACTTAATCTAAAGTTTTGAATATGGATAGTTACTAAATTGTTATCGAAGTCTCAAATTTAAAATTAAAATTTAATGGTGAAAAATCATTTTTTTTTAAATAAACGTTCATAAAATTTTGTCCTCTACATCCTTATGGCATCGGATCATGTTTTTGGATGCCATAAGGTGAGCTCTACTACCCTTAGGCTATGTTTGGATTGAAAGAAGTGGAGTGAAGAGAAACTCATTAAGAGAAGAGAAGAAAAACTCAATCTCTCTTCACCATGTTTGGATTGTTAGGAGAGAACTTGGGATAATTTTAGAATTTTAAAATTTCTTAAAAATGATCTAGGGGCAAAGTTGAAATTATAAAATATTGAAAAGAAATTTATCATTTTTTCTTCCCTCTTTTCTTCAATTATTTTCTCTTCTCTCCCCCACTAAACAATTCAAACAAAAGAAATGAAGAGAAATTCATTTATTTTTTCTTCTCTTCTTCTCTCTATTTCTCTCAATCCAAATACATCATTAAGAAGGCTAGACTTGCTCCATCCATGTAGATCACACACATGGGTTAAGATGGGGAATAAGTACAAACCTTCTCCATTATAATTTATTAAAAATAATTAAAAACAACAATCATTGTTTTCTATTTTCTAACTTAAATTCAGAAAAAATTAAAGTAGTGGCAAACACAAAGGAGTCAATATCAACCATTTAATGGGTCCCACCAATGAGACTATGATCATATCTATCTTAGGTCAAATTCGATGACTCCATTATTTCGGATTTGGTCTAAGAAAATGGTACCTAAATGGCACCCGTAGAGTGGTACCATATAGGCTCTTAAACGTGTCACACACCTGCTTTAACGTGTCATACACCTGCTACATTACCTTTTTTTTATTTTCTAAGGATTTAGGAGCATCAACTATTAAACGTGTCCCGCTCCCACACTTGCTTTAATGCTTTATTTTTTTCACTTTTTCTTTGGGCCACACCTTTTTTTTCTAATTGTTTATTCCAACACTTTCACCATCAACTTTTGGATTAAACATGTTTTCAATGTTTTTGCTCAATACATGCCATCATACATCTGAAATTCGCATTCTATCCATTTCCATGTGTAAAGGAACCCAACCCATATCTATGTATTGGTTGGGTTCATTGACTATAGCATAAGATTTTAATCATATAAATACAAGATTTAATAATTAAAAATTATTTTTAAAATAAATTTTATTAGGATATATTTTATTGAAATATACATAAAATCTTAATTGTTGGATTCTGTGTTTACACGATCAAGATTTATATATATATATATATATATATATATATATATATATATATATATATATAATCTTTCAAATATGATCAAAATAAAAATAAATCAAATTTGGGTTGGGACAAGTTGATTCTAATCAGGTCCAAATTGGATTCTAAGCTTTTAATAAGGTTATTTGATCAGGAAAATATCATCATAGTCCTATCAAAACATTTCATCGACTTAATGAATTATGGTATGGAAGACCTATTCACAGGAAGAGATGAACTCGTTCGTAAAAATGTAAGAGTAGCCCTATTAAGTGATAAGCTAAGAAAAATCAATTGAGATGATTGGGTCATTGAAAGAACGTGCAAATTGAAGGTTCTTGATGGTTTGATAGGGATCTCTATGCCCACCCTATCCATGTAACATTTCTAATTACGAGATATGAGATAATGAGTTATTTTACCCAAAGTGTGAAACAACCAACTCAACCTTTATTTTAAAAGAAGAAGAAAAAAAAAGGATCAATGACATATAAAAATAAATAAAATTTATGTTGAGTCTGATTTCTTTACAAATCTTTTTAAGACATGCACATGGATATCATCACCGACAACCAAAAAAACAAAAAAGCATTTCAATCATCATGATCACTCCAGTAGCATTAATGAAAGTGGATTTTACATTTTGCAAATATTTGATAATATAATACGACTCTTGTTTGACTATTTTGTTATGTATAACTGGTACGTCAACTAACTATACAATTTAAAATAAAAATGATAGAAAAATTCAAACGAAAGTGGATTTAAGATTAACTAAATGGAGAAATAGAAATCGGTCGGTCAACCTCAAATTATTTAAGATAACTTGCTTTGCCTAGGCACTAATGAGATCTAAAGGTCCTAATGACTTGGCTTGGAACCAACAATTAAGAAAACCTATGCTTAACCACTTCTGTCTACAATCTTTTGATCAAGACAAATATAAATATCCATCTAAATATGTTTGCCGACTGTTGAATCAACATTAAAGTAATCAAAACATGTGGGGTCAGTTGTTGGGATCGATCTCCATCCTCTAATTGAATCATGGAACCCTAAATTATGTACAAAGTCTCCATCCCAACAACTAGACAACTAACACTAGAGAAAATTATCAAAAACAGTGGCATTGTTGGTTTGTTTTCTTCTTGTTAGGTAGAATGGCAGTGTTGAGAGCTTGTCTCTATGTGATGGATCATATATATATATGAGAAGATTGGTCGACATTATATGCAGTTTTAATTATCTTATACTCTCTAGTGGGCATCTATCTATATTTTCTAGTACAATGTTCTCATGACTCCATCCATATTCTTTTTGGGCCCACCATCTTTTGGTGGATTTCGTCAACAAAAATAAGCATGATTGATTATATCGACTAGTTTAATTTGAGCATCTTTTATCAAGGATTTGAAACCTTAATTTTTATTTTTTCAATTCATTATGAAAGATTCTCGATCAATTCTATACGCATTGATCTATCAGGAATTTTTTTATTTTTTTTTGTTGGCTAACTTCTAGCTATGATGCTTCTATATTCGCCATTGATCCTAGTAGCGATGCTTTTTAAATGATTAAATGACCACCTTTTATATTGGTGAATCATTTGACCGGCTAGAGAGAATATTCATCTTGGTTTGCTATCATGAATTTCAACCTTAAAGCTATGTTTGGATTGAGAGAAATGTAGATAAGAGAAACTCATTAAGAGAAAGGAAGGGAAGAGAAGAAAAAAGAAGAGAAAATTAATTTCTCTCTACCATGTTTGGATTGATAGGAGAGAATATGAGGTCATTTGGGAATTTTAAAATATTTTAAAAGAGATATAGGGGCTGAGTTGGAATTATAAAATATTTTAAAAGATTTCTCTCCATTTCTCTCTTCTTCTCTCCACTTTTGAAGAGAAAGAAAACTAAATCTTTTTTCCCCTCCTCTCTCCACTTAACAATCAAAACAAGAGAAATGGAAAGAAAATCATTTATTTTTTCTTCTCTTCTCTTCTTTCCATTTCTCTCAATCCAAACACGGCGTAAGTGTTAAATTTACCAAGATCTTGTATTTTTTTTTATTGAGTCATTTTTCATCACCAATCCTAACCCTATGCATATCCAATGACTCATTAAAGAATCATAATAGGCATGTACATTCGGGTAGAATTGAATCGAATTTTCGAGTTCGATTATAGCCAAAACCGAAGTTGGACTGAAGTATTTCAGGTTTTCATCAAAACTCTATACCAAAAATTGAACCAAAAAAATTGGTTTTAAACTCGGTTCTAGGTCTGTTCAGGTTTGGGTTTGGGTAGAATCAAAAATTCAAAAATTCAAAGTTTCGAATTTCAAATTTTCAATTGGTTTAATTTACATTCGATTTTGGTTCCAGTTCCAATTCCGGGTTCGGGTCTGTTTGGGTAAATTTATATAAACTCATATATACATTATACATATGTAACATTAAACCTTAAGTAAACTCATATAAATAAAATATACATAATACATTATACATATGTACCATTATATAATTTATATACATTATATAAATAATTTGTATAAATTTAACATTTAAACTATACAACATAATAACTTATATAAACTTATATAATTTATATAAACTATATAAATAACTTGTATAAATTAAACATTTAAATTATATAACTTATATAAAATATAATAAATAATTAAAAAGACAATATAAAATGAATCAAAAATCTCAACCATACTTTTATTAATAAAAATATAAAATTACATTAAAACTAAGAGCATTACATTGATTACATTACATTATTTGTAAAATAAATTATAAAAAAAAGGAGGTATTGCATCACAATAGTATGAGTACATCCCAACTAGGTTGGAACCCACTCATTTATCTATGTACACAACTCAACCCAAAAAATAGAAATAATTTTTTTTTAATTTTAAATTAATTTTTTTTTAATTATGCCTTTTCTTCTCTTCTTTGTTCTCAACTCTCGACCTCCGACTAATCTTTTAAATAAATTAGAATCTCCATTGTCTTCAGAATTAGACGACTTCTATATAGAGTTAAAACTCTTCCCATCACATTTAAAAGTCAATTCAGAAGCAACTGTAGAGACATGAATCGTTAGTAGGTCACATGACATCACAAATAATACGCGATATTGCGAACTATAACTCTTCCACCAATCTAATGCATTACATGTACTCCCATCCCAAATTTCTACATGAATGGAGTCCAAATAATGTTATAATTCTGATATTTGAATGTTTTGGGAAATGACTATATAGATGTGTTTGCTAATAATCTTTGAAAAATGAGTTTAAAACTACTAGATGATGATGGTGGTGGTGGTGATAAATTATTTACACCTAATTTAATTTCATAAAGTCTATAAAGATTAGTTAATTAAATTCTATTTCAGCATCAATTTCAAGATTTAAATTTCAAATAATTTGTAAAACTTTAATTTTATATGTAAGATCCATAATTAAAGTAAATGCCAAATTTGTAGGAATTATACCCTAATGTTTATTAAAATTTTCAACCAATTTAAATACATTTGAATTATGAAAATTACGATTTAAAAGATCTTTAATTGAAGTTACTTGTAAATAAAATTCGATGGATGTGTAACGTATTTTACTCCCAAAAAAGCAACGGTAGTTTCTTAATATTATCAATTATTTTACTTATAATTGAAATATCGCATTGTATAATTAAATTTAAAATATGCGGGGCACAATAAGCATGAAATATGTATTTTAATATTTTTTCATATAGTAAATAATTTTTAAGAAAAAATACAGCTACATCATTATTTTTTGTATTATCCAAATTAATTGTAAAAAAATTATTAGAAATTGCATAATCTCTTATAATATTATTTATAGTTTCACTAAATACGATCCCACTATGTTTTGAAGATAATAATGCAAAATATATTATTCTTTTATTAATAACTCAATCATAACTAGCAAAATGTCTCGTAACACATATATATGGTACATTTGTATCGGAAGACAACAAATCGAAAATTAAACAAATTTTGCCGGGCAAGATTTGTAAAATACTTTTCATTTCTAATTTTTTATTTAAATATTTTCATTATATCTATTTTAAAATATTTCTAAAAATACCTCTATGATTCGGAAAATAAGTTGTTTCAATGTATTTTTTAAAACATTATTTTTCAATAATTAAAAATGGTATTTCTGCCCTAATAAAAAAATTTAACCGTTTTAAATTACATTATGTCATATGAATAAGACCACGTGCTTATATGACCCACACTTGATTGATTAATTAAATTTGGCTAAGATCGGATTGATTTCTTTTTTAAACACATTTTGTTATAATATTTTTTTATTGAACTAATTCTATGATCGGTACCTGAATAAACTAAAGATTTTCTGCAATAATTACATTTAACATTTTATAAATTTAGATCCATTGGGATTTAAACTTTCTATTAACGTAAAATAGTTTCAAACCTCAGATCGTTATCTTTTTTTCCTTTTGGAAGGCGGTTAGACGATTATGGTTCATTACTAGCCACCTCCCCAATATTTGCGAAAGAATCATTTGGAATTTAGATAGGATCAATGTAATTATTCAAATCTTAATCATTTAAATTGTAATTGAAATTATCCATTATTTATCAAAATGGTGGGGTGAAAAAAATAAGAGGGTTTAGAAGATAATATGACAACTATTTAAATAGAATTAGAAAGACTACGTCTCTAGAAATCCAAATTTTAAAAATGTCATGTGCCAAATTTGGTTGGTTTCCACGTGGACTTGATGATGCAACTTGATCTTGATGAACTCAATGTCTCATTTTTTTTTCTTCAAATTGAGACACTAATTTGATGAACTTACTTGGGAGAAATTAAATAATGTAAGGGTAAAGATAATATGGAAAATTAGAATTAATTTGACAAATAATATGAAAATCAATTTGCAATTGAGAGAGTTGGGTGATTTTGACTCATTTTTTAAGGTATTTATAAACAAATACTTACAAAAATGATATATTAAATAGATATAATATTTTATATATATATATATATATATATATATATATATATATATATATATATATATATATATATATATATATATATATATATATATATATATATATATATATTATTTCCATCTCACCCCCCCCCCCTATATATATATATATATATATATATATATTATTTCCATCTCACCCCCCCCCCTCTCAAACGGTTACAAGATCATTGGGTGGGGAGGGGGGGATTCGTTGTCTGGTTCTCAATTCGGTTCTTTGGATTCAAATTCAATTCGATTTGGTTTAGGGTTGGTTCTCAAAAGGTAGCAACTGAACCCATACCAAAACCTCTCGGTCCAAGTTTGGTTCCTTTTTTTTGTTCGGTTCCAGATCGAGTTTTAGGTAATGGGTAATTTGTATGCTTAAATCACAATATCCCAACCATTAAAATCTGAAACCCAACAATCAAGATAAAACATACAACTTAAGGATGTATGATGTAAAAACCTAACATATACAAAGTAGTTTTGATCCCAAAATGGTTCCAATTTTTGACATTGAAACAAATAAATCAAAATTTAGGATAAGCAATTTCAATTACAATTAGGTATTTGATTATTCAAGTTACCGATTATGTCGTTATCTCCATCAGTTGATACATTTTCAATGTGTCATATAAGATAGAATTTGAATTGACAGGCATAATTATGGTATAATATTTTGAAAAATATTGGTTAAAAATATGAAAATTGAAGTAAACAAAATAAGACATATTGAACTTGAGGCACAAGATTGATTTTTTGAAAATGTTATTCGCTTCCTCCTCAAGTTTGCAAAAGGATTTTCAACGAGACGTTTTCAAGATACGTGTGTGTAGATATGTGTCTGTAGATCTCTTTTAATAGATCTATAGTGGTTGTTCAAACAATCACAATTGGATGGCTTAGGATCTCCCTAGATCCAATATAATGATCACAGATGAAGAGACACATCCTTTTGTGGGTATCTCAAGAGTTGTAGCTCTTCATGAATTAGGAAACACCTTATGGAACATTGTCAAACCTAGTTGATCAACGGTCTAATAGATTTTACGTGGTAAAAATCCTCAACCAACATCTATAACATAAGCCAAGCCCATCTGAATCACCAATTTACGTCTTAAAACCCACTATAATCATCAAATGATCGAATTTGAATCTCAACGTTTGATCTCACAAATAGAAAAGAGTCGGGCTAGAGTGACCTCAAGATTGGAACTCTTATCTCACATCTTGACGTGAAAGTAAATAGAAATCATAAATGCTTTTTCATCCATATCTCGAGAAAAAGAATCTATGGTTCCCATATACTTCCATGTCAGGATGTGCGATGTGAGGTCCAACGTTGAGGACACTTCAACATTATTCAATAAAAAATAACTCTCCAAATACTCATTTAAAAAATTTATAATAAATATTACCACAATATTTGTTTGGTGTCTGAAACGGGAATTCCAAATCTAACAATCGAGAACTCGGGTTTGCTTTCAATCCTCTACTTTTATTTTATTTTATTTTCTTTTTTAAACAAAATAACATCATCAAATGCAAGACTTTCTTAGGTGAGATTATTGTATTATTGATAGGAGAGAGACGTAAATGGGGGGAAACTTTCCACAGAAAAGACCTCACTAGTAATTTTTTATCTACAAGTTATATTAAAAAGGTTGGCAAGACCCATAACCTTTAAACAACAATATAATATAAAAACAAGCGTGTCTTACGCTTATTCCTTAGCTCACCCATAGATTCAACCCCTCTAGAAAATTTTGTAAGGTAGACCATTCAATGGTTAAGTAGAAATTAATAAACCCACTTTAAAAATATAATTTCTTAGAAAATTTTACATCAAAACAACATTGTTTTTTCCTTTTTTCAGTGAGTTTACATGAAAATATTTATTAGGAATTGATTTTCTTATTGTTTGGTTGTGCGGAAAAAGAAAAAAAAAAAAAAGGAAGGACAACATTTTTTGTATTAAACACATGTAGATCAGGTCAAATCATTTTTAATATTAAAAATCTAAATAAACTTCATATATTTAAATGAAATATATGATACAACTACATACTTTCTCACATTTTATTATGTTTGATAAAAAAATAATCCGATAAAATATTGGATCAAAACCTTATTGAATTGAGACCAGAAGTTATTAAATCAAAATGGATTGGATTTCAGGTTATTCAACTCATTGACAGTAAATTTACTTTTCTAATAATGTGAGATTTTCAGGTCTATGATTATGTATTTTCAAAAAAAATTATTTTCCTTAAATAAAAAATTTTCAATTTTTTATGAAAAAATTATTTTTACATATAACGTTCAAAAGCTCTAAAGAGAGTCAAATATTTTTTTCAATGTTATGTTAAAAGTTTTGAAATAGTCTAATTTTTTGTGATGATGGTCTATTCACCATAGAGATCATCCTTAAAAAAAAATTAACGCATAATGAAACTTCTAACTAGGGGTGCAACTTGGTACAGATCAAATCGAGAACCGAACTAAACTGATAGTTTTGGGGTGATTTGGTTTGGTTTGGAACAAGTTGCGATTAGGTTCCGGATTACGAAAATGGAGAATCGATCAATTTGGTTCGGTTCTCGGATCAAACTTGTATAAAACCGAACCCCTATGCAATAAATAAATACATATGTATATAATAATTATTAAGAATTATTTTAAGTGTTAGTACATAGATTAGTAATCTTTTATGGATAAACTAATGACTTTTTATAGATAGATTTGTGATTTATTATATGAAATTTTATGTTTATTTTTTCATTTAAAAATATTACTTATAATTTATAAAATATTTGCAATCTGTTGAACCAAACCGACTTTAATTCGATTTGGATTGATTTGATTCCAATGGAATTTGGTTTGGTTCTGATTCTTATTTAGTAGAATCGACTTATGTTGGTTGGATTCCAATTTGACCTCAAACCGAACCAAACCGAACCAAGTTGCACCCCTACTTCTAACTCCTATTTCGAAAAATATTTGGCATACACTTTAACTCTCTTTAAGGCCTCCGAACGTTATCTTGTATATATATTTTCTAAGTCTTAATAAATATAGACATCTATTTTTGGAAAAATATTTACTTTGGACTCTTTTTTGTAGAATTTTTTTTTTAATAAGAATATTTCCCCTGCAGTGGAAAAATTAAGGGAAGGAAAAAAAGAAATTAGAGATTGATTCTCCACTGAAGAGACAAGGGATGGTCCACCACCAAAGAATTGATTTTCCAAGTTGTATTTGGTCCTTTCAAACCTAAGCAAATCATGAGAAAAATGTGAATGCTACGTCAACTCATTGAGATTCTTTCCTTTAAAATATCTTCTAAGTGTCGAAGTCATCGAATATGAAAACGAAAGATAGAGAGAGAAACAATTATATGGAGAGAGAATCAAAATTATGACGTTTATATATATATCTTTAGAGTGTTAGGACCGTTTCCTAATGCTAATTAGTGGGCCCATCTATCAGATTTTCCTTAGTTTAAAAAAAATATATAAATCAGCTTAACTGACTGAATTTTTTTCTTTTAGAAGAAATAGGATGGTCAATACAATCTTCAATGAAATTGAGATAATTTTTTATCAGAGGAAAGTCAATCTAAAATTTCACACAATTCAAAATGACCTGAAGATTAATGAGGGTAATTTTGTAAATTGTCGATGCTCTCAATACAATGTGGAGTCATACAATTGGACGATCCATGATTTGGTGAAATCTCACATTGACTTTTCTGTAAGTAAAATTTTTTTTGTAGAAAATTAAAAAAAAAATTTGATCGATTCCCACTTTAATGTCACATGGTACAGTCATTTAAGTCCACTAACTCAAGACACCAAAATCACTATGTTTCTAACCGTTGAATTCATGATATAAATCTTGAGGTTTGTATGCAAAATTTTTTCCCCCACAATACTTATCAACTATTGATCTGTGGGACTCATTGAAACTGATTAGTTGGTAGGGTTTACTATAGTTTTTGACAATAGATTTAGTTTCCCTTGATCAAAAGCATTTTTTAGTTCAGAATCTTGGTTGATACAGACTCGACTTCTAAATTTCCCATAAAAATTAATAATCTAAAAAGATGTAAAAACCAAAATCTAAAAATACCCCAACTTTTATGTTAATGACTAACATATGCTAGGAGTGTTTATAATAGTAACTCGTATTGTTTAAAGAGCACTATGTTTTTTGATGTCACGAGGTTTCTACACCCCCTTTTGAGATGAGATTGGTCCTTAAAGTTTTAAGTTCTAGCCTTACGTAAGTTTCCCAATATGTAATAAAGTAAGCCAAGAAGTCACTAAATTTCACACATATGACTACAAGGAGCAAACTCCTGCCAATTTTACAACCAACCCTTAGAAGGTCTTCAAAAACATTATGATCAATCAAACACGAACGAGAATAAAAAATTATTCGTAGTCAATAATTCATAACTTCTAAATGTTCTTTTAGATCCCAAAAAACACTTCAAACATTCTCACCTTCATTCTAAATCTCAATTCTTAAAAAACTATTCAAATAAAAGAATCATTTCTAGATAATAAAAAAAAAAAATAGATGTGTCAATTAAGAAACTTCTGTGAGGCTAGGACGTACAATCGTAAGGACTAGTTTTATTCCAAAGGGTGTATGGATACCTCATGATATCAAAATAAATAAATAAAATAATAAAATTGCTATTGACACCTCAATTTTGACTATTACACCCAATTAAAAATAAGGAAATAAGGAATAGTTGAGAATAAGTAAAAGTTGGGGAACCAAAAGAAGTTCTCTCAAGTTTTTTGCAAAATTTATATTTTTTGGATTTGGGATTTTATATGAGCCTTATCATAATAGCAAACAACTATTAAAATTATTTGAACGAGTGTAATAATGGAGATTATAATCTAAGTCAAAATTTTGTAATGTTTGAAGAGTATATTTTAATATTTAATTGAGTGTGATTAATAATTTAAGAAATTAGAGTGTAATAAGCAAAAGTTGTAGGGCCCCTAGTAGCACTCTCAAATAAAGCTTCCCAAACAAGCCCTTAGCCTAATAATCAAAAGGAGCTTACCTCACCTCCCCAAAACAACCCACGACATCACGGTGTGGATAGAAAAATAAAATTCTATCTAATCTAAACCATCAAAAGCAGAAATGATGAAACGCAGACTCGGTTGGTGGAGTTTTACTTTTTCATTATTATTATTATTTTTTTACTTTTAAAATTTTATTATTTAATATTATAAATAATAAAGTCTGGTCCATATAAGTGCATTTTGGACATTTCACTACAAATAAGGATCCTTAACCTTAGTCTAACAACGTTGGGAAAAAACTTTGAAGCAGCAGGTACGCTCCAAAGTCATACTCTTTTTTTTGACCCCCTGTAATTTGGCATAATTTCATATTAACCCCTAATGTTTTGATAATAGCACTTATTGTAAAATTCATAGTTTTATTTTCATATAGTTTTATTTTCATATAATATTTCATTCATTTATTGTTGAGAATAAGTGTTGAACTCAAGACCTTTTGAGTGTTTTATTGTAAAAAGTAGTTCTTTCCATTTTTGGTGAAACATAAAAGAACTCTTTACTTTTTCCTTTTTTGTTTTACTTTACTTTATTGGTTTTGAAAGTTGTAAAAACATCACTACTTTCTTTAGTCCCACATCGGGTAAATACAAGGAAAATTCTCAACTTATTTATGATCTCTCTCTCTGTAATGCTTGAGTGTGAGAGAGATAGAGACTGGGCCTCACGCGCACATGGGAGCCCAAGGCACTGTGGGACAGCAACCCATTGAGTTTCGAGCCAACCCGTCGAAAACCCTTAGTGCGCGTGTGCGCATACGATGCGCGCACAGGGGGGTGCAAATTTCGGGATTTAAGCCTCACGTGGGTGCGCGTGAAAGGTCCGTTTTTATTTAATCTCATATGCTTGTGTAAGATCTAATCGAGTTCGCTTTGGAAACCAAACGCCAGAACCGACTGCACTAAGGATTCAATCCTAAGGAGGCGAAATTGGTTTTAAGGACAGCGGCTTCTCCGTGCCTCAGTCACCGATAAGTTCTTCCAATTTCATCGAATTATTTACATTATAATATTACTTATTTTTCAGTGTTTCAATAAATCAGATTCATAATTAATATCCAACAGCACTTACCACCCTTTTCATTAACGGTGTTAAAATTCAGATGTTATTTTACCATTTTACCCATTCATTTTATCTTTTCTTTTTTCCTTAAAATTTAAATTTTAAAATAATATTTAAAAATGCATTGGTTTAAGAATTCACGATCTTGGCCATGAACCCATCTTTTTCGGGGAAAAGGGTAAAATGGTCTTTATAAAAATAAAAAATATTTTTAACTGTTTGCATTGAGGGCAGGCAGATGGAACGATGTAAGTGAACTCTTTTAGATAAAGTATAAAGGGGGTAACTGCAATTGTCAAAATATTAGGAGATTAATATGAAATTATATCAAACAATAAAAGGTCAAAGTGTAATTTACCTTTTTTTTTTTTTTCAAGTCTTGAGAGAACCACATAACTTTATAAATTCGTGAACCTATTATAACACGACACGTGGACAGAACCTACTGGACAATTGAAAGTTTCCGAGGAGTTGCTTAGGGAGACACGAAGTTGGGCAGTTAATCTGCCCACGCCATAAGCCGCTGAAAGATAAGATTGACGTGTCTCCATCGTCCACACTTACGCCGTACTTCTGGAATAATCTAGTTTTGTTACGGCTTGGCTTCGCCTAGCTATATAGTTCGGCTTGCTTAGAATAAACGTTTCAGCTATAGTTGTCGACTTGTCGTACAGTTGCACCACTTACTTGGCTAAGATCAACGAACAGATACTATGGTGAGGTACGTACGATCTCACGTGATTTGAGTAAATTAAAGGAGGGAGATGCCTCAGAGTTGTTATTGGCACCCGAATTTTTACTTATTATATCCCAATTTTTTAAATTATTTTTCACACCCGAATTAAAGATTAAAACAAAATCTTCAAAATTATAAAGGATGGTTTGGCTCAAATTATAACCTCAACATTACAAAAGATTATAAGACTGTTCAAGGTAATTATGATTAGCCTCTTAAAAATTCCTACACCCAAAAAATAAAAGTCTAGCAAAAAAGAGATAGAATTTCTATTGGCACTTCAATTTTTATTTATTTTCAATTATGTATTTATTTTCCTTATTTTAACTTAGACGATAATAAGTAAAAAAATTTAAATGCCAATAATAGCTCTTTCAAAAAATATCCTTAACTTTATTCTCCTCTAATATTTTTTAATATTATCCCTCCATCTTTATTATCTTTCATTTTCTCTCCCCATTTTTTTTTAAATTATTATTGGCACTCCAACTTTTATTTATTACATCCCAATTAAAAATAAAGAAAATACGTAAATTATTGAGAATAAGAAAAATTGGGGTGCCAATAGAAGCTCTTTCTCTGTTTTTTTTTTTTTTTTTTCTGGATTTCTAATTTGAGGAAATTATAAAAGCACCCCATGAATCAATAAGGACAACCCATGCCATAGCCAAATTTTTTATCTTATATGAGTTAAAAATTTATGAGTGAATTGATTTTTGGTGAGGACGATCTCTATGATGAGGAGATCATCCTCACAAAAAAAAAAAAAACATCAAAATTGATTTATAAAAAAATGACGATTTACAATTCTTGAACTTGTTTTGATGGGGTTAGAATTTTCAAAATGAGCTGATTTTTTATAAGTATGATCTCCTCATCATATAGATCATTCTCACAAAAAATTAGTTCATTATGTAATTTTTAACCCATGTAAGACAATAATTTGGCTATGGTGTGGGTTGCCCTTATTAATTCGTGGGGTGCTCTTATAATTACCCTTCTAATGTTTGGGATTAAGATTTTATGTGTGCACAATCATAATTATAAACAACTCCTAAAATTATTTGAATTGAGTGTTGTAATGTTGAGATAATAATTTGAGCCAAACTTATGTAATGTTTAAATGTTGTGTTTTAATCTTTAATTGGGTGTGATAAATAATTTGAAAAATTGGAATGTGATAAATAAAAGTTTGGGTGTCAATATCATCTCTCATTTTTTAATACCTATTCAACTTTATTAGTTCCCATCTTTTACCCCTTTAATCCTAAAGATTTTTAATAATACCCCTCCAATTTTATTATTATTTTTCTTTAATCCCCCTTAACCCCAAAGAGGATGCCCGTGCCACGACCAAACTATAGTGTGTCGATACGATACTAATGGATTTTACATTAGAATAGTAATTATATTTCATTGAAATAGGTTTTTTTTTTTTAATTATAGGGATCAATTGTTACTATTGTAAAATAACAAATTAAACTAAAAGTAATGAATTTAAAAAAATATTAATTGAATTTTTCTTTTTTTTGAAATGATATAATTCAACTATGAAGAGGGAAAAAATATATATATATAAAAAGCATTCCCCCATTTCTTTTTTGTTACCATATATGGATCAATCATCAAAGAATGAATAATATGGGCCAAACAATTTTGGTAACCTAATCAAGTTTATTTTTATTATTATAGTATCATTCATAGATTTGAATCATTGTTTTCTTTGAAACATTCGTATTAAAAACATATACATAATGAATCTTCATTTTAGTTGAGTGGGACATAAAACATTTTGTCCCGTGAGGTCGTGAATTGGTTACTTATTCAATTCTTCTAGTTATAAGTCATCGTCATCATCAAAGAATTATCTATGAAATTTTGGATGGGTTCCTTTGATTGCAAAATAAGTAGAATTAAAGAAACATAGAAATTTATGAAAACTACCAAGATAAAAGAACATAAAGGGGAAATCCTAAAAATGAAAAAATAAAAATAATAGAAACGGGGATATGAGAAACTTATAAACAATACAAGAATAGCCTGATGAAGCATTCAATTCTCTTTATACAAACATAAATATTGCATTACTTATTCTATATATTGAGCGTCTGATATCTTGATGGTTCATTACATAGATATAAGGAAGGAGAAAAAGTATGATCTCTCTCCACACATCATTGGTGTTGTTCGTGGAAAATTATATGAAAAACAAGAATTATAAGATTAAAATTTCATGTTGTAAAATAATATGGGGGTATGATACTATTTTTGCTAACTCACTGGTCTCTCTGAAGTCAAACTCGTACAACAACAAATCTATATAATAAAACATAATTGAGTTTGGTATAATTGTGAGACACAAATCTTTGTAAACGACCATCTTTAATCATTTTATTATTATTATTTTTTTCTTTACCCCTTCAACTTTATTTTCACTTTTCTAATTTAATTATATTTTCTTTTTACCCATTTTAACTTATTTTATTATTTTTCATTTTTTGCCCTTTTAATCTCAAAAATCATTAATAATACCCTCCCAATTTTTTTTTTTTCATCTTTATACCCTTAACCCTCCTATCAAATTATAATTTTGTGAGACTCACTTTATTTCTTTTACACTTCACTCTTGTAATTTTACTATATTTTTTCTTTTACTCATTTAATACCCTTTATTATTTTCTATTGTTTCCCTTTAATCTTAATTTTTTTTAACAATACCCCAAACCCACTAATTTTGTGTCATTCTCAAGTCGTGTTCGTAGATACATCACCTTTATTTGTTCGCTTTTACCTCCTTAACCCAAGAGAGGATGCCTGTGCCGTAAGCATAGATGAACTCTAGTACAAAATATGACACGATATGACGAGGAAATAATTATTGGAGCCCCCCCAATGCCTAGTTACTAAAAAATTGAGAAGATAAAATTATTTTTGAGTAACATAGTTACTTAAAAATTGAGGATCTAACCATGTACCAATCAACATGTCACTTCCTTAAAAATCATAATCAATCATCATATGTCTCTTGGTTACTAAAGTTTTTGAATTCCAATATTTGGAGCCATGGGCCATGCAATGTGATGTACTAAATATCAAGTTATGCATAATGGAGGGAAGAACTTGTTTTTCCAAGGAATTATTGATCTAAGATCGATTTTTTTTTTTTATAACTCTAAACTTAATTTGATTTTTGATATTCATTGATCGAATTTCACATGTTTTGTTATTTTGTTTTGAATTTAATTTTCAATACTTTTGATATATTTGAAAAAGTTTGAATGCTTTTGTATTACTAAGGATGAAAAATTATCAATAAATACCAAAAAGTGACTATTTGATGTTGTACACGTGCTCGGTGAGATAACACGTGCGGCCCACCATATCCCACATGTGACTTGCCAAAGTGAAAAAAATAAAAATTACTGGCACAATCATATTTACTGAGAGTCGTGTCCTATCCAACCTTTTTAACATTCATCCTTTGAGATGATGAGATATTACATCGAAATCAAGCATCACTTGGATTCGGTCATCCATTGGAAAAGTGAACCAAATTATAACGAATGTGTATCTAAATTGATCAGGAAAATCAAAATGAATTGTTGTGATGCTAATGATCAAGGTGTCATCTTTGAATATGATTTATGAGCCTTAAGGATAAAAATTGAACATATTCTTCCTTTTTAACACTCAACATAATCGAAAATTAAATAAAACTTTGGTTATGATTCTTATAAGTTCAGATGTTACAAATTAGAATACTCAAAAATATAAACAATTATTTTTTGGATGAAATAAAATTTAACTTGTAATTCATTAAGTGAGACTTCAATAATAAATTTTCTAACCAAATCAAATTTTTGAGAAGAAAATCTTAGAGAAGTATGGTATGGAGAATTAATTTGTACTTAAAATTAAAAAAAGAATATATAATATGAAGAGACATTTTTTTTTCCTTTGTATTTCAATTGGGGTTTGGTTAAGGTGTGCCCCTAAGGCACATGTCAAAGTGCATTAACCACACCTTGAAAATAGATTTTTACACTAAAATTACCCTCAAACCCCCTCTTTTTTACAAGATTGGTGGCATTTTGAATTTATATCACGTGTCTACATTTTCGCTAAAATTTGAAATATCTCCTTAGAAATGTCACGAGTAATTCAATGGATAGGGTTCCTTCAACATTTTGAAGCGAACTGCTCGCTTCAAATTTGTTTCCACCAATGGCACCCTTACCACCAACCAAGTAGAAATCAAGGAGACAACGTAGAAGATTGAAATACTTTCAATAATTCATTCCACGAAAGGATAATTCTGAAGTAACATTGTTAAAGAAATCGTGTATCTCGATAAAAAGCATTTATGGTTCTTGTACACATCTTCGTTAGAAATGTCCACCACAATATTACTCCAATTTGACCCCATCCCCCAAGACACTCCAATATGAATTCTTTCTTTCTTTTTGTGTGTGTGTGTGTGTGTGTGTGTGTGTGTGATGGTTATAG
Organism: Akebia trifoliata; assembly: GCF_017979445.1. Classification (NCBI taxonomy): domain Eukaryota; kingdom Viridiplantae; phylum Streptophyta; class Magnoliopsida; order Ranunculales; family Lardizabalaceae; genus Akebia; species Akebia trifoliata. Next base: position 18,941,974 of record NC_141383.1, read on the forward strand.
AAAGAAAATTTCCTGTGTGTGTGTGTGTGATGATGGTTATAGAAAGAAAATTTCCTTCCTTTTATTTTTATTTTTCTTCAATTTTTTGGAAATTTTAAATGGCCCCATATTCTTTTCTTCCACATTTGTAAATTATATATATTGGAAGGTCCCCCTTACCGCTTACCCATAGTTGCAATCCATTCCAACCAACCAAAAATATCAGAAAAAAATATCTTCCCATCAAAATTACTAAAAAACCCCTACCTCTCAACCTACTTCATCTCCTTTACTTAGAGTTACACCATCCGCAAAGCTGAGCCAAGTCGAACCGAATCAAGCCGAAGATCTTTCCGTGTTTTAAAAAAGAAATTCTTTGCCGTGATTGACTCAGTCGAGGAGACCGGATCGGATTCCAAATTTAGAATTCAAAAGAGTTAATAATAGCTTTGGAATAATAGACACGAAAAATTAAAAAAAAAAAAATTAAAAATTAAAAATAAAAGGCAAGATAGGCGTGAAGAGCGAGGCATCTGACCAACACACGCGCCTGCTTTTTTTTCCATTATTAAATTCCCACCGTTTCTCCTCCTTATTTAAACCTCCATCCTCCTTCCTCTCTCCAACACATCAAACCCTAATTTTCTCTCTCTACAACCTCATCTCACGCTCTTTCTTTCTCTCTATCTCTCTATCTCTCTATCTTCGTTCTCTTTTAAACTTTATAAACCCTAGTGATCTCTGTTACAGGAGTTAGAAACCCTAGATCTTTGATACAATAGTTCATGGAAGAAATCAACATCACCACCACCAGAGACAAGAAGAGAATCCGAGACGACTCGGATGAATCTGAATTAGACTCGCCTGAGGCAAAAAGAATCAGAGACGATCTCCTTGAGATCCTCGACGATTCAGAACTTGCTCCATCAACTCAAGATCTTGCTTCTGTCATGAAAAGCTTCGAAGAAGAGATCTTTGTAGCTCCACAACAGGAAACATGTTTTTCGTCAGATTCCGGTGTAGATCTGCCGGATCTCGGATACCTTTTAGAAGCTTCGGATGATGAACTTGGTCTTCCTCCAGCTGTTTCTTCATCTGGAGAAGAGAAGAATAGCAAAGAGGTTGATTGCCTTCGTGTTTCATCGGAGGCCATTGGATTTGATCAGATCTGGAGGTTTGAAGATGAGATCCCGACTTATGAGTTTGGAATCGGCGAGTTGAAAGATAATATCGGTAATAACGCGGATTTTGTAGCTTTGGAAAGTTTGTTTGATTACTCTGATGGGTTCCGTGGACAATCCGATATTTCGGATTTTTCGTGGCGACACGAATCTCTTCCGGCCTTGTAAAATCGAATCGTAACGTGTCGGTGTGCCCTGGTGTGGGCCCGTTCTTTGTAAATTTCTTTAATTAAAAAAAAAAAGAAGAAGAAAAGAAAAAGGTCATATGGAATAGGTGATGTAGAAAAGAACCAAATTATAACTCGTGAGAAATTCGTTTGTTTGTTATCGTATCGCATAAATATCTTGTCTCAATTAGTACATGCTGGCCCACTCAAGATTTGATTTGATTTGATTGATCAGAAGATTTTAACCGTTGAACATTTGCTTCATTCATTGTGGACCCAAGAAACGTACTATATTTTAAATGGACACGTCACTAAAATTGTAAAAAATAATTTGCCATTCTTATTTTCATAAAAGGTTTGATGTAATATATCTGAAAATGCATGTTGAGACATTTAATCGTACCTAAAAAATGTTTCTGTGATATAAAGTTGGACAGTTCATGAGCCCACTAAATGATCAGGTACGCTTCGGTGGGCCCAAATGTATCACATGTTTTGGGCTTGTAGCCCACTTATACAGAACTACGGTTCCCCAATAAAAAAAGTAAGGCACAGTTTTGTATCCCGAGGAGATGATCTACTATTTCCGAGTTTATAAAAAAAGTAAGGTACAGTTTTAAATCCCAAGGAGATGATTTACTATTCCCAAGTCTATAAATAAAAAATAGAGAAAAGGTAAGGTGCAGTTTTGTATCCCGAGGAGATGATCACTATTCCCCAAGTCTAGCACGGTAGGGGTGTTGATCGAGTATGCAATTCAAGTTAATTATTATTGCAAATTTGACTCAAAACATCTTCGGGTAGAACATATCATATTGTTTCTCCATTGGAGAAGAAAATTTGGTGACAATGTCCTCCTGACTTGTGAGAATGAGTCTTGACTTTGAAGCGGGTGAGTTTATTTCACGCCCTTATATTTTTGCCAAATTTTGAAACACCTCAAAAAAAAAAAAAAAAAAAAAAAAAAAAAAAAAGAATGCCAGGATAATCCAATGGAGAGGGTTCCTTCAAAAACAAATTTATGCTTTAGTAATAAAATTATTTGCATGAATAGTTTCATTTAAAAAAAAAAGATGGATCATCTCTAGGTACCGTTTTTAATATTATAGGATATCTCCACATCCCTTTGAGATGGAACTAATCTGTATGATTGCACGTCTTGACTCCACGAAAGTTACCATTGTAGAGTTTGCAATATAGTAATTCAGCAGGTTAGTAAATTTCAAACAAAAGATCATAGAGAGCAAATCCTTATCACTAGTTTTATCGTAGAATTAACCCCCCTTGGAGTTATCAACCCATATCTTATCCTTAGTTTTACCCAAGAGCCAACCCCCTGGAGTCATCACTGTCCTATGTTATTTGCAAATAGTCTTCATCGAGATTGACTTTGATTCACAATACGTATCTCGAGATAATATATTTATATATGGGATTAATTGCATATTTTTATTTGAACATTTATAATATGGATATGGAGGTATGTGAATTCATGAAAATACCCCCATTTATTCATCAAATGGGTCCATATTACCAAGCCTAGCATGTGCCAGAGGGGGTGTGGGTATGTCATAGTTCCTTGGACACCAATCTATCCAACCGAAACCAACACGCATTAAAGTGGATCAAACGACCTTGCAAGTGCGACAGAGGCGTGAAGCAGAAGACATGACTGGTCATATGTGGATGGAGTTGGCTTTCAATTTCATCTATTGAGTTGGTTATGCACGTGACATTGCATTATGGGCATCAATGGACCGGGTCCCATCTTGACTTTTGTTAATTATTTGTGGACCCGGCCCATCATAATCCAGCCCAGCCCTGTCATATAAAACACAAACATATAAAAGCTTCAAGAAGATCTTACTGGCACTCTTATCATTTTGTTGGAGAGATTCTATTGCCACACCAACTTTTACAACGAGCTCCCCAATTTATATGATTCCAACAATGAATTATCACACATCTTGGGGTGCTCTTAACAAAATTATAGACCATTCGAGCTGTCCAAGATATCCCAAAGCTGGTTGTGCCTTGGCACAGGTCATTGTAGACACCCTATTATGTGCCTGCCTAACTTGTCAACTTGTTACCCTCATTGCGGCTTATTTCAAGAGATTAATAATGTTTTGGTACCCTTGTTAAGACTAAATTTCTTTTTCTAAAAATTCTCTTAACTTTTCTGAAAATAACCAAAACACCTCTGCACTGATTTCAATGTAGAATATTCCAGAGACTAATGATAAGACGAAACACTAAAACATACACGGTCTGTACGAGACTGACATGGCAAGGACATAGAACTGTTGATCTTTTTCCTTGTGTATCCCGAAGAAAAAGATCGATGGTTTTGTACCCTTGCCACATCAACCTATACATTTTAGCACATCGGTTTATCACAACTCTATTCCAAAGTACTATTGGAACCTTCACATATCAAAATAAATAAATAACCGTTCTTAGACCATTACAACCACCTAAAGAATCCTAAAGTCTGTTGTTCACTTGTGCCCGGGAACAGATTTATATGATAAAATACAACTATAGGGGCCACTTTTGTGTTTTGTGTGTGTGTGTTGGGGTGGGGAGGATATACATTCACTCCAATTTCAATTTTTGTGAGGTTCACTTTATTATCTTTCCTCTTCACCTCTTTTAATTTTACTATGTTACATCGTTTGCTCCTTTTAACTCTTTTTATTATTTTTCACCTTTTACCTATTAACCCTAAAAAAAACTTAATAATACCCCCAAACTTTATTTATTTTCTGCTTTTACCCTCTGAAATTTAAAATACCCCTGCATTTTTAACCACTAACATGTCCCCTGTTGCCCCCACTCCCTGACGAGATGGTAAGACACTACCAGAAGTTTGCCCCCTAATCATGTGTTCCAACCTCCGAAGCTCCCTTGACTTACATGACAATGGGCTATGTGGCTTGGACCAAAGCCCAGTAGACTATTCTGTCAGATAAGGCCCAGTGGTTTATGTACTTGGCTAAAGCCCAGATACGGTACCACAGCCCGTTGTCCACTGGAATACCACTGTATGTATAAAAGAAAAAAACTATCAGTTTGCCCCCACTACAAGAAAATCCTGGCTCCGCTCCTGGTCCACAGCAGCGTGGTGTTGGACCCACTGTGTACGAAGTCACTTTAGTATTTGTCTCTAAACTCTTAAGGAGTTCTCACATAGAGTTAGCCAAACCTAACTTAAAGGGCCATTGGGCCCACATGGATTGGCCCATTCGCAATCCACCACAGCCTGGTATGAGGTGGCATTGGTGGTTTGACATATAAGATCATGTTGTACGAAGCCCACGCATCAAACTCAGGTCTCCTAGCTTGTTCTGTAGGCGTGGGGATGTCACATTTCTTTGGACACCAATCTACCCCAACTGAGATCAACTCATGCATTAAAGAGGATCAAACAACCTTGCACGTGCCAAAGGTGTGAAGTACAATACATGATCATCATGTTGATCGAGTTAGCTTTCATCCAGTTGAATTGGTAGTGCACGTGACATTGCACTATGGGTATTGGTGGACCGGGCCCAATCTTTTGTTAATTATTTTTTTGAAGCACGGCCCATCTTGGCCCAGCCTGGCCCGATCATATATCAAACACAAACATGTAAAAGTTTCAAAAAGGTATTCAATAAAAACTCCCTAAATTTAAATAAATTATAGCTGAACCCTAGACACGTTTATCCGTTTATCTTCCCAACCCTCTGTTTTTAATGAGATTTACCCAGCTGACCTAACTGTTGCATTTTTATTACAAAAACTTTCTTGGAGTTCTGACCCCAAGGGAACCTTACTTTTTCAAGTTTGTCACTCAGCCAACTTTGGAGCCAACGTCATAGAGTTCAAATTGACATGGGAGGGGATGTTACTGCATCAATTTTTACCATCCAAAACGATGATCTCATTCCACAGACTTGGACAAAATTGTAAGAACTTTGAAAAAAAAAAAATATTAATTTTCACCATTAAATTTTATATAAATTTGGGAGTTTGATCAAATTCAAAAATGATTTTTTTAACTTTTTTATTTTGAATATGAGTTTTCCCATGAAATCTAGAAGGTTGTGGTGTTAGGTTCCCAAGTTGACAATTCATGTGCGACCAATGACCGTTAGTAAGATTCGAAACCTTACTCTAATTAGTAATGCTAGCCAAATTCATAAAGTTAGGGTTAACATTTGTAACAAACGTGATAAAGTAAGATAGTTTTTGCAATAAAATTTCAACAGATAGGTTTGCCTTAGTAACTCTTTTTATTTATTACTACTAGGCTCTGCACGTGCGATGTATGTGCAGGCTAAATGATCCAAAATTCAAACAGAAAAATAATGAATGAAATAATATGTTTAGTAGGGCGAGGACATTCATGAATTAGATAATCTTGATTTTAATTTAATTAAAGAAAATTTCTCTCTCCTGCCCACACATCTATTGCATAGAAATCTTTATTTTTAGATTTCAAGTCTTTAAAAAGTATTGTGAGATCCACATGAATTATCATATTAGCAATCGAACATCACAATCTTCTAAATTTTTTGAAAAACTTTATGGTAAAAAAAAAACATGAAAAAAAAACAAATTTTTTCGAGCTTGATCAATGGTGTTGAAAATAGACACGGTAAAAAATAACTTTTTTAATTTTTTTTTTTTTAAATTCATAGAAATTCATCCTCTACAACACTTTTATAGTAGACCATATTTTTGAATGTGACAAGATGATCTTATTAGAAAATTTTGGTTTCTTACCACAGGCAGGAGAGCGAAATTTTTTCTTATTATTGTTGATATCATCAACACCATATGTCAAAATGGTATTAGTCTGAAGCAAACACTTACTCACTTATTTTACGTGGTATAGAATGATGGATTCCTAATTTTTTTTGTTACAATGCTAGTTTGGTTGAAGATGCTTATCTCCTTAAAATCAGAATCACAAAACGATTTGTTAATTTAATATTTGTTAAAATATATAGTTTAATTAACTTTTTAGAAAACAAATATAAGAAAATCAGTTACACCATTTAAAAAAGGTATCTACTTAAAGTTGGAAAGAAAAAAAGTTTTAATAATTGTTAAAATATAATTTTTAATTAATTTTTAAAAAAAGAAAGCATCTGTTTTGTTTTGTTTTGAAGATGTTTAAGTAGGAATCACAAAAGATTTTTTAATTAATTATTTAATATTTAAAAAGAAAACATAATAATTATTAAAATTAAATTTCAATTAATATTTTTTTTTTAAATCATGTCCATATCTTCAATTTCCTTACTTTTAACAATATTAATATTTAAAATATTTGTAAATATAATAATTATTAAAATTTAATATTTAATATTTAATTAATTTTTAAAAGGAAAATCACATCCATAACAACATTAATATTTAAAAATATAATAATTGTTAAAATTTTAATTATTAAAAATATTTAATTAATTTTAAAAGGAAAATCACATCCATAACAACATTAATATTTATTAATATAATAACTGTTAAAATTTTAATTTTTAATTATTAAAAATATGTATTACTTTTTTATGTACATAAAAAATAGAAGGTTAAATGATCAACGTCACTTTGTAGAAGTAGTTACTCAATATTTAAACTTGGGAATGGATTGAGGGACATATGAAAAAACATGTGGAAAAACAATGTAACATTAACAAATTTTCAAGCTATGGGTTAGAAGTTTTGGATTGAGCTGATTTTTTGTGAGGATGATCTCTATGATGGGAAGATCATTTAGAAAAAAAAAAAACCAGTCCAATATGAAACTTCTAACCCTATTAAAAGTGATTTAGAATGTGGATCATCGATTTTTTTCCAATAAATTGTAAATCACTTTTGATGGATTTAGAAGTTTTAGATTGAGCTGATTTTTTGTGGGGATGGTCTTCTCATCATAGTGACCATCCTTGCAAAAAATCAGCTCAATCCAAAACCTCTAACCCATATTTTGAAAAACTATTGTTTTTACATATGTCCTATGAACCGCCCCCTTTAAACTTAGGAACAAAGTTCGTACTATGATTTATCAAAAAAGATTTATATGCATGAGATTAACTTTCAACAAAAATAGAATGTCTTGAGGGTCCCCTCTCAAAAATAGATTCAATCAAATGATGATTTTTAGGTAAGATTCATTAGAGGGAGTGGAGAAGAAGAAACATGATCAAATATAGAGAGGAAATGATGCGACGTTTTGGAGAAGAGTCATGAGAATTATTATCAATATTGATATGTTAACAAAAAATATTTAATATATATATATATATATATGGGAGCAGTTCAGCAACCCTAAAGTTTGCCAAACATTGTGCCAAACATTTTTCAAAACATGGGTTAGAATCCTTGGAATGAGCTGATTTTTTGTGAGGATGATCTCTATGGTGAAGAGATCAACCTCACAAAAAATCAGCTCATTTTGAAACTTCTAACCCTAGTTTATAAATTGAAGAATCGTGGACCGTCCAATTTTTGTAAATCACTTTTGATGGGGTTAGAAATTTTGGAGTAGGCTGAGTTTTGGTGAGAATGATCTCCTTATCATAGAGATCATCCTCATAAAAAATAGCTCGTTCCAAAGCTTCTAATCCATGTTTTGAAAAATGTTTGGCACAATGTTTGGCAAACTTTAGGGCTGCCGAACCGCTCCCTATATATATATAAAGATGCTTTGAATAAGCGTATCTGCTTGAAAGTCGAAATCACAAAAGATTTTTTTAATAATAAATATTTAATATATATATTTAAAGATACTTTAAATAGGCGTATCTGCTTGGAAGTCGAAATCACAAAAGATTTTTTTAACAATGTTAATTTTTAAATAATTATTTATTATTTCAAAAGAAAATGCAATAATCGTTATAATTTAATTTATAATATCTTTACTTTTCTTATTTTTAGCAACATTAATTTTTTAAAAATATTTGATAATATAATAATTATTAATATTTAATTTTTAATTAATTTTATAAAGAAAAATCACGTTCATATCTTCATTTTCCTTATTTTTAGCAACATTAATATTTAATTTTTTTTGTTAATATAATAATTATTAAAATTTAATATTTAATTAAATTTTTAAATAGATATCACATCCATGTCTTCAATTTTCTTATTTTTAGTAACATTACTATTTAAAAAAATTTTGTTAGTATTTAATTGTTAAAAAAAAAAATTTTAATTATTTTTTATAAATAGAAAATTTTAAAAAGTGTTAATATAATAATTGTTAAAAATATAATTTTTAATTAATTATTTAAAAAGAAAAAGTAAGACAATTACTTACATAATTTTGAAAATACCATTTTGCTTTAAAAAGGCCTTGAAAGTCGGAATCACAAAAAAAAATTTAATAAATTTAAATTAATTATTTATTACTTCAAAAGAAAAACGTAATAATTATTTAAATTTAATTTATAATTAATATTTTAAAATAAAATCATTTAGATATCTTCAATTTCCTTATCTTTAGCAATATTAATATTTACAAATATTTTTTAAAATAATAATTATTAAAATTTTAATTTTGAATTAATTTTTTAAAGAAAATTACATCCATATCTTCATTTGTCTTATTTTTAGCAACATTAATATTTAATTTTTTTTTTAATATAATAATTGTCAAAATTTAATATTTAATTAAAATTTTAAAGGAAAATCTATTCATATCTTCAATTTTTTTTTATTTTTAGGAACATTAATATTTAAAAGTATTTGTTAATATAATAAGTTAAAAATTAATTTTTTAAAAGAAAATCACTTGATATTCCTTACTTTTAAGAACATTAATATTTAAAAATATTCATTAATATAATAATTATTAAAATTTAATATTTAATTAATTTTTTAGAGAAAAATCACGTCCACATCTTCAATTTCCTTATTTTTAGCAACATTGATATTTAAAAATATTTATTAATATAATAATTATTAAAATTTAATTTTTAATTAATTTTTTAAAAGAAAATCACCTCCATATCTTAATTTTTCTTATTTTTAAGAACATTAATATTTAAAAATATTTGTTAATATAATAATTATTAAAATTTAATATTTAATTAATTTTTTAAAAGAAAATCACGTATATATCTTCAAATTGATGACAATAAGACCCTAGCTTGAAAAATCAAGTATATATCTTCAAAATCACGTATATATCGTGAAAATCATTTATTTGTCAAGTTTTTCTATATTTATGTGGAATTCGAGAAATCATGTAATATTTGAAAGAATATTAGCCATAAGATTCATTTAGCACATCTGATATAAATTGATGATGATGAGACCCTAACTTGATTTTAATCTTTGCCTGTAGACTATAGGATAATTTTAGATCATGGTAGAGACCGATCATCTTGATCAGTGGGTTCGGTGCATAACCCCTTCTGAAATTCATAATCTGACCCTTACCCATCTCTCTTATTCGTGGACTAACCCGATCCATTTTGAGGTTATCTATGGTTCCTAAACCTAATCTAAGTAGCGACTCCCTATTCCCGAAAAATCCTCAATTTACCAATCGATCTCCTATTCACTATTTAATGAAAATAGGTTGAGGCGATTTCAATAAGTCATCAATTCTATCTTGACATGAGTGTTCAGCAAATGAACCATAAATTATTTTATTTTGACATTTGTAACTTAATATGATTTTTTATGGGTAAAACTTTCTCATCTACAAATAACCAATTTTAGGAGCAAAAAGTAAAGAAAACAACAAGTCAATGGTAGAGGAAATTGAGCTTCCAACCTCCCAAAACAAAAGAACAAGTTTCCTAAAAACATGTTTTAATGGTGTTAATGCTTTATCAGGTTCTTTCTCTTATTAACTATCACTTCATACTTACATATTTCATGGATTTTGTTATTCTTTATGGAAAATTTTATTCTTTTAGATTTACACATTTGGGGATTATATATAGAAGTATTCATGAATTTTTTTACAAAAAAAAAGTCAATTGTTTTACTTGATAGGAATTGGGATCATATCGATTCCTTATGCACTTTCGCAAGGAGGGAGGTTGAGTCTAATACTATTTTTCACGATCGCAATCTTAACTTGCTATATTGGACCATTAATAGGAAGATGCATGAACTCTAATTCATTTATTCAAACTTATCCTGATGTTGGTGCATTTGCGTTTGGTCGAAAGGAGAGAATTATCGTAGGAACTTTTGTGTATCTAGAACTCTATCTTGTCGCAACCGGATTTTTTAATATTAGAAGGGGATAACTTATATAAATTATTTCCTGACTTTAATTTAGAATTTGGAGGGAGACAATGTTTTATAATGATGGTTGGATTCACAATTCTACCTTCGATGTGCTTAAAGGACTTAAGTATGCTTTCCTATGCCTCAATCGGTGGGGTTTTATCGTCTATTATCATTATTGGATCTGTTCTATGGGTTGGTGCCATGGATGGAGTCGGATTTTCTGGAAAAGGAAAGCTAGTAAATTTTCTTATATGCATTTTGTTATTGTGCTCATCCAGTATTCCCGACGATATACACTTCTATGGAAGATAAAAAACAAGTTCTCTAGGGTACATTGCAACATCGATAACAAAGCCATCCATATTTTACAAAATGATCATATATTTTGCTCATTATAGCAACATATTAGTGTAAATAATGCTTCAATTTGAAATTCAATTCAATTAGATTATAGAAAAATGCAATAACACTACTACTTCCCCTTTAAACTTTAGTTTCACATCAATTGAATTTTACTAACTTCTCATTTCTCATTACAGATCTTAATAATTTGTTTTACATTTTGTACGCTATGTTACGTATCAATGGCGTTCCTTGGTTATTTGATGTATGGTGACGATGTGTTGTCTTAAGTGACATTAAATTTACCAACAACAAAAATACCCTACCTCCTAAAAAGCAAATTAATCTTCTTATGTTTTATTTTTAGGAAATCAATTAAAAAATATTTTTCTAACAATTATTATATTAAAAAAATCTTTTTTTGATGCTGACTTTAAGTAGACACGTCTCTTCAAAATAGTGTAAGTAATTTTTTTACTATTTCTTTTTAAATAATTAATTAAAAATTTTATTTTTAACAATTATTATATTTACACCTTTTTAAAATTTTAATTTTAATTATTTATTTATTACTTCAAAATAAAAGGTAATAATTATTAAAATTTAATTTATAATTAATATTTTAAAATAAAATCATTTAGATATCTTCAATTTCCTTATTTTTGTAACATTAATATTTAAAAATATTTGTTAATATAATAATTGTTAAAATTTTAATTTTTAATTAATTTTTTAAAGGAAAATCACGTCCATATCTTCATTTTTCTTATTTTTAGCAATATTAATATTTTAAATTTTTTTAATATAATAATTGTTAAAATTTAATATTTAATTAAAATTTTAAAGGAAAATCCATCCATATCTTCAATTTTCTTATTTTTAGGAATATTAATATTTAAAAGTATTTATTAATATAATAATTGTTAAAAATTAATTTTTTAAAAGAAAATACCTGATATTCCTTACTTTTAGTAACATTAATATATAAAAATATTTGTTAATATAATAATTGTTAAAATTTAATATTTAATTAATTTTTTAAAGGAAAATCACGTCCACATCTTCAATTTTCTTATTTTTAGCAATCTTAATATTTAAAAATATTTATTAATATAATAATTGTTAAAATTTAATATTTAATTAATTTTTTAAAAGAAAATCACCTCCATATCATAATTTTCTTACTTTTAGGAACAGTAATATTTAAAATTATTTGTTAATATAATAATTATTAATATTTAATATTTAATTAAATTTTTAAAGAAAAATCACATATATATCTTCAAAGTTCTTATTTTTAGCAACATTAATATTTAAAAATATTTGTTAATATAATAATTGTTAAAATTTAATTTTTAAGTAATTTTTTAAAAGAAAATCACCTTCGTATTTTCATTTTTCTTACTTTTAGTAACATTAATATTTAAAATTATTTGTTACTATAGTAATTGTTAAAATTTAATATTTAATTAATTTTTTAAAGGAAAATATGTTCATATCTTTAATTTTTATTTTTATTTTTAGCAACATTACTATTTAAAAATATTTGTTAATATTTAATTGTGAATAATTTAATTTTTAATTATTTTTTTATAAATAGAAAACATAAAAAATTTTAACAACATTATTATTTAATTAATTTTTAACTATTTTTTATAAATAGAAAACGTAAAAAAGATGTAAATATAATAATTGTTAAAAATATAATTTTTAATTAATTATTTAAAAAGAAATAATAAGAAAATTACTTACACGGTTTTGAAGAGACGTGTCTGCTTAAAGTCAGCATCAAAAAATGATTTTTTTAATATAATAATTGTTAGAAAAATATTTTTAATTAATTTTTAAAAATAAAACGTAAAAAAAGTGTAAATATAATACTTGTTAAAAATATAATTTTTAATTAATTATTTAAAAAAATAGAGAATTTGCGCATTTTTCCACGTACTATATAGCCCATAAAAAATATAGATTCGGAATGAACTGAAGTACTATTTAATTATCTGTTAAATAGTAATTGTTAAAATTGTAAAAATTATTTGTTACTATAATAATTGTTAAAATTTAATACTTAATTAATTTTTTAAAGGAAAATCATGTTCATATCTTTAATTTTTTTTTAGCAACATTACTATTTAAAAATATTTGTTAATATTTAATTGTGAATAATTTAATTTTTAATTATTTTTTTAGCAACATTACTATTTAATTAATTTTTAACTATTTTTTTATAAATAGAAAACGTAAAAAAGATGTAAATATAATAATTGTTAAAAATATAATTTTTAATTAATTATTTAAAAAGAAATAGTAAGAAAATTACTTACACCGTTTTGAAGAGACGTGTCTGCTTAAAGTCAGCAACAAAAAATGATTTTTTTAATATAATAATTGTTAGAAAAATATTTTTAATTAATTTTTAAAAATAAAATGTAAAAAAAGTGTAAATATAATACTTGTTAAAAATATAATTTTTAATTAATTATTTAAAAAAATAGTAAAAAAATTACTTACACTGTTTTGAAGAGAAGTATTTGCTTAAAGTCAGCATCAAAAAAAGATTTTTTTAATATAATAATTGTTAGAAAAATATTTTTTAAAAATAAAACGTAAGAAAATTAATTTGCATTTTAGGAGGTAGAGGATTTGCACATTTTTCCACGTACTATATAGCCCATAAAAAATATAGATTCGGAATGAACTGAAGTACTATTTAGAATATACAATTAGCAGTTCGTTTATTGTATTATACTTTTCACCTTTTAACAGAAATCACATGCGATCACCAACAATTGAGTTCCCAATATTAAATCACATCCTCCCAATGGTAGTATGTGGCAATCATCAAGTGCGAATTTAATCTCTAGTTCATGAAATACCCACCTTTTCTTTATCAATCTCAATACTCAAATAGTAATTTATGGGATGATTTATATATATATATATATATGGGAATGAATTAGGGGACAAATGTAAAAACAATGTAATAATAACAAAATTTCAAAATATGGGTTAGAAGTTTTGGATTGAGCTGATTTTTTGTAAGGATGATCTCTATGATAAGATGATTATCCTAATAAATAAATCAATCCAATCTTAAACTTCTAACCCCATCAAAAGTGATGTAGAATGTGGACCGTGGATTTTTTTACCAATAATTTCTAAACCACTTTTGATGGACTTAGAAATTTCAGATTGAACTGATTTTTGTGAGGATGATCTTCTCATTATAGAGACCATCCTCACAAAAAATCAGTTCAATCGAAACTTCTAACCCATATTTTGAAGAACCATTGTTTATATATATATATATATATATATATATATATATAGGTTGAAGATGGCTGTTTTGGGAAGAACCAAGGACATTTAGATTACTTTTATAGTTAGTCAGAGATGACTGAGGTCAAAGGGTGCATGTCATCAGCTTGAAATCAAATCACAAAGGGTAACTTAAATATTCCCCAAAGAGCATATAAAAAGCCTGCATTTCACCAAAGATAATTTACAATTTTTGCTCAAACAGAAATTTTAAAAAGAAACTTAAACAGAAACGAACAAAAGTAAGTTTTGGTGATGGTTCTCCTATTGCACATTATCATCTCTTTTGAAAAAATTGTTGCTTCTGATCCCCTAAAAAATAAAAGGTTGGGAGCCTTTTTTAATGGAGAAAAAGTCAAATCAGGTCTCAAAATTTCATCCTTTTAGAAGGACCTTGGTCAATGATTGGGTCAATAGGGGGAAGTTGTGGTGCAGTGATTTGCTGATTATCAGGATCGATCTTATCTGCTTCAGACGGAGGTGGTGCATAGCCTTCTGGAAATGGTGGTGGCGGTGGGAGCTGCACAAATAAATAAGAGACGGCATAAACATATAATGATTTTCAAAATAATGCAAATCTTATAAGCGGCAAATTCCATGATTTGTTTATATTCAGCAATCAATTGCAGGGGGTCCATCGATCAGTCAATTCAGTCAGTAATAGCTGAATTTTGAGATTTTGAAGATGGTTGATTAATTATTCTTCCCATGAAAGGGTCTTAAATAACGTTGTTAACTTGACACGCTCCACCTGACACGCTTTGGCTTTGGCCCCCTAAAAGCCATTGCATGCTAGTAGCAAGGCCTCCTACAAGCGTCGGGTCGCCAGTATAGATAGTGTACTTCTTGCGGCATCGACACTTAGGCAAATTGTAAATGGCACTTGAAACTAAATAGCTTGTTTGATGGTTCTCACTACGTTACATATATACTTCTAAATGACTCAATTACATGTGTCTGATGTGTGAAATTCCAACATTTGAACAGATTCTTGTGCAAAACTTAGTGACTTCATTTTTTATTTTCTTACAGTGGGAATTTTTTTTATTATATAACATTACACGTATGTGTTCTCTTTTTAATAGTATATTGTACTAACATTGCAAAATCCATTGTTTCCTTATCATTATATAAAAATTAACCAGTTAAACATTAACTAAAATGCACGGCTGAAACTGTAATCATGTTTTCTCAAGGTCCACCGAATCGGACAAAATTTTTTTCCACTAAGTAAAGAGAAATTGTATAAATATATAAAAGTTGGTTGAGGTAACCAGCAGAAGATACAAGCTAAGATTGAAGAGCCACCCCAAACCCACACAAGAATCTAATCACCCACAATAGGCTTGAATATGTTCAAGTGACACAAGCAGATTAGGGAATCAACAATAACAAAAAATAGATTAAAAATAAATAAATAAATAAATAAGAGAGGAAAATATTGATACTAGTATTGATGCCATAAAAACAGTGGCGGGCAATACCAATGGAGGCAGAGAATGAGGAACGGTGATGAGGGAGGCACAGGATTATACAACCGAGGAGGTCACCAACACGAATTCCTCTAACGTGACTCGACTAGATATTGTGGTCAGGCTCGTCAATGCCGGCAATTCCTCCTGAACACTACAAGGAGAGGATCTTCTAACTCTTTTATCTCAAAAAGGACTCAAGATGAAACTAATGATCACGATCTCCTATTAAAATGGGTTCTTATAGAAAACCCCGATTCCTAGGGCCAATCCAAGCAGTTGGAATGCCCGATTAAATCCAAACTAACCCTTCATTTATTTGTATCACACAAAGATGGCCAGAACATAAAACCCAATCCATCCATTCTTATATGTTTACCAAACACTGTATCTTGGGTTATATCATATCATGTACAATATCGTTTGATATTTTTCCCAAAAGCCATCTAATTTCACGACGACACTGTGATGTTTGTTGTTCATTATTCTGTATTGAGAACAATAGGAGTATAATAACTTGATTCTTGTTATAACCTTACAATTCTTCTATGCTAAATACATATTCTCAATGACAACAAACATATATGTAAACATCCACAATACACATATATAAGAAAAACAAATTCAAATTACCTTGCGTTGTAATGATGCATGAATGTGGTCTACTCGTTTGACCTCCTTAAGTCAATTGCCTCCTTTCCAACCTTTGGTTTCATTTTCACCATTAACTGCATCCCAAATACATAAAGATTGACTTGACATAAAACTGAATACTCACATAAAAAAGCAGCAATTAAGAACCCTAAATATATTTAATTGAAAGAGGGTGACTAATGTGGACAAAGTATATTTGCATAAAGTAATCAAAGTTGAGCTCACTTTTCACTCTATAAAATGTATCTATTCTCCCATGAGAAGATTTACTAATTCCGACATAGACAATGAAGGCAAGACCCTGGACTGGTAGTCCTCTAAGATAATACCACACCAGAGGTATGGACGGTGACAAGGGCCCAAGTCCTGATGGGTTCTCAACGTGATTTTTAAATTTCGAATGAGAGATAAGGGAGGACTTGATGTTAGTGACAAAGGATTTATATGATAAGAATTTCATTAATTATTGTTCCAACAATATGTGTGTCATTGATTCTGTAAAAGGAACAAAAATATGGTGGATATCTCATATTTGAGTTCAATTAGCCTTGTTGGAACCATGTACATGATTAAAGCAAAATTATTGACCTCAAGAACCAAATTGGTGTTGGCATCAAATACTAGGCCATAGCAAATAAGGGACAGGCAAATTATAGATGGTGTCTTAATCAAGAAATCACTGAAGTCTCCTAGGGATGGATTGTAAGATTGATCTTGAAAAGTTATCTAGATTCACAATCATTGAGGACAGCCCAATCGTGCATCATCAATTTGCCGACGATACCCATTTTTACGAATGCCTTTCGAAGTCAGGTTAGGTTTCTCAGAAGTCTCATACATTGTTTCAAGACAGTGTTAGAGCATGACGGTTAATCTGTCCAAAAGTAAGGTGTTCAGGGTTGGGAAAATTACCAATATCTCAAAGCTATCCGGTGTTTTGGGATGTGGTTATTGTTCCTGCTTTATATTCGGGTCTTCTTTTTGTAGTAGGAGATATGTGGAATTGATTTGAGATCCAGTTATTGAAAGGGCAAGTGCACGGAAACTATGTATCAGTCAAACAGAAGTGGGCTAACGTAATTGAATAATACCATTTTGACTATCCCATCACACTCCATGTCCCTATTTTCGATTTCTAGGAGCATTGTCTCTCAACAAACTAGCTCTCAAGATTTTTTACAGAATGGTAAGGACAGAAAAATGCATCTCGTCTGATATGGTGTCTAAAAGGTGACAGGGTACTATTCGAGGAAGAAGATGTGGTGAGACAACTCTCAAGATTAAATTTAGTGATTTATTTGAAACTTTCCAAAAACGGTACCGATCCCAAATTTTGTGGGAATAGGCCAATGGAGAGCCTTCTTGGGACTTTGGGTTAGGACGAAAAATAAATTGATTGTGTTCATCTATTTAAAAAGGTGGATGTGTTATGCATTGAGGCTTAAGACCTCAGGACCAGTGATTGTCTAGCCTTACCTAACAAGTCACAACATAGGTTTTAAAAACACCATTTTAATAAGGTGAGATTATCAAGGAAGCATGATGAGATGGAGTTGGAGCGTAGAAGTGGTGCATAAAATCTTACTCGAGCAATAATTACCATATCATGACTTTATAGATAGAAGCACGCATACCAAAAGCTTTAAATAAAGAAGAACAAAGGAGTAGTTAAAATTACAATTCTGACCTCAATTGATCAAATCAGAGTATCTATCCATTGATCTTAATTTCGAGAAGAAATATAACAATAAAGATATCATCAATGACATCCTTTGCAAAGAGAGTAGCTAAAATTTGTGCAAAAGCATTGGAAGATCAAGAGAAAAGAGATGAAGAATACTTACAATTCGAGTTGCAAAGGCATTGCAAAGCTATGGTGCTTGATAGATTGAACCATCTAAGACATAATAAGTGAGCATAGGTGTGACTTTCTCAGGACCATCTCTCTTTTGCTTCCGGAAGACGAAAAGGTGACGTTGCATAACTTCACTCAACATGTTTTCAATGCTAGTCATTTCCTGTATGAAAACATAAATTTGTATTTTTCGTGGTGGTCTAGTAAACTTATCTCTCAAGAAACAAAGATAAATATGAGGAATTCCAAACTCTATAGATCAATCCAAGCAAAATAAAAGAAAACAACTATTTGAGTATTCTAGTTACCAACCCCAAAAATTTTAATATTTCAAAACAAAATCAGTTCACCATAGATATACAAAAGGACCTACGATAACTATATTAAGAAAACCTAAAATTACCCTAAGTATAAAAAAATAAAAAAAATAAAAAAATAAAAAAAAAGACATCAATAAGGCCAAAAGATTGAGTAGTAGTAGAGAGATCTTACGAAAGATGAGAGATGTCTAAAGGGTGAATCGATCGCATTCTAAGCTGTTCATTATTGTAGCTCAAATCATAGAAAGGCGACAAAGCAAAGTAATCAAAGACGAGATTTCGATCGAGAGGGTACGAATTCAGCCATAATTGATCACGAAAGCATATTCCAGTCATGTCCATCCCAGGAGGTGGTGCAGCAGACAAGTTCCCATCAAAATTAGGGTTTCCTGTTAGATTTTACAGCATCATCGGTGTTGCGGCCATTTTTCCCCTTTTCTATTATGTGTCCTCCCTAGTAAAAATCCCTGCAAAATTTGGGTAGAATTCAAAAAGAATAAATTTTACACTTTTCAAGAAGGTGAAAAAACAAGATCAAAATTACATTATCATCCTTATCGAAATGGCATGAAACACGTCCAATCTATTAGGTTCAAAACCAACTCAAACACATTGATTAAAAACCTAGTGTTAATTGAATAGTGTTCGAGGTTCAAGTTAGAACTGTGAACATCAACCTAGAATTATATTAAAAAATTGCTCTCAATTAATAAAATCATACCAACTGGTTGAACCAGAAGCTCAACTCAAGGAAGGCCATTAAACTGGTCAAAACAGTTTTTGAACTAATGGAGTGGCACCGCGAGTTGCATGCAAATGACTCACATTTGCCATTAAATTTAATATTAAAAAAAAAAAAAGAGGGAAAATTAGAGTCTAATATAAAGCATGTGTTTTGCACATGATTAAAATTGGTTAGACATGAAAAGAAATTATGGTTTCTAGTGTGAGGCAAGTGCAATTTAAATGTCAATAATTTAAGAATGAAACATTATCTGCCATAATCAGAATGCATTTAAAGGTCATGTAAATAAGACTTGGGATTAGTGAGCAAAAAACAATAGAAATAAGTGAAGTTAGAAAAGGCAAGGACAACTCAAGAATATCTTAAAGTTAAGCAATTCTTAAAAGGGCATCTCATGACTTTAGATGTTGAACCAGGATACATATAATATATGATAAATTAATGGCAAAGATAGGGACCGACAATAATCTTTTTTTATTTAAAAAAAGGAACTAAATTGGAACACCAACTACAAAGGAACTAACTTCAATTCATTTACATTAGAGTTTGAAGATGTACCTCTCCGGCAAGGTAGGCCTCAATGATTTAGTGCACACGAATTTGCATTTTGAAGTTTTAAGATAACTCAAAACTTTGCAAACATAGAGATTTTAATACGATCAATTTAAGGACATGCAAGAAAACTCCTAATGGATGAACAAATCTGAAAACTCTGTAAGCACACAAATGCAAAAGATAGTCTCCAAACAATGAACTTAAAAACTTCCCCTTATTAAGGTAAAAGAAAGCATTACATTGTGAAACTAAAGTATGACATTCTCTTTTCTTCCACACAAGGACTGGTCTGGCAGACCATGCCACTTTGGAGGACAAGTACCTTTGCCTCGGTTTTATATTTCACACAAACTGTGTCAATACACATATAGTGACATTAGACCTACCAGTCTATTACCATGGGTTTTACACACGTAAGTGCAAACATGATGGCACTGATAGGCATGTCAATGGATACGAATCTAATCGAACATACCTATATCCAAATTCGAATCCAAGAAAAAGTCGACATCGAATTCGAAATCCGATACATATGCATAACCAATATCTGAATTCGAATCCGATTAATTTATCGATATTTGATAATATATTATTTGAATTTGAATAACATTTATAAAAAAAACCCTCATTTTTTTTCTCATATCAAGTTGATTTTTCTTTATCAAAACCATTCATCTTCAAGATGCATCAGAAAAATCCCACTCTTCAACCTGTTTAAAAAAAAACCTTGATTTTTTTGATTTTTTTTTCCCTCAAACCCATTCATCATCAAAACCAGCCATCGTCAACCTCAAACATCTCAAGGAAAGATAGGATTTTGGGGTGAAGTAGAAGAAAATGAAGTGTTGGGTTAAAGAACAAAGAGTTTTTTACCATAGAGATTTAAGAGTTTCAAGGATAGAATTTAAGAGAAAAATCAAGAGTTTTCGCAGTGATGGTTAGATGAGATTGAGAAGAAAAACTAGAATAAGATTGTTTGGATTTGCTTTGTTTCTTCTCTCCAAAATGAATCCAATAAGCATTCAAATATATAAAATTATCCGAATTCAAATCCGAAATTTATGGATAATCTTTAATTTTTTGAAAACGAAATCAAATTTGGATTCAAAATTTTGACTATCCATTGATACTCCTAGGCATTAAGCCTATTTTCCAGCCAATTAGAATCAATATCAATAATATTTATGTTTTGTGAGACTTATATTGATTTCCATATTCACATAATGAAACATTCAAAGAAAAAAGGCCTAAAATTATAATTCAATAGCCCAAATTCAATATACAACAACCCTTAAACAACCTAACATGAAACAAATATATGGATTTAAGTAATCCAAAATCGAGTTGCAATAGCCCTAAACAACCTAAAATGCTAACAATTTTTCTTTTTTATAGAAAAAAAAGGTTCAATCAACTCAAAAAACAAGTTGCAACATCCCTAAACCAATAACAGAAAATGGTCACCAAAACCAAACCTGAAATGGTCTAAGAAAAAAAAAACAGGAGGTTAATTAACCCAAAAGTTGAATTGCACAACACTTAAATGTCAGGGAAAAAAATATGAAATAGGCAACTGTAGACTTGCAGTAGACCTATAATTATCTTAACCTCCAAAATAGAAGAAACATTAAAATCAAGGGCTAAAAAACTTAAAATTAGATTAAATATTTGACAAGATAAAATGCATAAACACCTCAAAACATGCAAACCCAAAGGAAAGAAGCTCAAAATAACAAATTTGAGCGTGAATGAGATCCCAATACAGACATCACAAAAAAATAAAAATAAATTTTTTACAGAAATCAAACTTGCATGAAAAAATGCCCAAATCTTGAACATGCTCATGTAAACAAAATTACAATTACAATTAAAACTATAGAAAAGTCAGCCTAACATAAGAGCAAACATATCGCTTAAAACACTATTTTCAGAATTGATTCAAGCATCGAAACCTACAAAATCAATAAGAAAAACTTAGGGTATGTTTGGTAACACTCCTGAAGTCTGAAGTTTGAAGCCTGAAGACTTGAAATATTGAATTTGAAATCTTATTATAGAAAAGTTATTTGTTTATAATTTTTAAGAGTTCCTGATTACAGATAGAATTTTAAAACATAATGGTCATTTTAACAATATTACCCTTTTATAATTCTAATAAATTATTAACCACAAAAACATAACATGTTATGCATAATGAAACCATCCACATATTTAATTTTAATTTCTAGCAAATCAAACACCCTTAAAGTATTATTTTCAAATTGAATTCATATTTGAGAAATTATATTCCAACTAGGTAATACTCAAACAATAAACAGTTATTCATTTCTAGTTGAATTGCAATCTGATCACGTAAAATGATCATATCAGCTTGTGCTTGCGATGAGAATATGTCATTATAATATGGTGGATCTTGTGACGATTCAGAGTCTATTAAAGAATTACTCTCTTCATCGACATCAACTTCATATTGTCAAAATAATTCATCATGGAGAGAACACAATGTAAGAAATTGTGTATTGTCATGCATGCAATAACAATATCTCGTTGGGTGTGATAATGATATGAAGGCATTCTGTTCAAAATTGAGAATTTTTTTTTTCATACACCAAAGGTCTTCTCAATGACATTCCTTAATCGAGCGTATGCATGATTAAATTTCTCCTTTCTACTCATTGCATGCATTCCTCTATATGTTTTTAGCTAATATCGTGTGTTGTGATATGAAGTCATAAAACCTCTAATGTGTATTGAAGTTTTGATTTTTTATTTGGTTGTTTGTTGAAGTTTTAATTTTGGGATGTTCTCAATACTAGATTCACAAAGAGTTTTCTACCATAGAGGTTTAAGAGTTTCAAGGATATAATTTCAGAGAAAAATCAAGGGTTTTCGCAGTGGTGGTTAGATGAGATTAAGCAGAAAACCTAGAATGAGATTGTTTGGATTTGCGTTGTTTCTTCTCTCCAAAATGAATCCAATAAGCATTCAAATATATAAAATTATCCAAATTCAAATCCGAAATTTATAGATAATCTTCAATTTTTTGAAAACAAAATCAAATCTGGATTCAAAATTTTGACTATCCATTGATACTCCTAGGCATTAAGCCTATTTTCCAGCCAATTAGAATGAATATCAGTACTTATGATTTGTGAGACATATATTGGTTTCCATATTTACATAATGAAACATTCAAAGAAAAAAGGCATAAAATTGTAATGCAATAGCCCAAATTCAATATACAATATAACCCATAAACAACCTAACATGAAACAAATATATGGATTTAAGCAATCCAAAATAAAGCTGCAATAGCGCTAAACAACCTAAAATGCTAACAATTTTTTTTTAGAAAAAAAAAAGGTTCAATCAACCCAAAAAATAAGTTGCAACATCCCTAAACTAATAACATAAAATTATCACTAAAACCGAACCTGATATGGTCTAAGAAAAAAAAAACAGGAGGTTAGTCAACCCAAAAATTGAATCCCACAGCACTTAAATGCCAAGGAAAAAAAATACGAAACAAGCAACTATAGACTTCGAGTAAACCTTTAATTATCTTAACCTCCAAAATAAAAGAAAAATTAAACTCAAGGGATAAAAAACTTAAAATTAGATTAAATATTTGACAAGATAAAATGCATAAACACCTTACAACATGCAAACCCAAAGAAGAGAAGCTCAAAATAATAGATTTGAACATGGATGAGATCCCAATACAGACATCACAGAAAAAATAAAAATAATTTTTTATAGAAATCAAATTCGCACGAAAAAATTCCCCAACCTTGAACATGTTCATGTAAACAAAATTAAAATTCTAGATAGGTTAGCCTAACGTAAGAGCAAACATACCGCTCAGAACACTGTTTTCAAAATTGATTCAAGCACCAAAACCTGCAAAATCAATAAGAAAAACTTATGGTATGTTTGGTAACACTCCTAAAGTCTGAAATTTGAAGCCTGAAGACTGAAATATCGAATCTGGAATCTTATTATAGAAAAGTTATTTGTTTATAATTTTTAAGAGTTCCTGATTATAGATAGAATTTTAAAACATAATGGCCATTTTAACAATATTACCCTTTTATAATTCTAATAAATTATTAATCAAAAAAACATAACATGTTATGCACAATGAAACCATCCACATATTTAATTTTAATTTCTAGCAAATCAAATACCCTAAAAGTATTGTTTTCAAATTGAATTCATACTTGAGAAATTATATTTCAACAAGGTAATACTCAAACAATAAATAGTTATTCATTTTCTAGTTAAATTATAAATGATCACATAAAGTGATCATTTCAATTTGTGCTTGCAATGAGAATATGTCATTATAACATGGTGGATCTTGTGATGGTTCAAAGTTTATTAAAGAATTATTCTCTTCGTCGACATCAATTTCATATTGTCAAAATAATTCATCATGGAGAGAAACACAATGTAAGAAATTGTGTAATGTCAAGCATGCAATAACAATGCCTCGTTGGGTGTGAAAATGATATGAAGCCATTCTGTTCAAAATTGAGAATTTTTTTTTCATACACCAAAGATCCTCTCAATGGCATTCCTTAATCGAGCGTGTGCATGATTAAATTTCTCCTTTTTATCCATTGCACGTGTTCCTCGATATGTTCTTAGCCAATATTGTGTGTTGCGATATGGAGTCATAAAATCTCTAGTGTGTATTGAATTTTTGATTTTTTATTTGGTTGTTTATTGAAGTTTTGATTTTTTTTATTTGGTTGTTTGTTGAAGTTTTAATTTTGGGATGTTCGGTAGTAATGCTGATTTTGTAGCGTTGGAAAGTTTGCTTGATTACTTTGATGGGTTCAGTAGACAATCCGATATTTCAGATTTTTTTTGGCTACATGAATCACTTCCGACCTTGTAAAATCGAATCGTAACGTATCGATATGCCCTTGTGTGGGTCTGTTCTTTGTAAATTTCTCTAATCTAAAAAAGAAGAAAAGAAAAAGGTTATATGAAATAGGTGAGGGAAAATTATTAGAAAAAATCAAAATATAATAATTATTTAATAAAAAGAATCAAATTTAATAAAAATTACGAAAAAGATAAAAAAAATCGCCCATTCTCTCTCTTTCGATTTTTTTTAAATTAAAAAAATCAAAATTTTACATTCTAAATGGCCATTCAATATCCGGTGAATTTCTCTCTCCTTTTTCTCTCTTTTTTTTTTTATTTTTTAAATTAAAAAAATTGAATTTTTTACATTCTAGACGACCATTCAATGTTCGGTAAATTTCTCTCTCCTCTTTCTCTCTTTTTTTATTTTTAAAATTGAAAAATCGAATTTTTACATTCTAAATAAACTGCCATTCAATGTCCGGTGAATTTCTCTCTCCTCTTTTTCCTTCTCTTTTTTATTTTTTAAATTAAAACAAAAAGAATTTTTTTTAAAATAAACGGCCATTCAATGTCCGGTGAATTTCTCTCTCCTCTTTCTTTTTCAATCCTACCGTTATGTAGCTATTTTTTATAATCATTTTTTTTACCGTTATATTATATTATATATATGTACATATCTCACAGACTTATTTTTTTACAATTCTTACTATTTTGATTCTCTAATAATTTTTTCTATTTTTATTCTCTCACAATTTACATCGAATATGAATTCAAGAGTAATTAATTGTCGATATGATGGTTCTGTTGAAAGTATCACATATATTGGTGAAAATACACGACTTTTATCAACTTCATCAGAAATTACATATGCGGAGTTAAAAGCTCTTATTATTTCAATCTACAAAATTTAACGATAATTTTCAATAAGGTTACTTATCAATTTAGATAATGAAAATTTTTAATTGATATTTTTTATCAAGGAACTTGGAAATATATATTAAATTATAATTAATATTCTCAAAGTACAATTATTTTTGTTATACAACATGAAAATTTTGTAATGTATCAATCAAATTATGATCAAAGTAAGCCTAGTTCTTCAAATCAATATCAAAATATTGATATTAATCATAATATTACATACAATACAACTCAATGTAATGTTGTAACACAAAATGATTTTGAAAGTGATGTAGATGAATTTGTTGATAACAATCTGAGTTCGTCATTCGACAATAATGAAAATATATTAGATATTTATATTGGTAAAATTTTTAATAATGTAATTGAATTAAGAAAACATATAGTTTCTTTAGCTATTACTCATAATTTTATAATAGAATATGTTATTAATAATAAATAAAAAGTTATAGTTAAATGCGATGTTCCAAACTGTGATTGACACATATATGTAAAAAAATTTGTAAATGATGATTTATTTACTATACGTAAAATAAACACAACCCACACATGTATGGGTACAATGGACTCACGACCTCATCCTCAAGTCAGTAGTAATTGGATAAAGGATAAAATATTAACTCGAGTAAAAAATAATCAATTTTATTCTTCCCAATCTATAATGGTTGATATTAGAGATAAATATAAAAATATTGAATATAAAAATATTGAATATTATTGTCAAACTATTTTAGAAACAAATCTAGGAAGCTTTTGTTTTCTTAAAATTAATCCAAAAAATCATTTTCAACGTATTTTTATATTTTTTTTAAAGCATGTATAGATGATTTTAAAAATCAATGTTTACCAATTGTAGGATTAGATGGTACATTCTTAAAAGATAAATATCAAGGTATACTGCTTGCTGCGATTGCTCACGATCTAAATTATGATTTTTTTCCATTTGCATATACAATAGTTGAACAATAAAATAAAGATACTTAGGAATGATTTTTAAATTATTTTGAAATGTCACTCAGACTTTATGATTTTAATAAAATTTTATTTATTTCAGATAAACAAAAATGAATAATATTTACAATTAATAAATGTTTTCCTTCGTCATTTCATTTTTTTTTTTTTGCATTCAACATTTTCAAGTAAATTTAAAAGAAATTTATAAATCAGATTTATTTTGTAAATTTTTAGAAAAAGTTATTAAAACATGTACTGAAATTGACTGTAAAATAAAGTTAGAATTAATTAAGAGAGAAAATATTGAAATATATAATTAGATAATATAAAAGGAAGATCCGACACGTGTATTAGTTCATTAGACAGTAAGTCATTCTCTAATACCTCGTTTTAGAATAAAAAGATCAAATGCAAATAAATATTTTAATTCATAGATATTGAAATTGCATATGAAACTAATAATTGAATTACATAATAAAAGTAGATTAAAGAGTCTTACTTGAGATTCTCAATTAATTTCAAGGATTGAAAATAAAATTTGAAAAAGAATACAAAAGGTTATTAGTTGTGAATTTTTAACTATTAATGATATGAGATTTGAAGTATATGATCGCGAGAAATGAAAAATGCATGTACTTCAAATAGATAATAGATATTGTACTAGTAACAAATGGGCTCAAATACTTATTTCATGTCAACATGCAATAAAAGTATGTAATATGAAAATATGGGATAAATATCAATTTTGTTCTAAAAAATTTAGTGTTGAAAGATATAAACAGTGTTACACAACTTCTATGGAAGGTATTCCTGATCCATATGAGTTACAAAATCCTCCTCAACGAGAAGAACAAATTTTGCTGCCTATGACTCGACGCCGACTTAGTCGTCCAAAGGTAAATAGAAAGAAGATTGATGTTTAAGATGTGCGACCATACATTGTAGTCGTTGTGAAAATATTTGATACAATCGATCCACATGTAGAAAATCAATTTGAAAATAATTGTCATTTTTTAATTTTTGTTAAATGTTTGTGTTTAATTCTGTATATCAATTTGTAAGTTGAAATGTAATATGTACGTATGAAAATAGTGAATTGATTCGTAAGAACCTAGGAACATAGTTGCTAGATTATGCAACGAACCTTGTAAACAAAGATTGAGTGCCTTTTACTTTAATGAGAGCGATTCAGCAGCCCTAACCTCTTCCAAGTTTCATGCCTAATTTTTTCGACCATCAGATCGAGACGCATCCAACGGCCCATATTTAATACTACAATTTTAAAATAAAACGTATCGTTATTACAATCGATCCCTCTAATTTTTTTTATTTTGTTTTAGGTCCCTCTCTTTTAACAAATCCCTCATTCTATCATAAATTCGATATTTGTTGGAATATTGATTTATTGTGGGTCGTTCAAAATCAACTCTTAATTAGATCATAAATAATAATAAAAAAAGTCCTTTTGTTTTAGCTTTAAAACAAAAAAAATTCAAAAAAAATAAAATAAAAAGAAATATGTTCTTTGATAGGTTTTATAAGAAAATTGTCCATTGATTAGCAAATCTAAAAAAAGAAAAATAACAAATCTCTAAGAAAAACTTTACCAAATTTACATACACAGATTAAATAAAATATGGTGAACTCATCACGAACAACATTAAAAAAGATAATTTTTTGTTTCTTAATGCATCATTTACAAATAATTATATGAGAAGAAGATGAAAATAAAAAAATCGTTTTCTGCTAACTGCACACCACGCATAAAAATACTTTTAAAAAAAAAAAATTTTACAATTTTTTCTTGAAATTCTCTCTTCATCACGAACATTAAAAAAGATAATTTTTTTATTTCTTAGCGCATTACTTAAAAATAATTATATGAGAAGAAGATGAAAATTAAAAAAATTATTTTCTGCTAACGGCACACCACACATAAAAATACTTTTTTTTTTTGAAAATTTTTTTTACGATTTTTTTCTTAGAATTTTCTCCTCATCACGAACAACATTAAAAAAGATAATTTTTTTATTTTTCAGTGCATCACTTACAAATAATTATATGAGAAGAAGATGGAAATAAAAAAAAATCATTTTCTGCTAACGGCACACCACACATAAAAATACTTTTTTTGAAAAAAAAAATTGCGATATTTTTCTTGGAATTCTCTCCTCATCACAAACAACATTAAAAAAGATAATTTTTTTATTTCTTAACGCATCACTTACAAATAATTATATGAGAAGAAGATGAAAATAAAAAAAAATCTTTTTTTTGCTAATGGCAC
Source organism: Akebia trifoliata (assembly GCF_017979445.1). Classification (NCBI taxonomy): domain Eukaryota; kingdom Viridiplantae; phylum Streptophyta; class Magnoliopsida; order Ranunculales; family Lardizabalaceae; genus Akebia; species Akebia trifoliata. The sequence goes on from NC_141383.1 coordinate 18,970,851, forward strand.
ACTAAGCATAAAAATACTTTTTTTTTGTAATTTTTTTCTTGAAATTCTCTCTTCATTACGAGCAACATTAAAAAAATATAATTTTTTTGTTTCTTAGCGCATCACTTACAAATAATTATATGAGAAGAAGATGAAAATAAAAAATCGTTTTCTATTAACGGCAAACCACACATAAAAATATTTTATTTTTGAAATTTTTTTTTACGATTTTTTTCTTGGAATTCTCTCCTCATCACGAACAACATTAAAAAGATAATTTTTTTTGTTTCTTAGCGCATCACTTACAAATAATTATATGAGAAGAAGATAAAAATAAAAAAAAATCATTTTCTACTAATGGCAGACCATGCATAAAAATATATTTTTTTTATTTTTTTGTAATTTTTTTCTTGAAATTCTCTCCTCATCACGAACAACATTAAAAAATATAATTTTTTTTATTTCTCAGCGCATCACTTACAAATAATTATATGAGAAGAATATGAAAATAAAAAAATTATTTTCTGTTAATGGCACACCACGCATATAAAAAAAAATTTGTAATTTTTTTCTTGGAATTCTCTCCTCATTACGAATAACATTAAAAAAGATTATTTTTTTGTTTCTTAGCGCATCACTTACAAATAATTATATGAGAAGAAGATAAAAATAAAAAAATCATTTTCTGTTAACGGCACACCACGCATAAAAATACGAAATAAAAAAAAAGAAAAAAATGAAAACACAAAAAAATATATATTATCTTTGTGATAAAATATGGTTGTTGCGATTCCTTTAAAATTGAGACGCGTGTGGCTGTAAATAAGGAAGAAGATGAAATGAGGTTTGAAATCGAGAGAGGAGTGCGACGATATGAGACCAAGACAATAGAAGTATTGGGAGATGATGAAGTCGCGTTAATGGAGGTCACAAAGGAGAAAACTGTTGGTTATGTGATGAAGATGATAATGGAAATAACTATGGCTGTTATAGGACGTTAAGAAGAGAGGATAAAGAGGAAGAGTGCTTGAGAGAGGAGGATGATGGTTGTTGTGTGCGTGAGATGACTGTGATGTGTGAGGCTAATGCATTAATAGATGATATTAGTATGATTTTGTGATAATATGAGTATTAGTAATAGTGGAGTGTGAGTGAGAAATAGAAATGGAATGGAGCTTTGTTGAAAATCATTATTTTGTTATATATTTTGTTTGTTGTGTTTGATAAAGTGGTTGATACATTTGTTTAGTGATTATAGAAAGTAATGTTAGTGGTTGATGTCGTTGTTTAGTGGTTAAAGATGTGTCTGATTTATAGAAAGTAATGTTAGTGGTTGATATTTTTGTTTAGTGGTTAAAGACGTGTTTTATTGTTGATGATTTGTAGGAAGTAATATTAGTGGTTGATGTTTTTGTTTAGTAGTTAAAAATGACTTATTGTTGTTGGTTTATACGAAGTAATGTTAATGTTGAACGTTTTTATTTACTGGTTAAAAACGTATCTTTATTATATGAAGTAAGGTTAATGGTTGATGCCTTTGTTTAGTGATTAAATATGTGTCTGATTTATAGGAAGTAATGTTAGTGATTTATGCCTTTATTTAGTGGTTAAATACATGTCTGATTTATAGGTGGTTAAATCGTGTCTGGTTTATAGGAAGTAATGTTAATGGTTAATGCCTTTGTTTAGTGGTTAAAGACATGTCTGATTTATAGGAAGTAATGTTAGTGGTTGATGCTTTTGTTTAGTGGTTAAAAATGTGAGTTATTGTTGCTGATTTATAAGAAGTAATATTAATGGTGAACGTTTTTATTTACTAGTTAAAGACGTGTCTTTATTATATGAAGTAAGGTTAGTGATTGACGTCTTTGTTTAGTAATTAAATACGTGTCTGGTTTATAGGAAGTAATGTTAATGGTTGATACATTTGTTTAGTGGTTAAAGACGTGCCTGGTTTATAGAAAGTAATGTTAATTGTTAATGCTTTTATTTAGTGGTTAAAGATCTGTCTTATTGTTGATGGTTTATAAGAAGTAATGTTAGTAGTTGATGTTTTTGTTTAATAGTTAAAGACGTGTCTTATTGTTGATGGTTTATAGGAAGTAATGTTAGTGGTTGATGCTTTTGTTTAGTGGCAACATGACTTATTGTTGCTGGTTTATAGGAAGTAATGTTAGTAATTGATGTCTTTATTTAGTGGTTAAATACGTGTCTGGTTTATAGGAAGTAATGTTAGTAGTTGATACTTTTGTTTAATGGTTAAAGACATGACTTATTATTGATGGTTTATAAGAAATAATGTTAGTGGTTGATACTTTTGTTTAGCGGTTAAAGATGTGTCTTATTGTTGATGATTTATAGGAAGTAATGTTAGTGGTTGATGCTTTTATTTAGTGGTTAAAAATGTGACCTTTTATTAAATAATTATTATATTTAATTTTTTTAATAATTTTCCTAAAAAAAAAATTCATAATAATGTATCAAAAAATTATTTATAAAATTTATTTTTATTATTGAAAAATTATGTTAAGGTGATGAATCAATGACATTGTGCCATGTGGCATTATAATAGTGATTCATTTGCTTAGCTTATTATTATTTTTACATCAATTTGGGTCTCACAATGCAAACAGGGTGCCAAGAATGACCATAAAACCAGGTAATAAAGGCTTGTGCATATGGAGTTGAGTTAGTCGAGTTGACTATGCTGGGTTGGTCCAACGACTTTGGAGGTTGAGTTACTTAAAAATCTAAAGAATGCGAATTGAGTCCGCTGAGTTTTGAGTTGACTTATTATTATTATTATTATTAAACACTACTATTGTTTTACTTGTAAATATTAGTAAGTTATATGTGTTGTGTAAGATGTCTTGTATATATGGTTCTTAAAAATTAAAGTTGATGCGCTTTGTTGTAGAAGTGGAATATGGGTTAGCTCAGGATACCCACAAGTGCTGCGAGTCGGTAAAGTTGGATTCATGTCTCCCTGATAATCCTGCAGATAACAAGCGTTGCAATGATGTGTGTAGCAATGGGTGTTCAAAAGGTGGACTTTGCAAGAAGTGGAACTATGGTCGTGGAATCTGCCATTGCTATTGCTAAATCCTGAGACAGATTAGATATTTTTCTATCCTCTATCAATTCAATGATTTACATCGTCTATAAACCCCCTCAACAAAATAGGGTCAAAAAACAAAAATAAAAAAATTATAAATTCTCGTCATAATTTGTAATTAATTCTTGACACGAACAAAACATAGAGCTACTTCAACTTGAGAGAGAGAGACAGAGACAGAGAGATATATGGGAGTTGTAACTATGGCCATTTATTTAGAATGTAAAATTTTGATTTTTTCAATTTAAAAAATAAAAAAAGAGAGAGAAAGAGGAGAGAGAAATTCATTGATCATTGAATGACCGTTTAGAATGTAAAAATTCATTTTTTTTAATTTAAAAAATAAAGAGAGAGAGAGAGAGAGAGAGAGAAAGAGGAGAGAGAAATTCATTGGACATTAAATAGTCGTTTAGAATGTAAAATTTTGATTTTTTTTTTTAATTTAAAAAATAAAAAGAGAGAGAAAGAGAAGAGAGAAATTCACCGGACATTGAATAGTCGTTTAGAATGTAAAATTTTGATTTTTTTAATTTAAAAAAATCAAAAGAGAGAGAGAAAGATGAGAGAGAAAAAAATCAGCCATTCAATGACCGGTTTTTTATCTTTTTCGTAATTTTTATTAAATTTGATTCTTTTTATTAAATAATTATTATATTTGATTTTTTCTATTAATTTTCCCAATAGGTGACGTAGAAAGAACCAAATTATAACTAATGAGAAATTCGTTTGTTTGTTATCGTATCGCATACATATCTTGTCTCAATTAGTACATGCTGGCCCACTCAAGATTTGATTTGATTTGATTGATTGGAAGATTTTAGCCGTTTATATTTGCTTCATTCATTGTGGACCCGTCATTAAAATTGTAAAAAATAATCTCCCATTCTCATTTTCATTGAAGGTTTTGATGTAATATATCTGAAACTACATGTTGAGACATTTAATCATACTTAATAAATGTTTCTGTGATATAAAGTTGGACAGTTCATGAGTCCACTAAATGATCAGTTACGGTTGGTGGGCCCAATTGTTTCACATGTTTTGGGCTTGTGGCCCACTTATACAGAATTACGTTTCCACCATAAAAGGGTTAGGTTCAGTTTTGTATCGCGAGGAGACTAGATCTACTATTCCCAAGCCTATCACGGTAGGGGTGTTTCTCAAGTACGGTTGGTGGGCCCAATTGCATCACATGTTTTGGGCTTGTGGCCCACTTATACAAAATTACGGTTCCCCACATCCCTTTGGGATGGAACTAGTCTGTATGATAACACACCTTGACCCCACAAAAGTTACCCTCATAGAGCGGGCAATATAGTAATTCAGGAGGCTAGTCAATTTCAAACATACGATCATAGGGAGCAAATCCTTGTCGTTAGTTTTATCGCAGAGCTAACCCCCCCTGGAGTTATCAACCCTTATCGCTAGTTTTACCACATAACCAATCCCTTGGAGTTATCATTGTCCTATGTTATTTGCAAATAGTCTTCATCGAGATTGATCTTAGATGCACAATACGTATCTCAAGATAATATATTTATATATGGGATTAATTGCATATTTTTATTTGAACATTTATAATATGGATATGGAGGTATGTGAATTCATGAAAATACCCCCATTTATTCATCAAATGGGTCTACATTACCAAGCCTAGCATGTGCCAGAGGTGTGGGTATGTCATAGTTCCTTGGATACCAATCTATCCAACCAAAACCAACACGCATTAAAGAGGATCAAACAACCTTGCACTTGCCAAAGGTGGACCGGGCCTAATCTTTTGTTAATTATTTTTTTTGAAGAGCGGCCCATCTTTGCCCAGCCTGGCCCTATCATATATCAAACACAAACATTTAAAAGTTTCAAAAAGGTATTCAATAAAAACTCCCTAAATTTAAATAAATTATAGCTGAACCCTTGACAAGTTTATCCGTTTATCTTCCCAACCCTCTTTTTTGAATGAGATTTACCACAGACCTAACTGTTGCATTTTTATTACAAAAACTTCCTTGGAGTTCTGACAACTCCAAGGAAACCTTACTTGTTCGAGTTTGTTACTCAGCCAACCTTGGAGCCCATAACATAGAATTCAAATTGACATGGGAGTGGATGTTAGTGCATCAATTTTTACCATCCAAAATCATGATTTCATTCCACAGTCTTATAAAGGACAAAATTCTAAGAACTTCGAAGAAAAAAAATTATTAATTTTCACCATTAAATTTTATATACATTGGGAGTTTGATCAAATTCAAAAATGATTTTTTTTTTTTACTTTTTTATTTTGAATCTGAGTTTTTTCATGAAATCTAGAAGGTTGTGGTGTTGGATTCCCAATTTGACAATCCACATGGGATCAACCAATGATCATTAGTAAGATTCGAAACCTTACTCAATTAGTAATGTTAGCCAGATTCATAAAGTAAGATAGTTTTTGCAATAAAATTTCAACAGATAGGTCTGCCCAGTAAATCTCTTTTTATTTATTTATTTATTTATGTATTTGCATGGCACTTTCCCACATACTGTAGCCCATAAAAAAATAAATAATTTAGATAGGGAATGAATTCAAGTAATATTTAGAATATACAATTAGCAATTCGTTTTTAAAAATTCGGAAGATAGCAAAAATATGATATGAGAATAATTCGAGTTCATCACTTTAGAAACTTCCAAAATTTTGTGTATACACATATTAAAATTTTCATAATATTTATTAATTTTATATCTCATTTTTTAAAATCTCTACCATTAATTAACATTCATTTTTGAGCTCATCCTTTTCTAAATTAAGAAAATTTGATACTTCTATGCATGTTTATAAAAAATATTTTAGTCTTAATACAAATTAAGAACACTTTAATACTTGTATTATATTTGTTAAAATTTGATATTTCTATGGTGTATGAGGAGGGATAAAATCATCTTCCATCCGAATTGTTCATTTACACAATTAACATGCATTTCAAGGTGGACATGTAGCATTATTTGAAAAAGACTCTATTTTATTTAAGGAAGAGTCATAATTTAAGAGGGTTATTTCTTTTTTATGTAATTATTAATTTGGATGAGAGGCAATGTAGTCAATTGAAACTTAATCAAGGTTAAGACTCTTTTTTATAATTTTTCTATTTAAAGGTCTTGAGCTCATTGTAAAGAGAGGTGAAGAAGGTAGAGAGGAGAAAAACGGAGGGGAGGTGAGAAGACCATATAATCATGAGATTATATGTGAAACGACTCTCCGAGCTCGTTGATGCTGGCACGTTTGTCGAACCATGTAAAAAAATCATTGTCTTCTCTATTTTTCCACGTTTTTTTTTATTATTTTGTAGATTTAATAGTAAAATCATGATCAATGTCGATTTATCACGAAATCAGCCTCTACAGTACATATTTATTATACACTTCAAATCTTTATTCTAAAGTAACATATAATAAATTTAATGGTTGGTTAGTGATCATCAATTGGTTAAACTTTAAGTGTAAAGAGAGAGTAATGAATACATGATCATGCATGATAGAATTTTGCATTTATTTATAAAAATAAGAGTTAATTTATATTTTTACCGCTTTTTGCAGAAAATATATTAGATTTGTTTAATAAAAGAAAAGAATAAATCGTGAATAATTTGAAAAAACGTCAAAAAGTAATGAATTTTTACAAGGTGTTGAATTGGATAGAAGGTTCAATCATTTATTGTATTATTAAAAAAGATCAGGTATTTATCCATCAAGAATTAATTATTCAGAGAATTACTCAATATCATTTATCGTATTATACTTTTCACCTTTTAACGGAAATCACATGCGATCGCTAACAATTGAGTTCCCAATATTAAATCACATCCTCCCAATGGTAGTTTGTGGCAATCAAGTGTGGATTTAAGCTCTAGTTCATCAAATTCCCACCTTTTCTTTGGACCGATACATATTGATCTCAATATATATATATATATATATATATATATATATATATATATATATATATAAATAGATAGAGGATCTTGTCCTGGGAAATCATTTTTAACTTCATCTACCTCATCCTAACCTCTTGTAGAAAAGCCTTGATGTCTCTACCCTCAAAAATTAGTCTTCTACTTCCCCAAAAATCTTATCTCAGGTATGTAGGTTGAAGATGGCTGTTTTGGGAAGATCAATCAAGGGACATTTTGATTATTTTCATAGTCAGTCAGAGAAGACAGAGGTCAAAGGGTGTATGCCATTAGCTTGAAATCAAATCACAAAGGGTAAATCATATAGAAAGCCTACATTTCCCTAAAGATAATTTACAATTTTTGCTCGAACAGAAATTTTAAAAACAAACTTAACAGAAACAAACAAAAGTAAGTTTTGGTGATGGTTCCCCCATTGCTCATTGTCATCTCTTTTTAAAAAATTGTTGCTTCTGATCCCCTAAAAAATGAAAGGTTGGGAGCCTTTTTCAATGGAGGAAAAGTCAAATCAGGTCTCAAAATTTCATCCTTTTAGCAGGACCTTGGTCAATGATAGGGTCAATAGGGGGAAGTTGTGGTGCAGTGACTTGCTGATTATCAGGATCAATATTATCTGCTTCAGACGGAGGTGGTGCATAGCCTTCTGGAAATGGTGGTGGCGGTGGGGCTGGTGGGAGCTGCACAAATAAATAAGAGACAGCATAAACATATAATGATATTCAAAATAATGCAAATCTTATAAACGGCAAATTCCATGATTTGTTTGATATTCAGCAATCAATTGCAGGGGGTCCATCGATCAGTCAATTCAGTCAGTAATAGCTGAATTTTGAGATTTTGAAGATGGTCGATTAATTATTCTTCCCGTGAAAGGGTCTTAAATAACATTGTTAACTTGACACGTATAGATAGTGTACTTCTTGCGGCATTGACACTTGGGCAAATTGTAAATGGCACTTGAAACTAAATAGCTTGTTTGATGGTTCTCACTAGGTTACACAGATACTTCTAAATCACTGAAGTACATGTGTCTGATATGTGTGAAATTCCAACATTTGAACAGATTCTTGTGCAAAACTTACTTCATCTTTTATTTTCTTACAGTGGAATAATTTTTTTTTTTTTTTATATAACATTACACATGTGTTCGCTTTTCAATAGCATATTGTACTAACATTGCAAAATCCATTGTTTCCTTATCATTATATAAAAATTAATCTGTTAAACATTAACTAAAATGCACTGCTGAACCTGTAATCATGTTTTCTCAAGGTCCACTGAATCGGACAATTTTTGTTTTCCTGCTAAGTAAAGAGAAATGGTATTAATATAAAAGTTGGTTGAGGTAACCAGCAGAAGATACAAGCTAATATTGAAGAGCCACCCCAAACCCACACAAGAATCTAATCACCCACATTAGGCTTGAATATGTTCAAGTGGCACAAGCAGATTAGGCCATCAAAAATAACAAAAAATAGAAAATAAATGAATAAGAGAGGAAAATATTGATACTAGTATTGATGCCATAAAAACAGTGGTGGGCAATACCAATGGAGGCAGAGTATAAGGAACGGTGATGAGGGAGGCACAGGATTCTACAACCAAGGAGGTCAATGACATTAATTCCTCAAACATGACTCGACTAGATATTGTGGTCAGGCTCGTCAATGCCGGAAATTCTTCCTGAACACTACAAGGAGAGGATCTTCTAGCTCTGTCTCAAAAAGGATTCAAGACAAAACTAATGATCAACAACTACGATCTCCTATTACAATGGGTTTTTATAGATAACCTTGCCCAATTAAATCCCAACTAACCCTTCATTTATTTGTATCACACAAAGATGGCCAGAACATAAAACCCAATCCATCCATTCTTATACATTTACCAAACACTATCTTGGGTTATATCATGTACAATATCATTTGATATTTTTCCCAAAAGCCAAAAATTTCACGATGATACTGTGATGTTTGTGGTTCATTATTCAGTATTGAGAACAATAGGAGTATAATAACTTGATTCTTGTTATATCTTTACAATTCTTCTATGCTAAATACATATTCTCAACGACAACAAACATATACGTAAACATCCACAATACACATATGTAAGAAAAACAAATTGGAATTACCTTGCGTTGTAATGATGCAAGAATGTGGTCTACTCGTTTGACATCCTTAAAATCAATTGCCTCCTTTCCAACCTTTGGTTCAAAGGCAGTGGCTTCATTTTCACCATTAACTGCATCCCAAATACATAAAGATTGACTTGATATAAAACTGAATACTCACAAAAAAAGCAGCAATTAAGAACCCTAAATATATTTAATTAAAAGAGGGTGACTAATGTGACCATGGTATATTTGCATAAAGTAATTGAAGTTGAGCTCACTTTTCACTCCATAAAATGTATCTATTCTCCCACGAGAAGATATACTAATTCCTACATAGACAATGAAGGCAAGACCCTGGACTGGTAGTCCTCTAAGATAATACCACACCAGAGGTATGGACGGTGACAATGCCCCAAGCCCTGATGGGTTCTCAACGTGATTTTTAAATTTCTAATGAGAGATAAGGGAGGACTTGATGTTAGTGACAAAGGATTTATATGATAAGAATTTTATTAATTATTGTTCCAACAATATGTGTCATTGATTCTGTAAAAGGAAAAAAAAAAAAAATGGGGAATATCTCATATTTGGTCTGATTAGCCTTGTTGGAACCATGTACATGACTAAAGCAAAATCATTGACCTCTAGAATCAAATTGGTGATTGACATCAAATACTAGGCCATAGCAAAGCGCTTTCATAAGGGATGGGCAAATTATGGATGGTGTATTAATTGCTAATGAAAGCATAAGATTCAAGAAATCATTGAAGTATCCTAGGGATGGATTGTAAGATTGATCTTGAAAAGTTATCAAGATTCACAATCATTGAGAACAGCCCAATCGTGCATCATCAATTTGCTGACAATACCCATTTTTATGAATGCCTTTCAAATTCAGGTTAGGTTTCTCAGAGGTCTCATACATTGTTTCAAGGTGTTTGAGCATAACGATTAATCTGTCCAAAAGTAAGGTGTTCAGGATTGGGAAAATTACCAATATCTCAAAGCTATCCGGTGTTTTGAGATGTGAGGTGGTTAGTTTTCCTGCTTCATATTCGGGTGTTCTTCTTGCAGTAGGAGATATGTGGAATTGATTTGAGATCCAGTTATTGGAAGGGCAAGTGCAAGGAAACTATGTATCAGTCAAACAGAAGTGGGTTAACGTAACTGAATAATACCATTCGAGTATCCCATCATACTCTATGTCCCTATTTTCGATTTCTAGAAGCATTGTCTCTCAACAAACTAGCTCTCAAGATTTTTTATAGAATGATAAGGACAGAAAAATGCATCTCGACTGATTTGGTGTCTAAAAGGTGACAGGGTACGATTCGAGGAAGAATGTTGATGTGGTGAGACACCTCTCAAGATTAAATTTAGTGATTTATTTGAAACTTTCCAAAAACGGTACCGATCCCAAATTTTGTGGAATTAGGCCAATGGAGAGCCTTCTCAGGACTTTGGGTTAGGACGAAAAATAAATAATTGGGAGGTCAATTCAACCGTAAAGCTCATAAGATTTTATAACTAACACCTCAATCTCTCCGTCGAATGAGGACACTAGGGTTTGGACCAAATCTCACGACGATATCTTTTCAGTAAATTTTTTGTATCAGTCTTTGTCTAATTCCTAGGGGGTTCTCTTTTCATGCCCAGTTTATGCAAGGAATGTAATTCCGTCTAAAGTGATTTTTTTATGCTGTCAGCGGCTTCAAACAAGATTCTAATTGTGGACTATCTAATTTTGAGAGGTTTTTCGAGAATTTATGCTCTTTATATTAAGTGAGAGGAGAATATGTGGATCATGCTCATATTCATTTGCAATCTCGCCAGAGCCATCTAGTCCAATTTCTTCCTTCTTATGGATATTGAGTGGGGTTGTCCCTGAGTCTGTTTGTGCTGCTTTTTTCTTTTGAATGAAATTCAATGACTACAAAAAAAATCAATACGACCAAACTACAAAACAAAAGCACAATTCCAAAGGCAGCATAGACTGAGTTCTCTTGGGTAAATTTAGCAGAACATATTATACGTCACACGTAATGTATTTTCTCTTGCAGTGGTAATATTCTTGTAAAGGAGTGATCCATCTCCCAAGTATCATCATAACTGCCTAATTGCATTACTTAGGGTGTGCCACAATAACTAAAATAGAAAATAAAGAAAAATTAATGAGGTAGAATGTACTAGCCCCCAGTTACCAAATCCAATTTTCTCCAACTTCAAAGCAGCAGTAGTGAAAGCCTTTGATACATGATAAAGAGTCCGTCCCTGTCACATGTATATATGATCAGGATTTGAATAGTATCTCACAAAGGTAATTTCAAAAGAATGGAGACTAAATAAGATTCACTTGATGGAGAACTCCATAAAGTGTTGTCGTATCTTTCACTCATTGGCTGAGGACTACCTTGGACTTTGTGCAAACCATCTAACTTTTCAATAAATAATATAAATAATGAAAAAAAGGTATGCGAAAGTCACAACTCACAAGATTATACTTTGGAAAAGGTGAATATTCACAAGATTGTACTTCCGACCTCGTTTCTCTGAATTTCTCTATCATTTATCTAATTAGAAAGATGGCTTTGATGGTTGATTTACCAGCCATAAAACCAAATTGGTTCTCTGATATAAGCCAGTCGTTATATATATAAAATTGTGCCTATTATAATTTTTTATTTACAAAGATTTTCATTTGGTCTACAAGCCCAAGTCAATTTGCAACTCTAGGAATATTTGGCATTCAAACACTCAAGCCTATATGGATATGCAGCTCTAGCACAATTCACAAGCCTATATATATATTTTGAATTTGTACCATTGATTGTGTTCATCTATTTAAAAAGGTGGATGTGTTATGCTTCGAGGCTTAATACCTCAGGACCAGTGATTGTCTGGCCTTGCCTAACAAGTTACAACATAGGTTTTAAAAACACCAATTTAATGTGAGATTATCAAGGAAGCATGATGAGATGGAGTTGGAACGTAGAAGTGGTGTCATAAAATCTAACTCAAGAGCAATAATTACCATATCATGACTTTATAGATTGAAGTACGCATACCAAAAGCTTTAACTAAATAAGAACAAAGGAGTAGCTAAAATTACAATTCTGACCTTAATTGATCAAATCAGAGTATCCATTGATCTTAATTTCGAGAAGAAATATAACAATAAAGATATCATCACTGACATCCTTTGGAAAGAAAGTAGCTAAAATTTGTGCAAAAACATTGGAAGATCGAGAGAAAAGAGATGAAGAAAACTTACAATTCGAGCTGCAAAGACATTGCAAAGCTGTGGTGCTTGATAGATTGACCCATCTAAAACATAATAAGTGAGCATAGGCGTGACTTTCTCAGGACCATCTCTCTTTTGCTTCCGGAAGACGAAAAGATGAGGCTCCATAACTTCACTCAGCATGTATTCGATGCCAGTCATTTTCCTGTATGAAAACATATACAATTTGTATTTTTCATGGTGGTCTAGCCAACTTGTCTCCCAAGAAACAAAGATAAATATGAGGAATTTCAAACTCTATAGACCAATCTAAGCAAAATAAAAGAAAACAACTATTCGAGTATTCTAGTTACCAACCCTTGGTAACAAAAAATTTAATATTTCAAAACAAAATCAGTTCACCATAGATATACAAAAGGAACTACGATAACTATATTAAGAAAACTTAAAATTACCCTAACTTTAAAAAAAACATCAATAAGGCCAAAAGATTGAGTAGTGCTAGAGAGATCTTACGAAAGATGAGAGGTGTCTAAAGGGTGAATCGATCGCATTCTGAGCTGTTCATTATTGCAACTCAAATCATAGAAAGGCGACAAAGCGAAGTAATCAAAGACGAGATTTCGATCGAGAGGGTATGAATTCAACCATAATTGATCACGAAAGCATATTCCAGTCATGTCCGTCCCAGGAGGTGGTGCAGCAGACAAGTTCCCATCAAAATTAGGGTTTCCTGTTAGATTTTGCGGCATCATCGGTGTTGCGGCCATTTTTCCCCTTTTCTATTATGTGTCCTCCCTAGTAAAAATCCCTGCAAAATATGGGTAGAATTCAATAGGAATAAATTTTACACTTTTCAAGATCAAATTACATTATCATCCTCATCGAAATGGTGTGAAACACGTCCAATCTATTAGATTCAAAACCGACTCAAACACATTGATTAAAAATCTAGTGTTAATTGAATAGTGTTTGAGATTCAAGTTAGAACTGTGAACATCAACCTAGAATTATATTAAAAAATTGCTCTCAATTAATAAAATCATACCTACTGATTGAACCAGAAGCTCAACTCAAGGAAGACGATTAAACTGCTCAAAACAGTTTTTGAAATAATGGAGTGGCACACGAGTTGCACACAAATGACACACATTTACCATTAAATTTAATATTTAAAAAAAATAAGGAAAAGTCGAGTCTAGTATAAAGCATGTGTTTTGCACATGATTAAAATTTGTTAGACATGAAAAGAAACTATGGTTTCTAGTGTGAGGCAAGTGTAATTTAAAGGTCAATAATTTAAGAATGAAACGTTATCTGCCATATTCAGAATGCATTTAAAGGTCATGTAAATAAGACTTGGGATTAGTGAGCAAAAAACAATAGAAATAATTGAAGTTAGAAAACGCAAGGACAACTCAAGAATATCTTAAAGTTAAGCAATTCGTAAAAGGGCATCTCATGACTTCAGAAGTTGAACCGGGATACATATGATATATGATAAATTAATGGCAAAGATAGGGACCGGCAATGATATTTTTTTATTTAAAAAAAATGAACTAAATTGGAACGCCAACTACAAAGGAACTAACTTCAATTCATTTACATTCAGGGGCGAAGCTAGTAAGGAGCTGGTGGGGGCAATTGCCCCCACAGAACTTTGAGACACCCCTATATCTTCAACTAATTACATGCCCCATTTGTCCCCACTCCCTCACCTCTCTCCCCATTTACCCCCACACCCCTCATCTCCCTCTAATTTTTGTCCCCATACCCTCACCTCCCTCCATTCAAGTTCTTCAACTATACAACTAATGATAGTTTGCCCCTATTAAAAGAAAATCCTGGCTCCGACCCTGTTGACATTAGAGTTTGAAGATATACCTCTCTGGCAAGGTAAACCTCAAGGATTTAGTGCACACGAATTTGCATTTGAAGTTTTAAGATGAACCAAAACTCTGCAAACATAGAGATTTTAATACGATCAATTTAAGGACATGCAAGAAAATTCCTAATGATAAAGATTAGAGAATTTAGTACTCATGAATTTGCATCATGCTAATAAATTTTACAATGAACAAATCTGAAAACTCTGCAAGCACGCAAACGCAAAAGATAGTCTCCAAACAATGAACGTAAAAACTTCCCTCTTATTAAGGCAAAAGAAAGCATTACATTGTGAAACTAAAGTATGACATTCTCTTTTCTTCCACACAAGGACTGGTCTGGACAGACCATGCCACCTTGGAGGGCAAGTACCTTTGCCTCGGTTTTATATTTCACACAAACTGTGTCAACACACATATAGTGACATTAGATCTACCAGTCTATTACCAAACATGATGGCACTGATAGGCATGTCAATGGATACTAATCTAATCAAACATACCCATATCCAAATTCGAATACGAAAAAAAGTTGACATCGAATTCCAATTCAAAATCCAATAGATATCCATAACCAATATCTGAATTCGAATCCGATTAACTTATCGATATTGGATAATATATTATTTGAATTTGAATAACATTTATCAAAAAACCCTCTTTTTTTTTTCTCTCATCAAGTTGATTTTTCTTCATCAAAACCATTCATCTTCAAGATGCATCAGAAAAACCCCAATCTTCAACCTGTGTAAAAAAAAACCTTGATTTTTTTTTCCTCAAACCCATTCATCTTCAACCCTTTCATCATCAAAACCAGCCATCTTCAACCTCAAACCTCTCAAGGAAAGGATAGGATTTTGGGGGGAAGTAGAAGAAAATGAAGTATTGGGTTAAAGAACAAAGAATATTCTACTGTAGAGGTTTAAGATTTTCAAGGATATAATTTAAGAGAAAAATCAAGGGTTTTCGCAGTGGTGGTTAGATGAGATTGAGAAGAAAACCTATAATGAGATTGTTTGGATTTGCTTTGTTTCTTCTCCCCAAAATGGATTAGGTAAGAGAGAGAGAATACCTGAATCCGATAAGCATTCAAATATATAAAATTATCCGAATTCAGATCCGAAATTTATGGATAATCTTCAATTTTTCGAAAACGAAATCAAATTTGGATTCAAAATTTTGACTATCCATTGATACTCCTAGGCATTAAGCCTATTTTCCAGCCAATTAGAATCAATATCAATACTTATGTTTTGTGAGACACATATTGGTTTCCATATTCCCATAATGAAACATTCAAAGAAAAAAGGCCTAAAATTGTAATGCAATAGCCCAAATTCAATATACAACAACCCTCAAATAACCTAAACATGAAACAAATATATGGATATAAGCAATCCAAAATAGAGTTGCAATAGCCCTAAACAACCTAAAATGCTAACAATTTTTTTTTTTAGAAAAAAATAATAAGGTTTCAATCAACCCTAAAAACCAAGTCACAACATCCCTAAACCAATAACAGAAAATGATCACCAAAACCAAACCTGAAATGGTCTAAAAAAAAAAAAAAAAACAGGAGGTTAATCAACCCAAAAACTGAATTCCACAACACTTAAATGCCAGAGGAAAAAAAAATACGAAACAAGCAATTGTAGACTTGTGGTAGACCTATAATTATCTTAACCTCCAAAATAGAAGAAAAATTAAACTAAAGGGCTAAAAAAATTAAAATTAGATTAAATATTTGACAAGATAAAATGCATAAACACCTCAAAACATGCAAACCCAAAGAAGAGAAGCTCAAAAAACAAACTTGAACATGGATGAGATCCCAATACACACATCACAGAAAAAAAAAAAAAAAAAAAAGATTTTTTTTACAGAACTCAAACTTGAACAAAAAAACAATGCCCTAACCTTGAAAATGTTTATGTAAAAAAAATTAAAATTGTAGAAAGGTCAGCCAAACGTAAGAGCAAACATACCACTTAGAACCCCGTTTTCAAAACTTATTCAAGCACCAAAACCTGCAAAATCAACAAGAAAAACTTAAACCTGAAATGAGCACAAGCGTTCTGGAACTTAGATCAAGAAGTTAGGAGTGGGAATGACAAGGAGAAATCTTCAAAAGAGAATGAGAGATTGGTGGGCAAATCCTTTATAAATGCACACAGTTGGTGTGGCAATAGAAACTTCTTAATTAATTATATAGAGATTTAGCAGGCATACCTATTTGTTGCAATTTTACCAAAACTCCCTTACTTTATCAAGTTTGTTACCCAACAACCTTACCTTATGAGCCAGGCTAACCTGATTAGTTTAATAAGATTAGAGTTGTTGGGTCCACATGAATTATCACGTCAGCAATCAAACACCACAAACTCCTAGATTTCCTTAAAAAACTCGTATTCAGAAAATAAAATAAAATAAGGATCTTTTTTAAGCTTGATCCAAGATCTTGAAAATAGACGGCGTAGACGGCTACTTAACTCTCAAATGTAATATTAGAATTCAACCATGAAAATTATGTTTTGTGAAAGTTCTTAAAAAAATTTCCTTTTAACTCTGTGGCATCAGATCATGCTATTCAATGTTTCAAATTGATGGGGTAAGGAAACTTTCCTTACTAAGTGTTTTTTCTTATTTAACAAATATTAGAGTAAGATCCACGTCTTTGAAAATGATTAAATACCTGTAATACCTAGGGGTGCACATGGTTTGGATTGGTTCGGATTTTGGCAAAATTGGAACCAAACCAAACATAATCGGTCCTACAAATTTGGAACCAATCCAATCCAATTTTGGTTCAGATCGGTTCTCGGTTCTCATACTTATTATTTTCAATAGAAATAAAAATCATGAAAAAATAATGAATCAATCCAATAGTAATAAAAATCATAAAAAAAAAAAAAATCATGAACCAATCCAAAATACTTGTTATTTTTAACACATTAAAAATAAAAATCAAGAAAAAATTAGAAAATAAAAATTATTTAACACTTACCTTGTAAAGGATGATTGAAGATCAAAGTCAACTTAAAATCAAATATTGCTTGTTGCTTGTTCAAAGCTGAATCCATCATCAATCAAGAAAATATATCAATCATCAACAACATAAAGAAGAAAATTATGCATTTATGCTAACTAAATGATTAGAAGATCTTAGGATTCGGATCAAGCCTCCCAAATTAGTTTGGAGACTAGAAGAGTCCAATTGAATTCCACCTCTTAAAGGTAGTTTCGGGCTTTTGGTCTCTTTAATGTTTATTCTTTAAAGAGAATGGAGATTAGAGAATTCCACCTCTCCATTTCTCTGGTTCGTCAAAAATATAAAATTACAAATTTCTATTCTGAAATTTCCGTTCTGAAATTTCTGTTCTAAAATTTCTCTTCGAATAGAAAGGAACATCAGAGAGAGAGAGTTACCTCTTTTCCGACGAGGTGGCGAGGTGGGCAAGGGAGACGAACGAGATCGATAACGACAGCGGCTAGGTTTTCGTTTTCAGTCTGTAACTGGAAGAAGAAGAGAGATAAAGAAAACGAAAATTTTATTTTTAAATAATTTAAATATATACATAATTATATATGTGTATAATTGGTTCGGATTTCGGATTGGTTCGGTTCTTTTATATCCTTAATCCGGAACCGAACCAAATCAACCGGATTTTTTTCGATCCGTACCCGAATCGTGAGTGTGCTCAATCCAATCCAAAAACTTCGGATTGGTTCGATTCTCGGATTTACCCAATCCAATGTGCACCCTTAGTAATATCAATTAAATACTTATTATATCCTCCTTATTTTTCGAGAGAATAGATAAAACTAGGTGAATTAGAGCGACTCCATCACACTCTCTATTCCCTCTCAAGTGCACTTTTGAAGAGTTAAAATTTCTCTAACGTACTATCTATCTCACTATTCAATGTGGTTAATAGGATTTTCACTATCCATTTTAGTTAACAAGGTTGGACTCTCCATCCTCCAATTGCTATTTTGGAGAATCATTTTGAATTTTAGGGTCTGTAATGCATTAGCCAACTCTATCTCCATTTTGGGTTGAATTAAAAGATATTAAAATATTTATGAATAACCATTTTGAATAGCATGGTTGGAGTGCATGTTAAAAAATAAATATATTTATTTAGTGTTGATTCAAATAAAATTAATTTAATTTATTTTCAGTGGATTTTTTTATTGAAAAAATCTTATTGGTTATTGTATTTTCCCTTGGATTAAAGTTTGTTCTATGAAAATAATAATTTTAACTCTCTTTTACAAATATTTTGTAAAATCACATATTGCTTTTTAAATCTTTTTAGAGGAATTTTGAAACCTATAAATTAGAGTCTCTTTTCCAGTCTTTCTTTATTCTAAAAACTCTCTCCCTAATGGCTACTTAGTTACATGGGAAAAACAAAATAATTTGGTTTTACCATATATATATATATGAGGCCATTAGATATGGGGTGGTTCGGGAGCTGAAATCTAATTTTTAATTCGAAATTTGTTTAACAGTTGTAAAGCACGGGAGTTGTTAAAAAAATTGGTCAATTACAAATTCCTCGCTCAAAAATCTTTTTCTTTTTTTTATTTCTAAAACTAAACCTAAAACAAATCTATCTTTATATATCTCTCTCGTCTGAACTCTTGAAAATCTAGTTTACAATTTGTCTCCTCTTTCGTTTGAAACTAAGAGGAAAAAAAAAAAAAACTTCTCGATCTAAACTCCTCACTTTTGTTCTCTCGTTTTTTCTCCTTTTTTAAACCCTGATAGGATCAAGAGGCCATCTCTCTCTCTCTCTCTCTCTCTCTCTCTCTCTCTCTCTCTATAGTTTTTTTCGAGAATTTCTAATATGGGTATGTGATTTGTTGATATCTTGATCTTGTTTGCTTTTAATTTTTATGAGATGGTTTGTTTATTTATTTTGTAACTTTTGTGAGTGGGTTCTAATTAAAAATTGATTATTTTTTCTCTTTAAGGATTTTTAGTTTCTGATTTATACTATTTGTCTAGTTTTATCAAAGATTCGTCTGTAGATTTTTGTTCATCTAAGTTGAGGAGACACCTTGGTGAAACTTAAGTCATGTTTGATTTTATTTTAAATAAAGAGATATCATCCAATTAAAAAAAAAAAACATTCGTTGGACAAGGTCAAATGTATAGCTTGAAAAAAATATTTCTCCCCTCTTTAAGTTCAATGTTGAAATGCAAGTAATCATCCAATGATAAGGTCTTATGAACAATCTTTAATTTATAGGACCATTGGACTTAATGATTCTTTGGGCTCTCCAATTGTTAATATTTGATGTGTAATGACGTTTTCATAATGTTTCAAGATATATTCCTTTAAGCTAAACTAAACATTCAAGTGATGATGGTGATAGGTTTGT
Source organism: Akebia trifoliata (assembly GCF_017979445.1). Lineage (NCBI taxonomy): Eukaryota > Viridiplantae > Streptophyta > Magnoliopsida > Ranunculales > Lardizabalaceae > Akebia > Akebia trifoliata. The sequence continues at coordinate 18,990,532 of NC_141383.1, forward strand.
GTCTATCTGATTTTAATTTTTGATTAAAACAACAATAAAATAGTTTGGACGAGATAATATTTCCTACAATCATCCATTAAATGTAAAAATTCTCATATTAGCTAGAGTTCTGAATATGAAACTGATACAGTGCACTTTTGTTAAATACAGGGAAGCATGAAAGATGATGTACCATGATTTTAAAACTCGTTTTCGCATCTTGTCTCGTCCAGGCCTGATACCGAGTCATCTCGGATGAGTTTTCTGTTATGTTTAAGACTTCTCGTGAGACAAATCAAAAAATTGAACGTGAGTCTTAAATTTCTGTCAAAAAATGATTCTGTGAGTTGGTCTTGTTCAGCTCCGATACCGAGTTAACTCAAATGATACATCTCGGTGTCAAACGAGTTTTAAAACCATGTGATGTACAAGCATGATAACTCCCCTGATGTTGAAACTGATCACACACAGTGGCCCTTCTTGGGTGGTGGCAACATGTTTTGCTTGTTAGCTAGCATCACGTGCCACCTCCTCTCTTGTCATTTTGAATAACTTTTCATCACAATTGCTCGATTTAATGAATAACATCTTTGCCTTGAAGACAATCTTACATAAGATTGTTAGGTAGCAAATAATGTAAAAAAGGGGTGGGGTGGCATAGATATAAGCCCAATCTATTTGTTGTTTACTAGTGCCACTCAATGATGCAGGTTGATGGTTTCTAGTTGAAAATTTTGTCTTTTGGAAACTTAAATCACTCCACTCCTTTAGTTGATTTCTAGTATCACATGTAGAAGCTTCTGCCATAGCAGAGATTGCATTTAAAGCACTCCTCATCCCATTCTGAATGAAGGGAAATGTAGTTGAGTACTGACTTTCTAAAGGAATCCAATAAAATCTTGTACAAATGGTGCCACTGCACTACATTAGTTGAGTTCCTGACACGATGATACATGTGAGGTAAGAGTATATGTGACTTGGTCAATTCCTACATACTTGACTTGCAGTCAGATACTCATATGAGACTCCCCCTCAACAACAATTTCGTGATCACAAGATGCAAAATGTGTAAAACATAAAACTAATACTACTACATTGATTCAAACTAATACTTCAATGGTTCAAATTAAACTTCAATTCATAAAATATTTCACAATTAAAAACACTATCACACTAAACTTCATTAGTTAAAACTAACCTAAAACTTTCACTGGCATTCGAATTCAAATCCAAAATCCGAAGGATACTATATAACAACATCTTAATTCGAATCTGATTTACTTATCGGATATCCGATAATATCTTACTCGAATTGAACTCAAAGCTAACTTCATGGAAATGTAACTCAAAAAATTTTAGAAAAAAAAAAAAGGTGTACTAATCTTCAATTTGTACCCAAAAAAAAAAAAAAAATCCTTAATTTTTTTTTTTAATTAGTAATCTTCAATCTTGTTTTGCCATCTACAAATCAGTCCTCTTACAAGGGATGAAAGGGATTTCCTTACATTGGCTTGTGGTGAATATTTGGGGGTTGAATAAGTTAAAATAGGGTGAAAGGGATTTTCTTACAATGGCTCATGGTGAGGGTTTGGAGGTGTTGAATTGGTTTGAAATTAAGGGTTTTCTTACAAGGAACCAAGGTGGGTTTGAAGATGAGGGAGGGAGAGAGAGGGAGAGTTACTTGGAAGGTGATCGGAGTAGATGGATTCGCCAAAGAAGGTGGTAGTTCCTTGTAAACCCCAAGTCGAGATGCTCGGTTGAGAGTGGAGAGAGGAGGAAATGACGAAAAAAATATTTTATTTTATATATAATTAAAATATTTATATCATAAATCAGATCGGATATTATCGAATCGAATGTGTCGATATTCGAATCTGCATCCGAATTGAAACACATCTGGATATTAAAAACTAATCGAATTCGAATCCAACATCCAAAATTTTTGAATAATATCTAAAGATTTAGATGTGAATTCACATTCAGACTCTGAATTTCGACTATCTATTGACATCCCTATTAGAACTATGACATGATACATGTAAGAGATAAGAAGTTTAATGGGAAACTTTGACAATATTATGTAAAACTTATAGATGCCTTAATGGCATCAAAATTAGCATAATGAATGGGGTAATTTAAACTGATATGTTGAATATTATGTTGGTGATATAAGTAAAATTAGAAGAAGACGGGTTCCAATGCATATTATTAAATCAAGAAAGCAACAAAAGTTCTTGTTGAATGAATAATGGAAAATAAGAATCTAAGATATGTGTGTCGTAGTAATTTACACATTTGAAAATCCATAAAGAAGAATTTTTTTACTGGATAATCTCTTCATTTAAAATAAAATTAAATATGACTTAACTTCACCAAGGTGTCTACTCGACTAAAATTCACCAAAATGTTAAATGGGTATACTTAGACAAATAAAAATCTATAGGAAAATCGTTGATGAAACTAGATAAGTAGTAAGAATCACAAACTAAAAATCCTAAGAGAGAAAATAGAATCTATGGAGAATTCAACTCGAAATTTTCAACCTGTGAGAAACAAAAAATAGAGAAAAACACACGTCGAAAAAAAAAAGCAATCACACGTACAAAACAATATTTACGTGGTTCGGCAATTTGCCTATGTTCACGGAGTTGCATGGATTTCACTATTATAGAGAAAAATTACAAAGTGCGGTTCAAGTCCCAAAAATGACAACCAAGACCTTAAAAAATCCTAATCACCAAAAACGGCTTCTATATACTGCGCACATAATTCACAATGGATTACAAAACGGGTCCAAAGCCTCCACTCCTTGGACTAAGCCTCAGAAAATCTCCTATCAAAATACCATGTAAACATTATTCGGGTTGGATTGGGTCATCAATCGGATCAAACATAACTAGGCTCTACAAAGCCCAACAAAATCAACTTTTAATCAGAACCCACCAACAAAAATAAATAAATAAACCATCATATAAAAAATCAAAACAAACAAGATCAAGATATCAACAAATCACATACCTAGATTATAAATTCTTGAATAAAAAATTAAGAGGATATAGAGAGAGAAATATGGCCTTTCGATCCGATTAGAGTTTAAGAAAAAAGAGAAAACGAGAAAATAAAAAGTGAGAGTTTAGATCAAGAGGTTTTTATTTATTTATTTGCTTTTAGTTTTAGACTAGTTTGTAAACTAGGATTTCAAGAATTTAGATGAGAGAGAAGTGCGATATATAAACAGAGAGATTTGTTTTAGGTTTTTTGAGGCATGTATTTGTAATTGACCGATTTCTTAAACAATTCTCATGCTTTACAACTAAAAAGCAAATTTTAGTTTAAAAATTAGATCTTAGTTGTAGAACCTCCCCATATCTAACAGTCTCTTTCTTCTGTTTTTACATATGTTTTCTCCTGTACAAGTCAAACGCCCCCCATAGATACTAATACAAAAATAAATAGAGAATTTTTTTTTCCTTTTGGATAAGCTCCAAATCAATTAAAAGGGTGTCGAATGGGCTCACAAGTTCTTGGATCCAAACGGGTGCTTAGTGGTTCTAGAAAGTGCCTATTTGGATTTTGGTGTAAAGAGTGCCTTGTAATGGGTTTTCCACCCAAATGATACCTTCCAATGGGTTACGTACCTATTGAGTTCATTTTTGAATGGATGTGAGCTTTGAGATTGTTCCTTATATATAGAGATCAATTTTATCATAAAAAATAATTAAAAAAAAATTAATCCCTCTCTTCTTAGTTTTCTTCTAATTTAAACTTTTTCACTATTTTCTACAAAAGAGGCATTCATGTATGTCAAAAATTATGTGTGGCAGATTATCTCTAAGTTAGTGCAAACTTTGAGAAAATATACAATTTGATAACAAATGGGCTCTGTTGTATCGTGAAAAAAAATCGCCAACAACCCAATTGCATCTTAAATTTCAAACGGAGTGGGGGCGTCTGTTGTCTATAAGACAACGTAGATTACCATGTGCCTCAAAGAAATTTCCCATTATTCCATTTTTTTTTCTATTTTTCTCCACTTAAATTTCAATGATGCATACCCTTTGAATGTTCAAAATGACTATCCACAATAGAATGGCCATCCATTATGACTAGTCCTTTTTGGATATTCCTCTTGGAGTTACTCTTACAAGTATTATTTTAAAAAGGATGTGGATCCCACTCCAAGATTCATTGAGTAACAAATTTAATAAAGTAAGGGACTTTTGTGAGAAAAATGCAATTGATAGGTGTACCCCAGTAAATCTCTCTCAATTATAAGGTGATTTAGATGTTCCACTCCTTGTTTTGTTGAATATTTGAGATACCTTATATTTTGAAACTGATGACATAGCCCCCTGACCACAACCTTCTCTAAGAGACTAACCTAAATGACTTTGTTTCCAACATCTAGCCATAACCCTTGATTTTTCTTCCAAAGGCCCATTCTCTTCAAGCCTCTATAGTAAAAATTTCTAATTTATTTGGCATTGTATTCAATTCATCGTGCATGTGCCAGTTTACTTAGTTGTTGAAGTCTATGGGCGATGATACCATAGAATTGGGTTCAGTTCGGTCAACATTGAGTTATTAATCTCATCAAAGCAAGTTTATCAATTCAAACAAATAACATTCAATGCATCGTTTTCATTGTTAACCTTACTGAAAAGTTCTATTTTGTTCTTGTGATTTTAAAGTTGAAGGACAATATCTTGAGGTTGATTAAAAGTTTGTGTAAACCCCAGTGGTTGAAGACGATAGATCTTGAGAGAAAAATCAAAGTTTTTTTTTTAAATCAAGAAGTTGGTGGTTAGATCATTTATGTTATTTTTGTAAGCCTCACATAAAAGATTGTGGTCAAGGATTTATCTAATCAATTTAAAAGCAATGGTCGAAGGTGAAAGATCTTGGGAGAAAAATCAAAGTTTTTTTTTATATTTTTCAATCAAGAAGTTGGTGGTTAGATCATTTATGTCATTTTTGTAAGCCTCACATAAAAGATTGTGGTCAAGGATTTATCTAATCAATTTAAAAGCAATGGTCGAAGGTGAAAGATCTTGGGAGAAAAATCAAAGTTTTTTTTTTTTTTTCAATCAAGAAGTTGATGGTTAGATCATTTGTCATTTTTGTAAGTCTTGTATAGAAGATTGTGGGCAAGGACTTGTCTCATCAATTTAAAAACATAAGGGGTAGGTGTCATGCCTCAAAATCTTAACACGCAAAACTATGTTCTTGACAATTCTAAACCAACTAACAATATATGTTTGACTAAAAAACTATATCATCCCAATTATAATTAATAATCAATAAATTTCATAAAATTTATTCCTCGGGATATATAATAAAATTTCAGGGCATTACAATAGATATCTCAAATATTCACGAAAAGCCAGAGAGATGTATATGAATTATTTATAATTATATTAATTTTGTATAAATAATTGCATAATTTTTTATACTAGAGAGTACAAATTTCTAATGATATAAATACCAACCCCTTGGGGGTTGGTTTAGCGGTAAAACTAACATAGGGGTTTGCTCCCTCTGATCGTGTGATTATCTTGATGAACTGTATCTTCTCAAGGATCATCCCATGGAGTTGGGAGGATGCACACCAACATCATATCTACCAGTTGAATGTCATCATCCATTGTTAATAACATCATCTTAAAGAATGGGCCAAACAAAACCCTAGTTAAAATAATTTAAAATTTTATGTTTTTTTTCTTCTTTTCTTAATCTAATGACATTTTAGTAATTTTAGTCTTGGAAGAATATTTTGAACATTTTGCATAAATTTTCAAATTAGTCATTTTCTCGTCACTAGTCAATGACATTGGATTTTGGTCAAAGGGGTGAGGCTCATATTGCATCTTAGAAAGATATTATCGCCAATTTTGTAGGGGGTATTGCTAAAATTCCCTTTTAATACGGTACTTCTACCATCCATACGGAAACCAATACTCTATTCTATTGGGAAAAAATGGCTTGAATGTACATCATACTATAATTAAGAGTTATCCCATCAGAGTGAAAAAGGCGATCGAAGAAGAATGCTGTACGCACTTAGTATTTCTAGGTGTTAGGAAGATTTTTGCCCCAAAGGACTATTAATTAAACCACCAAACTTTTTGCACTATGGATACCAACCTAAAAGGGGCGTGAATTTGGTTTTAAGGACAACGACTCCTTCGTGCTTTAATAACATGAAAATTGATAAGTTCTTTCCAATCTCCATGTTCTGCAATCTGTTTGTGATTTATAATTATTTGTTTCAAGATCACAAAACTACCAACATACAATACTTAGTAGAGGTAAGGATGAATGTTGGTCACAAAGTAATTTCAATTGTGTTGGTGCATGGATCAATGACGTAAAATGCCTACACAGAGAATGACCATGGAGCGATCGATGTCTCCAAAGTGAAATCTGAAGCGTGAGTAGTTTGAGTCATCCCCTACATGAGAGAATTCATCTTCCACCCGCAAAGCTTGGAGTGAATCCTATCAAGCATAGGTTGAAAGAGACCGGTATAGATTCTAGAATAAAATAAGGGTAGTCTCAAGTATTTTACTGGTAAACAAACCACTTCCTAATTTTAGCTTTGGAATCATATTTTGGACATTTTGCATAAAATTTTAAATTCATCATTACCTCTTCACCGGACTTTTGGTCTTGGGGTTAAGCCTTATATTATATTTTGCATAAATCCCTATCATCACCAATTTTATTGGGGGAGTTTTATTAAAAATCCATTCTTAATATTAGTGGGCCCTGCACGTGCGATGCACGTACGGAGTGTATGATCCATATCATATTTTGAGTCTTAATGTTAGTAATATCTTCTGATAAATTTTAGGACGAACACATCCTTTGAACCTCCAAAAGCCAAACTAATTTAGTCAACTCTCTCCAATGGATCCATAAATAAGCTTCTTATGACAATTTGAAAGTGTGATTCATAATAAGTGAGGAAAGCCAATTAATCATTATTATGATAAAAAGCAAAAGAAATTATAAAATACACACATACACACTTCAAGTTCACCTCCATTATAAAATTTACTTGGACTTCCACATTACGTTCAACAAGGTTTGAACCTAAGTCGTGGGATCAACTCTCCTCAAGTCTCTTACCACTTCACTAAGTGGCACCTTAAAAAAAATTGTTCCTTAAATAAAACTATAAATCATGTTTTTTAAATTATTTCCATCTTCTTGAAAATCATTTAGGACGTTTTTATAAGAGAAATATAAGTAGATAAATCTTTGGATACTCCTAACCATGGAATTGGATAGCCTTATGGTTCCTATCTTTCCTTAATGTTTATTTTCTTCTATTTAATGAAAAATATAATCCTGTAAAATCATTTCAATACAGTCAAGGCATCAGATCTTTAGACCGTAACTCGAGAGATTTGTCTTAATCAAATATGCGTTTGAAATATATCCACACAGACTACAAGGACAATATGAGGTCAAGTCTTGTACAAAATGACCATTTTCAAGGAGAGAACAAGATCTCTTGTAATGCATGTCAAGAACTGCTTCCACGTGAAAAAAAAAAATGTTAAATTTGTACAATATGATGCTAATAAAAGATGGTAGTTTGTAAAAGTGACTATGGGTAATAATATTTCTTTCACCATAGGTTTTGTTTATAAAAGATTATAATTTGTTAAAATAAAATTTTATGCTTATAAAGGATCGAGGAATCTTGCCTCACTATAGTTGAAGATAGTGGTCATGATCCTAGATTCCTAGATAATGTGAAAAACCCTTTCCACAAAAGATTCTCCTTTGCATAAGATAAAGGAGGTTCAGCCATGATGAATCCAAACCTCAAGCTAGGGAAAAAAAAAATCCCTCATCAAACCATTTATCTAAACTTCAAACAATATTGATTGATCAAAACAGGCAATAACACAGTACGAGATGATCACGCATGGGTTTTCACTGTGGATGATCCCCAAAAGTTTAAACCAATGTTATACAAATTCAAAGGATTTAGGAATTTTGCACAAAACTTATTGTGTAAAATTTCAAATAATGTAGTTCAAGAAAGAATAAAAAACAATAGAATTACATGCACAAAACAATTTCTTAAGATCATCGTTATTATTGGTCGTCAAAGACTTACCCCAAAAATATGGTTGGGGTTGTCCAAAGCATTTTTTAAGATCTAAACAAATTTAATGCCCTACTACAGGGGCGGAGCTAGTGGGGGCAATTATCCCCACACACACTTTGATACACACCTATATTTTCAACTAATTACATGCCCCATTTGTCTCCACTCACTCACCTCTCTTCCCACCCCACCCCACCCCACCCCACCCCACCACTAAATTTTTTGTTGATGACATTGCCTCTTGATAGAGCCTTCTAATATATTAATTGGGTGGAAACTTAAATATCATTTTCTTCAACTTCTAACAAAAAACCTTTGAATTTCTCCTTAAAACCATTCATCTTCAAGTTCTTTAACTATACAACTAACCATAGTTTGCCCTTACTACAAGAAAATCCTGACTCTACCCCTGCCCTACTACATTGGTACATAAGAATTAAAAGAATGATATTTGTTTAATTGATGAGGGAAAAATCACAGAGAAATACCAATACTTATTGATTTTATTCTAGAAATAATATAGATTTACTAACATAATAAGAATTCAAATCTTACTAATGGTCGTGAGTTCACATATTGGTATCCAAAAACATGATCTGATGCCACATGATTGTAGAGGATGAAATTTTAAGAATTTTAAAAAATAAAATTCAAAAAATAATTACTTTCCACCGTTGAATAAAAATTTTAAGTTTTGGGAGTTTGGTAGCCGTCCATTTTCTATACCTTGGATCAAACTCACAAAATATTATTTTTTCTTATTTATTATTTTTTAATTTGAATATTTCGATGAAATATAAAAGGCTTATGTATTGGATTGCCGATGTCCTATTATATGTGGGCCAACAAGTCTTAGTAATTTTTAAAATCGTACTAAGTTAGTAAGGAAGTTGTTTTCTCTGTAGGAACGTAAAAGAGGCAAAAAGAACTCTAGAGTCGCGATCGAGAACGTTGTCCTCTTAGTGGCAAAGTTTTGATTGGATTTAAACACGTATGGCTGCGTGCACGGCTTACTTAGGAGTACAATGTCTTTTAAAGATCAACTAAAATTTGCCACGTAGACACCATACAATTTTATAGGAAAAGGACACTGCACACATGACTCTCTTTTACATAGTTAACGTGGCATCGATGAAGACCGTTTTAGATTGCGACTCGAAAGGAAAATCACGTCGATATCGTTTACCTTTTAACCGGGCGTTGCCATATCAATATTTAAAAAAAATATTTTTAATTATTATTATTTTTTAAAATGTAAGAAAAGTAATTAAGGTAATTTTGACGTACCCCTATTTTTTTGTGAATATTAGAGATAGGCTTGTGTTTTTAATAAGTTGACATGAGATATAACTTACTTTTAAAATGACAAAAATACCCTTTAATGTTCTTTGCAATTAACGTGAATTGATGGCTGAATATCTTTGTACGATAGCAATCTTAAAAAGGTGAAACTACGTTTTCTGATTTCACAAGTTACTAAAGTGATCATTTATACAAGGAAGTTGCTATTGACACCCAATTTCTAATTATTACATACCAATTTCTTAAATTATTTATTGCATCCGAATAAAAGATTAAAATACTCTTCAAACATTATAAAGGATGAACTCAAATTATAATTTTAATATTACAAAAATTTATAACACTCAATTCAAATAGTTCCCATCATTGTCGACAATTATCATTAGGCTCATATAAAAATCCTAGACACAAAAAAAAAAAAAAAAAAAAAAACAAAAAACAAAATCTAGGAAAAAAAAAACAAATTCGAGAACTCTCAGTGGCACCCCAACTTTAACTTATTCTCAATCATATATTTTTATATTCTTTGTTTTTAATTGGGGTGTGGTAAGTAAATGTTGGAATGCCCAATTGCCAATCTCTCTTATACAATGTTGTACCAATATCACATCGCCTATGGAACGAATGCTCTAAATATTAAGTTAGAGAAAGTATGTAAATATATTAAATAAATAAAATAATAGATATTAGATTAAGATTACACGGTCAAGATCTAATTTTTTTCTCAAAAAATTCAGGAATTTTGAATTCAATTTTGATTGGGTAGAAATAAAAATTCAATTGACTAGATCAAACCATCATTTTTTTGGATGAGTCAATAAAACTCAGTCGAATCAATCAATTTTGTGTATTTTTTATAAAATAGATAATTTTGAGTAACTTTTAACCAACATTTTATCAAATAATTATAATTTTTTTAAGGGTGGATTAGAAGATGTTTGGTCATGAGATCAATTTTTTTAATATATATATTACTCAAAATTAACTATTTTACCAAAAAAATACAAAAAATTGGTTGATTCAATCAAGTTAATTTTAAAAAATCCATTTAACTTGGTTTGTAATTCTCTTATTCTTATAATCAACATTTTATCAAATAATTGCATTTTTTTTTATAGGAGGATTAGAAGATATTTAGTCACTAGATCAATTTTTTTAAAATATATATAAGTTACTCAAAATTAACTATTTTATTAAAAAATACAAAAAGTCGGATGCTTCGACAAAGATTTATTGACTTATCCAAGGAAATATGGCTCGATCAAGTCAATTCAATTTATATTTTTAACTAATCAAAATTTAATTCAAACATTTTGAAATTTTTTGAGAAAAAAAAAAAAAAAGATCTTGACCATATAATCCTAATCTAATATCTATTATTTTAAATATATTTTTATAGATATAATATATTTACATACTTTTTATAACTTAATATTTAAATCATTCATTCCATATGTGATGTGATAATGGTATAACATTGTATAAGAGAGATTGGCAGTTTGGCACTCCAACATTTACTTACCACACCCCAATTACAAACAAAGAATATAAGTATATGATCGAGAATAAGTAAAGGTTGGGGTGGGGTGCCACTGGGAGTTTTCAAATTTATTTTCTCCTAAATTTTGATTTTTTGTGTCTAGGATTTTTATATGGGCCTAATCATAATTGTAGACAATGACTGTAATTGTTTGAATTGAATGTTATAAATTTTTGTAATATTGAAATTATAATTTAAATTCTAGTCTTGTAATGTTTGAAGAATGTCTTTTAATCTTTCATTGGGGTGCAATAAATAATTTAAGAAATTGGTATGCAATAATTAGGAGTTGAGCGTAAATAGCAACTTTCTTGTATTAGAGGGTATTTTTGTCATTTTAAAAGTAAATTAAATCTCTCATTAACTCCATAATTTGTCTTTATACGCGAAAGTAAGGAAGTCAAAGGGTGCATGTCAACTTATTGAAAGTATAGGTATATCTCTAATATTCACTAAAAGACAGGGGTATGCCAAAATTATCCAAATAATTATGGAGAAAGAGAATAATACTTAGATCGCATTTTGGATAAATCCCTCTTAGAAACTTCTAAGATGGAAATTTCTTCCATTTTATTTTAATTCAAATCTTATCCGTTTACATGTTGGAATTGTAAGATTTTTTATTTATTTAAAAGAAAAATAAGATCTCCCAATATCCAAAGAATGTTTTAGTTTCCCAAAAAGAAGAAACTCTTAAATCTCATCACCTTATACACGTTGAAGTTAACTAATTAAGATTAAAAGATAAAAATAAAAAAGGGTAAATTACACTTTGAACCCCTATAATTTCGTATAATATCATTTTAAACCTCTAATATTTTGATACTTATACTTACCTCTCTTATAATTATCTAAGGGGTTCACTTATCTGCCAAATTTTTGTCAACTTAACAGTTAAATTTATTTTATAAAAACGATTTTGCCTTTTCTTTATTTGCAATGCTCACAATGAGGAATTTTATTTGTTTTTTTTAAATTTATCTTTTAATAAAAAAAATATAAAATAAGAGGGCAACACTACGAGTGAAAGGGTAGGTAAATGCAATTATCAAAACATTAAAGGGTCAAAATAGAATTATTATGCCAAACTACACAGGATTAAAGTGTAATTTACCCAAATAAAAAACAGCTCCAATTCACCAATATTTTATAATTCTTCAAATGTGTGAAAATAAAAATAAAATAAAAATAAAAAATCAATAAACACAGTCTTTCACTTTGGAATTAGGAAACTTAAAAAAATAATAATAGTATCTCCCAATATTTAGTTAAAAAAAAAAAAATACAAATTCTTAAAACTTATCCCCCTCCCCCCTCCTACTAGTTGAAACTAATTCAGATTAAAAAATAAACATAAAAAATAATTCAAATCCACCATATATACATATATATATTAAATCCTTCCAACTTGTGGAACCCACAAAAAAGAATTCAATAAATAATACATCATACACATATTACAAAGTAGAGATTTGTCAAATAATAATAATAATAATAATAATAATAATAATAATAATAATAATAATAAACCCTTGACAAGTTCCAACCATTGAATTTTTTTTCAATTTTATTTAATTAAATCCTCAAGTCCTTTACCCTGCTACAAAGTGGAATTGGGAGGTTTAAAAAAATAAAAAATAATTGATAAGATCTCCAAAGACTTAAAAAGTGTTAGTTTCAAAAAAAAAAAAAAAAAAAAGAAAAATCTTAAAGCTCATCCTCTCCTAAACGATGAAACTAACTAGTTAATATTAAAAAATAAAAATAAAACAAAAAATAACTCAAAAATAAAAAAATATAAAACAACTCAAAAAAGAAAAGAAGAAGGAGAAAAAGTGAGCAAAATAGAAAAAATAATCCAATAAAAAATGAGAAAAACTTGAATATAAAATCTTAATTAGTAATTTTGCATCTCAAAAAATGAAATAAAATAAAATAAAATTTAAATAATTTTCATTATTTAAATAGATAATTATTATTTATAATGATATATTAAATATAGAAAAGACCTCATTTTGAGATTTCGCCTTAGGCCTCAACTTATATTTAGCTGGCCCTGCATCTGAGTGTAATTTACAATTATCAGTTGGAGTGAAAGAAGATTTTTGCTCGAAGTGATCTATTAGCCAGGATCAAATTAAGATTTTCAGGCTAGATTCGGGCCGGGCCATTTAAGGCCCAATCCAAACACGGCCCATTCTTACCTATCATCCATCAAACTTTCATTTGGCATCTATACTTCGAGTAATAGTTGGGCTAGATGATCATAATCAACAATTCTATTTGTACTGTGAAAGGGATTGGCTTCTGATCAGACGGTGCAGGATGGTTTCCTGGGTGGACCATGTGTACGGTAGAGCACGAAGTACACAGGTCTTCGAGCCCTTAGCGGACACAAAAATCTAGCCCCTCTTTATCCGAATATTAGCGGAATTACCGTAAACCTTGGTATACCGTCATCCCGAGTTTAAGACCATTTAGATTTTCCTAAAGATTCATCTATAAGAATATAAAATAAATCGAAGGGTGGAAAACTTAAGATGACAGTATACTGTAGTTTAGGTATAACTTTACTCCCCCACTATATAAAGAGGGGGTATCCCTTACTTGCTCTTTAGTTTTCCATTATTTTCTCTTTTCTTTCTTTCTGCGTTCGATACTCGCTTTTTTCTTTCTTCTCTGCGAAACTGTACGGACGAAGAAGATCGAATTAGAAGAGATGAAGGTTTTCGTGAAGACTTTGAAGGGCACTCACTTCGAGATCGAAGTGAAACCCGAAGACAAGGTAATTTGAAATTTGTTTTTCGTTACTTCGAGAATCAGTGCAGATTTTTTTTAATACTATTTTTGAATTTAATTAGGGTTTCATATGGTCTGATGTTGCTAGTGATTCAAATTAGGGTTTTTATTCTTTTATGTCTTTATTTCCCCCTTATAGCATGCTTTATGCTATTTTGTTTGATAATTTTAGGTTTTTGATGCATAATTTTGAGTTTTTGGTGTTTTAATTTCATAATTGCATGGTGACTTGATAATTTATGGTCTAATTGATTATAAAGTTGGCTCCTTTTTTTGTGAAATTTGTGTTATTATTATTATTTTTTTATCTAAATAAAGTTTTGGTAATATTGAAGAATCAATGCAATTGGGGTAGAACATTAAGTGGATTTTATAGTGTTGTGGCGGTCCCAGTATTATATGGTTTTGAGATTCTCTATGGTCCATGATTTAATCCTTGCAACCCATAATTCTTTAGCTCATCAAACTCTTGCTTCATTAAAGATAGAATATGTTTTAGCTTCCTTCTCTGTTGGATCGTTTCTCTGATGTAAAAGTATCACTTGGAACTTGTTTTGGTGAAGTAAGTAAATAACTCGGTTCTTGCAATACTATGTCTTAAATGTCGTAATCTACTATTTCTTTGAATTTTTACAAAAAATCATAAAATTCTCTGAATAAGGGATGAGCTGATTAAATAGTTGAATCGACGAATTAATCATTAAATTAGCAATTAATCACTGAATATGATAACATTTTTATCCTTCGTCATCTACCTCTTACATCTTCAACATTCAAATCTCAAGAACAAGATAGGGTTTTAGGGTTGAAGATGATTGGTGTTGGTAATCAAACCGAAAAATCATCTGTATATCTCCCGACTTTTTCGTATTTTTTGAACTTCTAGTCCATGAGAAATCTGCAATCCTTGTGACTCATTCGTTTTTGTAGCTCCACAAACTTTCACTTTATTATAGATTGGAATCATTTTGTTAGCTTCTTTGATTCTCTGATGCTAACTTGTTTTATGAAGTAAAAAAAACTCTGATCTTGTTGTAGTGTCTGTCTTAGGCTTTGTACAATCACAGCTTCCCTTGAAAAAATCTTTCCTTCACTCATGGGAAGGTCTTCACATCAACCCTCGTCACAGTTGGGTCAAACTATTAAGTAATAAGGCATCTGTGGCTTAACTTGATGTTCTATTTGTTTACTGGCTCAATCAACTTCATAAGGTCGGGTGTGGTTCTTTTTGTGGGTGTGATTTTTCAACTGTCTTTGTAGTGACAGCGTTTCCTGACTGTCACCATCTGTGACAATAGTATATAGTTCATTGCAACATTTGATTGTTGTTCGAAATATGCTTTCTCTTCCAGTCTTTCTCCCCTTGTTGAGGTTGAATTGTCCACATCTTTTCGGGTTTTTTACTTTTGAGTTGTTCAGGAGTCAAGCACAACGTGTTCTAGCTCTTTAGCTTTTCTTACTTTTCACTATTCCTTTCCCTTTGGGTTCAACGAATTCAAGCTAGTTTTTTTTTCCCTTACTGCTTTGGTTTCTGCACAGGGACTTTTGTTGGCTATGTCAGTTCTAACTTTGTGAATATTTTATCTAGGTTGCTGATGTGAAACAAATTATAGAAACAGTTCAAGGCTCAGATGTTTACCCAGCTGCACAACAAATGCTCATCCACCAGGGGAAAGTTCTTAAAGATGCCTCAACATTGGATGAAAATAAGGTTTCTGAAAAAAGCTTTCTTGTCATTATGTTGACAAAGGTATGTTTCGCTGTATTATTTTTATGTATCTTTTTATTATATCTTATATTTTGTTTGGAGTTAGAATGGAGAAGGATGCATTGTAATACTCATAGTCACCAAGTCGGGGTTGGGAAGAAGTCAGCAAAGGGAAAATTCTGTAAAATTGAGAAACATCAGAAGAAATCCGGGAAAAAATCGAGCTAGGGTTAGGCTATGTAATTGTTCTTATTAGCGGATGAAGTCCCATATTAAATTTCTATGATAAATCACCAATTCCCATATTGATATCATTCATGCATCCACAACAAGTAATCACAGATCCACAACCTATTCAAGGCTTATACTATTCAAAATATGTAAAAGATTACAATCATGAGTCCAAATTATGATTTATTAACTGATTAAAACCATCAAATCAATGTCATCCTCATTTGCATCCTTATCATTTTATGCATTATTCATGATTTAATCATGAAGTTTGTAAAAATCTTGTCTTATTAAAAGAAATCGTGATTAAATCAGTGAAGAAAACATTCATGATTTAATCACGATTTTTTCATTAAGTTGGAGACCTTGGTGGCTATGTTAATAAGAGGTAGCGTGATTTTTCATTGCTGGATTTATTATTGAGGTGGTTTTAGACCCCATAGCCCAGTTGGTTGGCATGTTGCAATGCAACTTTGAGGTCCAATTTACCTACCACCCTTATCAATAGAATTTTCTAGGTGGACGTGATAGAGTTAACAAAGAAGTGCCAAGAAAGAAAGACAGAGGAAGTCTTTAGCATTGGATACTCCAATTCATGTGTTTCACTAACCCAATTTACAGTAATGATTTACATTTCTCCTTCGAGAGAATTGTTAGTCATGATTCAAGTCATATGATCTGCAATTTGAATCCTACTATTTACGTTTGAGACATTATGTTCCTTCTATTTGCTATCGAGTCGTGTTTCCTACTATAATTTAAAATCTTAACCTAGTCAATTTAAATTTCATGGATGAATCATTTCAGATAAAAAAATCTTCTATCTGAATCTTGTGAATTGTGATGCATGTATAATTCATGGTTCAATGATTTTATCATGTCTTACAATTTGAATAAAAAACATGACACCCATTTTCAAGTGAAAACAATGACAGCTTTATTTATTTATTTATTTTTTGCTTTTGCTAATCCCGGTGCAAGAAAAGAAAATTTATTATTTATCAAAAAAAAAAAAAAAAAAGAAAAAGAAAAAGAAAAAGAAAAAGAAAAAGAAAATTTGTTGGTGATTTAATAATTACCTAACATTGCTGAAAATGGATGACAAGAAATGCCTATAAATGCTCAGAATTCAAGAGACTAGAAATTTGGACTAATGGTGATACATAGAAACTTAGGTTTTAGGTAATGTAACCTATTTAGGTACAAATTTTCTAGGGGTGGATGGAAAATATAATTGTTAAATTATCTTGAGGCATAACTGTGTTTGATGAGAAAATTTTCAGAGTTTTTGGTACTTTGGTGACACCAATGCTCTATTCTTTAATTGAGAAACTACTAGCAAATTGGTTGTTTGATTTTCCTTGTTATATGTCTGGCTATGACTGTGGTTCTTGAATGTATGTTAATCATCAATTCTATTTAGTTTTAGTTCAAAATATGATTTAGCTTACAGCTTTATAATATTTAAATATCCTTTTACTAATGACTGTATGTGACTTGCTTAAATGATTTTAGAATAAGGGCTCATCTAGTGGAGCATCAAACACAACAACGGCACCCACAAATCCTGTAAGTAAGGGATTTTTATTTTACAGTCCCGAAATCATCTTACTGCCTACGCTTTTATTCTTCTAGTTTCCTTTATCATCACTTGGATCAAGCGAACGTGTGATTGTAAAACATTAAATTTTAAGAGAGATGATTCTGATTTTTTCCCATTAAGGCTGCAAGTGATTTTTAACAAGACAAATCTGTTTGCTACATTTAGTCCCTTATTCTTGACAAATTGACGCCCGGGATTACTATTACTTCAGCAGTTTGGTCAGCTTTCAGCTGCACATCAGTGGTCCTAGTGACACTTGTATTTGACTGGATCATAAAAATTGCACCAAACTGGTTTCACATAACCCCTAAGGGGACACATTTCCTTGTTTGGACGTGTTATGTCATTTATTGCGCCATATCATGCATTTAGACTCATTTGGAGGCCTTACTTGGGTGGTTAAGCTTGCCAAACACAGGCCATAAGTATTTTCATCCATTTTCCATCTTAGGGAAAGCTGTGTGGAACTCACTTTGTTCGTTTAAGTAAGCACAATTGGCTAAATATCATCTATCAACTGATCTCTTAGGTGTTGTCATCCAAGAAAACATGTTGCATTGAACCATGTGTATACCCATCACTAATTTAATAATATTAATGTCTCTATTACCAATTACCTGTAGATGGAATATTCTTATCATAAAAGCATAGAAGTTAATTTTGAAGAGTACACTGGTAAGTGGCAAGAAATAAATCTGGTGCCATTGTATACGTTTCGGAGATGCAATACATGGTGTACCTTCAACCTAGTTTCTAATTCAACAACTTTCTCATTCTCTACAGCTTCTTCTATTTTCATGTCATGTTGAAAGTGTTTCAGTTATGTATATTATAAGTATTTTTTTTCAATCATTTTTGGAAATTCATTTACGGATACTTGTTAATATAACAGGTATGGACCGATTTATCCAACTACCTAGGTATTCCCTGATTGGACCCAAAGCACCAGGTTGCACTCGACATTGCACCTAATAATGATATCATACCCTGTTACATACCAGCGAGGATGACCATACTTAGAATTTGAACCAGGATAAACATATATAGAATTTCTCTATCCACACATATACATGTTGTATTCAGTGTAATTTTTTTAGCAACTTAGATATGATGCAAGTAGTTTGTTTTCTAGACTACGATATTATCTGTTAAATCTTCATACTGAGCTTGCTTCTTAAGTCTTGAAGTCCAGATTTATTGTCTAAATGTAGAAGCTGCAGTGCTTGGCATTTGCATGTTCCAGAAGTGAAAAAAATCTTGTTTCTGTGTTTTATTTGTCTTCATGTTCACGAACGTGATGCTGCCTACTCCAATTGATACGTCAAGTTCAATAATTCATGAGTTTGAGTTGAGTTTCTGTTCAAATCAATCTAACAAATCTGCTTCTGTATGTAGGCCCCACCCACAAGCGCATCAGCTCCTTCTTTAGCTCCAGCATCTACAACACCTCAAGCTCCTGAAGCAACCTTGGCACCGTGAGTTCGAGTTTTTGACCACGTTTCCTTTTTTTCAGTTGTGTTTGTTACAACATGTATTAAAGTACTGTCATACCCTAGGGTTCATATATGGCAAATATTCTGTTGTGTTGGTTAATTTTCAGGCCACCATCTGTCCCTGCTCCCGCTGTTGCTGCTCCTGCCCCTGCTCCTGCTCCTGCTCCTGCTCCCGCTGTTGCTGCCCCTGCCCCTGCTCCTGCTCCTGATGTTGCAGCTTCGTAAGTAGTTCTCTGCTTGAATTTTAATATATGCTAAATTGTTTAAAATATTTAGAAAATACCCTTCCTTCTAATATTGCCTCTATCGGCTCTACATTTAATTATGTATTCACAAGTAACTTATTTATAATATTGTTTTTGTTAATGTTTTGTTAAAGCAGCACAGAATCAGATGTCTACGGTCAAGCAGCATCAAATCTTGTTGCAGGAAGTAATTTCGAGGGAACCATTCAACAAATTCTTGATATGGGAGGAGGGAATTGGGACAGGGATACTGTAGTCCGTGCTCTACGTGCTGCTTTCAACAACCCAGAGAGAGCTGTTGAATATTTATATTCGGTAAGTCTGTTCCTCTCTGTTTGATTCCTTTATTATTTGTTGTTTACCTGAGAAGTGAATTTGGCCTGTAGCTTGGGGTACTTGTAAATACATGTAAAAAATTTGCACGATGAAATGGTATGAAAGAAATAGGTGGTTATCAATATGCTGATATGAGAAATATGATGAATGGCTTTGGATGGTGCCTTCTGCTGAAAAATTTGTGCCAACATCGTTTTGATGACGAGGAAATATGCATGAAAGACATTTATTGTTTATTAGTTTAGTTATTTCTTTTCTTGTAATTGTTGTTTAAGATATTCATTGTTATTAAATGCGTAATATCTTTATTATAGATGAAATAGGTTTGGAGACCTGTTTGTCCAGATCTTTGTAAACCTATAATGACCATAGGGGAGAATGACAACGAGCATCTTAATTAAATGGATATCACATGTATAGTTTTTACGAGATAGGATGACATTACATATAATTGAATTAGTCCATTTTAATCTCCCATGTGGATGTATTATTATATATTGATCACAATCAAAAAGAGATGCTTTGTAAAATATCAACAGATCTATTTTATCATGAATTGATTGTCCCTAGGCCTGAACAGTTTGTTTCTTACTATGTGCACATGGTAGCTACTTCAATTTACCTGGCAATAATGCCATTGTTTCATCTTGTATGAATGTTCCATTACTATTTGGGTTATTACATTGTACTTGAGTGAGCACGTATCCATCAAGGGATCCTGCACATTATATAGGAGATCATATCCAATTCATAATTTCCCCTTGTCAATTGGTAATACAAATCTGAGATCGGTGGTATTTAATAAAAGAGCTTTACAAATTGTCAAAGAATATGATATATTGTTGGAATGTGTTTTCCAACAAGCTGAAGAGTTGGAGATGGCCCTATAATACATTTCCTAAGGCCTTCCGAGGGATATTGTATGATGGTATGGAATGGTGCTCGTTGTAATTTTATAAACTTATAGGGGTTTAATTCTAATTAATTTACAAGGGTTCTAGTCAAAATCAGATACCTTTTTTAGTTAAATGAATATACCAGAGTTTATCTTTACACAGAGATGATGAATGAGATAGTTTATGAGGTTGGAACTCAAAAGTGGGGTCCCATGCCCCTCTAGGTGAAGTCCTACCTTATTCGACGTAAGCCTGGTGAGATGATCAATCACTCTATATTGACTTTGAGAAGGAAGGCTGGGGGTGTGTATTTCTTTGGAGGTGGCCTAGATATGATTTTGTGCCTAGTTCAATCAATAGAGACAAAAGTAACCATACTTTTCAGTAACCTCATCCTTGGATCAATATATGAAGATATAAAAAGATCACGTCTAAATCTTTTTGCCTTCAGTTATGAATTTTTTGAAAATCAAATCCATCAATAACTGCACTTTTTAGTAGTATTGTTTCCAATTGTTTAGGCTCATTAAGCATGGTTTGTTGCATCTTAAAGAGTTTAACAATTGATTGTTGAAAAACTTAAATCTTTTGTTTGATGCGATGCTATGGATGTAGTTACATATTTTTTTTCCTCTGGCCTAAAACAGTGGCTTCTTTTATTTTATTTTTCTTTAAATAAGCTTATCTGGTTAGGACTTACAAATATGTTAAGCAATGAGCACTCATATCCAAACACTCATTTTGGACATTTGGATTACAGATATTCCAAATATGATTGCAAACTGTGATTGCACTTCATCTAATTTTTATTATTTACTCATACTCAATTATCCTTTTTTTTTTTCCTGTTATTTCAGGGTATCCCCGAGCAAGCAGAGATTCCACCAGTTGCTGCCCAACCTCCTACGAGTGGGCAAGCTGTAAACCCCCCTCCCATCCAGGGTACACAACCAGCACGGCCAGCAGTTCCTGCCAGTGGACCTAACGCAAACCCCTTAGATCTCTTTCCACAGGTAGGTTCCGTGCGATATTTATTTTCAACTTCGTAGTACCTTCAGCTCATAGTGAACCCTGTTCTGCCAACAGGGTCTTCCTAGTATGGGATCTGGTGCTGGTGCAGGCACGTTGGATTTTCTACGCAACAGTCAACAGGTATACCTCATCTGTTCTATGTGGTTTTGAAATTATCTTTTTAACAGATCACCTGAGAGTTTTAACTTCTTTTATCTCTGTAGTTCCAAGCTTTGCGAACTATGGTGCAAGCGAATCCCCAAATCTTGCAGGTTTCATTTTAATCACTTTTTAAGATTTTCCTTATACCTTTGTGTCTTTCTCTGAGGACTCATATTCTTTCCTGTTACAGCCTATGCTTCAAGAGCTTGGAAAGCAAAATCCAAACCTAATGAGGCTCATTCAAGAGCATCAAGCCGACTTCCTTCGCCTGATCAATGAACCCGTTGAAGGAGGCGAGGGGTGAGATGTGTCTTCCATACTGTTGCATATGTATTGTTTGAAGTAATATTTGGGGATATATTTGGTGCTAATTTTGCTTGTTAATGTGTATCAGGAACGTACTGGGACAGCTGGCCTCAGCAATGCCACAAGCAGTGACAGTTACGCCTGAGGAGCGTGAAGCAATTGAACGTGTAAGTTTCTCTATACCCCATTTTGATTTCTGTTTGCCATTGCAGCTTCTCCCTCGTTTTTTTATTCATTTTGATTCAGAATTTCCTATTTTCTCTATTTATTTCCTTATTTGGTATCTCTGATTATAACTTCACTAATTGGGCAATGGCACTCGTCTTTGATTGGTTTTAACTAATAGCTCGTTAAGGTTTTAATAATTGTAAGTGGTTGTTTCATCATCATGAATGAATGATTTCATTCGTTCATATGACTCTGAACATTCCACCATTACTATTCTTGTTATTACTGGTCAATTTAGAAGTAGGGTTGGGATCCGTAGACTCATGGAAGGGGAGCTCTTATGTTCATTCATAATCATAACCACGTAAACATGATTCCATGAAATCTAACGGTTGAGACTAGATATGTATCTTGAGAATCCATCAAATATCCCTATAATTTATTTTGACCATGGAATTTCATGTTTACAGTCAAAGATTTTTAGTGAACATATTAGTTCAATTTCCACGAGTCTCGTATCCCCATCCCCACCTCTTAGAAGTATAGTTACTTGTAAATTTGTTAAAAAAATAAATTAAAGTATAGTTGTGGCTGGTTTTGATTTGATACTGTGTTTTTGGCAGCTTGAGGCAATGGGATTTAATCGAGCAATTGTACTGGAGGTGTTCTTTGCTTGCAACAAAAACGAGGAGTTGGCTGCGAACTATCTTCTAGATCACATTCACGAGTTTGAGGAATGATGCAAAGCTGATCAACAAAACTAGTATCTCTGATTTCTCTCCTTTAGTTTCCTTCTCTGTTTCGATCCATTGTTAGAAGTTGTTGGTAGTGTGGATCATCTGGAGTTTTAAAAAGGAGGATATTTAGGTGTTTTTTTTTTTTTTCTTTTTTCCTTGTCTTGTTATTTTCTCTTTTGGTTTCTTTCTTTGAAGACTGGTATTGGGAATCCATCCATCCATCCATCTATAAACAACAACTGTTTATAATGATTTCCACCAAAAACCCTTTTGTCTGGTGGTGATGCACAGCAGTTAGTAAAACATTATTGCATTTGAAGTTAAAAAAAAAAAAGGAACTTATTCCTATTATATAGAAATATCTGGTTCTCTAAAATCACACTATAAATAGAGAATCTACTTAGTCATATTAATTGGGAAAATTAAGAATTTTTATATTACCTTAATCCATCTGAAGGAGGATAGTTGCTTAGTTGTGCGGTGTGCTGTCTTCTTTTTGAGGCATTGATGAAAAGATGGTTGTGGTGATGGCATTATTAATGCCAGTTGCTGGTGGTGGTGGTGAAGAGACATGAGTGAAGTTTAATTAAATTTTTTATGTGTTTAGTTTTACTGGGCAGACCCTAAATTCGAATGGGTGATTAAGACATGCTCTCTTGACCTAGGTCTACTACTTTGAGACCAGCAAATGACCTAAATGCCATCAACTTAAGCCTGAAATGGATCGGCGTGCAGGTTACCAGTTTTTTTTTTTTTTCCGGCAGCGTGCCTTTCCCACTTGTATACATCCATCCTATCGAGGCCAGAGCCTCCTCAACAGGAACTTCTACTTCTTTTTCGGCCAAAGGAGTGATTAAGACTATGTATTTTTAAACAGGTTTATCTCAATTATTATATAAATATTTTTAGGAAAATTAATAACTTTCAGTAGATTCAAGTTTTAACCCAAAAACCAGTTTAAACATTGAGATAATAATGTTAGAGAACTTATATTAGCACACCAACTTTAATTTCAAAAAGATTGGAGAGCTGCAAGTGTCAATAATGTTTATGTCAAAAATAGAAAACCAAGTAGTTGAATCGGTCGTCTAGGACAAAATTATCAAAATATCAGATGATGGATGATTCATATTGACATCTCAGCTGGTCAACTTTGAGGCAAGTTATCTCGGTTATGACTCGTCACAGAACATTTTTGATTGAAACCATTGCACGCAGCATGTCACCTCATCCGCTTGGTAGATCACAAATGGCTAATCTCAGAGGTTAGTTTATTTGAAGAACTTTCAAGTTATTATGCTCAACAATCTCCAAAAAAGGTCATAGCAACTCTTGCCTTGAATAAAACTTAAAAAACAGAACTCACGTACAACAAAAACATGGGACATTCAAAGACACTACAAAAGTTACTGCAAGTTCCTCAGCCTCACTCTATTAAAGATAGAAACTCTTTCATGGCTTTTCATCCAACAAGAAAATGGCGTAAGGCCCGAGATCAACATATCAACAAATCACTGTCGATACAAACCCAGATTGCCATCTTCTACAATGTCAGGCTCTCAGGGTTCTCAATGATCTTTGCGAATGTCTGAAGGAATGATGCCAAATCAGCACCATAAACTATTCGGTGATCAGCCGTAACATTCACCTGCAAAAGATTGGCATGCCAATTAAGGATCAGGCCCCCCAGTGAAGAAAAAAAAAAAAATAATAATAAATATACAAAATTGGTTCTTGAATTCAAAGCAAGTTTTTAGTTGATCTCTTTGGTTATGTATGATTGTAGAGAGGTCTCTGGTAAACTGGTTTTCCCAGCGAAAATGCTCACACCCACTTTCTTGGGGGTAATAATTTTATATGGACCCTCTGCAGGAAAAGTATGAGTTATAATGCCACATCATTTGTTCTGGCCAATCCTCCTTACATTTTCAAATTCTTAAGACACGTCAAGATCATACACGTTGTGAAGTTTCATGGAGTCAATTTTCCAACTGATGCGCACAAGTTGATGTCAAATATTATTTTCAAGACTAATAATCATGTATCATAAAGAACAAAATGGAATCTTAGTTTAAATATACTAAAAAACAAACATTCAAAGTACTCCAATTGTAGTTTATCACGTAGAGAAACTTCAAGACTATTAAGCATAACATAAAGAGCAAAATGAAATCTTCGTTTAAAATATGCTCAGAATGAAAGATTCAAAATACTCCAATTGTAGTCTATCAGAGTTGATTTTTATTTTCTTTCTTTAGGCAGCTGCGGGTGTAGTACATGAGAGGTTGTGAAGGACTTGATTTATTGTGGAGAGAACAACTATTTCCAAGACAATAACAATGCATATCAGCTAACAAATACAAGTAAAATCACAGCAATCAAGTTTGTACAAGTGCAACTTGTATTGGAAACCAAGATTTTTTCTTAGTATGCTTCCTACTTTAAAGTAATTTGGTTCTACGGCTATGGTTGGCTTGATAAAGTAAGTTCTAGTAAACAATCAGGAGATGGGTACAAAAACACAGATTTCCTACATATTAGTATTCTTTCTAGGGATTCGTACACTTTTTTTTTTTTTTTCTTCCTATGGATACATTTTTCTTGGGAATCCCTAGTATCCCGACCATCAGTTGATGGGTTGAGGCTAGTGAATTTCCAATTTCAAAACAGATCTTGGATACAAGGAAAAGTTGCAAAAAGGCTCTTTAGATTATCCAGTCTCATAGGCTTCTCATGGCTGCTCTTGAGGGAAACTATTTGTCAAACTAGCTATGTCATATCTGGAGGGTTCAATTTTCAACCCAATTTTCCATTTTAGGGAACTAATAGGATGGGCTGTAGAAAGCCACAAACGTTTGGTACATAACCAGATGAAAGTGGGTCTTTAGATTTAGATCCACATCTGTGGCATTTCCATCCATAGACTTTACCACCGTCCAGACATTCTTGGACAATACAGTTCACTCTCAGAAATTAGTATCTAGGGACTTGGCTTTGACACTTCTATAAGTTTCCACCCAAGAAGAAGTTTCAAGGATTTCAAAATGAAAAACTTTTTTAGGGATTATATTTCATCTAAGAAAAGGGTTTCCTATTTGGTGCACTTAAGAGAGAGAGAGAGAGAGAGAGAGAGAGAGAGAGATTTGAAACATGAAACTGACGAGTTAACTAAATAATGTGTAATTTTCCCCTCAATTTCCATTTATTGAGATATATACGACGAAATTGATTTTTTTCCAATATTCTAAAATCTCTCAAAGAAAATTAAAAACCAATTTCATAGAAATAATATAAATCTTAGATAATTGTGATATAGGAAAACTATATGCTTACAAGGCAAACAAGCCTACTTTTTCATGCATCCCACATCTCAAAAGGAATATATAAATGTTACTTTCATAAATAAGAAAAAAGGAAAATTGTGATTATGGATGAGAAACTTTTTGAGATTACACTTTTACTGAAGTTGGACAATTGTTTCAATACTCTAATTCTTTTTGGCTAATCCTTAATACCTATGATGTTGATGTATCTGTTATTACTGAACAACCTGTATTAGCTACTATTTTTTTTCCTGAGATCGAGAAAAAAATAAAATAAAATCTCATAAAAGCCATTCACTAACAATAAATGCATCAAAATCATATGCATCTTTTACGAGATATTGTTACCATTCCTGCATTGTGTACTTATGTTAGTGCACCTCAGGGGAAAAAGAGTCTTTTCTGTGTGAGTATTTAAAACAGCCAAAGAGGGTAATAAACGTTTCTCAAAATCAGTGCACATTAATGTGTTTAGAGCCACAACTGATATCTCTAATCCATTATCTTGTTCACGATACACTGCTGCTGCTGGCCACGATTACTTTTCACATCGAATCAACCTTCTCCTAGTAAGTTGAATCATCCTTATAACTTCCAATCTTCTTCAACCAATCCACCTGTTTCTGCCATTCTCTCATTTCTTCTCCTCATATTACTCTTATTGTTCATCTTCTCTTTACTTCAGATTTTTTTTTTCCTTTTGTGTAATCATTTCTAGTACTCTCTTGTTTATTATTGATGCCTTATCTTCTTCACAAATCACACCTGCTGCTACCATTACACCTTATGCCACATCTGTAAGTGACGAACTTTCAAAACATAACTGATCTAGTTTCAGTTTGTTTCGACCAAACTCTCTTTTATGGAAAAGTCAATTCTCTCTCATTCCAAAAGTTATGATTTACTTAAATATGATAATGGAACCTTTCAATCTCCACCAAATTTTCTTATAGAGTGTTTGGGAACCGCTTCCAATGCTTTATGCCTCCAACAATAATTTAAGGTTTGAAATTTGGGTTCGGTAACGACTCGGCTTCCCGCTTCCCGCAAAACACAGATGCTGAAAATGAACCAACAGCTGAAGCTGACTAGACCAACTTCCTGCTTCCAGCGTTTGCGGGAATCTGACGGACCTTAATGTCACATACTTTTGAACGAGAATGCCCTTACTTTTTTAGTTAATGACTAAAATATACTTAGACTTTCACATGATATTAAATTAATGGCTTTGATTGAAATGTGGGGCACAATTCCGATGTAATAACGGTTGCCTACTTAACGTTTTGGGCCAACGTTTAATAAGTGTTTTCTAGGAAACAATTTTTTTTTAATATTTTGGTAGTTATATTAAAAGTTTTGGGCCTTTTGGACATTGATTTTAATATCATAGATATCCATAGGTATTTTAGTCATTAACTAAAAAAAGTACTGGTATTCTCATCCGAAAAACAATAACTTTAAGTTCAATCAGATTCCCGCAAATGCTGGAAGCAAGAAGTTGACCTGGGCAACTTCTGCTTTTGGCCCATTTTTAGCTTTTGCATTTGAAGGGAAGAAGAAAATCGAGCTGTTAACAAACCAAAATCTAAAACCCTAAAGCACTTTTATGGGTTCAAAAGCGTGGGAAACAACTCCTAAACTTGTTCCCAAACTTACCAATATAATCACCAAAATGTCCAATGGAGAAAGCACTTCCTAAACAGTCATTAGCATCAAATTTTGCAATTGCGATTTTTTACAGAAGTGATTCAAAGAGAAGTGCTTCTTTGTTGGACGCGTTGCTGCCCTAAACAAGGACTTAATTGCAAAGATGGTGACTCCCCCCCCCCCCCCCCCCCTCTCTCTCTCTCTCTCTCTCTCTCTCTCACCCTCCCAATCATCAATTCTAAGTACATTCGGTGCCATCGAATTGATCAAATCATTTTGAGTTAGCTTAATGCCACTCAACCTCAACCTATTCTTGCCCAAGTGATTGGTTTGCAATCCTCATGTGAGGAATGAGTAGTTCTTGAATCCCGATGAATCCCTTTCTTTTCTCATTCCAATGCTCATGTTCCCCAACTTTGTTTTCAACTCCAAACTATCAAAAAAGATTCCTCTTCCTAACTAGAACACAATCAAGAAGCAAGATTTAACGAATTTTGCAACAATCAAGAATCGATATTATAAATATATAAATAAAAATTCATTTTTTTTAATTTACTAGTAAATGCATTCCTCAATACTTGTTAAACATGCAAACATAATAAACTATAATGAAATTTCAAATAAAAGATTATAAAAATATTATTTTTGGAATTATCATAAGAATTACAATTTTTTCCAAGTTTTTCCCTTTTTAATTTATTTTTTAATGGAAAAAAATGCTTTTGCTGATATGTGACAGCATATGCTATTGTGCCATCACATATGCACGAAGATATATGCCTGATCACACAGCATAACATATGCGATTTAAAAACATTGAACAATACTTTTTTTTACTGGTTCCAAACCTAACTAGTACCACAGGAAAGGGAAATAAAATTTCCTTTATTCAAGCAAGTGTCAAGCAAATAACTGATATATAAAACCTGCAAGCTGGAACCACAAACAAATCTAAGCATTTCATCGGTCACAACTCTAATCATAGAGGCTACAAGTGCCTTGAGCCAACCTCCCATTGAGTTTATATTGGTTATCATGTTGCATTAGATAAAGCATATTTTCCATTTCATGATTATATTCTCAACCACCTCCACCAAAGCTTCTTGTTAGGGTTTCGACTAGAGTACACCATAGTTTGTATTTGCTACGAGCTTGCCACAATTCTACTCCATCAGGTGTTTCTCCATTAACAACACCTTATATTAACCACCCCTTAGTGTTTCAGTCATCGTCTTTACTACTATTCAATGGAACCTTGATTGACTATTCTGTCTTTCGCAACAGCTGACACAAGTACTGACTAGACTTCTTATGATCATATTCTGGGCAATTTCTTTTTTTTTTT
Source organism: Akebia trifoliata (assembly GCF_017979445.1). Taxonomy (NCBI): domain Eukaryota; kingdom Viridiplantae; phylum Streptophyta; class Magnoliopsida; order Ranunculales; family Lardizabalaceae; genus Akebia; species Akebia trifoliata. The sequence goes on from NC_141383.1 coordinate 19,019,488, forward strand.
TTTTGGGACTAAGTTAAAGCAATTTCATTCAAAAGAGTGCTAGAGATGACCAACAAACATACAACCAGAGCAACAAAACAACTGAAGAATAAGTAACTACACTAAATTAATTCTACAAATCCAATCTGTCTTCCCACGAAATCTTCAAAGAAGACACCTTTAAACTCCTGAAAACCTTGCTCCAGAAGAACAAAAGTATCATGATGGACAAAATAGTCCTGAACCGAATTTCATTCTCTTTCCAGCACCCAACAATTTCTTCCCTTCTAATACCCAAACAGACAGCAAACAGGGCTATGTTCCATAACAACCTCTTAGAAGAACCAAAAGCAACACCCGATGAATCCCATGGCTGAAATAAATGCTCCATAGAAAGTGGAAAGTACCCACAAATACCAAACAAAGACAGGAAGTGCCCCCAAACTTGCCTTCATTCTCTTTCCAGCACCCAACAATTTCTTTCCTTCAAATACCCAAACAGACAGCAAACAGGGCTATGTTCCATAACACTCTCTTAGAAGAACTAAAAGCAACACCCCATGAATCCCATGGCTGAAATAAATGCTCGTGGAAAGCACCCACAAATACCAAACAAAGAATAGGGCCAAAAAAAATGTGGTTAGCAGATTCTCCATCTGATATACATATCTGGCAATAATTTGTGCCCCCAAAACCCTCTTTGAGTGATCTGGTCCAAATTAAGAATCCTTCCTAGCACTGCTTTCCAAATGAAAAAAACAACCTTGGTCAGAACCCTAGGATCCCATATAGCCCCCACAAGAAAGGGTTAAAAGATAATCTGCAACAAGGGAATGTAGAAGGATCTAACCGAGAATAATACAATCCAATTTTCCCTGTACATTCTGACATCTTTACCTTCATGAGACAAAGGCGCTTCATCAATACACAACACTATTCTAGCAACCGAATGAACTTCCCAGTCATTGAAGTATCTCTTGAAGCCCTAGTCCTAAGACACCACATTATCATCCCTCAACAAAAATGCCGCATTTGACAACCCCTTTTTTGACAAGCATACAAATCCGGGAACTAATCCATCAAAGGAGAATCCCTACACCAACAATCTTCCCAAAATTGGATTCTTTGTCCAAACTCAAACTCTAAACGTATACGGCCAAGCCTAAGTTTAATTTGTCTTTTAAGGGGCGGTTTAGTAACTTTAATTTGTCTTTTATTTAAGTTTATTAGATTTGAAAAATTAGGAGAGAGAATGTTAAGAAATTAGGTTTTTTATTTGGAATTTTAGTTTGATTAGGATTCTTAGTTTATTTTCTTTATATAGATTATATTAGGATTTTTGAATGAATAATGAATAAAAATAAAGCTTGAGCTTGATCTTCCCAACAATGGGTGTGGAGTGAGGCCATTTTGAAGTGAGTCCAATATAACATTCTTTTCTTCTAATCTTTATTTTTATTTTTTATTCTTTTGTTTTTCTTGATTTTCTTTTAGTTCATTGTTCTTAATTTTCTAGAATTCTTAATTCTTGAAACTCCTTTATTAAATTCTTGATTCTTTAAATATACAAATCTCAATCCTCAATTCTTTCCCATTTCCTTTAACCTTTATCCAACCCCAACCAAAATATTGTAATTGTAAAATTTTGCACGATTGTGGTCATAATTGCAAAACATCAAAATTAAACCCTACAACCCAAATCATTTTGGGTTTACTCTATTGTCGTCCAAATCCTTAACCAATCTAATGTGGAATGCAAGTGATGATGATAATTACTACAATTTTATTTCGCTAGTGGCGAAATCTTCCCAGCCGAGGAAAATTGATGGGGACATCAAATCGTGAAGAGTAGATTCTATTTCTTATTTAGATTTCTATTTTAGGGATTTAATTTTATGTTTTTTGGGTTTATTTTCATGTTTTATTGGTCCATGGTCTTAGTATAATATTTATCGGCAATTTAGTAACTTTAATTTGTCTTTTATTTAAGTTTATTAGGGTTGAAAAATTAGAAGAGAGAAAGTTTCGAAAATTAGGTTTATTTATTTGGTATTTTAGTTTGACTAGGATTCTTGATTTATTTTCTTTATATAGATAGTATTGGATTTTTTTTTTTTATATTAATGAACAATGATGAAGAATAATGAATAAAAAGAAAGCTTGAGCTTGATCTTTCCATCAATGGGTGTGGTGTGAGGCCATTTTGGAGTGAGTCTAATATCTTTTTTTTTAATTTATCGATATCTCTTTCTTCTTCTAATTTTTTTTTTTCTTGATTTTCTTGATTTCTTGAATCCATCAAGAATCATTTTCTTGATTTTCTTACAGTCTTTTGTTCTTGATTCTTGATTCTTGATTTTTGAAACCCTTTTCTTGATTCTTGAAACTTATAAACCTACAAACCTACAACCCTTAATCCTTTCTCCATTTTCTTTAACCCTTATTTTATTAATCTCTTTTCTAAATCTTAATCCTTAACCCTTTTCTCTATCTTACAATAATTTAAATAAAATTTTCATTTTTTACCTTTTGGGTTTACCTATCCTAACCTAAATCGCAAACCCAATTTCAGATCCTTAATCCTTATCCAAAATCCCCAATCTCCCTAAACCCCCACATTTTCTTATCTCCCCTCATCGTCCTGCATCACAATCCCAAACCAATTCCCTAACCCCCTTATTTTCCCCTTCTTCCTTCGCCGTCTTACATCATAATGTACTCTAGATCAATGATTAAATGGAATTCTACTTTCAAATTTGATCTTGTATATTTCTTTAGGAGATAAGATTGTCATCCTTTTCTTTGGAATCCAAGAGAACAATTTTAGCTAACAATACTTTTTTCTTCCCATCCACCATGCCACACGTATCCTTGCTCCAGATAATGAGCTTATCCTTGAGAGCTTTAAGTTTGCCTAAGAACTAATAGCTAGCTCTATCAGAAAACAAGAAAGACCCCAACTAATCACCAAATAAATCTTTGAAATCGGGACACTGTGACATCATCTTCAAACCAAAAGAGCGAGGAGACCATATTCCAAAGCAAGGGGAACATGATCTAAAGCAGGTCTAGGGAAAGCCAACTGAGAGATGGGAAACACTCTTCCCTTGAGTAAAAAACCAAATATCCGTCTAAGTTGTGCCTGACTTTTGGACCAAGAAAAGTTGCCCTTCCCATATGGCAGATCTAAGTAACAGTAGTCACTAGTTGAGAGGCAACTTCTCTTCAATGATATTTCCACACTAATGATGAATTTAGAAATGCAACTAATTGACATGCTAACCAAGACTAAGAAAAATAAATGGGCTTTTATTTTATAGATTACAATGGGCAAGCTAGGGGAGATCAACACTTCTACAATAAGGGTGAATCAACTAAAATATATTTTTCAAAGATGAAATAGTAGCAATGCAGTTTTATTAACAGAAGTTCTATTTAGCATTTCTTTCTTTCTTTTTACCCTTGTAAAAGGTGAAATTGAGGTAAAACTTATAATAATGTAATCAGACCATACCGTTGGAGATTAGAGAGGGTTGGATGTATTTGTTCACACTTTAAAATTTCTTTTTCCTCTCGATAGAAGAGATGCTAATGAGTAGAAATCAAAAGGCCCATGACTAGAAACAATTTGATAAGTACAACTATGCAGTCAAAGCCAACCAATTTTAGTTCCTTTAGAAATCAAGTCCTCGATGGTCCCAATTTTCATAAGATAATCAACAATGGTGGCAATTGATTTCATATAATTTTTATCTGCGTGTGTGAGTGCAAAATGATTTAGATTTTATTTTTTAATATTCTAACCTAAACCTAACCATCATGAAAATAACCTATCACACAAAACAAAAAACGAAAAACCCAATCTTACCAGCATTTTACTCTTCACGCTGAAGAATCCAGATGCATCTGCCACAACTGTAGGCTTTGATGCTCCTACAGCCATAATAGCCCCCTGAACATAGTTTGAAGTTTCCATCATTAAGTGAAGAATTCATAAAGTGTAAGATAATCTCATAAATGATGAAAGTTAGAGACACTAGAGAATGTCACTCACTTGGCCTGGTGGAAGAATAGCATCAAATCTGTCCACCCCAAACATGCCCAAATTAGACAGAGTGAATGTTCCTGCGTGCACGATAAATGAGATTCAGTTTCGAAAAAACCCAACAAAATCCGCAAAAAAGAATTACTTGAAATATTTTTAAATTTAAAATTACCTGAATTATATTCATGGGGCTGAAGTTGCTTTGCCCGAGCTTTATCTACCAGTTCTTTCCATCTTTGAGACAACAAATAAAGATCCAACTACACCACCACCAACAAAAATTCCCAACCAAGACTTACTCAAAACAGGATCATTTGAAAAATCAAACAAAACTAGTTTTTCATTAATGCAAATTGTAGAAAAACGATAAACTCAATCTTATTAAATGCAGACCTTATCTGCATCCTGTAAAACAGGAGTAATGAGCCCACCATTGATCGCCACCGCTACAGCAATATTTATACTACCGTTATAAGTAAAACTCTTCCCATCTTTACAACTCGCATTCACAACCGGATGTTGTGCGAGTGCCATTGCTGCAGCTTTCGCCAACAACGCAGTCATCGTCACCCCCTTAGGCTTCACCTGAAATTATCAAATTCATCTAATTCAAAACCCCAAATCCTATAAAACAGATTCAAATTTAACCAAAAACCAATAAAAATTGTACCTTTTCATAGAGAGAATCAAGAGCGTTAGTCATTACTGGGTACCCAACACGAAATGTTGGCACCGATAGGCTTTCTACCATGTTCTTCGACACTGCAGATTGCATCGTTGTGAAAGGAACAACAGTTGAACCAGGAATTTCAGGAAGAGAAGCCGAAGCCGAGGGTTTCGGAGAAGCAGCAACGGAGGGCTTCGGAGAAACTACATTGGGGACACTCACACTACTCTTAGAAGGAGAAATTCCGGCAGCAGCTTCGATATCCGCTGGAGTTATCCGACCGAAAGATCCGGACCCAATTACCGATCCAATATCAATTTTATGCTGTTTCGCAAGCTTTTTCGCGAATGGGGTCGCAACTATCTTTCTTGGCCCTTCGGAAACTGTCGGAGAAGCGGTTTTCGGGGAAGATGGCAATGGAGGTGAAGCAGAAGCAGAAGCAGGAGGCGGTGGCGGAGGCGGAGGAGGAGAAGAATCGGTTTTTGAAGCTTTGGCTTTAGCTTCTGCGACTTCGTCTTCGGTTTCTGCAAGTAATCCAATTGGGGCACCAACAGGAGCGGTTTCGCCTTCACCGACAACAATTGCGGCGAGAATTCCATCGTAGAATGTTTCGACATCCATATCGGCTTTATCGGATTCGACAACAACGACACTTTCACCTTTGGAGAGGATATCTCCTTCAGATTTTACCCAAGAAACGATCTTGCCTTCAGTCATGGTGGAGCTAAGAGCAGGCATGAAGATCTCTCTGATTTTGGATTGTACGGTTGAGATCTTGCGATGGGGTTTGATGGGGAATGAGATTGAGGATGGCAATAGGAGGCCATTGGAGAAGGATGAAGAGAAGGATATTGTTGCTATGGTGGTTGGGGAAACCCTAGAAAGGAGAAGAGACGCCATTAATGGATCTTCGACTCTGTTTTTCTCTCTTGCTTTCTATTTCTCTGGTTCTGTTTCTTTGGCGAAAATGAGAGATTAAAAGTTGGTTTTAGAGGCATTAAGAAATTAGAATAGAGATAGAGAGAAGTGACGGAGAAGACGAGGTGACGTACATTGTTCGTATCGCCAAAGTTGTGTGAGTTAGGAAAAGGGTTGGTTACCCAATTGGACTTTTTACGTGTCAATTGCATGGTTTAGATGGATTGGATCGGTCGATCCAATAAGGATTAATGGAAATTGGACATTTTTTGTGCCATTTACGGTTGAGATAGGAGTAGATGTCAATGGATCGGATGGAATTAGATTATAAACTGATCCAATAAACAATTTTGTAACTTAAATAAGAAATACAATTAATATAAATAAAAATTTCATATTTAAATAAGAAATAATTAAAAAATATATTAAAAATAAATAAAAATAAATAAAAATAAATAAAAATATATAATTAATATAAAAATATTTATATGTTTTGCCTGAACTCTCAACCCAAGCTCAACCTGAAATAAGCGTTGGGTCGAGTTATTCTAACTCGGGTTCAAAATGCTTTCTTTATAAGTTATATACTCTTGATCACTTAATCCTTAGGGGTTTTGTGACTCCAAACTTTTGCTTCATTTGCAATTCAAATGAATAGTCAATGAACCATATCTTGATTCATTATAAATTCTTTTATCTCATTTGATTCAATTTTTCAATCTTCTAAGTATTTTTTGGGTGGTCTTTAGATCAATGTTGTCATTTTTTAAGAGTTGGGATCCCTCCCTATTTGTGGGGAGAAAGAAAATCCTTTACAGACTTCGTCCTCATTGCTACTACTTGGGAGTTATGATTGGAAATGAACATGGGGGCCTTAAAAAATGTTAATACTTTTATTCAGGAACTTACTCTAAACATCCTTGGGTTATTGTTCTCTTAGTGTAAATTTTGGTCCGACTTTAAGAGTATTTTCTTTGAGGATTTTGTATTTAGATGGATCACAATGTGCGTTAGTTAAGAGTATTTGTGCTTTTATTGATCATCTCAACCGTCTTTTGTTTTTTTTGTATCCTTTTCTGATTCAATAAATTTGTACTTATCCTCTATGTCTTTTAAGTAATTGTCCCTTAGTATCCTTGGAGCAAGAAAGAATTACCCCAAAAGTTGGAGCACTTCCCCAACTAGAAAAGAAGGAAAAATACCCCCAAATTGATTGGTGTTAATGAAGGGAGAATAACCACAAGGATAAATCGGTTTGGATGCCATCTAAAGATGGTAAATTTTCTTCGACCTCTAAGTTGGAGTTGATTCGAGATCGTAGTCCCACCCACACCAAGTGGAGTTTTATTAGGAAGAATGTTGTCCATTTCAAAATTAAGCTGTTCGACTGGAAGGTTTTTATTAAAGTAATTCCTGTGGATGATTTCGAAAGGACAAAAAGAGACATTTCGTTTGTTTATGTATGTCCTCTTTGTTTTAGTGCAAAAGAGACTTTGTCTCACTTATTATTTACTTGCAATTTTTTCCTAGGAGGTTTGGGTGACTTCCTCGTTTAAATTTTGAAGATCTCTTCCTCATCAAGGCACCGTTTTGTAGACACGGGATTTCGTTATTACGATGACCACATCTACAATGGTTTGGAGTCGCCACCATTCATTTTTGTAAGTGGGTGTGAATGGTCACCCGATGTGCATTTTTTTTTAAAAATGTGACATTTTTGGTATTTGGTGACTCTCGATGGATAAAGATGAATCAACCCTTGAGATTCGGGTAAGCGGCTCGGTTGGAGAAAATGGAAAGTGTTAGGCACCCTTTTCTCCCCACTAGATAGTGGTAACCTCAACTCAACTCGGTCATTTTGATTAAAAAAAAATACGAAAAACGATGTGCCACGTGTTGTGCATTTGTACCCTAGATAGGGGTTCATTTTCGACTTTATCATAGGGTCATTCCATTGATGGAAATGACCCTTATAGACCTTTAGCCTTGGGGTCCATTCATCCTAAAAATAAAATGAAGGGGAGAGGGTGATAGAAGAGGGAGGAGGAGAGGGTGTAGAAGAGGGAGGAGGAGAGGGTGTAGAAGAGGGAGGGGGGGATTGCCTTGAACCCACCTTATATCTTCTTTCTTCTTGAGTCCTTAGTATTTTATGAAAATATAATTCTTGTATGATTGAAGGAGTAGAGAAGAGATGATGAAAGAGATGAGTGGAGTATAATAATTTTTTTTTTGTATATGAGACTTGAGGAGGATTGGTGATGGTTGTTAGTAATGAGAGTTGAAGAGAATTTTGTAGTGAAAGTTGGGGGCCATTTTTGGGAAGAGGAGGAGGGTATTTATAGATGTTGAGGAGTTATTTTAGGAATATAATGGGGTGAAGTGAAGAAAAATGGTAGAATGGTTATGAGTTTGAGAGAGAAGTGGGTGTAATTTAGAGGAGATTGAAGGGTATTTAAGGAAGGGGGTTAAATGGGTGAGTTTTGACCCAAATGGTTTGGATCCTACCCAACCCATTTGGGTGGAGTGTTTAGTGAGGAGAGTTTAAGATGGTGGTTGAGATTAAATGGTATTTGGTTTAAGAGAATGTAGGATTTAAAGAGGTGGTTGATGATATTTTGGGAGGGTGAGGGAGATGATGCCATGTGTCAAAGTGGTTGGAAATGAAGGGTTGAGATAGGTTGATGGGAGAGGTTGAGTGTTTGACTTGAGAGGATGGTGTAAGTTTAGGTTGTAGATGTGGGTTTTGTAGGGAATGATGAGGGTAGATTAGGGGAGGTATAGGTTAGGGGTGTGGGTAGATGTGTTTGATTTGAGAGAAAAGGTGATGGGTTGATGTGTGGGTAGATGAGATTTAAGTAAAATTAATGAGGTAGGTAGTTGGGTGAGGGAGGTAAGATGGGGGTGATGACATGTGTCATCTTTTGATGATAAAAGAGTGATTGGTTGATGTGGGTTGTGGTTTATGGGTTAGGGTTGTGAGTTGGATAATGAATTGGATATGGTTAATGATTTGTGAGCTTTGTAGTGTGGGGCTTGGGTTTTAGAAATAGTTTTGGGTTTTAGGGATTGGTTGAGGGTTGTTTTGGAATGGATTTTGAGGGTATATGTTGATTTTAGATTTTAGGTGATATGGGATTGATTTTAGGCGATGTGGGATTGATTTTAGGCTAGGGGTAAGATGAGAAATCGATTTAGGAAAGTGTTGAGGGCTTGTGGGCCTTAGGTGGGCCTATGGTTTTTGCGGATTCGGAGGCGGAGCGGTGGTAGTAGAGGAGGGGTAGGCATCTCAAGTCTCACCTTTTTAATTTTTTAATTTTTTTTTTAGATTTTTACAATCATTAGTTTGATCAAAAATGCCACATGTTGGCGAATCGGGCTTTTTAGGCCCGTTGGTGAATTTTATCGAAAAATTTGGCGTTTTTAATTTTTGGAAGCGAAGCGGTGAATATTGAGAAAGCGTAAGGTAGGCCGAGTCCTTTTGGTGGGCCTCCTAAACCATTGAGAGATCTTAGGGGCCTGGGTTTGGTAAAAATGTCACTTTTCAATGACTTGGGCCCTTAAGGCCCGTTGGCCCATTTATTTGGAAAATCGATATTTTTGGGCCCTTTCGAGAAGTGGCCCGTTCAAATTGAGGTGTCTACACGTTTCTTATATCATTTCTTGGTTTATGACCCTTAATTCTTGGCAAGTTCAATTAAGTCCATGGATTTTGGTATAGAATATTTGGTTAGAAAGGAACTAGGAAATCTTCAATGGAAGGCTAACGAAGGTACCTAATGTGATCAGCGGCGAAGCCACATAAGGCCCTAGTGGGGGCTATAACTAGGGCAAAGCCTCATAAGCAAAAAACAATCGATTATTATTTTTTAAATATTAAGAGAGAGAAAGAGGAGAGAGAAGTGAAGAAAGAGAAGAAATCGGTCTTTCAATGGCCGGTATTTTTTAAGAAAATTCAATTTTTTTTTAAATGTAGAGGAGAGAGAAGAAATTGGTCTTTCAATGACCGGTATTAAAAAAAAAATTTGATTATTTTTAAAAATGTAGAGGAGAGAAAAGTGAAGAGAGAAGAAACTAGTCTTTCAATAACTGGATTTTTATCTTTCTTCTAATTTTCTAAAAATTAGATTCTTTTTGATAAATAATTTTTTTTTTTTTGGATTTTTTTCATAATTTCCCCTAGAAAAAAAAATTGACAAAAAAAAAGAATGTTGAATAGTCCAACATTATTTGACCCGAAATCAAGTGATTCGGTTGAGCGGATTCGAATCTAGATTTAGTGTAATCAATGGTTCCAATATAATTTTAGCTACTAAGATCCGAGTTGGATTAAGATCCGAATCCAAATAAAAAATTCATATATGGATATACTCAGATCCAACCTGAACCCAACCCATTTTAAACCTTGGATTAAAAGATGTTTTATTACAAAATCATATTTATTTAAGACAATAAATATTTAAATTATCAAAAATAATTATTTTATTAAAATATATAAAATCCAGCTGACTCGATCAAATTTTATTGACTATGACAATATTTTTTAGGTAATAAAGGAATTACATCAGATCTCAGTCAAATGTGAATGATTGATTGACTGAATTCCTACATAAAACCAAACATTGAAGTTTATTTAAGGGGTTAGAATGAACTCCAACAACTCCATCTCCAACCAACTCCCACTTCAATTCCAAATCCAACTACTACCGCTTCCAAGCACACTCTAGATGATTTTTACTTGCATCTCCATGAAAAAATCTATGGCTCTGGGCTCACTTACAAGTTATTAATGCGTGAATTGATGTCAATATCAATGTCAATTCAGCATTTTCCAAGTTCTTATTTTAGAATTTTATCAGATTTTTTAAATGGTTTATAACCATTGTCTCATTGCCGAATGAGACGACTCGAACGAGATGAGATGACTCGTCCAAGACTACTAAGTATTTGGCATGGACTAGATGAGATGAGATGTGAAGAAAAGTTTTAAAACCATGTTGGAATTTTGTTTGTAAAAGAGGGTTAACAATCCGCAATGGAAACGTTTGAGGGAGCTAAAAGTTCCAACAAAGATAAAATATTTTACTTGTAAGCTACTTCATTCAGCAATTCCCCATGATAAAGTGAGGAAAAAGATGGGTTGGAAGTTTGTCTCCAAGTCATTCTCAAGAAGAATCAATAAATCATCGTTTCTACAGGTGTAGGTTTATGGGTCAGTGGGTTTTCAGTGCACAAGCTGGATTGGGGAGATTGCAGCTTAATTTAGTTACCATGATCAATTGGTGCAAAAAATTTAGAAACACAATTTTAAGTGTGATTCCTATATTGTTTGTCTATGAGATTTGGTTAAATAAACTTCTTCTCCAAATAAGAAGAATCAATAAATCATTGAAGAGACGATTTTCTCATTTCTTATGGTCAACAGATGATTATAAGCTAAATACTATAGTCATATAATTTCATTGATAATGTTAAAATCTCATATTACATAACCTTTTACCTATTAAAAGCTAGCAAAAATAATACTTACTTTTTTCTCTGAAATATCACTCTAATTCTATGGTGACCAATTCTGTCGAACTTGAATCCGTATGAGAGTCTCTCATGGATATTTGTCGTGGAGAAGATAGGACAGGCTTGGGGGGCATTTGCAAATTATCAACATTTTCTTCTAACATCTCTATCACTTTGGTCATGGATGGACGATCCACCGGCTTCATTTGAATGCACCACAACCCCACTATGCATAGTTTTCTCGCAACTTTTAGCTCAATCTCTGTTGCATTCTTAATATCTAGCTCTTGACCTTGATCGAGTTGATCGTAAACCCATGATGGGAAGTAAATTTCACTCAAGTTATCCATTTGTACTTCAACATTCTTTCTTCCTCCAGCCATTTCTAGCAACAGCATACCAAAACTATAAACATCAGATTTATCTGACACAACCCCAAAGTTCCTTGATATCAATTCAGGAGCTATATACCCTACTGTTCCTCTTGTAGTACTAACAGAAACAAAGTCGTATTCCTTAGGGTACAATTTGGAGAGGCCAAAATCAGAGATTTTAGGGGTGAAAGTGTGATCTAAGAGGATGTTTTGAGGTTTGATGTCGAAATGTAGAATGCACATATCACATCCCCTGTGTAGGTATTCAATCCCCTTTGCTATGCCCAAAGCAATGTCATGGAGTTGCTTCCAATTCAATAAGTGATGGCTCACTTTCTTTGAGAAGATATATTTTTCAAGTGATCCATTAGGCATGTATTCATACACTAGAGCTCTCTTAGAACCTTCTGAACAAAATCCGATCAATTTTACCACGTTAACATGGTGAATCCTACCGATGGTGGCCACTTCATTAATAAAATCTTCTCCATTGCACTTGGAATTTCCCAACATCTTTATAGCCATCGAACAACCAGGGATTTGCCCTTTGTATACAGAACCAAAACCTCCTTGCCCAAGTTTTTCTCTAAAGTGGCTAGTCATTCCAATTATATCAGTGTAAGAGTACCGTTTGGGCACAAGAGTCTGATGATTGCAAAGAAACTTCTCTATGCTATCAAAAGTTTTACGGTTCTTTAGGAGGCTGTAGATTACAAATGCGAATATGATCATTGTGAGGATGAATTTTTGTATGATCTTCAACGCTGCAGAGTGAGGAGAAAGTGGAAATGGTTTAGCTATAGATCATTACTAATCAATACTTTCAATTTGTTAAGGTATTGAACTTGGGTTTGGAAATCATACTCATATAATATATTCCAATCCCTACAGAATACAAGGAAAAATCTGCAAAAAAAGACAAAGAAAAAGAAAAAGAGAAGTAAATAAATAAATAGCAACTCAAATAGATAGATAAAAAAAAAATGCAAAAGGCAGGATCTCTTTAATCGAATGATGTCACAGTGTGTGAATATATGTAAGGAAATGAGTTATTGACAAAGTTTTGTGTCACCCAAAGAATCATTCCATTTTGTTTTGTCATTTTTGTAACTGTGTTAGAGATCATAATTAGTTTGTGCTCATGATTAGCGTCCAAGATGGTTAGTGACTTGGTGACTTTTTTATGAACTAGGATAAAATTAATATCATTTGATTAAGTTTTAAGGGTTGGAAAGTCATTCAAAATACGAAATTAAAATTGAAATGGAGCAAGCTTTGATTGATCGACCTAGTAACATCGATCGACCAAGTAAACCCATATAGATTGAAATAATACACATATACGTCATATTAATTCAATCCATCTTTCAAATGTTTGTGTAAATCCATCACTGCACCTTGAAGTAATCCAATTGGATCATAATTGGACCCTATTCTCTAGGGACATTTGAAGCATAGAGAACCAAGGGTTTGCTTTGTTAGAATAAATCGTGTGGCCCATAGACCTCACGCTTGGTGTTTTAATTGCACAAGGATTTTATAAAGATAATAGATATCAATATTAAAAGGAATCCCAATATCAGTTTTTCAATTATATAATTAATTCCAGAATTTCGGTTTATGAAATTTCTGATTTCTGTCAATAATTGATTTCAGATTTCGGTCTATGATTGAATTTAAATTTTAGTTTATTAAATTTTAGATTTCAGTCTATAATAGATTTCAGATTTCGGTCAATAATTGATTTCAAATTTCGGTTGATTGATTTCAAAATTTCGGTTATATAATTGATTTCAGATTTTCAATTCTTATGATTGATCTCAGATTTTCAATTATATATTAATTTCAATTTTGATCTTGAATTGATTTTGGATTTCTATTTGAATATTGATTAAAGTTTTATGGTCTATAATTTATATTATAAAATTTCAGTTTTTGTTTTGATAGAGAACATGTTACGTTTATGAAAGGGTTTCACAATGAAAGTTGTACAATGTTATTTTGTTAGAATGTTTAAGAATAATCCAAAAATCAAGCAAATAATGTTAAACAATATAGATGTATATAAATTCTATTAATTTTGTAGTCTCCAAATTAACTTTAATTAGTAAAATTTATAGAATATCTGATTGTATTAAATTTGGTTATCGAGGTGACCTTAAAGACAATAATATTTACAATTATAGATTCAATTAGGTAAATGGGTTTAGCCTAAAGGAAATTTCATTTAACTAATTGAAATCTGGGTAAGGTAATATAATTTACATGAATTTAACAAAATTAGGATTGGATACCCAAAAATAACAAAATTAACTGAATAAATTATATAAATTATGTTAGCCTTATAGGATAAAAAAATTAGTTATTACCTTAAAATGAGTGAATAATAAATATGCCTAGTTTAACCCAAAAAAAAAATTTAGGTGATATTAATGAGTTCAAGGGGATTAAGGCAAGAGAGATCCTCTATCTCCATTCTTGTTTATTATTATTATTATTATTATTATTATTATTATTATTGTAGAAGAATTTTAATTAAACTAATATATATATATATATATATATATATATATATATATATATATATATATATATTTATTATTCCTTGTTGAGTTGAAAAATGTCGAGAGATTTCAGAAGTGCTAGAACTGTTATTATTTATTGTGTATTTTATCTCACTGTTGGATGGGAAATAAATCTAACGACTAGGATAATTTGTTCTGGGATGTTTTAGGTGATTATGATTTTTCTTCTTTTAGGTTTTGAAAGATATAGGAGGAGTATACAAGGGTTCTAGGGTTTGGGATTAAAATCTTGTATTGTTCTATTTGATTTTCTTGGTGAAGAAGATTAGATTTACCCATGGACATAGGCATCATTGTCGAAGTACATACATCTTAGTGTCCACTTTTCTTTGCTTATCTTCTTGGTTATTTTCTCCATATTTGTGTTGAACAAGTATCTCTAAATCCGCAACAATTGGCATCAAAGCAATCAGGTTTGTACAAAGAAATTATACAAATGAATTTTGTTTTGGAAATCGTTTTTCTCTTCTTTTTGGAGTTTGATATGACGTCTGTGAAGAGTTCGAACATGAAGTTCGAGGTTGAGAGATTTGACAATAATGTTACCTCTAATCTATGACAAAGAATGATAAACGATATCTTGATTCAACAGGGCATGCCTAGAGTATTGAAAGAGAAGTTTGGTAAATCAGAGAAGATGACATATGCATATTAGCAAGAGATCTAGGCGAGAACTGTTAGTACAATTTGACTTTGTCTCGCAACTAGAGTCTTGTTTAAAATTATGAAGGAGTAATCAACACTGGAAGTGTGGGAGAATTTGGAAAATCTCTGCATGTGTAAGAGTTTGATCAATAAGTTATTTCTGTCAAAGGCAATGTATGCCTTGAAGATGGCAAAGGGCGAGAATCTCTTGGGATACATTAATGTGTTCAACTAGATTTTAGATCAACTGCACAAGGATGATATTAAGTTGGAAGAGCAAGATAAGACCTTTATGATTCTTACCTCATTTTCAAATTTCTATCACAATCTGATGAAAATGTTACTTTATAGGGAGGATATTGTAAAGCTAAAAGAAGTCAAAACAACACTCCTGTTAAAATATATTAGGAGGTGCCCAGTATTAAACATAATGGTCAAGGGTCGATTGTTCATGGATGAAATCAATGACGGGAGAATACAAGTAGTAGATGTCTACAAAAAGTCTCTTTCGCAGATGATGAAGAAACAGATTTGGGTTTCCACGTTGCAGAAAAAATGAGGAAGTTTCTACGATTCGAGAGGACAAGTTGTACTCCCTCTCTAGGTTGACTAGGGAGTTGGCCCCTGAGAGATACACATGTGCATTGACCATGTCTTCGGATATAGGTGGACTAAGGTGATTCTATAGCGTGTAGCTGGTGGTTCTATAAAGACAAATGATAGTTTTTGGTGTTAGCAAACTAGTGACCGAGTCAGGTTGATTCAGGTTTGAGGATTAGCATCTTGGGCACACTTAATGCAAAGTTTGTTATGTGCGACATGTGCAATTTCCTCCAAGGTGGTTTTGATATTTAGGCCAAAATGGATTGGTGGGGATGTGTGACAAATTATTATCTCAGGTGATTTTATGTGTAGCTGTGATAAAAGCCAAGGTAAAGATTGTTATTATTTATTATGCCTAATTTTATCTTAGCCATTAAATGGGAATTAAATATAACGGTTAGTATAAGTTTCTTTTAGTTGGAACCCTATAGTAATGTCATGGGATGTTATAGGTGATTAGTGTTTTTCATCTTATAGGTTTTGAGAGTTATCCCTTGAGTTATCTTGTACTTTTCTGATTGGTTTTGTCAGTGAAGAAGGTTAGATCTAACCATGGATGTTGGCATCAATCGTTGCTGAGCCACATAAATCTTTGTGTTCTCTATTCTTTGTTTATTTTCTTCGCATTTGTATTGAACAAGTATCTCCAAATTCCTTACAAGAGGGGTTTTAGCCTTTATCCCAATTTACTTGTTGCTATGGAAAAGAGCAAGTTTTTTATTTTGTCAAAAGACTTGGATGCAGGGCATATCAGTCTTAGTCAAGGTTTTTTGGTTGTGTCAAAAGGGAAAGCTTCCTTCAAATTATCTTAAGCTTGGAGGGTTCCTAACTAGAAACATTTGTGGCGATAAAGTGGAGAAGATCTCCAAGAAGATTTTTGGTTTGAAAGTGAAGATGCTCTTGGAAAGTAGGTAGTTGTCCCATGTTTTCACCTTTATCCCAATTTACTTGTTGCTATGGATTCTACCTATTCCGAAAGTGTAACTGACCACTTGGACTCTCTATTCGTTTAGTTATTCTGAGGTTAAGAACGATTGGGGGAATTGAAGACATATAGTGGCTTGGAAGAAAATGGCCAAAACTAAGGGGGGGGGGGGGGGGGGGGGGGGGGGGTGGGTTACTCTGTGTCGGAAGTTGCTATAAGAGAAGGTCTATGGTATTGTTGCTCTGCTTTGGTAGATTGAATCCCTAGTAATTGGATGAACTACAAAATCTCTGATATTTCGATTAGAGAAAATTCCTAAAATGAAGCACAAAAAATGACTAATTCTCAAAATGGTGCACTATTGAAATTATTTTACAAATGGTAAATTACCATTTTAGGAATTAATATTTTTTTTTTATCAAATCGGTAAAAAATAAAATGATGTTTTGATAATTTTCATACCAAAAATACCCTTTTCATTTCAGAATATTATTTGAAGCACAAGACCCAGTTGACATTGTATCAGAATATGATTTAACGAAAATGATTTAATTTCAAAAATGATAATTTATCCTTTTCTGAATTAAAATGAGTAGTCTACTGTTTTGGGAAATTTTCAATTTTCATAGTAAAACATTCTCTATTCAATGCTGTATAAATATTGAGAAGAATCCTATAATATGGTCGAAACCTGAACATAATTCAATCAAGTTGAAGGTTGCAGTTGGACATTATTAATGGTTGCCTTTTCATCAAGGCTTATTGATCTTCTGGAATTTTTTAAAAGTTTGAAGCCATTGGGTTGCATCGGGAAATAGATCATGATAGAAGTTGAGACTGTTAAGGGTTTGAGTTCCTTCGGGCTAATTTGCTTTGTACCACTAAATTCTTGGTGTTAAGAGTATATAATGCGATATAGCATTTATTTTTTCTAAGATATAATGTAATACAGTAGGGTACTTGAGATACACTGAATCATATTTGAAGTATATGGTTACTAGTGACAAGTTGTAACGTATGGTGGGTTGTAGTAGAGACTAAGAATGTTATGTAGAAGATCATTATCATTAAATATTTAGAAAGTTAATATTACGGAGTAGGATTTTTTAAACTAGGAAAGTGAAGGCTAGTTATGGTTTTCTTTCATATAAGCTCATTCACCTATGGTTCTTGTAATATTATTCAAGAATTATGAATAAAATTAGTGAAAATTTTCAAAACATACTCAACTTTTGTTAAAATTTCCATTTCAGTACACTGTTCATTTTAATTCCCAAAACATAAACAACAAGATCATAGATATTTATTCTAATTAAAGTGCTGATCTCGCTGATAAAAGGTGAATCTTTAAAGTCAAACATCGTTTGATATTCAACGACAAGATCACAAGTATTTATTCTTAAAGTGGTGATCTAGCTTAAATTTTTTTTTTTCAAAACATGTGGAGTTAGGTTTCGGAATTTAAATGAAGAATTTGCTGGAATGGGAAGTATCCCATATACAGCACACAAAATGGTACTTTAGCCATAAAACTATGAGTCGTGCTGGAATGACATTGAAATTGATGTCGTTTCACACACATTAGTGTGCACAAAATCATAGATGCTTTTCACCTGTATCTTGATGAAAAGCATCTATGGTTCTATACACATACACGTAGGGCTTAAAATGGGTCAGATTTTATCCTAGTGATCCAAATCTGATTTTTAGTGGATTTGGTTTCTTTAAGCATATTCAAACTAAAATATGGGTTGATGTCCCTTGATCCGAGTCGGACATAGATCCATCCCTATATCCATCTATATCCGAATGATATATTATTTTGCATGTTGTATGTTATATTTTTATATTTTTTTTGATCTATCATTCATCCCTTCAATAAATTACTTTGTAATGATTTGAAATTATCCGACTCGAATCAATTAATTCGGTTGGATCGGATTCTGATATGATTTAATGAAAGTAAAAAAAAAAAAAGAAGGGATATGGTTTGAGTTAGTCGGATCCAGATCTGAATTTAGACCAAATTAAAAATTTGGATATAGATATGGGTAGACACATATCCGACCTGAACCCGACCCGTCATCCACTTCAACAATGCCTGAAACGATGTCAATCTCAATGTCCTTGAGCATTTTCCTAAAATTATTTCTTCACTATTATCAGCCATTAGGAATAAGAATTTGCATTCTTTAAGGCTTGGGAACAGAGATTTGCTGTTCCGAATTTTATGTGCTAAACTGATGTATCAATGGCATGCCACCATGTGTATTGAAAAACCGGAAATTTCTCTCCACTAACCAATTACTCTTGTTTTCTTAATACATACCTTCGATTTATCAGCTTAGCACATAAAATTCAAAACAACAAATCTCTGCCTTGATTTGTATTTTCTATTGAATTAAGAAATGAATACTACTTACCGTAACACCAATTGAATTTTTTTGTTCCACGCTTGGTCAATCGGGAGCAAAACTTCGCAGTATATGGGAACCCAGCTTGGTACCAAGTTCGGAACCAATTCACTTCGAACCCCGTCTGTAATAATGTCTGAATATCGGTGACTGAAGTATACAATAACTCCTCCAAGTGAAGAGGAATGGCAGCCACAATGCTGCATGAAATTTGAAGATCTGTGAAGTTGCGACCATAGAGAACATAGATATTGGATGTGGTCCCACTCAAGCAAGGAATGCGCCTAAAAGTGGTAGTAGTTTGGTTGATGGATTTGGAGCAATTCATGAACATAGCAACATCATCGTAATTGACAAGATAATATGGAGAAGGGAAAAACCAATTAAAGATATCCGGAGATGGATATGGAAGACTGCAATTGCCGCTTATCGAGTTCATATCAACCAAACGGATTGTCTGGTTTTCATATGAAATCCGTTTCACTTGATATCTCCCTTCCTTGATGTACAAGATGGTATTGTTATTATTGTCGCAAGATAGCTCATGCTGTGGATCACCACAGCTGGAGTGATCACCCGTTAAGCGAAATGGTTTTCTTATGTTACCGATTTCTCCACACGTAGAAGAACAATGCCTTCTTTTTGCTTCACCAACACAGAATAAAACGAAGAATAGATGTAGTAGAACCACTGATGACATCTCTTCTTTTCTCATTTTAATTATCCTTCAATAAATCAAAACAAAAGCTTCAAATTTCGTGCATTCTGGTTTTTATTTTGTTCTTCAATAAATAGAGTCTCTCTCTCTCTCTCTCCATCAAACAGACTCTTGAGATAATGGATACCATACGTTTTTTAGATGAAATAATTCAAGTAGCAATAATGCAAGACGACTGGACGACCACAAAGTCAAGTCAATTACCAAAGTCTTGCCGTCGCTCGTCCAACTTTATCAATTATTTTGAGGCTGTTTTAGATATACCCTCCACGTTTAGGACAATATTTAAGATGCCCCTACATTATATTTATAATATGAATTCCTTAAAGTCAGTCTTCTGTGATAGCTTAATTGAAATTGACCATAGTAACCCTATCTTCAATTTGTAGTTGAATTCCCTTAGTGCTTTTTTCCCTCACATCTCATGTTCAACTCCTTGATTCTTCATCTTCAAATCACTCCATCTTCAACCTCCCAAAGGTTAATGTGAGGTTCAAAACTATGGATTAAAGATATCGTTCAATAGATTAAAAGAAATTTACTATAGAAGTTAAAGAGTTTAAAGATCGACGATTCATTTTGCGAGAAAAAATGAAGAATGTTTTAACTAGAGGTTAAATATTAGGACAATGATTGTGAATGATTCTTTATTGAGAATATGTAACAAATAGTCCCCTAGTAAAAATATGGACCAATTAAATCCCACCTAATAAAATATTAACCTACTAAAGATCCTTTGAAGATTTTTTAAAGAAAAATATTTAAAATACCTTTTTTAACAACTTTACATAGTGGTTTGATTTAAATAAAAAACTTGATCAATTTATTTTCTTATTGATATTTCTATGAAAAATAAAAAATAAATTTTTTTATTTATTAAAAGACTATTCATCAATTCAATATAATTTTATTTGACTCATTTAAGTCGAGCTGCTAATTTTTTAGTTAAATCAATTTGATGAACATTCAAGTCAAGTTTTAAAATTATGTTTTAATTATTTAAAATTATTTATATATTTTAATAAATCTATTATACATAGATCAAATCATTTTGATGATAGATGATGATGATCATATTCATCTTCATCATCATCTATGCGAGTTAAAGATTAAAAGTTTTGGGAAGAGAAAACAAAGATATATATATATATATATATTTATTTATTTTTTTTTATTTTTTCATTTATCTCTCTTTTTTCATTGTTCTATAAGATATGACCATGGTCAAGGGGCTTGTAATTAGTTTTAAAAAATAGGAGTATCCCAAATAAATTTTTTTATTTAAACTTAAACAATCATTAAAGGGTAATTATAGTATTTTTCACTTCAAAAATCCTTTTTAGATTAATATTTGATAAAAATAGGACTAAAGAGTCCATAATTTTTTGTAAGGGACTTTTTGGTACATATTTTCAAAAAACAGGTCTTTGGAGTCATTGTCCCTTAAATATTAGGGTATTGAGGTCATATAGATTAAATTTATAGAGAAATTAAGATCGGCATCAAGGATCATGTAATCAATTTGAAAACATAGGGATGTATCTCAACTATTCTCCAGAAAGTGGATAGGGTATGTCCAACTCTTTAATGTCCAAAAAAGTCTAAATTGTATCTCAAGAAGTTAAAATACTTAGGATGAGACCCAAAGATTCTAAATGATAAACTTATTGAAGAAATAAACCTTATATTTGAATGCAGAATGCTAGAAAATCCTGGGATAACATGTAAGCATGTTGGAATCTGAATCGGGGGGGGGGGGGGGGGCAGGAATTAAAAAATTGATTTTCTCACTAAGTGTACGTGGGCTTAGTAGGGGTATTTTTGAAAAGTTGAAAACTTAAAAGTTCGAGCACACCGCTAGACTCACAACAACAAATTATTAACCGTGGACTACAAGTTTGTGTAAAACATTTCGAAAATGTTAGAAACCAAAATAATTGAATCTTCTAACCATTATACCCTTAAGTGGGGTAAATGCCACAATTAACAAAGAATTTACAAAATGTCTGCTTTACTCTTTGCAAAAGCCTAATAGAGAAACATAACCCTAACAAAAATCTACAATTTTGAGAGCGAATTCTAAGGTTGAAAAGCGAGAACTAGGAGATTTCATAGAAAATTAAAACAATCATGGCGAAAAGATCTACAATCATAATCAAATGAAATAGCGACCAACACAAATTTCGTCAATCACAACAAGAACATAGAATCTTTTGTCGTTTTAGCAACGCAGGATTTAAGGTGGGAGATTTTAAGACCTTTTTGGCCAACTAGTTTTTCGTAGAGTTTTTTCCCAATCCAAAAAATCCTAATTTTCGAAAAAACTAGGGCACCATTATACGAATTTTAAAACACATTCCATTGTAGAGGATTTCAATACTTTTAAGTTACAAACCAATTTCACGATAATCCGATAACAATACGCTAAGGGAAACCTAAATTGGAAAACCAAAAGTTAGTTTTGTAGATAGGTTGTATGAAGCTAGGTACCCAATTCGCTAGTTAAGTGCAAACCGCGAATTGATTCAAATTGTACCAGTTCATAGTACGGTTCACTCTACATTTGTGAAAAGTAACGAATTAAGGAACTTCATTTTACTTTGCATTTTTACATTCCCCCCCACATTTTGATAATATTTGAGATATCCCTCAAAATTTTAAATTGATGATATTTAATCATAGATTAATGCACAATGACCAAAAACCATCATCTTAAATATATAAACAAATAAATATTTGATTTTTTTCTTTTCAAAATCTTATCCTACTCATCATTTCAACCTTCAAATGCCCTCATCTCCGTTTACCCCTAAAAAGAACTAGGTTCATTGTCGAGTGACAAACCATGAACTTGAATTTGAACTAAGCGACCCACAAATCAAGTAACATGGGTATGAAGCATGGGCAACACCTAAAAATTACTCCACCACTGGTGGTGGTGTCACGTCCCAAATTTTGATAGCAAATATCAAAGTTTTGACCAATTTATTTTTTTCATGGAGTCTCATGGATTAATTGAAGTATTAAACAGTAAAGGTTAATGCTTAATTAAAAAAGGATCAAGGGTTACATGATTTGCCATTGTTGCTATAAAAAAATTAAATAAATGAATAAAATAACAACAATATTTATAATACAATAAATTAAACTTATTTTAAATATTTATTAAATGTAAATTATTCAATTACATGCATCAAATAAGTTTAAGAACATCAAATCACTGTGTCAAAACAGTAACATTTCGGCGGTACTGTAGCGTTAAATTCGACGGCTCTAACCCGTCGTTTATAGTTCGTCGGCCCAAAGCCCACGTTTAAAGCCCATCAAACAATTCGACGGGCTTAGCCCACCGAATTTCGTTCATCGTTTTACCCGACCCGTTTAACGAACTGTCTTCGTTCTGTTTCTCATGTCTTCTCTGTACAGTCTCTCCTCTCTCCTCTCGATCAGGCTGTTAAGTCTCTCTCGATCTCTTCTCTCTTTTTAAATCTCTCTCGATCACTCTGTAATTAAGTCTCTCTCATCTCTCCTCTCTACAGTCTCTCCTCTCTCCTCTCGATCAGTCTGTCTGGATCTCTCGATCTCTCCTCTCTGTAAGTCTCTCGATCTCTCCTCTCTCTGTTTTTGATCTCTCTCTCACATATTCGATCGATCGATTAATAACATTGTTGATCTCTTCTTCGAATTAAGCTCAAATCCTCTTGATCTCGTCGTCATCTGCGTCTTCCAAGAACTGAAGCTCAAATCGAAGAAATTAAGCTCAAATCCTTGGTCTTCTCTTCTCTGCCAACTATTTTCGAAGCTTAAATTGAGATATCCATTTGATTGGTTCAGTTCCAGTAAGTACTGTCTCTTATTTCTTCTCCTTATTCATCGTTCATCAATTTTTCCTTGTTTTTAGGGTTTTTTTATTTATTTATAACAATTTGATTGATTTTGTTTAGTCTTTGTTTTTCATGCTAAAGTGTATCAAGTTGTCATGATCATATCTAATGCATGTCGATTGTAAGTGAAGTTATATTTTTTATTAGATTAGTTGTGCACTTGTGCCCTGTAATGTATGATCATAATCTGTAATGTATGTTAGAATGTGAATTTTTATGAATGAATGGATTGTGTTGAAGTCTCTTATAGGTTTATGTTTTTATGATACCATGACACTTCACCCTTCCGATTTGTGATAATTGTAATCCTAAATCTTGTATGCTTGCGTGATTGAGATCGAGATCAGAGTTCTAACAAAGGTTAGACACAAACATTTGGTAGCCCTCTTAAAAATTGAGTTATTTTTGTGTCAATGAGAATGAAAGTCTTTTGATATGCCAATAGGTTTACGTAAATCCATATATATATATATATGGGGAAGGTTTTTTCTGTTCTGTTTGTTATTTTTTATTTTTTATTAGATTACTTGTGCACGTGTGCCCTGTAATGTATGTTAGAATGTGAATTTTTTTATGAATGAATGGATTGTGTTGAAGTCTCTAATAGGATCAGGTAAGAACACATCTGATTAGATAATTATGGTATAACAACCTTTTAGTAAAGGGTCATGAAGGTGGTCATTTAGTGAGCCATTCTGAACATACTCATAAACCAAGTACAGGTGGTCATCTCCAATCGCATATCCAAGCAGCCCCACCTAAGAAACAATTCTCACGAACAGGGAGAATGAAAGGGGAAAAAAAGAAAAAAGCAACGGGGGGACACTTGCCCTCCACAAGACTATTTAGAACTTATACAATTTATATGCTATTGCCACAGCTGACAACGGTGAAAAACAAAATCCACTGCTACCCACCCCCACATAAAAGTTCAAATTTTTTAGCATTCTTAGTGCTCCTCAAACAAACTCCCGGGCAAAAAAAAAAAAAAAATCCAAAGCGGATTTATTGTGGGGGCAATAGGCCACTTGCCGCTGTCCCCCACACCCACCAAATTTTTTTTACAACTTATGCAACAAAATCCGCCGCCACTACCCCATAGAAAAGTTCAAAATTTTTATGTCTTAGTTGCCCCACCCCGACAAAAAAAAATCATGGCTGGTGTGGTCTTAGATAACCTTTACACGTGTTTGCCCAGCAACAACAAAAATCACTAGAACGTTTGTAAATAATTTTTGAAATTTGTTTGTATTGTAAAATTTTTTTTAAAGGATTTTGGTGGTTCTTGTAAAAATTTTACGAAGTAAATCATTTGTATTTCAGTATTACGTACCCCTAAAAATCTATTTTAGAGTTTTTTTTTTTAAATAAATAAATTGTAAATGATTTACAATGTACCCAACAGAGTCAAAAATCAAATAATTTGTTCAATCATTGGTTTACTTGTCATGCACCCACCATAAGAAAACAGTCAAATCTGAATGCTGGCAGTTGGGCTGTATTGTTTTATTTTGTGTAGGTCTATTTAGTGTTTAGTCAAAGTCAAACACTTAAGATCAATGAACAAAAACAGTGACACGTGGTGGACCTTGGAGTCGACACCTAACCAATGGAGGTTGTAGTTAGTTGTGTGGGAGTACTATATAGAGAATTCTTTACCAGTCAAAATCTTCCAACTACTTGCACACAACTTGGTCCTTGTTGCATTATTGATGATGTAAACAATCCTATCCAATTCATGCCCTCCAACCTTCAACCATCACCCACTTGGATGATGTAAACTTGGTCCTTTTTTCTTTAAATATTTAATGCAAATAAGTTGTTTGGTTTGTTGAATTTGACAGGATTTCCTAGAGGTTCTGTTTATCATGAGTCATTCAAGTACCCAAATGAACATGGTGGAACAATACAACCCACAATGAACTACTATTTTATGAAACATTCAGCAATAACCTATTTTCTGAAATTCATATTTTTTTGGTGTTTTTTCCCCCTAAAATGTCCACTGCATTCTGCTGTAATACCCATGTTTTTTCAAAGAAACAAGTAGATAGATTTTATGAAGATTTACACAAATCCATCTTCCATTTTATTCTTGAATGTTCCCACAAAACATCCAAATCTACACCACAAACAGATCCCAGATTTCAGATATCATCACATGCTCATGTTTCTCATATGATGTCTTTGTTCACTTCGCAATAAAACAAAACAAAACAGTTGGGTAACCTTTAATATGCAAAGTAAAATAGATTAAATAATACAAATTACAACAACAACATACATAAGTGATTCATTCTACCTGGTGAAGCAAGAAAAATAAAAAACAAGCAGACCAGATAGAGATACATATAAACAGATGAACCCTAAGATCCCACTAAAAACCCAGACCTTAAAAACACCTAATTAAACCATCTATCTATTACTGACTCCCTAATTATACACAACAACAACAACAATAGCTATGCAAATGTTAAAAGCCCATTGCAGTAGCTGAACCTTAATCCACAAAGAAAAGCCAAAAAATTAAAAACAAAGTTACAGAGTAATCAAGAAAGGATTGCTTCCCAATCAATCTCCCCTGATGGGTACTTCTTCACATGTCTTTATAAGAATATCTTTACTTTTAGTGGTAGTCTTTATAAGAATATTTTTACTTTTACTATATTCTCTGTCAACTTCCACGTGCCTTATTCTTTGTATGATTTTAGCATGTACTTGGTCTATAAAAAATGGTTTTGGTCCACCTTGTGGTCCCTTTTAAATCATATATATGATAGATTTGTATAGGTAAATTTATCATGTGTTGTCTACATGGGATGGTTTTGGTCCACATTGTGATCCCCCTTAAACCATGTGCATGCGTGCGTGCACAACTTAGTAAGTATTAGCATATATCTTTATCGTTTAAGGTCCAATCTTTCTTATTTTCAGCTTATTTTTTGAATCTATCCTTTGTTTTTTCCTCTTACTTGTCAGTTGTATGTTTGATGGAGAAGCTCGAAGTTCCAAGCAAAGAGTGGATGTCAAAACCTATGTTATCAACGGAATATATTGATGGTGTAGTGTCATTTATTGAATACTTGAAGACGAATAAACAGAATTTCGGTTATGATGATCATTATTTTTGTCCTTGTGTCAAATGTCATAATACTTCATCGAGAAGGAAAGATATAGAAACAATCGTAGAACACTTAGTTTATGACGGAGTAGATACTTCTTACACGAGATGGATATTTCATGGAGAACATTGGAGGGGCGGGGATCATGTAACAGTCGGGGCTAGTACGTCTATTCATCAGTGTGATGAAGATATGGTCCCAAGAATGACAGACATGTTGAATGATGCGCTTGGACGTTTTTCCAACGAAGAAAATGAAGTTACTTGTATGGATGAGTGTTTTGATAGAAACGATGACCAAGTTCATGATGATTCAACAGATGATATTCAATATCACCAAATGATAGAAAAAGCGATGCAACCCTTATATCATTCATGTCGAAAAGAGGATACAAAATTGTCAGTTATAGTTGAGTATGAAAACTAGACATCAATGGTCTCAGAAGAGTTTTGATGAATTGTTGCAAATGATTAAAAGGATATTGCCACATAATAACTCTTTACCAGAGAGTACCTACGCTGCAAAGAAAATGATCAAGACTTTAAGGATGAAATGCGAGATTATTCATGCATGTCCTAATGATTGTATATTGTATTGAAGAGAGAATAAAGGTAGAGATAGTTGTCCAAAATGTGGCGAGAGTAGATGGAAACCGGTTAATGAAAAGAAGTCGAGGAAAAAACTTTTACCGGTGAAAATATTGAGGTATTTCCCACTAACGCAAAGGTTGAAACGAATGTATAGTGTGCCATGGATTGCAGAGAACATGAAATGACATTCTAAAGGATGTCAACAACGAAAAGAGTTTATGTGTTATCCAGTGGATTCTTCTTGTTGGAGAGGAGTGGATAGTAAATGGGGAGATTTTACTGTTGAGCCACGCAATGTTCGGTTAGGACTTGCAACAGATGAATTTAATCCATTTGGGATGAAAAACAACTCATACAGTTGTTGGCCTGTTATGGTTGTTCCGTATAATCTGCCACCATGTTTATGCATGCAGAAGGAGTTTACGATGTTGACACTTTTGATTCCTGGAAGAAATGGTCCAGGACATGACATTGACATGTACTTACAGCCACTGATTGCAGAGCTAAATGAGTTGTGGTCTACAAGAATTGAAACATATGATGCTAGCACTAAACATATGTTTACAATGAGAGCAATTTTGTTATGGGCTATACATGATTTTCCAGCGTACGGTTATTTATCGGGTTGTAAAACAGCAGGAAAATTTGCATGTCCTGTTTGTAGTGAAGGAACAGATTCAATGTGGTTAAAACATGGTGGAAAATTTGCTTATATGGGGCATAGAAAATTTTTAACTGATCTCAACCATCCTTTCAGAAGTCAAAAAATCTCAATTTAATGGGTATGAAGAAAAAGAAAAGCAGAATCGTCGGTTGAGCGGAGTTGATCTATTAGCCAAGTTGGAAACAATTCATACAGAGTTTGAAAAATTACCAAGTAAGAAAAGAAAAAAATCTATGAATGATGAGACTCCATGGTCAAAGAGATCAATATTCTTTGACTTTCCTTATTGGAAGGATTTGCCACTTCGTCACAATCTTGATGTGATGCACATTGAGAAAAATGTGACTGAAAATCTCTTTGCAACAATTATGAAGACGAAGGATAAGACTAAGGATGGCCGTAAAACTCAATTAGACTTGAAAGAAATGAAGATAAAAAAGAATTTGTGGCCGATGAACATTAATGGCAATGAGATTTTACCAAAAGCTATTTACGAACTGTCTAATGAGGAAAAATAATTAATTTGTAAAACCTTGTGGGATTTGAAAGTTCCTGTCAGATACAGTTCAAATTGGAAACAAAATGTGAGTTTACAAGAACTTCAATTGAAAATTTTGAAATCACATGATTATCACATACTTATGCAACATTTATTATCGGTGTTGCTAATGCACGCATTCAAGATGAAGAATCAAAAGCCATTGCGTGCCGCTATTCGACAACTCTCGATATTTTTCAATGTCTTATGCTCGAAAAAAATCAATCGTTTGGAGTTACAAAGTTTTAAAGGATGTATTGTAGAAACAGTGTGTGTATTCGAAAAATATTTTCCACATTCTTTTTTTGTTTCTATGATACATCTCCTTGTGCACTTGGTGGAGGAAGCGCTGATGTGCGGACCAGTTAGATATCGATGGATGTATCCTTTTGAACGGTATGTGATGATCAATAAGCAATGAATATTTTTATTTGTCTTATCGTTATCTAATTCGTAAAATATTATTAGGATGATGAAGAGTTATAAACGATACGTGGTGAACCAAACATTCCAGAAGGTTGTATCACGGAATGTTATCTTATGGAAGAAGCAATGATGTATGCTATGCATTACATGCCCGATGATTTACGTAGAATAGGAAGTCATCAACAAGGCCAACATATGATTATGAATGATGACTGTGAACCTGCCTACCCTATTGATAAGAATGGGAAACGTTATGTTCTGAACAATGTGGAGTACAAGCAAGTTCGCAAATGGGTACTTCGTCAGTCTACTGAGAATTCTCAATGGGAAAAGTATGTAGCAACAACTCAAATTTATTTCTATATTATATGAATTTAAACCTCATTAATTCATATTATCTTCTATAGGAAATATAATGAATACCTTCAGAGTCTTGCGTCAAGGGCTAATAGTCGAAATACCAATTCACAAGCAGAGAAAGAAATGCCATACGCTCATTGGGTTAGAGAACAATTACATGATGATTTCAACCCCTCAATCACAAAAAGACTTGCTACTGGTCCAAATGCTTCTGCAATTTCATATAACGCATATGCAGTAAATGGGTATGTTTTCTATACAACGGAATATGAAATAAATTTATCAACACAAAACTCTGGGGTGTCAATGAAAGCTGTAACAAGTTTCCGGACAAATGCTAAAGATACGAATTATGTAGATGAAGAAGTTACCTATTATGGTATTGTAAAGAAAATACTTGAGTTGGACTACCTAGATTTCAAAGAGACGGTATTTTATTGTGATTGGGTGCGTATAGAAGATTCAAATGGGTATATGGTTGATCGAGACACAAATTTACGATATGTTAATCTAGAGAGATTGATGAGAAATACAAAAATGGACGATGAACCGTTTATTCTTGCCTCACAAGCAACTCAAGTTTTTTATTGTAAATATTAAAGTCGGCCTACGAAAGCTTGGCACGTGATTTTAGAAGCTCCAAAGAGATTGAATAAAGATGTAGACACTTTTGAAGATCTTTTAGCATTTGCTGCAAGTAACGTGAATGCTTTATCATCTGTTCTTAAAGAAGATATCATTGAAAATGATGATGAAAACTAACTATATTGGTACGTTATGTATATATTTATGAAAAATAGTGTGTTGATATTGTGTAATATTTCTACTTTGGTTGTTATTGAACTCACTATTTAATTTATTGTTTTCATTTTTAATCTTATTGGTTTCAAATATCTATACTATTTTTTTTAATGTTATTCCATACAGGCCTTATGACGTTGATAGAAGATTCTAATAGCTTGTCGATGGAGAATTCTGATAGCTCGTCGACATCGGATTCTGACAGCTCGACACCCTCGATTCCTACACGAGATAGTCATCAGAGTTCGTCGACATCGGATCCACATTCATCATCTGATTCACGTCTTCATGTGGAATTCAATGCTATGGGGCAATGCATTGGGGATAATTCGACAGACTTATCGACCAATATAGGCCACTATGCGATGACACACGTGCCACATTTCTATTCTTCTTAGAGGAAGGTACCGACGGAGTTGCTTGAACTTATTTGACGTCTTCTCCAGGTAGTTTTAATATTCTATTGATTAGTTGTAATAATGATGAATATTTTCATTATATTAGAATTGATTTATTTGTTCATATTTTGACAGTCCCGTTACGACATTTCTGAGGACTACAAGAAGTTCTGCCTACAGAAAGCTGGTCATGCATGGAGAGATTGGAAATATCGATTGGGGAAGGAATATTGCAGAGTTGGTAATACTGATGCAGAGCGAAAGTTGAATAAGCCCAAAAGTAGATGGATCAAACAGGATGATTGGGAAAAATTTGTTGATTTAAAATTGACATCGACTGACCAAGAAAAATGTGATAAAATGAAAAAGCTTCGTAAGCAAAATAAAACTCCACACACAACCGGTAGAAAGGGTATAGCAAAAAAGGCAGAAGAAATGATAAGCATTAATCTAATTATTAATTTACATACTCTGTTTCAAATGTTCATTAATTTGTATTGCTTTTAAGATTGTATGCATTTTTTATCTAAACAGAAAAAATATAAGACGGATGGTCGGCAGCCCACAAGAATAGAACTTTTCATCGATAGTCATACGAGGAGTGATGGTAGTGCTCTCACTCCTGAGTTGGCCAAATCTCTCGTAAGTGATGTCATTTTTTTAATCAATTTTTTTATTTTTATTTTTGAAAATATTACTTATCATCGTAATGTTTTCATTATTTTGTAGGGTCAATTAAACAATCTTATTAAAGAATATCTTAGTTTTGCCCATAAGGATATTGATCATGATCCTATTTCCATTGTATGTATGATTTATATTATTTAATTTTAATTTTTTATTTAAATACATTATATTAATCATAGTTGTGCATAGGTATTTGGGAAATATAGAAAAGGCAGAGTAAGAGGTATGGGGCGTGGAGTTTCAAAGACTTCATTACGTTATACAACTCAAAGTCGGAATTATACGAATAAGTTTGAAAAAGACATGGTTAATTTAACCCAATTAATTCATGCACTAATGAAAGATAAGAAGAAGAAAAAGAAGAACAAGAACAAACACAAGAAGAAAAAATCATCTACATATGAAGTTGGAGGTCCTTCTACTCAGGTAAAATGTAAAAACACCTTAGCTTTAGAGATTCTTCATTTAATTTTTTATTAATATTTAATTCATATAAATGATGGATTTTAGCTTACATATCTAATCATAAACAATAATTTTATAGGCGACATCGGATTCCACAATTCCTAATAGGCGAGGAGGTAAAGAACCAATATCAGAACCATTACCATCCTTGAATAATGGTAGGGTATGTTTATTGATGAACTTTAGAAGGAATGTGATCTACGCCAAAAGAGCACTAGTAGATCCTAAGAAGCCAGATATGGAGTATTATTCAATTTGTATTGATGAGATCATTGACTCTTCGGCTGAGCTAATGGATAGAGATGGACCCCAAGGGACTTTACTTGATATTCTTTGTGGTGAGGTGATTAGATGGCCTAGGAGCCATTGTCGTGTATTTTGATGAGCATGAGGTAATTTCCATAAATGTTGGATAGATGGTTACCTTTATTTATATAGAATTTTATATCACCAACATTCAGGTTCTTTTAGATTGTATTGAGGGTGCACATACCATCTAGGATCCTTAGCAATTAGTGAACTATGCCCACCATTTTGATGAAAATGTATCTCAGACTTGCACCTTTGTATTTGGGCAGTGGAATGATGATGTGATAGGACGAGGATGATTGCTACACTTCACTATTTCGCTAACTTAACCTTTGCTTTATAGAATTTACTAATAATAACTTTTTTTTTTATATAATATATAAGTTATACTTTGTTAGTTTAATGCTTAAACCTTATGTTAAGTTAATACTATGTCACATTTTTATTTTCAGGAGCATCAATGCCTCTAGAAGGAACTTGGGCTACTTGTCCTCTGGTTCTTATCAAAGGTTCTTTTCATTGCTTATCTTCTGATGTCTTTAATATTTTTATTTTGTTTTAATATCCTTATTTGTCTTTAGGGACCACTGATTTCAGTAATCAAAATCTATATGACGATAAGCATAATTTTTTTTTTTTTAATTTGTTATCGCTGTTTTTTTTTTTTTTTGTTGTGCATGTTTTCAGAATTTTCTTTAGTTTATTCTTTTGAATCAAATGGGCAGGTCAACCCCGGAGACATTTGCTTACAACGGGTTGGAGTACGTTCGTTACTTCTAAGAGATTGGTTGCTGGTGATGCCTTTGTTTTTCTAAGGTATGTTTTTTGGCATTTTTCGCTCATAGTTTACATTCCCTGTTGGATTAGGTAGTTATGCCATGTAGTAGTGTAGATTTTGAATCATAAGGGGATAATGAAGAAATACGTGTAGGAGTTAGGCGGCTTGCTCATCAACAGAGCACTATGCCGTCATCCGTGATATCCAGCCAGAGCATGCATCTTGGAGTCCTTACAATGGCATCTCATGTTGTAGCAACACAATCCCTCTTTATTGTTTACTACAAACCAAGGTTTCAAATATTCCTTCTCTCTTGTCAAACAAGATGATTATGTTGAATAAACATTTAAGAATCTTTTTTCCATTCAATTGGCTTTGCATTGTGTTTTTCAGAACAAGTCAATTCGTAATTGGTTTGAATAAGTATTTGGAGGCTGTTAATAATGAATTTGCACTAGGGACGCGATTCAAGATGGGATTTGAAAGGGAAGATAATCCTGAGAGAAGGTATTTGTAGTTGTATCCATTGGTGCCTTTTTAAAATCTCTGTGTCCAAAACAATTCTCTCACTAGATATGTTGATGGATTTTGGTCCATCAGGTTTACAGGAACAATTGTTGGGGTTGAAGACATTTCTCCCCAATGGAAGGATTCTAAGTGGAGATCATTGAAGGTTGAGATATATTTCAAGTCTTTTAGTTTAGTTGTTTCTGATTTTATTTGTGGTATTTGCATTCTTATATTTTCTCTTTCCAGGTCCAATGGGATGACCCAGCCTCGATTCAAGGATCGGACAGAGTTTCTCCATGGGAGATAGAGCCTTTTGTCACTTCTATGCCTCCAAGCTTGATTCAAGCCACAACATTATTTAACAAAACATCAATTGATCTCCCAGTCCTTGGTAAGAGATCTCTCCATTTTTGTTTATATTACACTGGATGAGTTGGGCTTTATATCTTCTTTGTTCTCACTGCAATTGGAACGTAGAAATTACTAGTTCTGCAGCTTCACCTTTCTGGTATCCGGGATCGACCCGATCCCATGACCCAACTGCTTCGAGTGGTCCTGAAGTCAATAGCAATGAAAGCCAAATCATCTGGCCTCCTAAATTGAAGGAAATTAATGGCGACATCAACAGTAATAACAACTACAACTCAAGGACAAGGCCTTCTCCACTTGTGAATGTTCCTCCAAATTTGTGGTCAGTCAACTATAACTCAGTGGTCTGCTGCCCATTTGATTCAAAAGAATAAACTAAATTTTGTTAGCTGATTTGTTTTGTTTTGTTTCTGCTCTATTGATAGAGAGATTATCTGTAAAGCAAGCATGACGTTTGTTTCTGCTCTATTGGAGTCAAATCTACTAAACACATGGCGGCACGGGTGCTCTACTCCATAGGTACATTACATCTCATAGGATCCTCCAAAACTGGGCTTTGAGCAGAGTTCCTCTATTCGAAGTACTCCATGCCAAGGCTCAGATGGTAAGTTTCCATATTACCTATGAGTGGTAATCCTTATTACTTGCATTTAATGGATTAGAATCCCCTCAAAATCAAGGCTTTTAATCCTTATTTTTAGGGTGTCCTGTTAATAGGCCAGCAGACCCATTCATACACTTGGGCACACACCAATGCATTTAAAATGTTGGGGTTGTATTGCTAATTCTGCCTGTTAACAAGAACAGTGAAGAAAGATTATGAAGCATATATGGTTAAAGTTGTAACCATATATTTGTTGTTTCTAGGTTTATGAACTCATATTTGAAAATGTTGGCAGGAATTTCAACTATGGTCCAGCAGGTGAGACATTGGGGTTCGATGGACTGAGAAACCCAGAATTGGTTTCTAACAACTCCCTGTAATCATAGCAGATGACATTGTCTTACCATTTGCGGATGCGATCCCATGGGAAGATATCGGCGTGTTTGTAGTCGAGGAAGACATGGAGGAGCTTCCAAGCACTTGGAGATATTGCCTTCACCTACTCTTACTCCATCATCTTAATGGAAATTCAGGTATAATTCTAACTAAACCTCATCGACATAAAAGATTTCCAATATCATCCACAATTTATTGTGATAGGTATCTTGAATCAGGGATGTATTGTACATCAGGGGAGCGCCCGTCTAGTAGGACGGCTCGTGTCGTTGAGGAAGAGGATATTGTGGGCTTTGTAGATGAGGCAAACACGTTGGTTGAGCAGCTGATTGGAGGGAAGTTAGAACGTGCCGTCATTTCCATTGTAAGAATGGGTGGCCTGGGAAAAACTGTTCTAGCCAAGAAGATTTACAATCATCAAAGCATTACGAAGGGGTTCCAATGCCGTGCATGGGTGGAAGTGTCTCAAGATTATAAACCTACCGAGCTTCTGCAGAGCCTTATAGAACAATTTATAAAAATCACAGAAGAAATGAAGGTGATGAGTGAGAAAAACCTGGGAAAGGAGCTCCAAAGGAGAAATGGGATGACACATCTAATTGAAAGTGGGATTTTTTTTTTTGTAAGACTTCATTACATTGATGTATGTGAACATGATCTCAAGAATTCTTCCAATATGTGAGATTAAAAGTTTGAATTATATAAGTAATTTTTTTTAAAAAGATTATTATTCTTTATACTATGAATTGAATGCAAATTGGTGTGGATTGGATGTGAATAAATAGGATGGAATGTGAATGTTGATGTGGATATGAATGTGTGATTTTTTTCACAGGTATAGGTTGAAAACAAAACCATTTTGTCACATAAAACTTCTGATCGTCGAAAATATGATAAGAACCCAGATTCGACGGGCTTAAACCGTCAAAAATATGTTATTCGACGGCTTATAGCCGTCGAATAAATAAAAATTTCTATGGTTTTAAGCCATTGAATTTTTTTTCGACAACAAAAATTTCGATGGTCCCGTTCGACGGTCGGGACTGTCGAAATTGATCTATAATTCGACGGTTTTGGACCGTCGATATTTGGGTATTTTCACATAGTGATTAACCTATCAAGTTTTTTCAATAGTCCCATAAACTCATTTTTAATTATTCAATTATTATGGCCGTATTCATATCATTTCAAGTCTCCATTCTGATCCATCAATCACTTGTATCAAGTTTTAAAATTATGTTTTAATTATTTATATATTTTAATAAATCTATTATACATAGATCAAATCATTTTGATGATAGATGATGATGATCATATTCATCTTCATCATCATCTATGTGAGTCAAAGATTAAAAGTTTTGGGAAGAGAAAACAAATATATATATATATATATATATATATATATATATATATATCATTTATCTCTCTTTTTTCATTGTTCTATAAGATATAACCATGGTCAAGGGGTTTGTAATTAGTTTTAAAACATAGGAGTACCCTAAATAAATTTTTTTATTTAAACTTAAACAATCATTAAAGGATAATTATAGTATTTTCACTTCAAAAATCCTTTTTAGACTAATATTTGATAAAAATAGGACTAAAGAGTCCATAATTTTTTGTAAGGGATTTTTTGGTACATATTTTCAAAAAACAGGTCTTTGGAGTCATTGTCTCTTAAATATTAGGGTATTTAGGTCATATAGATTAAATTTATAGAGAAATTAAGATCGACATCAATGATCATGTAATCAATTTGAAACATAGGGATGTATCTCAACTATTCTCCAGAAAGTGGAGAGCGTTTGTCCAACTCTTTAATGTCCAAAAAAGTTTAAATTGTATCTCAAGAAAAATCTCAAGAACTTAAAATACTTAGGACGAGACCCAAAGATTCTAAATGATAAACTTATTGAAGAAATAAACTTTATAAGTGTGGGCTTAGTAGGGGTATTTTTGAAAAGTTGAAAACTTAAAAGTTCGACTACACCACTAGACTCACAACAAAAAATTATTAACCGTGGGCTACAAGTTTGTGTAAAACATTTCGAAAATGTTAGAAACCAAAATAATTGAATCTTCTAACCATTATACCCTTAAGTGGAGTAAATGCCACAATTAACAAAGAATTTACAAAATGTCTGCTACTCTTTGCAAAAGCCTAATAGAGAAGCATAACCCTAACAAAAATCTACAATTTTGGGAGCGAATTCTAAGGTCGAAAAGCGAGAACTAAGAGATTTCATAGAAAATCATAACAATCATGGTGAAAAGATCTACAATCATAATCAAATGAAATAGCGACCAACACAAATTTCGTCAATCACAACGAGAACATAGAATCTTTTGTCGTCTTAGTAACGCAGGATTTAAGGTGGGAGATTTTAAGACCTTTCTGGCAAACTAGTTTTTCGTAGAGTTTTTTCCCAATCCAAAAAATCCTAATTTTCAGAAAAACTAGGGCACCATTATACAAATTTTAAAACACATTCCATTGTTAGAGGATTTCAATACTTTTAAGTTACAAACCAATTTTACGATAATCCGATAACAATACGCTAAGGGAAGCCTAAATTGAAAAACCAAAAGTTAGTTTTGTAGATAGGTTTTATGAAGCTAGGTTACCCAATTCGCTAGTTAAGTGCCAAACCGCGAATTGATTCAAATTGAACCAGTTCACAGTACGGTTCACTCTACATTTGTGAGAAGTAACGAATTAAGGAGCTTCATTTTACTTTGCTTTTTTACATTCCCCCCCCCCCCCCCAAATTTTGATAATATTTGAGATATCCCTCAAAATTTTAAATTGATGATATTTAATCATAGATTAATGCACAATGATCAAAAACCATCATCTTAAATATATAAATAAATAAATATTTGATTTTTTTCTTTTCAAAATCTTATCCTACTCATCATTTCAACCTTCAAATGCCCTCATCTCCGTTTCCCCCTAAAAAGAACTAGGTTCATTGTCGAGTGACGAACCATGAACTTGAATTTGAACTAAGCCACCCACAAATCAAGTAACATGGGTATGAAGCATGGGCAGCACCTAAAAATTACTCCACCACCTGTGGTGGTATCACGTCTCAAATTTTGATAACAAACATCAAAGTGTTGACCAATTTTTTTTTTTCATGGAGTCTCATGGATTAATTGAAGTATTAAATAGTAAAGGTTAATGCTTAATTAAAAAACGATCAAGGGTTCACATGATTTGCAATTGTTGCTAAAAAAATTAAATAAATGAATAAAATAACAACAATATTTATAATACGATAAATTAAACTTATTTTAAATATTTATTAAATGTAAATTAATCAATTACATGCATCGAATAAATTTAAGAACATCAAATAACCTATCAATTTTTTTCATAAACTCATTTGTAATTATTCAATTATTATGGCTGTATTCATATCATTCAACAACTAAGATAATAAAAAGTAATTAAATCCTTCAAGTCTCCATTCCGATCCATCAATCACTTGTATCATTAGTTTAATAACAAAGGGCTATCTTTAATATTGATTAAAACTTAGGATTTATAAAATAAGGACTTATTTTTAATACTAACCAAATCATACATGATAAGTCCAAGTTATAAGGAATTCGGTGGTCAACACTTGGAAGCTTCCCTTTTGCTTATAAGAAGGTTCCTAATTTGACCTGAAGCTGATAGATTAAAGACAACCTTATATTTCACCTACCTTCAAAGAAAGAAAAATGAGACATGGTTGGCCATGCAGCAAATAAAGATTATTGAATTGGAATTACCAACCAGGTTACCATGGTCTAGCATGATCATGTATAGTATATATATATTGTGATGGTAAATTTTCATGTAGTACATCACTGTCCATTGTCACCTCATCACCATCACATTGGCTACTAGAATCTCTTTTCATCAAGTTGGGAGCACCCTGTTGTGTATGAGATGTCTTGTATTCAATTGGCGCACAATTGCAAGGTGTGAAGTGGGTGTGCTCGGCCCAAATGTTTTAGGGTTACGGAAAGTGCAATCCTATAATATTTTCTTAAAGATTTTCTAATTTTGAAGGTTTCTTAGTTGGGGAGATTTACATGTTTCATTGACTCCCGATTTTAGAAGAGATTTCTAGGACTGTAAAACTTGAGAGAAAATAGTGATTATTAATGTTCTGATCTATGGACGTAGGCACATCACCAAATCACGTAAATCCTTGTGTGCGATTTTTTTCTCTTTACTATTTCATTTTTTTAATCACCGACCTTGAATTAAAAGGAAATTAAGAAACCTTATCGGGGAAGATTCATCTTATCGCAAGTTGAGGTATCACTCATAAAGGCTAAATTAATAACTTGATTAGATAGACATTCTAGGCCAATAGAAAGAAAATGGATGAATGATTACCAATCCAATTAGTTCATCTTTGTTGCACTAGTTGGGGGACTATATGTCAGACTAGCTTTTTGGGAGGCAAATGATTGGTATGACTACGATAAAGGAAAAAAAAACGAAGAAGATTTGTATGACTAATAGAAATTTGATTGCCTCCAATAAGTTTTCAGATCGTACATCAATTGATTGGTAAGAAATTCAATTGCCTCCTACAAAAAAAAAGAAAGAAACATAATATATGAAAATCAACATTTCGAAAGAAATATGAAAAGTTTCTATTT
Organism: Akebia trifoliata; assembly: GCF_017979445.1. Classification (NCBI taxonomy): domain Eukaryota; kingdom Viridiplantae; phylum Streptophyta; class Magnoliopsida; order Ranunculales; family Lardizabalaceae; genus Akebia; species Akebia trifoliata. The sequence continues at coordinate 19,058,438 of NC_141383.1, forward strand.
CACAACATATAAATCAAATTTTCAGAGTTTTTTCTCTCTATTTGGTCATTGAAGCCAAATAATGAAATCCCCTAACCCCAAAATTATACATTTTTCTACTCCTGAATCTTATAATTTCTTTTTGGTTAAAAGTCATCTCATCATGAACCTTGATTCCTGTAAAATCCCGAATTTCTGATTTGTATCTCGAGGAAAAATAAATAGTGAAATTTTGAGAAAATCCTGAAAGTGGGACTTAGGATAAAACTTTAAGATTCTGTTTTGATCATTTTTAATGAAATCTGACCTCACCATTTGATTCAAAATGATCAAAAAACAATTTTATCCTGTAAGCACGCTTAAATTTGAGTCTGAATAGAAAAGTTGGAAATCCTCGATTACCGAGTCAAACCAGGCTAAATAATGACTTTTTACTAGAGCAAGAATTTTTAAAATTTGATCATACCATTTGATTCGTAACAAAAAATTATAGAAATGAGACTATTTATTTATCATTTTTGGAGCACAGAAAGTCAAATTATTGTTAAAAATGAAAACAACGTCAAGTATAGAGTCATATCGGGCCGAAAAAGAAAATCATTTCTAGAACATAATTTGTAGAATTTGAAAATACCATTAGATCCAGAATGAAAAATTAAACAAAATAGAGTATTCATTCGTCATTTTTGAAGTTCGGACGGTCAAGTTATCATCGAACAAAACAATACACAAAATATCAATTTCGTCCCATATTTATATAAATAATTTTTTTTTATAAAAATACTATTCATCTTCCAAAGTCGTACAAAAAATCAGCTAACAATTTTTTTTTTAAAATTGGTTTTATTCCCAATTTTCAAACTTCGATTCGCCACAACCGGTCTTTCTTCGACTACCGACATAGAAGGGAGAAACGTCTGCAGCCTCGTTATTTACAAAACTCACCTAAGTTCCTTCCGTTTTCTCATTTTTTTCACCCCATATCTTCAAAAATCATTTGTATATATATACAGGAGTTTCGTAACTTCGACCTCAAATTTCATCTATTTCAGGGTCAAACCATCATCTGTCGCAGAACGAAAAAAAGGATGATGGCGTCTAAATCTTTGAAACTATCGAGTCAAATTCAAAAATTAGCCACCTCGAAGTTTGGTCTATCTCGATTTCTACGTCAATCATCTTCATTTCTGCGTACGCACTTCGATCATCTCTCACAGAGATTGTAAGGAATCTCAATATCTATCGGTAACCGTAGATTTATGAAAATTACATTTAAGATTTTATTAAAAATTTGTGATGTGTTTCTAAAAATATAGAATTCAATTGGTTATTTTAAATTCACACCAGAACTTGCATATTTGATATATTTTATTATATTTTATAATAAATTATACGTAGGTAGGATATTTTACTAAGTTAACAGTTGGGTCTTGTGCACTGCTCGGACTCCGTTTTGATCTAAGTTTTGTATTTTTTTTCAATGTTATTGAAAAAAAACTTTATAGTTGAAAAATGATTTAATATTCAGTGAATTTATATTGAGTTGATGAATTTCAGAAAATGGATATTTTTTTCCAAAAAATTGATAACTATGAAAATTGAAATAATGGGAAAAGTTGATGAAATGGTAAAATGTTATAATCATACCCGATGGGTGATGCCTGTATTTTATATCCGAAAAGATAGGATGTCACACCTCGTGCACGTGTTAAACTGGGCCCGTGATCAGCTGAGATAGCGGTGTGGTAGCAGTGCTACACATGACAAGCTCTATGAGTTGACACGTGGCTGCGGGTAGGAAATACGGCGAATGAGTGATGTTTGCATTTTACATTGTGTGTTATGTGTAGGTTGATGAACGGATATCCAAGGATAATGATTGGTTGCATATTTATTTACTTTCTGTTAGTGCAAGATGTTGTTTACTTTTCCGTTCCATTATTTATTTTAGGCCGGGTGGCCACATTTTTATGGTAGGAAACTGGATATCCATTCTCAACCTTATATTGTTAATTTTTCTCTTTTGCTTTCAAATGAATATATATATATATATATATATATATATATATATATATATGTAGCTATTTTGTAAGTTATTAAAGAGTTTGTGAATACCTGAAGGGATAATGCGTCATATCATCCAGAGTGGTATATTATCCTAGGATGTACGATAGGGACAACCAACCTCATACGTGGTTTGGAACGCGTATGAGAGTGGAGTCACAACTGAAACTCTCTATCTTTACTAATGAACTTGTAATGTAAATGTGACCGTATACGAATGAATTGTATATTTGGGAATCACATGCATGTCTAATAGGTATAGACGAAGATGATTAATCAGTGATCACTGACAAAATATAGTAGTTGAACGTTCTGACACATCGAAAAGAGTCTCATTGCTTACAGTCACGTCAAACGGCCAGTTTGAGATGGATAAATGGTCAACCAAGTGTGGTAAGTGTAGCGACCGACTACAAAATCAGGAACTAAAAGTCAATAAAGAATATGAAATATCATGTCCCAACTGGAAAAGATCTAGTCGTGAATCCCAACTCTCTAATTCTACTACTCCACTATTTTGTATTATGTATCTGCTGCCTTATTTTGATATATAAAATGAAATACATGTTTAATGTTTCTATTTGATTAATTAGATTTATATAAAAAGAAAATATTACAGTGGGTATTATTGATTGATGTAATGTGAGTTTTAAAATATTTAGTTACTCATCCCTGACTATATGTACTAGTTAATCGTAGTTTTTTCTGTAAAACTTTGCATATGTTAAAATAATTTAATATGTTTATTCGTTCATATTAGGAGAGGTTATTGATAGAAATTGTTTGCTTCCCTATTGGGTAACCATTGTTACTTACCATTTTCTTCTTATTTTTTTTCGCGTCAGAGCTTGTAGTTGGCGAGGCTGGCGTAGAACCAGTGAGTGAGGACCATCTGGTGGGTCAAATATACAATTAGAGTATGTTACCTGATGAGTATTGGGGCTATACCCCCCTAGTGGTGTCAATTTGTATAATCTTGTGTTTTGTTTGTCATTTTACACTCTGATCTATCGTATGTTATTAGATGTATATAGGCTTCTGCTAGTTATTATATTTTGTATGTATATGCAGGATATCGTGTATGTTGTTTATCAGGTGCAGGTTGAACGCCTTGGAATGCTAACATAAACAGAGGAGACAATGCCGAAATTTCGAGGCGCCACCTACTACCTTGAGATCTTACATGGGGCTTTGTGTTAGCGTTTGGCGGGACGCCACAATTCTAGACCCATATTTTCCAGAAACGAGACCAAATAGAATGAGTAAACGAGCAATTGATGAGAACATTATTGGTGGATTCATCACCTATTTACCTGGCAAGTAACAATCTTATGTGGTCCGACAAATCAAAGATAAAAGGGTTGAGCAAGATGGAAAAAAAAATGTATGGTTCTTTGTTATTATTTCGAAGAAACATCAATCTTAAGATTACATTGGCTGCATAAGAAACATCAATACAAAAAAAAAAATTAACTGTTAGTGCCCTTTTTGGTAATACCTAGAACTGTAACTTGGATTTATGGGTCCAAACCAATAAATATATACTTAAGCAAATATACACGACAATCTATTTATGAAAGAAACAACATATCAATAATTACTCACAATTTTTTTAATTTCCCCTCCATTGTGAGTTTGATATATTTAAAAGTTAAAAAAACGATGAAGTGAATAATCTCAGTATAAACGTGGTGATGCAACGGACTCCAAAATTGTTTCACGAGTAACTATTGAGAGATCTGTGCTTTTGTTTACTTTTCTTTCGAGAAATTTGTGATGTTGATTAAGTGTTAATTAATTGACTATTAACCCTTACTTGATCCTGTAGATTTGGGATCAAAACCCCATCTTCACCCTTATTCATATAAAAAAGATTACAAGGCTTAGACTAAATGAATGAACTTGGATTATACATTCCCAAACATGTGTGCAAATGTCTAGTTGTATGGATGGCTACTTGCAATGGCATGAGTTAGAAGATAAAACAAGTCTAATTCATAAAGTCGAAAGGAAAATATTTATTTTTATTTTTTATTTTTAAAGAAAAAACACATCAATAAGAAATGGATTTTGAGTTGGATTTGTTAAAAACAATAATGGATTTGTTTTCACAGAGGACTTCTAAGAATGGATTTGTTGAAAACAATAAAAAAGGGAAGTCCATGTATATAGGCAAGAACAACTTCAGCAATCATATTATTGTCATGTCAAAAGGGCATCATATAACACATGTCACAGAAATCAAACCAACCTGGAAGTAAGGTCGACCTTTTATTTCCTCTTTGGTCACAAAAGACGCCTAAAATAGTTGGAAGAGAAGTGGCCAAGTAAAAAAGTAGTGGAATGTATTGCATTTCGTTACAGCAAAATTACAAGCATCAACATTCTTGTGTATGTGAACACCTTTGTGAAGCTCACTTAGTAAGTTGATCGAACACTTATTGGGTATTTTACCAAACACCTTGTATGCCACATCTTTCAAGACCTTATTTGATAATGACAATGAAGGATAACCCATTTAATTGTAGCAAATGCAAAGAAGATAAACAACCACAGAAAGAAAAAGTACAAACATAATACCCACAACATGAGATTTTACATGGTTAACACAAAGGCTACGTCCACTGAGGTATGAGCATTGGAGCTCGAACTTCACTATGAAGAAAACGGTATAAATCGATCAATTGTTGCTACTACTTCATAAATCAATTGGATTTGTTCCCTTCTCACAGAGCTTGGCGTCACTCTTCCTACACTGCCTGTTATCTATTGTGATAATGTTGGTGCCACCTATCTCTGTTTTAATCCAGTCTTTCATTCATGCATGAAACATGTGGCAATTGACTATCACTTTATTCGAGATCAAGTTCAATCAGGTGCTCTTCGTGTTACTCATGTTTCCTCAACCGATCAACTTGTAGACACTCTTACCAAACCGCTTTCACAAAGTCGCTTTCAAGAATTAAGGGTTAAGATTGGCGTCTCCTTCGGAGCTCCATCTTGAGGGGGCATATTATATTTTAAATCCTTGTAATTAGTTGTAATCCCCTAATTCTAGGATAGTTTCCTATTTTTGTGTTTTGGGTAACTCACGGCAATGCGCAACTTTTGTGTGTATATATTCATTGTTTCTCAATATTCCTCTTTCTATTTCACCTCATTGGTTTTTCAATAAAAATAAAATTATAATATATTAAGATAATATCCTTAATTTTGAAAAATGTCCCAACATGTACTACCAGTCTCTTTGAAAAGTCTTATAAAGGAAGTTACAAAATATTGAAGATTATCGATGAAGTGAGGACATCTTGATGAAAAACTAATAGAGTGAACGACTTAAGATCATTAACAGACATTCTTATTTAGAGTTGGAAAGATACTAGGAGAGGAGGAGATCTTACCATTGCTAAAGATATAATTTACCATGAAAAATAGGTACAACAAGTAAAGAACCAACAATAGTGATAAAAAAAAAAATCATAAATCAAAATAAGGAGAACACAAACTAAAATTCCATTAACTAAAACTAAAATTCTCCCTCATAGAAACCCTAAAATAATCATAACATTTTTGTATCATATTTTGTTATTTTATACTTTTGTTATTTTTATTTTTATTTAAATTTCTAAAAAGAGGAAACATATACAACTCATAAATGCAAAGTACAATCACTTTATCCTACTCAATTCCTACGAGGCTTGGATATCTCCTACTACCACAGATGTATTCATCTTATTGTTATACATAAATAGCAAACACTTTACCATAGAGTAAGGTTGCACTGTTCTAAGGATCACTAGAAGAAAAAAATGGCTTGGGAGGAATTTTTAAGCTTTGCAAGTCCCCTTCCAGCATTCGGACCACCAATGTCATGGAGGGACGGTCAACCGGACTCCATTGAATGCACCATAGCGCTATAATTGCAAGCTTTTTCATGATCTCATCATCTCCTTCTATCTGAGTGAGTAATTCTAGATTTTTCCCTTGAATTAATTGCTCATATATCCATTCTGGAAAATAAATTTGGCTGTGATTTTCAACTGTGATATCTAAATTCTTCCTTCCACCAACTATCTCCAACATCAACATTCCAAAGCTATAAACATCAGATTTGTAGGAAACCGTTCCAAAGTTCCTCGAGAAGAGCTCGGGTGCAATGTAACCAGTAGTTCCCCTAGCAGCTGTCATGGAGACAATGCTTTGGTCCTTGGAGCATAACTTAGCAAGCCCAAAATCAGAAATCCTTGGCTGGAAATTATGGTCTAGTAAAACATTGTGAGGCTTGATATCAAAATGGAGGATGCGTTGGTCACACCCTTGGTGCAAATATTCAATCCCACGAGCAATGCCAATCGCAATTTCTTGCATCTTCTCCCAAGTAAATGGTCTATGAATTGTGTTACCTTCTTTTGCTAAAATGAATTTCTCTAGTGATCCATTAGGCATGAATTCATAGATGAGAGCGCATCTAGTTCTTTCTGAACAGAACCCAAGAAGGCGAACTACATTGACGTGATGAATCCTACCGATAGTTGCCACTTCATTGACAAAATTTGCTCGATTTCCATTAGAAATCTCGAGCATCTTGACCGCCACTAGGAATCCATTGTGAAGCTTTCCTTTGTACACACATCCAAAACCCCCTTGCCCCAATTTGTGTTTAAATTTGTTGGTCATCTTCTTAATATCTACAAAAGTATATCTCGTCGGGTTGAAGGTCTTGTAGTTTGTTAGGAACCTTTCGACCATCAGCTCAGTTTTCTTTTGTTGTTCACTTTTCCGATACAAGTATAAAACAATAAGTAATATTGATAATAAAATGATGGCGCCTCCCATGCTTGTGCCTATAAATACCCAAAAGAGGTAATTAACACCAATATAATAATTTGTAGTACTTGAGAAAAATTTTTAAATGAATTTGCAATAGTTAAGGAGTTAACCTATGATCAATGGGGCATGAGAATGAGAACCTGGAGAAAATAGAAATGAAGAGTTAGTATAATTTAGTCATAGTGTCTAACCGTCTATAATGTAATCTATAAATATTACATAACAGCATATATTTATGCATAAATAGTGAATATCTTAAACATAAATTAAAGTCAAAATAAAAATTTATAATAATAATAATAATAAAAGTTGTTTTTCCAAAATATTATTTCTAAAAGTTATTACTTTTGGTTAAATAGTGAAATCATTAAATAGTAAAATACTTATCATAAGATGGTTTTGGTTGACCAAATCCCCTTCAACAAAATCATAATCTATATTCATAAAAAATAATACATATTCCCATGAAAAGGATGGAAACACACTACAAAAGCAATTCATTTTATTACAGATCTTTCGAATCGTCATCACATTTAATTTTCATATAAATCCTATTTGAGTTATTGTATTTGTATCCTAACTCTTCTAATCCGATTATACTATGTCATCACATCCATTATTTTCTACCAGTACTCCCCAAAAAAACTTTTTTTTTTAATGCAAAAATGATAAGGTATCTATGATTATTGTTGCACAATGACATTTCTGAAATAAATGTTACTTGGTGAAAGAGTTGGGATCCCACCATTAAAATATGAAATATAACGGTTGAATAGATCTTAGGGATATGCATTATGTATCCTCAAGATACATCTTTTATCCCAATTTCATGTTCCAACTATGGAGATCGTGTGTTTGCTTATGAATTTTTTCATGAGTCTATAGTCTTTACAAAAATGGTGCACAATTACCATCATACCCCTTAGCTTGTTTTCCCTGAAAGTAAAATAATAAAGATTGCTTTTCATAAGCAATTAAAAAATATTTGCTATATCTACATGCATTCCTATCGGGTTGTAACTTCAGTGAGTGGGAGGTAAACCCTGGCCCAACCTAACTTATGGTAGAACCCTCAACCCGAACTTAACTCCCCACGATCATTGGGCTTGAAATCATTTACCCAAGCTCAACTTGAGCTTGAGCTTTTAAAATTGGGTTTGAGTTCGGGTTAACCCTAGTAAAGTAATTTTTGGTGGGTTGAATGGATTGGGCTAGTTGAATTAACCTAATTACATTTTAATGAACAAATAATTTTTTTTATATCTTAAATGAGAAATATCACTCTAAAAACAAAACTAATTGATTATATATAAACACATATACAAAGAAAACTGAATATATATATATATATATATATATATATATATATATATATATATATATATATATATAGAAAGAAATAATTAAAAATATTTTAAAAAGAAATATTATTTTATAATTAATATAAAATATTGATATATTAACATAAAACATCGGGTCTAGATTAAGTTTGGTTGCCCGAACCCTTAACCCGAGCTCAACATGAAGTGAGGTTGGGTTGAGATATTTTAATTCAGACTCAACTCATCTTCTACATAACTTATTTCAAGATCGCCTATAAATTGGGTTGAGTTCGGGTCAGCCCATTCAGGTTGCAACCCTAGGGTCAATTGGAATGTATTTGGATGATCCTAATTAATATACATTAAGTAGTTCTTAACAGGATGATCAGTGATCACTGTCAACAAAATCAGTTGGCTCTAACATACCTAAATACGTGTCTATGTTAAAAAAATAAAACAAAGAAAAAGGAAAATGACTTTTAGACCAAAAGGTCTCAGTATGGACCAATCAAGACCCAAAATTTGAAACGTTACCCTTTGAAGGACTTTTCCCAAGTTCCGTCATAATTAATAACACAAAATACCCCCAAATACCCTGAACATACTAAATTATCAATTTATTTTTAAATATCTAATAAATTACACAAGATACCCTTGAAACTGTTTTCATGTCTCCCTCTTCCTCTACTATATTAATCTTGAAAAACACTTCCATCAGTAAATTTGTAAGATTTGAAATCTTACTAAGGGTCGTTGAGCTCAAATGGATTGCCTCATTGGCAATCCAACACCACAACCCTCTAGATTTCATGGAAAAACTAAGATAAAAAATTTCAAAATGCAAATTTTTTTTAGGCTTGATCCTAGGTTTTTGAAAATGAACACATACTGAACACCCACCAAACTTGAAAATTTAATAGAATTTTATCCTCTACGAAAGAAAAGTCTGTCAAAGGTTAACGTTTTCTATACAAAATAAAAAAAAAAGGAAGGAATTTTGGTGGACATCGACTCACACTTGGCTGATGCAGAGGTGCATACAAAACCAAACCATAGATGCTTTTCACTCAATAGTCCATGAAAATAATTTATGGCTCATATATAAATAAAAAAAATAAATGAACTAAAGTAATGGTTTAGTGAAGGAAGATCCTAGAGGGATTTTGTATTTCATTATGTATCACATTGCATTGATGGGGTGGCCATAAATGTGTTTACCCGAGATACGAGTGAAAATCATATATGATTATTATCTTCGCACCTCCTCCTAACTGCAGTGTGAAACACATTTAAAAATGAAGTCTATTTAATGAATAAGTTGTGCTAGAGAGATTTTAAAATTCACTTCGTTTCACACTTTGTTAACTCGATGAAAAGCATCGAGGTTTCCCTACCCACATCCATCATTCCATCCTCGTCGGCAAAGCGTGAAATGGAGTGAATACTAAAGTCACTTCAGCGTTTTGGTTAATAAATTGTCAAAAATTCAACTCCTAATGAGTTATAATTTTTTGCAATGTGTCAAACCGAGTAGATCTAATAATAGAATAGAAGAAAATAAATGGGGATACTTACTACTAGGGACGACTATATGACGACAGATAGTTCCGTTCCTTGCGCTGTTTAATCCACAATGATTTCCCTTCTTTTCACAGATTTTGCAGCTCTCTGATCCATTCCACCCAACCACGATCTCTCGTGTTTTGAGGAGCATCTCATTTACCTCAATCCTAGCTCTTTTAATTATGGGGCAATTCAAAGGCAGGTCATATGGGTAGTAGTAGGTCTCCAGAAAGACAAAAGCTGGATTACCATCACTACTGAGGCAATTGATTGGGCCAATTATTTCACCATGGTTTGTACTGACTGTCGTACTTTTAGGACATTTCATTATGATAAAATCAGACGCAGACTCGGTGAAATTGAAGACAGAACTTGACAAGTTGATGTTGAGAAGGCTTCGCAAAGGGCATGTATCATTTTTATCGATGATGGAGACGAAGTTATTAAGATAATCGATTTTACGGATATAGAAGTCACCCGAGAAAGGAAGGTGGAGGAGGGTCTCGTTACCTAAGCATGATAATTCAAATCCTTTAAGGCCACAAAACGATTGATGGGTATTATTGAGTCGGAATGGAAATCTGATTTCAGGTCCTTCAGGGCTGCATCTTTTCGATGGGCACTCTGTAAAGAAAGTTTCATTATCTTTATCTCCTGAAGTTTCAGGTGGGGGATACGATGAAGCTAAGATGTGGAGACAAGAAGAGGAGAGTAAAAGTAAGATGCTTAGATTTGGAGACATGAAGAGTGTCGGAAAGAGAACGAATATTAATCCTCCTCTGTGTGTATCCGTTTGTGAAAGAGAGATGGTTTCAAATAAAAATCATCAAGAATTATAAGAAAATAGAGTGAGAAACGAAGTCAAAGTCAATTAAAGAAGAGTGGAAGATAGATTTAAGTGATACAGGTGGGCTGATTTTTTTTTCTCACATCCCAACAGCCGTTTGACATGTGGAGCAAATGAAATCAGCGATAGAGAGAGATTCTCTCCTGCCCATAGTGAAAATAAGAAAATTTTACGAGAACTTGTGACATTCAAAAACATGATCCGATGCAATGGGTCATAGAGGATATAATTATATAAATTAAAAAAAAATAGTTATTTTTTACTGTTGATTTTTTGTTTTGTTTTGTTTTGTTTTATTAATTTTTTTTTTTGTTAATTTGGGTGTTTGGTAGCCATTCATTTTTAATACCTTGGATCAAACTCAAAAAATAAAAAATAAAAAAATTTAATTTTAAATATGAATATTTACAAGAAATCTAGAAGGTTTTATTGTTAGATTGTCAATGTGATAGTCAATGTGGGTCCAACGACCCTTTCTAAAATTTGAAATCTTAAAAATTAAAAAGACAATTACTCCAAAGATCTATTTTGGAAAATATATACCAAAAAATCCCTTATGAAAAAAATGTGGACTCTTTAGTACTCATTTTATCAAATATTAGTCTAAAAAGGATTTTTGAAGCAAAAACATATAATTACCCTTTCAACAAATTTTGAGCTTTAAAGTGCCCTTTAAACCACTTTGTAATGTTGTTAAAAAGATATTTCAAGTATTTTTCTTTAAAAAATCTTCAAAAGATCCTTAATAGGTAAATATGTTATTAATTAGTATTTAAATGGTATGTATTCTTTTCTAGGGGACTAATCAGTACATATACTCAATAAAGAGTCCCTCTCAGTCATTATCCCAAAATTAAATCTATGAGCAACGGAAGTACTGGCAAGAGGGAAATTTTCGCTCTATTGTTCATGTCATGTGCGCCACATGAGCAAAAAAATCACTCATACAGGTGCAAGGTGTTATCTTTTAAGGGTTTTATTAATGTGTACGTTAGGACATTAGAACATAATCCCAAAGTCGAAGAACAGGTTTAAAACTGCAAGGGAAAACTTCAGACAAAAAAAAGTAGAAAAAAGGAAGAAAAAAAAAAAACACAAAACAGAAGAGATGTAAACTATATAAAAAATTATGAATACCATATAAAATACTAAAAATTATAATGCCAAAACAAAATTTACCCATTAACATATATTTTAATCAAAATAACACCCTATTAAAAATAAAAAATAAATACATCAAAATATGATCATCAAATCTCAAATTCTTATACTTATGAATCACCAAATTTTATTATGTATAAAACCCCGCATTAAAAAAAAGAAACAGTTTAGTTTTTTTTTTTTTCTTTTATGTTTTAAAGAAACATGTTTAAAAGGTAAAAAACGTGACTTTTTGAAAAAATCGTAATTTTTTTTATTATTTTAATTGTCTGAGGTGCAAATACACCTGGGAAATTGGAATATGACGGTATTTTGGTATAGACAAAATTTTGTTGGTGCAATTTTGATACAAAATTCAATTTCCCAGGTGTATTTATGACTACCGTTGATAAATACCCATCTTTTAATTAGGAGATCAATATTGTATAAATATTTTTAAGAACCAATTACTGAAATAACTACATATTTTTCTTGAAATATTGACGCGACATTTTTTTTTCACAAAATGACGAATGGTAATCTCCAACACCTTATGAGGACTTATCATTCTCTACTATATTTAGTTTCCAATAATACACCTACCCATTTGTCATTAAGTCCGACTAGCCTCACTAAGTTAGTAAGGATTTCACCTTTAGTAGGGGTCCATGGGCTCATCTCGTGAAATTAAAAAATATGATCCGATGCTTTAGTTTTGTAGAAGACAAAATTCTACGGATTTTGAAAAAAGTTATTTTCCACCTTTGAACTTTAATTTTAATACTGGAGTAGGTGGAAGTTTAGTAGCCTTTCATTTTCAAAAGCTTGGATCAAACCTAAAGGAAATATGTTTTTTATTTTTATTTTTATTTTTTTTGATCTAAGCTTTTCGACGAAATCTAAAGAATTGTGGTGTTGGATTGCTAATGTGATAAATTTAGTTGAGCAAAACGACCATTAGTAAGGCTTAAAAACTCTTACTAAGTTAATAAGGAGAATGTCTCTCCCTGTCTTTCAGTGGAAAGATAAGATTATGTTGGTCTTTAACATAAGAGCGGCGAAAAACTGACTCAAAACCAATACAATTAGTTATTACATCATATCCTTATAAGAACTCCCATTGAGGCATCTTGAAGACTTGAAGCTTGCTTCCGAACAAAAATTCATTAACATCATGAAAATATATGCGACAACTTCCTTGTGTGGCCTTTCTTAGTCCTTTCATGATAAGTCTTAGCTATATGGAAGTCTATGAAACGTGTAGGGTCCTTTTCAGAAAGACATCTTTGGACCTCTGCCCACTAATTGTCACTTGTGACTTGGAAATTTCTCTCTTGCTTGCAGCAAAGAAAAATGAGACATGGTGGACCTGTAGCAGATCAAGATCATTGAATGGAATACCAACCAGGTTACTGTGGTCTGGCATGACCATCTATACTATTTAGAGAGCTGCAATTGGCATCCTAATTTTTACCTATTACACCCCAATTAAAATATGAAGAAAATAATTGAATGATTTAGAATAAGTAAACGTTGGGATCCACTAGAAAAGCCCTTGTATTTTTCTTTTTTTAGATTTATATTTTTTGGATTTAGGATTTTATATGAGTCTAATCATAATTGTAAACAACTACTGCAATTGTTTGAACAAGTGTTATAGTGTTTTGTAATGTTGAGATTATAATTTGAGCCAAACCTTTGTAATGTTTGAATGGTGTGATTTAATCTTTAAGTGGGGTGTCATAAATAAATAATGGTGGGGTGTTATAAATAATTTAAGAAATTGGGGTGTAATAAGTAAAAGCTTGGGTGTCAATAGTAGCTCTCATTATTTATTGTGGTGGTAAATTTGTCATATAGCATACCACCATCCATGGTCACCTCATCAAGATTTTTAACATCATCATCAGCAACTAGATTTAGTTCATTTGGCAACTAGACAGCCAACTCAAGCCAGGTTCTCATGGTCGTGCTCGTAGAGATTGTTTATGATTAGGCACTTGAAGACTTGAACCTAAGAGTAAGCTTGGAGTAACTCAAAACACACACACATGCAAAATAACACAGGAGGGCAATAGCGATATAGAAAAGCCTATAGGCGATTTCATTAATATGATGGCAACTACAGAGCCTCAATACATGGCAAATTGTATGCTCGAGACATGTAATTGGCACAACCTGACGTGAACTCCTAATTTTTTTTTTGTATGGGAACCAAACAAATTAGTTTCTTAATAAGGATTGTAATGTTACTTAAAAAAGAAATAATGTTGAAATTGATAAATCGATTAACAATCAAATTGGATTTTCAATTTTGTTGGTTAAGTGGTTTCTTAATCTAGCTAGTGGAGAGATACCCTCCAAATTTCACTCCTATTTCTGTGACGAGTGGAAATTAGAAGACCCAATATCTATATATAATGAACGTGGTGGCCATCCGCCCTATACACACGTTCCAAATTTTGTTGCTCCAATTGCTTACATTGTATGTAGAATCACTACGTGAAAATCATAAAAATTATTTAAAAAAAATGTTGGGCTTGGCCCGACGAATTTTAGAAATTTAAATTTGACGGGCGCGGGCCCACGAAATTTAGAGAAAGTTGTATAAATTTTTTTTCGTCTCTCTCTCACGCTCACTGTCTCTCTCTGATCTGCGATTTTCTCTCTCTCTTTGTCTGGTTCGTGAGAATCTCACCCGTTTGTGAGAATCTCCCTCTGATCTGCGATTTCCTTCTCTCTCTCTCTCTCTCTGGTTCGTGAGTCTCACCCGATTGTGAGAATCTCTCTCTGTGTCTCTCCCTCGATCACATCTCTCTCTACAATCTCTCTCTATATCTGATCTCGCGATCTCTCAACATTGAAAATGAAATAGTGAAGATGAGATCTAGGGTTAACTGGAGCCTACATTTCTAGAAGACATTATTAGGGCTTTTTGCATTCTAGACAACGAGATCTGGATACTGAAGGCAAGAGAATTTCTTTGGATTTCTAGGGTTTATGCCTTCCGTTTTTTACGATTCCAACACTTAGCTTTTGTTTGTTTGATATTGAAGGAAGAGTTGATGAGAACAAATCTCTAGTTGAATTTTTTCAAGCAGAAGATCAAAGAGAACCAGAGAAGATCAAGCTCAACAAAAAGTTCCCTTACTTTGATTGTTGAGGTGAGTTGATCATCCACGTTTTCAATCAGATGTTTTTATTATCTTATACGGTTTGATAATTCAAAGTTCAATAAAAAAAATTTAGTTGTTTAATGCCAAATGCACTTTTGCCTCTCCTCTCACTTAAAGAACCCTGATATATTAATCGAGATATTTGTAATCGGATTTTGATGGTGCTTGATCCAGAAATTATCTTAATAATTGTAATTTTTTGTGTACTTACCTGATTTACTGAAATTAACATTGTCGGGGTGAATTGATTCTCCGATACATTTGTAAATCTTTTCCTTCATTGGGTTCATCGAAGGTTTGAAAAATCAGAAGTGTTTATTGTAGGATCTAGTATGTATATAATAGGGTTCAGGGATCAAACAAGCAGAAAAACGAATTTTTACTCACTCAATAGGGGATTTGGCCTCCTTAGAACTTGGTTATTTTCATTAAATTGTTTAGGCTTCTTAGAGTCAATTACATCCTTATATAATCCCAATGAAACAATCCTAATGGGAATTAAATCCCTCAAAGGAACAATCCTATCTAAAGCAAATAAATAGAAACCTAATAGAGAAACAATTCCCCTATTAAAGTAACTATCGAAAGAGAGAACGATTAGGAAAATATTTGGGAGAATCCTAACACTATATTAAGGAGTTTTACTGGTCAGAGAGAGAGCTAGGGAATATGTTGGCAATGACTTTATATTTGCTTCCAAATTTACTAGCAGTGGTATTGTTTATGTTTCTAATGCTTCGACGATGGATTGAAAACTTAGATTGGCATATCATAAGGTTTCTTTTGTGGTGGTCACAGGTATCTATGTCCCCTTCTCTATCCCCTTCTTTCATTTTAGTCCACCTTTCATTTTTATTTTCTTCATACTAGTTCATGTAATGTTTCTACTATGTTGTCACATGAATTGCCTGAATGGAAATAAAGAAAATCAATTCACATATTATGTCTTTGAGAATTCATGTAATCAATGAGCAGTGTGCTGCATACTTAAAAGACAAATCATAATTCTCAAGCTAACCATGGGATTTCCATTATAATTCTACCTATAAGCTTCAAAGGGTAGGAGGTCAGAAATAATATCTGCAGTTGCTCCCCCTAGTTTCTATAGGAAAACATTGCATTAGATGCAGTAATACCAAGAGAGAATTCATAGACATAAAAAAAAGAGAGACCATTATGGACTCATTTATATAGTTTGAAGGTGACTTGTAATGGTATCATTAGCAATAACCCAAAGGCACCCTAATTGTTACCAAAAACTTGGGACGAATCCATTTATTTGGATAAATTCAATATTTATGTGGGAATATGAACTTGACTATTTCTCATGCTATTTTCTTTCTTTTTATTTTTATAATTTTGTGGTAATGTGTTTCTTCAATCAATTTGTGAGTAGCAAATTAAAGCAGAAAGGAAGGTTCGTCCCGATCATCCCTATAAAGAATTTTTATTCATATTGAAGCATGTAAGTTCTTGTCAATTAATGGTAAATTATATACATTTGGTGAAGGTATTCGACCAATACGTTTACTAGAGTAGTGATTAGATAGTTTTTAATTTGGTGAAGGTTCAAACCATTGGTACCCCCAATAATCAATTTTTTATTATGGATATGCCTTTTCGTCTGATGGCGACTAAATCAGCCTTTTTTTACAGGTCCGTGTAATAATCGTCAAATTAGCTGACAAATTACATAACATGCATACTCTTTCATACTTGCCTGAGCATAAGCAAGTAATGAAATTCTTGGTTTGGTATTTAATAGGTGATCCCTTCTTGTCTTTTATTCAAGCATTATTACTCTGTATGCAGTCCAACATTGCAATGGAGACATTGCAGGTCTTTGCACCTCTAGCAAAGCTACTAAGATGTATCAGATTAAGGTACGTCCATGCCTGCCCTTTTTGAAACCTTGGTTCTTATTTTCTGCTTTGGTTCCCTGATACACACCTTTTCACATTCCAACCCATATGTTAAACATTGGCTGTGGAGGAGAATGTCTAGGTGTAGTCCTCTCAAATGTTGTCAAATCACCCTGCAATGTGGTTACATGCTTACTAAACTCTGATTTTCCCATGTTCCAGGCTGAGAAAATTTTAATGAGAAAAATTGACGATGTTCAATTTTTAGATCTTGTGATAGTAAAAACTGAAGTTCACTCGGTATGCAAGGAACCCTACAGGTTAGGACATAAACCTCATTCCAACTAAAATTTCTCTCGCTCAGCTTTAATTAGTGAAGTAATCTTGCTCATACTCATGATTTATGCCACACATAAGGTTTTATTCAAGAAACTTTTGTAGAAGTGCATATATGCGTAGAATATACTACTAAACCATTTGAGACCTGAATGAATGCTTAGCTCATCCACGATTTCAATGGAAAACTTTTGAGAATAAACAAAATATAATTACTTATTACTTCAGATACTACATGGCTGCAGATAGACACATGAGCAGACTTCGTAACATGCACAACACTAAATAATTAGATTTAGTTGCTTTACTTTTCTTTTTAAGACACAATTTGTGTGATTTCGGTGTAATACTTTTAAACATATTGAGATGTGTTGAACCAAATTATTGATTTAGAACATTTTCCTCCCCGTAACATTTCAAGAACTATTTTTTAGGTCGAGTTGGAGGACCCTGTTGAGAACATTGGTGCTAAGTTGGTAAGGCAGGCTGGGGATGTGACAACCACCTCTGTTGTTCTTGCACAAGGTCTGATTGCCGAAGGTGTTAAGGTTTGTGAAGCATTCCTCTTACCTGATTATCTTAATTGGATCAAATCCAAACTTGTAAACTTTTCCATGGATGTGCATTCCTTCGGGCTAATAAAAGCCACTTACATTATCCAATCATTTGGAGCACAGAAGTAAAGGTGAATTATTGACATTGTGAGATTCCTTTATGAAAGTATGTTCTTTTTTAATACTCACACACAAGTATGATCTTTCATTTTGAAAGACTTTGTTGGGCATCTTGCAAGCAACAAGTTAAGATTTTGTTTGCAAGTGAGAATCGCAAGGTGAATTTTTTTGTTCTAATGGAAACTCACCACTGTTAAGGTCCATGGGCCTAACTCAACCTCAAAACCATGGTTATAAGGTGAGGGTTGCCTTCTCCTTATATACCGCACAGATTAGACTCCCACAAGCAATGTGAGACTGTCATTCTAACAGCCACAGAGGCAACCACCTTTGCTGCATTGTGATATTAGGATCTTATCATCACTCTTGTTTTAACATTGTAGGAGACATCATATCATACTCACATCTCTGGGTCCGGACTTTACATGGTGGTAAGCATAGCTAGGCATGGTTTATGGTTATGGTATCGAATATTGACACTCAACGACTTTAAACAAACTTAGTTAATTTGCACCTTAAAAAAAAGTAATAATAAAATACTTAAAAGAATTAATCCATTGTTTTTAGGAGGGTTCTTTTTTAATATTTTTATTTAAACGTCATCGGATGTCATGATTTAAGTAGATATCTACTTAGTCGTATTGTGTGGGTGCTAATGGATAAACGTCATCGAAATGTCACGATTTAATTAGATATTTCCAAGTATTGATGGTTGCCTTGAATTTGGCTTCATCTATATTCTATAACATGGCTTGATGTTTGACCTGTTTTCATCCCAATTATTAGTTTATATATATATATATATATATATATATATATATATATATATATATATATATACTAATCCTACCATCATTTTCAATCCCCCATGTCCAAGAACACATGTGAAGTTGAAGATTCTATTACTTATCACCAGCTTGATGATTTGTGCATGGGCTTGCTTGAATTCTTCCATACACTTGCGCCTTTGTACAAGAGAGTAGTTTTCTTTCTCCCTTGATCTCCACACTAGGCTTTGTGATGGACCCTCTTGTGCTATCAAGAGATGAGTCTGGGGAAGGACTGATGTCCTAATCATTCTGGCACTCAGACCATCATAAATCAAACTAAGTAGCTAAATTTCATAGTGCATGGCAAAATATAGAGGAAGACAAATCAAGGGAGTTATTAGAAACAGAGGAGGAGAGCCCAAGGCAGAAAATTGTTATCAAAGAGGAGAAAGTGGTGGTTGCATCTAGATGCATGCAAAGTGTTACCGTTTCAAATTCGAATTCAAAAAGAAATGGAACCGATTGCACAAACATTGGGAAGATCAATGGGATTGAAAATGGTGGGCCTAGTAAGAAGGTTGGATCATCAAAAACCATGGAAGAAGCTATAGGGCAGGTATGATTCCAGCCTGATACATAAATACATTAAATATTTACAAATTTTATTAGAAAATTTTACATTTGATAAGTGTAAACATGATTTAACAATGATAATTAGTATTGCGTGTCACAGACACGGCCAACAACTCCTGCCCGCAATCAATCTGATGCCACCGCTAGAACAAAGGCAGACATCGTTGGAGCCAACATTAAAGAGACATCGATCCTTTCAAAGGGCTTAACTCCCAAGCAAATCACAACTAAACAGGAGAACCTCAACTTGGGTTGTTTCTCAGATAATGGAAACAAAAATAGAACAAAAGATACTCTTTCTTGGGGTTCTCTACCTGCCAATCTTGTGAAGCCTGGGAAACGTATGTTGTCTCTTTTCCCATTCTTCATAATTGCAATGTTAGTCCTGCCGGTCAATCGAATTCTCATAGTATCAACTTATAAAGGTACTCACTTTCTAACTTAACCTCATTGAGCATGTGAGCTGGTGGGCTTGTCTAACTAGAATGTTGGAATTTCTGGATACATTCTGTTTCTTTTCTTCTATGTTTAACTTGTTTATTCAATAACATAACCATTATGCATGCCTTTTCTTTATTCAATAACAGCTTGCTTCAACCATTCTACTTTGTAATGAGAACCATCAAATAACTTGTGACCCACTTCATTAGAGTAATGATTCTTCAGCAACGTACCTTTATAAGTTGAGATGATGCATGCTGATTCTTCAGCATGAGTAGTTCATGAATTTGGTGGATTACATATCTTCAATAGTATAATAATGATTCTTTATCATGTGGAATGGGATATAGATAGAGATACCTGACAACCTCTCGGTGTTTGTAAGTTGAGAAAACTAAATTACGTGAAGTTTTACCGATCATTTAAAAAAAAGAAAATAGAAAAAAGAAAAAAGAAAAAAGAAAAAAGAAAAACCCTTCCCTGAAGTTGTTATGGTGAGTACCCTTATATTTGGTGTAATTTTACCTGATGAGATCTATGTTAGAAAAGTAAAGGAGATATGGCTTTAGACAAAATTGAATGGAGGAACATATATCCATATGGCTTTTGTGTGTCATTTGGCTGGTTTGGTTGCTACAAATTTAATTTTGTTCCAATATTTGATGTAGACAATTTGTTTCCTATGTTTGGGATTAGCTTACATATATGTATCCTGTTTTTTAGTTGTGTTGTCATTGACTCCCTGGATCAACCTATTGAATTTGTTTGCATAGTTATTTCCATGATTCTTACATTCTTCAAGTATGGAAGTTAAAATGCCAGGCATAAATTTAAGTCACCATCCAATAATTGAAAGATTTTACATTTCTGTTTGTGTTCAAGAGGTTCTGTGGAGTTAGCTTCAGCAGGTGTTTCTATATCAATCTTCAACATTATATCCAAGATATTCAATATTCCTCTCCTTAGTGTCGCGACTTCATTTGTAGCTGAAGACATTGCAAAAAATGCCAGCATGGACTCTGCCTCAGGTGAAGTTAAATTGATCCTTTAATGGCTTCCAAGGAACTCAACATGCCATCTTATATTGAGTTCACTACACATTTATGAAATACTTTTGGGACAACTGTCTATTTTTCTATCTTAATTTGAGCTGATTGGTGTGCTGATAGGAGTTTTTCAGGAGAAAGCAATAATGGTAGACCACTTGATGAAAAGACTGGAAGAAAGCAATTAGCATCTGTCTCTACTCCCTTATTTTTAGTTGTTGGAATTGGTATTTTGAGGCTTTAGTCTTGTACTTGGGATCTGGATTGTTAGAGCCTAATTGCTTTTATTAAAGTTTGTTTAGTAATGGAATTTCAATATATAATATGAATTTAGTGGTGTTTAATTTAATTTGGAGTTTGTTTTATGATTTTTCTTTTGTTTTTGATTTTTTTTTTATTATTTCGTTTATTATGATTGGTGAATTAGAGAATCATGCTATTGTTTGTTAAACCTCCAAATTCGACGGTCATACTCAATAGATTTTTGTTTGTTTTTTTTTAAGTTCATTCTCCAATAATTTGATAGTCCAGGGCCGTCAAAAAAAAAATTCTACAAGAGAATATTTGACGGTAAGGTCCATCAAATTTCTCAAAATTTGATAGGCTAAGACCGTCAAATATGGGCCTTTTTCACATAGTGAATGCAGAGTATGTTAGAGTTATCACCGACCTACAATTATTGGATCGGTGGAATGGTTCCTAGATTAAATTAAATAGAGTTAGATTGAGATTCTATTTGTGTTAGATTATGATTGTTTTTAATTAAATCGAGTTAGATTATTTTAAGAATTCTAGTTGAATTAGGAGTTTAATTTATTTTCTATATAAAGACACCGATAGCCATGATTTAGTATGTGTTAATTTTTGTCTTAAAAAAATTAAAATTTTACATTATTTTATTATTCTCTCTCAACTTCTCTCCTTCATCTTCTAGGTGTGGTGTAGCATGTGACATGCTTCTCTTTCTTTTATGTACCCGCAATAATAAAAGCTCATGAAAATTTCAACTCTGCTACATAGAAATCTTAACAATTGGTGTCAAAGCGGGATGATTCATTGGGAGAAAGTTGTCGGCACGGCTACGCAATGAGTTTGATTGAAGAAGATGACCGATGACTCGATTTTCTCATCTTCACGAAATATTAACAACTTTAACTATGATTTATGGAAATCATGTATAGAGTTGTACATGATGGGTCACAAGCTCTAAGACATGATGTGTGGAGACAACATGGTTCGACTAAAAGACCCTACATCGGAGACAAAGTGGAATGTCAAGGTTGGTAGAGTTCTTTATGCACTGAAGCAATCCGTAAATGATAACATGCTAATATATATTTCAGATACAAAGACACCAAAAGAGGCATGGGATATTTTTGCAGGTCTATTCTCAAAGAGAAACATGCATTGCCTTCAACTATTAAAAAATGAGATTGGAAGTCTAGAACAAGGAAAACTCTTGGTAGTAGAGTATTTCTTTCGTAGGAAGACTGCATGTAAGGAGTTGTCTATATTGGATCTAGAGAATAAAATCTCAGATTCCAAGATGAGGAGATTCTTTATCAGCAGTTTACGACGAGAGTACACGTCATGCGTGACAACTATTACCCAGTAGGCGACATAGCTTTCAGTGGATGAGTTGGAAAATCTGCTCATTAGTCACGAGATGGTGCCCGTTAAAAACGATATCTTGAAGATTGAAGATAACGAAGAAGCCATATTTTCTAAAGACTCCAAAAGAAAGTAGCAAGGCAAATTCAAATCCATTTTTTTAAAACCATTTTTGATGGGATTAGAAGTTTTAGAATGAGCTGATTTTTGGTGATGATGATCTCCTCACCGTAGAGATCATCCTCACAAAAAATCAGCCCATTCCAAAACTTCTAACCCATGTTTTGAAAAATGTTTTGCCAAAATGTTTGGTGCCGAACATTTCCCATATATATATAAATTGACTAAAGAAAACCCCTAAGATGAATTAGAGAGAATCTCAATATAGGTTATCTCCCAAGAAACGCTTAGTTTAATGTCTTCAGTTAGACCTATTTGAATCAAGACTCAAAACTTATAAACACTTGGGTTGCCTACCAATAAGTACTAAATTGTGTTTAGTGATCACTAATACATTTCAAAATGTATTATTCTTGATTTTATCAAAATGATCCTGATAACTTGACCAAGAAATCCTTAGCTTGACTGGGAGTTTGGTTCAAAATTTCCCTCTATGCATTGACTCAATTAGCATGAATTGAACAGTCGTCAGTCGTCTGTCCATGCAAAAAAAAGTGGACCAATTGTGCCTTGTTCGATCCTATGGTGACTATGAAGTCATTAAATCTTTCTCAAATTGGGAAAATTCATCATCTACTGGCCTACTAAAATTTCATAATGGCATTCTTAATTTTCTCAATTTTTGCCATAAGGTAGGATTTGGACATGAATTTCTTTTATAAATAGTCCCATATCGTGATTGAATTGGAGACTAAAGAATTTAGGTATGTTGCTGCATGATCTTATAGCGATAACGGGAATAGACAGAGTTTTACATTCTCTTCATCTAATTTTGATTCCTAAATATTTGACAGATAGTCCAATGTTTGTTGAGACAAGTAAATTTATTGTTCACTCTCAAACTGTGAAATTTAGGGATATATTACATATGAATATAAATTATTTATATATTTCAAACACTCAATGCATATCAGACTGAAAGATGATTGTTTCAAAACCAATACAATTAGTTTTCACATCAGATTCTTATAAGAGAACTCCCATTGAAGCATCTTGAAGAGTTGAAGCTTGCATCCAAACAAAAATGCATTAACATTATGAAAATATATGCGACGACTTCCTTGTGTGGTCTTTCTTAGTCCTTACATGAGAAGTCCTAGTTATATGGAATTCTATGGAACCGTGTAGGGTTCTTTTGTGAAAGACATCTGTGGTCCTCTGCCCACTAATTATTCCTTGTGGCTTTAAACCGGTTCTTGCTTGGAAGAAGGATCCTAATTTGACCTGAACCCGATTCATTGACAGCCTTATATTTCACCTACTTTCCAAGAAAGAAAAATGAGACATGGTGGACCCTATAGCAGATAAGGATCATTGAATGGTTGAGAATTTAGAGAGCTGTAATTGGCATCGATATGAAGAAAATAATTAAATGGTTGAGAATAAGTAAATGTTGGGGTGCCATTAGAAAAGCTCTTGTAATTTTCTTTTACTAGATTTATATTTTTTGGGTTTAGAATTTTATTAGCCTAATCGCAATTGTAAACAACTACTGAAATTATTTGAACAAGGGTTAGAATGTTGAGATTATAATTTGTGCTAAACTTTTGTAATATTTGAATGGTGTGAGAAATTGGGGTGTAGTAAGTAAAAAATTGGGGTGCCAATACGAGCTCTCATTATTTATCATCACGTGCTTGATGAAGGTTGGGTTTCGGCACCAGATCAAGACTCTCCTTCATCAGTGTTTGCTAAGTCTTCTCTCTTTCCCCAAATGGAAATAGAAAATCTTCATGCGAATCATACTGGGCTTTGTTGGGGTCCATAATAATTCAAAAGTCCAACAACTTGGCCCATTAACAAGGACTCACAAAAAATATTTACAGGGACAGTTGGGAATTTTGTTCCTCAAAAGGGATATTTTCTCAAAAAATCGTGGACTAATATGTTTTTTAATTGAAAAAAATATTTTTTTTTGTTGGTCCAAACAAATTAGTTTCTTAATAAGGATTGTAGTGTTTCTTAAAAAGAAATAATGTTG
Source organism: Akebia trifoliata (assembly GCF_017979445.1). Classification (NCBI taxonomy): domain Eukaryota; kingdom Viridiplantae; phylum Streptophyta; class Magnoliopsida; order Ranunculales; family Lardizabalaceae; genus Akebia; species Akebia trifoliata. The sequence continues at coordinate 19,082,893 of NC_141383.1, forward strand.
AAATTGAAAAATCGATTAACAATCAAATTGGATTTCCAATTTCATCTCGGTTGGGTGCTTTCCTAATTGAGCTAGTGGAGAGAGATCCTACAAATTTCTATCCTATTTCTGTGACGAGTGGAAATTAGTAGACCTAATATCAATATATAACGAACGTGTCTAGAATGGAGAGTAGTGGATCACATCTCTCTGGTTATGTACTACTATCTCTAGCGTACCATTTTGGTGGCAAATTTAACAGATTTTCTCTCGGACGCTCTGATTCTGTTCTTCAAAAATTAACCTCAATCACTAATCCTAATTTAAGCTTAACAAATAATTGCAAAATCTTTAGGACTCTAAACTTGTTTCTTGTATCCTTAAAAAGAGAGCTGTTATTGACACCCTAACTTTACTTATTATGCCCCAATTGAAAAGAAAAAAAAAAGGTAAATGAATGAGAAAAAGTAAAAGTTAGAGTGCAAATATAAAAACTCTCTCTTCTAATTTTTTTTTAGACATACTGAAGTTGTTTGAATGAATGCTACAAATTTTGTAATGTTGAGATTATAATTTTAGTCAAAGCTTTGTAATGTTTCAAGAATGTGTTTTAATCTTTAAGTGGGGTGTATAAATAATTAAGAATTTGGGGTGTAATAAGTAAATGTTGTGTTTCTGTTTTTTCAAAAATAACCTCAATCATTAACACTAATTTAGAGCAATAAATTAGATTACAAAATTTTTAGGACTCTAAACTCATCGTGTAAAATTAATTACTATTAAAAAAACTTGTTTCTTTCTTTAAACAAATTAATACTAAAAAAAAATCTTAGTTTCTTGAATCTTAAGAAAGAGTACAAGTTCCAACGTCTACAATTAATTAATATTAAAATAATTTTTTTTTCATTTCTTGGTTCTTTGATCCATGCTTATTGGGTTTTGAAACCCAACAATTGATATCAGAGCAAGGATCGAGTTCTCACATTTGATCGATTGAGAAAGTTGAATATTCAATTTTGATATTCTCAATTAGAGAGTGAAAGATTTTGAAAAAAAACCTTGGTTTTACCCATGATTTTGATGCCCAAATCAACTGTGGCATCGTCTTCTCAATCCCCCCATTAATGTTGTTGGGCCTACACCAATCCAAGGCACAGGAGGCCAGCCTATTTTTTATTCATGGTTAGCCCTGGTCATTTACCCAAGACGAGTCAAGGGGAAGATACTGAGGACCTTGGTCAATAGACCATGACTGAAGCCCAACAAATTTGTTGCACAGGATCCAAACCCGATCCATTCTACCAAATCGAACCTAGGTAGGACCTGATGCAAGATTTGATCCATGAACACTCCATTTGACCTGTTTGGATCCAATCTTGACATGATATGTTGACCCAATTTGACTATGGTCAAACGAAGTTGACTCATTGACTTGGTCGATCCTTCAATTGATTGGGTGGGATTAATTGATTTTGTTTTGAATTTCATTTGGGCTATGTTTATCATGCTTTGGTGAATCAACTTTTCAAGAATCCCTTTTCTTTTAAGGTTCGTTTTGTAAAATGATCCATAATCAATTTTTCCTAGAATCCATCTGTTTATGAATCATTTATGTTAGAGATCATTTCGATGCCCCATGTTAAATATTTTCTTAATCCATGCATTTTTGCAGATATTTCTGTGTAGTTAAACAAGCCAAATATTATATGATTTATCTTGTAAGTGCCCGGAGGCAATATATTGCAAATGAGGAGCAATTGTGCAAAATTGGGACTACTACACTCAAGGCATAAGAGGGAGAAAATCAAGTAAGGATGAAATACCACACCACCATGGCATGACCAATATGGGTGGTGACGCGGGTGGGAGATCATGACCTGCTCCTGCTCCTACTTGTTTGATGATGGAAATCAGTAATCTCACACATATACCAACCTTTGAATGTGCCAATTGGGCTATAAATACTCCTTAGGCTGTACTTTTAGAAAATGCCACAAATGTTAATAGATTAGGCTAATTTAAGGCTACATCTTCTTCCCCAATTCCCTATGATTTTCTACAATTTTGAGAGAGAGAGAGTGTGTGTACTTGAAGTTGCAATTAATGAAGAATTGTTTACTATATATATTTATTCTTCTTTCCTTCAATATCTCACAATGAAAAGTGATTAGATCCTTCCATTAGAGAGGTTTGTAGACACCACATTTTAGTCCGAATCATGTCAAGCGATCAAGAAAACATGTGTAAGAAGGATTTGATATAAGGGAACAACCACAAGATCCATGGGTCTTGTCAGAAAACCCGTATCCAACTCCTAAGCCCAATCTAATCATAAAATCAATCTCAAACTTGTCTAAACTCATTCATATTCCTAACTCAAGCCCAAATCCAACTCTTCAACCCTCAATAGCCCATGTGTACCAAGGTGGACACATGTCACCACCACACTACGTGAAAATCTCAAATTTTAATCAAAAAAATTGTTGGGCTTGGCCTGACAAATTTTAAAATCTAAAATTCTATGGCCTTTTGACCATGTTTTCAGTCTCTTTCTTGATTTTTCTCTCGATCTCATCTCTCTATCTCGATCGACCTCTCTCTTTCTCTTTATCTCTCTCGATAGACCTCTCCATCTCTCTCTCGACCAACCTCGCTCTTTCTCTCTCTCTTTATCTCGATCGACCTCTCCATCTCTCTTTCACAATCTCTCTTTCGATCGACCTCTCATTCTTTCTCTCGGTCTCCCTCGACTGATCTTATCTCCCACTCTATTTGATAGATCGATCTGTCCCCCTCGATAGATCTTATCTCCCATTCTATTTGATCGATCATTCTCAATCTAAATCTGATCCTCGTTTTATCTATATCTCATCTCTCATTTCTCGAAGTGGTCTATCGATCTCTCTACCTATCTCTGATAGCTCAAAGTAATCTCTCATCTCTCGATCACATTGGTCACAAAGAAACAGTTATCGACTGCATCACCTCATACAACAAGCCAAGAATCATTGCGACTTCGGGCTAAGTACTTTCTCTGATCCCTATTTTCTTTATATAGATTGTATTAAGGTGTTTTATCCAATATATTTAGATTTAGATTGAAGATTTGAGTAATCTTATTAAATGCAGACCGTGTTTGCATCTTGTAAAACAGAAGTAATGAGCCCTCCATTGATTGCCACCGCTACAACAATATTTATACTACCGTTATAGGTAAAACTCTTCCCATCTTTACAACTCGCATTCACAACCGGATGTTGTGCGAGTGCCATTGCTGCTGCTGCTTTCTCCAACAATGCAGTCATCGTCACCCCCTTAGGCTTCACCTGAAATTATCAAATTCATCTAATTCAAATCCCCAAATCCTATAAAACAGACTCAAATTTAACCAAAAACCAATAAAAATTGTACCTTTCATAGAGATAATCAAGAGCGTCAGTCATTACTGGGTACCCAACACGAAATGTTGGCACCGATAGGCTTTCTACCATGTTCTTCCACACTACAGATTGCATCGTTGTGAAAGGAATGACGGTTGAACCAGGAATTTCAGGAAGAGAAGCCAAAGCCGAGGGTTTTGGAGAAGCGACAATGGAGGGCTTGGGAGAAACTACATTGGGGACACTCACACTACTCTTAGAAGGAGAAATTCCGGCCGCAGCTTCGATATCTGCTGGAGTTATCCGACCGAAAGATCCGGACCCAATTACCGATCCAATATCAATTTTATGCTGTTTTGCAAGCTTTTTCACGAATGGGGTCGCAACTATCTTTCTTGACCCTTCGGAAACTGTCGGAGAAGTGGTTTTCGGAGAAGATGGCAATGGAGGTGAAGCAGAAGCAGAAGCAGGAGGTGGTGACGGAGATTGAGGAGGAGAAGAATCGATTTTTGAAGCTTTGGCTTTAGCTTCTGCGACTTCGTCTTCTGTTTCTGCAAGTAATCCAATTGGGGCACCAACAGGAGCGGTTTCGCCTTCACCGACAACAATTGCGGCGAGAATTCCATCGTAGAAAGTTTCGACATCCATATCGGCTTTATTGGATTCGACAACAATGACACTTTCACCTTTGGAGAGGATATCTCCTTCAGATTTTACCCAAGAAATGATCTTGCCTTCAATCATGGTGGAGCTAAGAGCAGGCATGAAGATCTCTTTGATTTTGTTGAGATCTTGCGATGGGGAATGAGATTGAGGATGGGAATGGAGGCCATTGGAGAAGGATGAAGAGAAGGATATTGCTGTTGTGGAGGTTGGGGAAACCCTAGAAAGGAGAAGAGACGCCATTAATGGATCTTTAACTCTATTTTTCTCCCTTGCTTTCTATTTCTCTGGTTCTGTTTCTTTGGAGAAAATGAGAGATTAAAAGTTGGCTTTAGAGGGATTTAGAAATTAGAATAGAGATAGAGAGAAGTGACGGAGAAGACAAGGTGATGTACACTGTTAGCATCGCCAAAGTTGTGTGAGTTAGGAAAAAGGTTGGTTACCCAATTGGACTTATTATGTGTCAATTGCTTGGTTTAGATGGATCGGATCGGTCGATCCAATAAGGATTCATAGAAATTGGACATTTTAATGCCATTTACTAGGGGTGTCAATGGATAGTCGAAATCCAAATTTGAATTCGAAAATTCGTATATTATCCGAAATTTTCGGATATCGGATTCGGATTCAGATGTTATTTTAAAATTTGAATGAGTTTCGGATACGAATTCGGATATTGTAAAATCCGATCTGATAATATCCGGTCCGATATAATATACATATTATGTATTCATGTTTTATAACAAAACTTTTATATATGTATATATAAGTGTCGTGTATGCATGTTATACAACAAAATAAAACTTTTTAACTTTATCTTCTCTCATGTCTCACCACACAAGGACCAGTAGCCATTAACGATCGGTGAGGGGGTTTTCGACTGTGAGTTCCATACCCATCGTCTTCTCCAGTTGACGACATCCAGATACACATTCTTTCTCTCTCTCTCTCGTCTCTCGGTAAAATCAGACCGACGGATCATAACCATCGTGACCGACGAGCTTCCAAAGATACTCTCTCTCTCTCACACACACACACAAAATAAAACCCTATTTTATCTGATTTTAAAATTGAAATAGTTAGAAGATTAAAAAACAAAATGAAAATCGATTTGTTTTTTTTTACCGATTGAGAATGATGGTATTTTATAACATTTTTTTTTTCGAATCGGATATCCGATACATTTTTTGAATTTGAATTCGAATGTTTAGTAGTGATATCTGATCGGATTCAGATTCGAATTCAGATATCATCATTTTTTTTTCAGATTCGAATTCGGATATAATACTATCCGATCGAATATCTATCTGTTGACAGTCCTCCCATTTACTATGGATGCAACTTAATATGGTTCAAACTAAGAGCCGAACCAATCTGTGATTTTTGGATTGAATTGGTTCGGTTTTAATTAAATAACGATTCGGTTTCGGATTAAAAAATTATAAATTGATAGGTTTGGATCGGTTTTCGGTTCCGTATTTGTATATAACTGAACCAAACCGAGAACCGAATCAAAATAATATAAACATTTTAAACCCTAACCCTTTACTCTCTATCTCTATCCCATCTCTGGCTCTCTGCGGCTGTGGCTGAGGCTGAGGCTGCGACTGCGACTGCGACCTTGACGCTCAACGGTGCGAGCCCTGACGGTGAGAGCGGTCGGTCCCTCCCTCCCTCTCTCTCTCTCTCTATTTGTACGACCTGTGATTGTAGATCGGTGCGTCTCTCTCTCTCTCTCTCGTTTGTCTCTGCAACCTGCGGTTGCCGATCGGTGCGTCTCTCTCTCTCTCGTCTTTATCGTCTCTGCGACCTACGGCTGCCGACCGTGCCTCTCTCTTTCTCTCTCTCTCTGTAAAGCTGGAAAACAAATTCAGAGAGATGAGAGTTCTCGTCGATCGGAAAAACGACTGAATTTGTTGACAACCGTAGAACCGAAGCGAACCGAACGGAGTGAAGATCGGTTTGGGCTGGTTCGGTTTTAAATTAATTCGGTTCGGTTTTGATTCTTATATAATGGAACCGATGTTAGTCGGTTTGGTTCTGATTTTGCTCTAAACCGAACCAACCCGAATCAAGTTGCACCCCTACCATTTACAGTTGAGATAGGAGTAGATGTCAATGGATCAGATGGAATTAGATTATAAACTGATCCAATAAACAATTTTGTAACTTAAATAAGAAATACAATTAATATAACTAAAAATTTCATATCTAAATAAGAAATAATTAAAAAATATATTAAAAATAAATAAACCTATATAATTAATATACAAATATTTATATGTTTTGCCTGAACTCTCAACCCAAGCTCAACCTGAAATAAGGGTTGGGTCAAGTTATTCTAACTTGGATGCAAAATGCGTTTCTTGATTTTGGGGATCGAAGGCCCCTTCAATTACAGTGAGCTTCTTTACTTGGCTAGCCGCGCTTTATAAGTTACCTACTCTCGATCACATAATCCTTAAGGGTTTTATGACTCTAAATTTTTGCTTTCTTTGCAATTCAAATAAAGGGTCAATGAACCATATCTTAATTCATTATAAATTTTCTTATCTCATTTGATTCAATTTTTCAACGTTCTAAATATTTTTTGGGTGGTCCTTAGATCAACATAAATGGGATCCCTCCCTATTTATGGGGAGAAAGAAAATCCTTGACACAAACTTCTTCCTCATTGTTACTACTTGGGAGTTACGATTGGAAATGAACATGGGGGTCTTAAAAAATGTTGATACTTTTATTCAGGAACTTACTCTAAACATCCTTGGGTTATTGTTCTCTTGGTGCAAATTTCGGCCCGACTTTGAGGGTATTTTTTTTGAGAATTTTGTATTTAGATGGATCACAATGTGCTTTAGTTAAGAGTGTTTGTGCTTTTATTGATCATCTCGACTGCCTTTTGTTTCTTTTGTATCCTCTTCTGATTCAATAAATTTGTACTCATCTCTCTATGCCTTTTAAGTAATTGTTCCTAGGTGTCCCTGGAGAAAGAAAGAATTACCCCAGAAGTTGGAGCACTTCCCCAACTAGAAAAGAAGGAAAAATACCCTCAAATCGATTGGTGTTAATGGAGGGAGAATAATCACAAGGATTAATCGGTTTGGATGCCATCTAACAATGGTAAATTTTCTTCGACCTCTAGGTTGGAGTTGATTCGAGATCGTAGTCCTACCCACAACAAGTGGAGTTTTATTAGGAAGACTGTTGTCCATTTCAAAATCAAACTATTCGACTGGAAGGTTTTTATTAAAGTAATTCTCGTGGATGATTTCGAAAGGAAAAAAAGAGACATTTAGTTTGCTTATGTATGTCCTCTTTGTTTTAGTGCAAAGGAGACTTTGTCTTACTTATTTACTTGCAATTTTTTTTTAAGAGGTTTGGGTGACTTTCTCGTTTAAATTTTGCAGATCTCCTCCTCGTCAAGGCCCTGTTTCTTATATCGTTTCTTATACCAGGGCAAAGCCACAGAAGGCCCAATGGGGGTTATAGCCCTACCAAAATATTCTAAAAAAAACTTGAATATTTAACCCCTCATGTTTTGTAGGATATTAGGGATAGCTTGTGTTGATTTTTGTTTTTTTGTTTTTTTTATAAGTACATGAGCCATGGTTTTATGGTTTTGAAGGTGATTCATTCCTATTGCAACTTACGGTGTCTACGTGACACCTTTTTATTCTTGAATAAATTCATCCACATGCAATAGAAAATTAGGACCCCTATATGTTTTAAACTCTAACCAAAATGTGCCACCTATACATCTTATCACACTGTTCTATTCCAGGGATAAGCTACTACCGCTACAAGCGGGATGTTCCTTGGTGGGTCAGCTCAATTAGTGAAGGGTACTTATGAGTTAACTAAGTGTTTGATTGATGGCGATTGAATTTAGGTCACTGGGGTTGTACTATCCACATGCTCCTGAGTTGGCTTAAGGAATACATTTTTTGGGTCCGTAAGGGAGGCCATTCATTGCTCACGAGTGCATCTACGTCTTGATCTGTCATGCTTCCATTCATCCATCAATTTTCTTACAACATAGGGCTTTCACGAAAGAGTGTCACCAAGTATGCTTAGTAATATATTCTGTGGATTAATCTTCTTATAAGGAAACACCATAATCGAACATTCTATCCATCCAACGATTTAACTGTTTAAGTTTTCAATACCTTCATCTACTTTGGATTAGGGATAGCCCATATCCGTGGTATAGGTATTCTACTTATGTAAAGTAGAGTTGTGCCTGAATGACTATCTCCCCGCACGCTATATGTTCGAATTGTGGAGAGTGTGGACTCGGTCCATTTTTCAAAGGTGTGATATCCGTACTCGAGCAAGAGGGGATTGGATGCTGAAAAACCACTTGTAAAGCACATAATGCACTCCTTTTACACTTACACTTACAACATAGGGGGGTAAGGGGGGAGGTATGATTCGGAAATATTTTTGGCTTTACCACCCGGACCATCCCTTTCTCTTTCATCTCCTCTCCTTTTAGTCGAGCTCTTGATCAGAACCAGCAATAACACGGCTTTAGTTAGAGCAACGGTGCTCGTAGATCAGCCAACACTCCTTCCATTGCTTGTTTCCTTCGGACCCTCTGTCAATTTCATTTCTGTAGTTTGCTGGGTTGGGTTTGGCTCTCTACCTTCTCACGGGGGATGGCAACAAGAGAGGTCAACTGGAGTGGAAGCCAAACGACGGGGCCGAGAATCTGTGATCGATCCGAAGAACCACTGCCAGATACGATTCTGCTCCAACCGAAGCGATTCTTGCCCGTTCTGACTGCGGTGAGAATGAGGATCACTTCGGAACTCTAGGAGAATGGGCGTTTTAGGGCGGGATCTAAAAGCTCTCCAACGTTAAGCGGAGCCTTCGGCCGTGAGAGGAGAGGGTCTTTTGGCTTCCTCAGGGCCGTGTGAAGCTTAGCTTGCTTTAGCAGCCACGTGATGATTCAAGTTCGTGGTAGGCGTAGGAGCTGGGCGAAGCGGTAGCGAAGCTCAGGTGGTGATGCAAGTGCGCGGTGAGCGTAGTAGCCCCCTCAGGCATGCTCCTTATACAACCAAGCAAAGAGCTAGTGAGGGTCGGGATGGAATATCGTATGTATTGTAGAATTAGATCTAAAGCTCTTTACTAGGATTAGAACAAGTGACCACAAGCTCCTTTTAAGTGCTTGACATGCAGTTAGCTCAAAACATGTTCATCATGTGGTCGAGAGAAGCGCACTTGTGTGAAGTAGCCTATCATCATGTTAGATAGGATCAGAGTGGATGACTTACAATTGAAAGTCAGTTCTCCAGATCAATATATTGTACGATGTAGTTGAGATCTTGGTCTAGATCCTGTGATTCACAGTGTTTGGGACCTAATTATGTTTGATTTGTCACATGAACAGGAGTTTTCACTTCTTCTTCCAGCAAGAGTAGGCCATAACAAGAACATGATAAAACTACACCTAGAAAATCAAATCAAGTATTCGACCCATCAAGCAATGGATGGAGTGCTGCGTGCGAAAGCCATTGTGCTACCAAGCAACTCCAAGAGCATCATTGATCTATAAGCACTGTTGCACGATAGTGCTTTAGTTTTCTTGCTGGAACTACATTATAAGGGAGGAGGCTTCAAAGCAGCCGTAGTGTGCCAAATCAATATTTTAAATTTTCGTATAAAATATTGATTAAAGAGTCACTCTTGTTGCTTAATCGTATAGTAAGGATCCACTGCCCAAAGTACCCTATTGGGTCGATCATCGGTGGCTATTGAATTACACTTTTGCACAAGAAAGACAATAAAAAAGAATATTGTGAAGATATATCATAAAGACAAGGAAATACAACCTTAAGTACCTTACGTGGGTCAATCTCTTGTGGATATGTTTGCTTTCTACCTTCATTTTATTCTTTTGGATGGCGGGTCGACTCGACTGGCAATTGAATCCCTTTCATCTCATCGTGTGACGCTCAATTGAATTGACTCGACTAGTACTAAGATGGAAGAGCAGTTACTAACCGCGTGATGTTTCTCTTGATGCTCAATTGAATTGACTCACATTGACGTATTGAGATTGAATTGGCTCGTGGACGCTATTCCTTTGGACCTGTCTCCCCTTAATAACTATTGGCACTCAATATTCACTTTTTCATCTTTCTTCTCCTACTACTCCTACTACTGGAATTTGCTTTTAGCACATGTCTCTCTCGGACTACACTATAAGTATCAGTTTAGCAGCGGGCCTAACCAGCTCTACAAAGAAGTATTTCTCATAAAAGTCAGCTTCAAGCCTCCGGCAACCGCCTATCCCAGTGGGAAATTCATTTGAACCAGCAGATCAACCAACTGGTTTTTCTACTTTCCTAAGAACGTCGGATCGAGGTCCAATGTCCAATATGGAAATAACTTCCTCGATAGCAGCAGTTGTTGGGGGGGAATTACACCACGTATAGAAGTAGGGTACATTCAACTGTACTTTAAGGTACGCTCGTAGATCAGCTAGGCCAGCGCTCAATCCATCCGTTGCTTGTTCCTTAGCTTCTTTCAGAACCTTTGGATCCTCTGTTTGCGTTTGCTTGGTGTGCCTGTCAAAGTACGGAACTCACTCTGATCCTTCGTCCCCAGCAAGATACTACGGCTTTGAAGCCAAGCCTACTTCTTTCTCTCCTGAACCTCGTCGGTTCAGTGGCTTCCATCTCCTCTCCCTATGGTCGAGATCTTTTAGAACCTTCAGCTTCGTTAAAGTAGTGGCTGGGACCTGCGAAGGAAAGCTGTAACTACCCTAATACTGGGTTTTTAACCGGCACTGAATCCACAGCTGCTGATTATGAAACTCGATCTACTGATTCCTCAATCTGATCTACGACCACCCTCCTTCCTCCGCTTGCTACTGGGCTTGCACTCCTGAACCTTCGGTCAAGTCAAGTGGCTTTTCCTCTGTCTATTCCATCTCCTCTCCTTTTAGTCGACTCTTGACAGATCCTCCACTTGCTCTGCTCGCTCGACTTTCATTAAGCTTGAACCTTGAATCCATTCCTTGGGGGCCCTATCTGAGTCTCGTTTATCAAGTGCACTGCTTCTTCATCAGCAGGTAGGGAATCCATTATGGCATGCGGTTTCGGAAAGTAGGAGCACTCAGAAATAGTTAGTAATTTTCTTGTAAGTTTTAAAAAAGGTGGGTTAGTAGCTAGAAGTTCGTAACACTCCATTGAGCCAATGATTTCTTATGGAAAAACCCATAACAAAAGACTAGATTGTCTGAATACACTAGGTAGAGAATTGGGGAATGAGAAATTCTACATCTTCATGATAAAGGAGTCAAGGAAGTAGAAAACGGTGTCGGTAGAGTAGCTCGACCGAGCAGATCAAGGGACAAGCTACTACCGCTACACGCGGGACGTTCCTTGGTGGGTCAGCTCAGTTAGTGAAGTACATGAGTCGTGGTTTTATGCTTTTAAAGGTGATTCATTCCTATTGCAACTTATGGTGTCTACGTGACACCTTTTTATTCTTGAGTAAATTCATCCAAGTGCAGTCTAACTAGCCTCACTAACCAGGCAAGATTTTAAATCTTACTAAGGATTTTTGGGCTCACGTGGATAACATATTGGCATTCCAACATCACAATCTTCTAAACTCAGATTCAATGAATTTTTTTGTTTTTTTGTTTTTGTTTTTTGAGCTTGATCCAAGTTGTTGAAAATGAATGCTTATTGAATTCCCAAATTTAACGGTGAAAACTAACTTATTTAAATTTTTTTTTTTCAAAGTTCTTAAAATCTCATCATCTACAACCATACAACATCGGATCATGTTTTTGGATGCCACAAGTTGATGTGGAAACTTTTCTTACTAACTTCAAAAAATAAAAAATAAAAAAAAATAATAAAATTGGGGCTTCATCCAAGATTTTGAAAATGGATGGTTACCGAACTTCCACAGAATTCCTAAATTTAAATTTAAAATTCAAGGGTGAAAAATAATTTGTTTTGAAATTTTTTATTGATAGTTCATAGAATTTTGTCCTCTACAACCTTGAAACATTGGATCATCCTTTTGGATGCCTAAGGAGAGCCCCTAGGCCTCTTCATAAGGGTGGAATCCTTGCTAACTTAGTATGACTAGTTAGACTATTTTCCGAGAGTAATGAAAAATGATCCCAATGCTCTCATCACCATCATCATTATCATTGTCATACACATCACTATCACAACTTTCAAAGTGATTTTTTTTTTTTTGGTTTATAAGTCAAGATTGAGGTTAAGGGGTATGTCAACAAAATGAAAGGAGGAATATTTGAAAATTTCACCAAAATATGGAACGAACAAATGTCATAATTTATCTTACAAGTTAGCACTTTATTGTGAAGATTATTAGCTAATCATTGTTTATAGTGGCGAGTCAACATTAACATAAAAGGAAACCAAGATTATTGATTAACGTTAGTACTTAGCCCCCACTGACTAAAAATCCTGGCTTCGCCCCTATTAGTAGTGAAGGCTTTTAAAGGTGGAAAATTTCCATGGGCAGTAAAACCAATTATGTACCAAATGCGAAAGTTGTTTGAAGGGGTTCGTAGGGAAATTCGTCATGTCTACTATAAAGCAAACTTTGATGTAGGCTAATTGCTAATGTTGCTTCCCAAACCTTGGCTCTCAATGGAGATAAAATGGGTATGCCTTGTATTAGAAAAATATAATGGGTTTCAGCCCCCTATTTCTTTATTTTTAATATAATCTCTTGCTTTCTAACTTGCTTAGTGAAGGGAGGCGGGGGGCGGGGGGAGGTGGGAGGGGGAGGAGGAGAAAGTGGTGTGGATCCTTAAAACCAATGATGTTTTTTTTTTTTTGGCTCATTCAACATGGAATCATGGTTTTAAAACTCATCTGAGACGTATTGCTCGAGTCATCTCAGTATTGCCCAATAACAGACGAATAAATGAACAAAGTATTAGGATTTGACAACATCTCGTGAGATGAATGATATATATTGGATGAGATATCAAAAATCTTGTCCGAGATGATTGAGATCTCCTCTGTTTTCATCTCCAAACCCCATCATTTCCTCTTCTCAACCAAGTGAACTATATAACAAAGGGATTTGTTAAAATACTTCATCTTCCTCCTCTAAATCAAGAAGAAATCGTAGAGGATTTGCTCCATCTTCCTTCAAATCAAGTAATCTTTCTTTTTCTTTCATCCATAGAAGTTCTTAGAGTTGTGCTGGAGTAACATTACAATTGACATCGGTTTACACATTGTTGACGTGGAGGAGAGCACAAAACCATAGGGTTGTGTTTAGAAATGGTGGCTGGTGGGAGTTGGAGTTACAACTCCCACCTTAAAATTCTAATTGGTTTTTTGGTTCACTAATTCTATCGAGTAGCAACTTACAACTCTTACCTATGTAGGTGGGATTTACAACTCCAAGCAAAAATCTTTAATCCCAAAAATCGAGTTGATTCACTTGAGTCATCTAGTATGTAAATTATTCAACTCACTTTACATTATTTATAACCTAGATTCTTTTTTAAATAATTATAATTTTTATAATAAAATAAGGTGATTATAATATGGCATAAAATGGGTCGGATTTTATCTGAAATTTGATTGATTTGGATTCAAATTTAGTGAGTTTGAACCCTTTGGAGTAAATCCAAATAAAAATATGGGTCAGTTACGGGTTGATGTCCCTTAATTCGTGTCGTACTCGGGTCAGATATGAATCCATCCATATATCCAAATTATATATTTCTTTGAAAATTACTTTTTTTATCTACCACTTTAATATAACATGAATTCTTAAAAAATAAATAAATTATAATAGTAAAATTGAATAATATAGCAAATAGGAAAAAAATATATAACAAAAAAAAAAAAAATGTTGAGTAGTCCAACATTATTCTACCTGAATCAAGTAATTTGGTTGAGCAGATCTGAATCTGGATTTAGTGTAATCAATGTGGTTCCAATATAATTTTAGCTACTAAGATCCGAGTTAGATTAAGATCTTGATCCAAATAAAAAATTCAGATATGGATATACTCAAATCCAGCCCGAACCCAACCCATTTTAAGCCCTAGATTGGAAGATGTTTCATTACAAAATCATATTTATTTAAGACAATAAATATTAAAATGATCAAAAATAATTATTTTATCAAAATATATAAAATCCAGCCGACTCGGTTGAATTTTATTGGCCATGACAATATTTTTCAAGTAATAAAAGAGTTATATCGGATCTCAATCAAATGCGAATAATTCATTGACTGAATTCCTACACAAACTAAATAGTGGAGTTAGAATGACCTCCAACAACTTTAACTCCAACCCACTCCCAGTTCAATTCCAAATCCAACTAACTACTGCTTCCAAGCACACTATATAGATGATTTTTAGTCGTATCTCGATGAAAAAATCTATGGTTTTGGGCTCATTTACACGTTATTAATGTGTGAATTGATGTCAATTTCAATGTCATTTCAGCATTTTTCAAGTTCTTATTTTAGAATTTTATCAGATTTTTTAAATGGTTTAAAACCATTGTCTCCTTGCTGAATGAGACGACCCGAACAAGATGAAATGACTCGTCCAAGACAACTAAGTATTTGGCATGGACTAGATGAGATGAGATGTGAAAAAAAGTTTTAAAACCACGTTGGAATTTTGTTTGTAAAAGAGGGTTAACAATCCGCAATGGAAACGTTTGAGGGAGTTAAAAGTTCCAACAAAGATAAAATATTTTACTTGTAAGCTACTTCATTCAGCAATTTCCCAGGATAAGGTGAGGAAAAAGATGGGTTGGAAGTTTGCCACTTGATGTTCTCCAAGTGAATCTCAAGAAGAGTCAACAAGTTATCGTTTCTTAAAATGTAGTTTATGGATCGGTGGGTTTTCGGTGCACAAGCTGGATTGGGGAGCTTGCGGCTTAATTTAGTTACCATGATCAATCGGAGCAAAAAATTCAGAAACACAATTTTAAGTGTGATTCCTATATTGTTTGTTTAGGAGATTTGGTTAAATAAACTTCTTCTCCAATTAAGGAGATCAAGGTTATTTTCTCTTTGGCTTGGATCCATATAGTTTGGTAGAAAAATGGTAACAAAACTTTGTGGTTGTGGGTCGAAGAGGTGATTTTTTCATTTCTTATGGTCAACAATTGATTATCAGCTAAATACTAGAGTCATATATTTTTATTGATAATGTTTAAATCTCATATTACATAACCTTTTCCCTATTATAAGCTAGCAAAAATAATACTTACTTTTCTCCCTGAAATATCACTCTAATTCTATGGTGACCAATTCTGTCGAACTTGAATCCATATGAGAGTCTCTCATGGATATTTGTCGTGGAGAAGATAGGACAGGCTTGGGGGGCATTTGCAAATTATCAACATTTTCTTCTAACATCTCTATCACTTTGGTCATGGAAGGACGATCCGCCGGCTTCATTTGAATGCACCATAGCCCCACTATGCATAGTTTCCTCGCAACTTTCAGCTCAATCTCTGTTGCATTCTCAATATCTAGCTCTTTACCTTGATTGAGTTGATCGTAAACCCATGACGGGAAGTAAATTTCACTCAAGTTATCCATTCGTACATTGACATTCTTTCTACCTCCAGCCATTTCTAGCAACAACATACCAAAACTATAAACATCCGATTTATCTGACACGACCCCAAAGTTCCTTGATATCAATTCAGGAGCTATATACCCTATTGTCCCTCTTGTAGTACTAACAGAAACAAAGTCGTATTCCCTAGGGTACAATTTGGAGAGGCCAAAATCAGAGACTTTTGGGGTGAAAGTGTGATCTAAGAGGATGTTATGAGGTTTGATGTCGAAATGTAGAATGCACATATCACATCCCCTGTGTAGGTATTCAATCCCCTTTGCTATGCCCAAAGCAATGTCATGGAGTTTCTTCCAATTCAATAAGTGATGCCTTGCTTTCTTTGAGAAGATATATTTTTCAAGTGATCCATTAGGCATGTATTCATACACTAGAGCTCTCTTAGAACCTTCTGAACAAAATCCAATCAACTTTACCACGTTAACATGGTGAATCCTACCGATGGTGGCCACTTCATTAATAAAATCTTCTCCATTGCACTTGGAAATTCCCAACATTTTTATAGCCATCAAACAGCCAGGGATTTGCCCTTTGTATACAGAACCAAAACCTCCTTGCCCAAGTTTTTCTCTAAAATGGCTAGTCATTCCAATTATATCAGTGTAAGAGTACCGTTTGGGCACAAGAGTCTGATGATTGCAAAGAAACTTCTCTATGCTATCAAAAGTTTTACGTTTCTTTAGGAGGCTGTAGATTACAAATGTGAATATGATCATTGTGAGGATGAATTTGTGTATGATCTTCAATGCTGCAGAGTGAGGAGAAAGTGGAAATGGTTTAGCTATAGATCATTACTAATTTACTAATCAATACTTTCAATTTTTTAAGGTATTGAAGTTGGGTTTGGAAATCATACTCATATAATCTATTCCAATAACTAGAAATTCCACCAAAACTTCTGCAAAAAAAAGAAAAAGAAAAAGGGAAGTAAATAAATAAATAACAAGTCAAATAGATCGGTCAAAAAAGAAGCAAAATTCAGGATCTCTTTAATCCAATGATGTCATAGTGTGTGAATATATGTAAGGAAATGAGTTATTGACAAAGTTTTGTGTCACCCAAAGAATCATTCCATTTAGTTTGTTATTTTTGTAACTGTGTGCGAGATCCTAATTAGCTCATGCTCATGATTAACATCCAAGATGGTTAGCGACTTGGTGACTTTTTTATGAACTAAAAGGATCAAATTAATATCATTTGATTAAGTTTTAAGGGTTGGGAAGTCATTCAAAATACAAAATTAAAATTGAAATGGAGAAACCTTATATTGATCGACCCAGTAACATCGATCGACCAGTAAATTGAAATGGAGGGGGTCAACATGTATCTTAATTAATTGAGATCATACTTGACTGGAACAAAAAGCACAAGAAGGGATCTGTGATGTAGCCCACGATTGGGACTACATGGAGGAGGTCAACATGGATCAACAAACTGAACCAATTAGGTTTTAGATCTTCCACATGTACTTGATTGATTAATCAAAGCAAATATGGATTGGATCCAAGTGGATCACTTCACCTTGAAGTAATCCAATTGGATCATAATTGGACCCTATTCTCAAGGGTTGCTTTGTTAGAATAAATTGTGTGGCCCATTGACCTCACACTTGGTATTTAAATTGCATAAGGCTTTTATAAAGATGATAGATATCAATATTGAAAGGAATCCCAATATCGTTGGAATTAAATAGTATCTTTTAAGGTTAATATGAAACCTTGATGGATATGAATCTTACTAGAAGAAGAACTCTAGGCCCTTAACCTCCATCTATAAAAGAGGATCGGTAGCCCTATATTGGTAAGTGGTGAAAAACGCACATAAGGTAGAGAGTTCTAAATTAGTGATATCCATCAATCACTAAAACCCTAGTTGTTCCATATAAAGAGGAGGAAGAAGGGAGTCTAGGACGCAAAAGATTTATATGATTGGAGTTTGAGCACTTCGACAAATACATGGATTGCAAAGGCACACCGCCAAAAATTATTGAATCAACGTTTTATTATGACACAAGGTAAGTAGCCTAACTCAATTTAAATTTACATGAACGGTATTCGTGAGATATGTGAAAGATTTCAATCCTATTGGGAATCATAGTTTATGAAAGTTATGTTAAAGATTTGAATGTGTGAAATCTATCTTGTGGTATCAGGGCCTTAGGTTTCTTGAATCTCCATATCTTGGTTTTAGGTTATTCATGCATGATGGTTGCCATGACTTAAAATTTTCTTTTTAATTTTCTCTTTAATCATATTATATGCATAACCCTGATTGCTTTTAATTGAATTTTGATTTCAATGTTGACTAAAGTCTTTCCATTTTGGGTTCCAATATTGATTTTACATTTTGGTTTATGAAATTTCAATTTTTGATATATAATTGATTTCAATCTTTAGATTATATAAGTAATTCTAGAATTTCGGTTTATGAAATTTTAGATTTCGGTCAATGATTGAATTTAGATTTCGATTTATTAAATTTTAGATTTCAGTCTATAATTGATTTCAGATTTCAGTCAATAATTGATTTAAGAATTCGGTCAATAATTAATTTCAAATTTGGGTCTATAATTGATTTTAGATTTTAAATTCATATAATTGATCTCAGATTTCTGATTATATTAATTTCAATTTTGATCTTGAATTTCAATTTGAATATTGATTAAAGTTTTATGGTCTATAATATATATATTATAAGATTTTAGTTTTTGTTATGATGAACATGTTACGTTTATTAAAGGGTTTCCACAATGAAAGTTGTACAATATTATTTTGTTAGAATGTTTAAGAATAATTCAAAGATCAAGTAAATAATGTTAAACAATTTAGATGTATATAAATTCTATTAATTTTGTAATCACCAAAGTAGTCTTAATTAGTAAAATTTATGGAATATCTGCTTGTATTAAATTTTGTTATCGGGATGACATTAAAGAATAATAATATTTACAATTGCAGACTCAATTAGGTAAATGAGATTAGCTAAAAGGAGAATTTCATTTAACTAATTGAAATCTGGGTAAGGTAATATAATTTACATGAATTTAACAAAACTAGGATTTGATACCCAAAGTTAATAAAATTAACTAAATAAATTATGTAAATTATGTTAACCTTATAAGATAAATAAATTAATCATTACCTTAAAATGAGTGACCAATATATATGTCTAGTTTAACCCAAAGAAAAAATTTAAGTGATAGTAATGAGTTCATCATTGTCTAATAAAACTCAAAGCACTTATTAGAGCATTATCTATATTTTATTTCAGTTCCTGATTCATTGCACTTATATGCATCTATCGTTTCAATCCTTAATTTGATCCAATTTTTCGGAATGGTATGAACACATCAAATTCATTCTAGGTATTCAGGATCTTGACCTAGTGCTCATTTTGCAAAACTCGCGGACCTCACTGAGAGTACTAAAGTAGAGTAAGAAAACTTGCTTCTCACTTGGAAAAGATCGAATAAACTTAGTTTGATGCTTATGAGGATGACGATTATAAAAAACATTAAGACATCTCTACCTCCGACAGAAAGTGCAGAATAGTATTTGAGGAATGTGTAAAAAAAGTTCAAGTATGTTGATAAATCGCTTGTGGGCACTCTAATGGCTGAGATGACGACTATGAAATACGATGGGATGTGAGGAATAAAAGATCATATCCTTAATATAATAGATAAGACTACAAAACTTATGACATTTGGAATGAGCGTAGATGAGTCTTTCTTAGTACAGTTCATCTCAACTCTCTCCTAGCTCAGTTTGATTCCTTTAAGATTCACTATAACACTAATAAAGACAAGTGGAGTATGAATGAACTGATTAATATGTGCATTCAAGAAGAAATGAGATTGAGAAAAAAAGGGAAGTAGTTTGCTTTCATAATGACTCAAGAAACAAGAAAAAAATGAGGAAAGTCAAATAAATGGAAGAAGAACTCATCAGGGAAAGGTAAAATGCTTAGGAATGCAAATCAGACTGAAGGAAATGATGACAATGGTGTCGGGTGCTATTTTTGTGGCAAAACATAATACATAAAGAAGGATATCGTAAAACATAGAAATTGATTCGAAAAGAAAGACATATTTCTTTCTTTTGTATGCTATGAATCAAATTTAGTTGAAGTGCTTTCTATTACCTAATGGATTGATTATATATACATAACTCATACTATGAATTCGGTACAGAGATTCCTTTCCAATAAGAAGTCAATGCAAAATGAAAGATCTATCTTCATGGGAAACCATCTTGGAGTGTAAGTGCTAGTTGTGGGGACTTATTGCTTAGTATTGGAAATTGGTCAACATATAGATCTGGAGAGCACCTTTTATGTTCCCACCATACTAGGACTTTAATTTCGTTATCTAGACTAGACAATGTAGGATATTCGATTATTTTTAATGTGGATAATTAAAGTTGTTTTTACATTCAATTTTAGTTGGATTTGGGATTTTATTTGATAATTTATATAAAATTAATTTAAAATTTGATTATGCCCAGTCTTTAGTTTCCTTACATTCGAATAATGATTTGAAACGTGGCTTGATAAATGAAAATTTCTTTATCTTTTGGCATAAACGTTTGGGGCAAATCTACAAAGATATGATAGAAATATTGGTGAAGGACAACGTTTTGGACAATTTAGACTTCACGAACTTCTGGGTATGTGTAGATTAAATTAAAGGAAAGTAAACTAAACATACTAATAAAGGAACCATAAGAAGTAAAGAACTTCTTGAGATCATTTACACTAACATGTGTAGATTTTTTCCGATTGCATATTTAAGTGAAGAAAGATACTTCATTACTTTTATAGACGACCTCTCTAGGTTTGGTTATTTTTATTTGATTCATGAAAAATCTCAATCTGTAGATATCCTCTAGATATTTATAATTGAGATATAAAGATAGTTGCATAGGAAGATTAAAATAGTTAGGTCATATAGAGAAGGTGAATACTATGATAGATTTAATAAATCAAGTCAAAATCCTTACCCTTTTGCCAAACTCTTAGAAAAGTTATGTATTTTTACATAATATTCAATGTTAAGGAGGTTTCAACAAAATGGTGTAGCTGAAAGACATAATCGTACACTCATGAACATGGTTAGGAGTATATTGAGTCACTCGACAATTCCAGAATTCTTGTGGGGAGCAGCATTAAAGATCACAATATATATCTTAAACAAGATTTCTAGTAAGGAAATAAGTAAGATTTTATTCGAGTTATGAACTGGTAGGAAACCTAGTTTAAGACACTTATATGTTTGGGACTGTCCAATAGAAGTAAGGATTTACAATCCACAAGAAAGGAAATTGGATCCCAAGATTATTTTTGGATATTTCAATGGTTATCTAGAAAAGTTTAAAAGGATACAAATTTTATTGTCCTAACCACAGTATGAAAATAGTTGAAATCGAAAATGTTAAAATTTTAAAAAATGGTAAGATTAATAGGAGTGTGGAACTACGTAAAATAACTCTCGAAAAAATAAGAATGGGTATCTTACCACCTCTTAATCTTCAGAAAATTGTTGATTCTCAGGATGTTCAACAACTTGAGGAGAATGAACAATAGTTAGAGCAAGTTGTTTCAACACTCCATTATGACTCAACCATTATAATTGAAAATTCACTACCGGTAATTTTGAGAAGATTTCTTAGAATAAGAAGACATGCCATTTTAGATGATCATGTGATGTATCTACATGAATCTAATTTTGATATTAGGATGAACAAATATCCGATTACATTTTCACAAATAATGAAAATTAATAATTTTATCAAGTGGATAGATGTCATGAAAGAATAGTTAAAATCTATGGACTAGAACCGTGTTTGGGATCTCGTCGAATTAACTCCTAAAAATAAGAAAGTCGATTATAAATAGGTCTTTAAGACCAAACGCAATGTAAAAAATAATGTCGAATGATTTATAGCTAGACTTGTTGTCAAAGATTTTACTCAGAAGGAATATATCAATTATACTAGGACTTTCTTTCTAGTTTCAAAAAAAGAGTCATTTAGAATCATTATGGCATTGGTGGCTTATTATGATTTCAAGTTATATTAGATGGATGTCAAAATGACTTTCTTAAATGGAAGTTTGGATGAAGAAATCTACATAGAGTAACCTGAGGGGTCAAAAAAAAAAGGAAAAGGAAAAATTAGCCTATAGATTTAAGAAATCCATTTACAGACTTAAACAAACTTCAAGGTAATGATTTATAAAATTTAATGATATTATTACCTCCTTTAGATTTAAGAAAAACACTGTTGACTAATGTATATATCTGAAGATCAGTGGGAGCAAGTTTATCATATTGGTTTTGTATGTGGATGATATTCTCTTAGAAAATAGTGATCTTGGTTTGTTGCATGAAACCAAAAATTATCTTACTAAGAACTTTAAAATGATTGATATGGGTGGGACAACATGTGTCATTGGCATAGAAATCTATAGGAATCAATTTTAAGGATTATTAAGGTTGTTCCAAAATGGTTATATCAACAAAGTCTTAGATAGATATAATATGTAACCTTGTTTTATTGGTGACATGCCTATCGGAAAATGAGACAAGTTCAACTTGATATAGTGTCCGTAGAATAATTTAGAAAGGGAACAGGTGAAGGATATTTCATACGCTTCAATTATTTGGAGTTTGATGTACGCTCAAATATGTATCGAATCGAATATTAATTTTATAGTTAAAATGTTAGGCAGATATCAAAGTAACTCAGGAATAGATCATTGAAAAGCTGTAAAGAAAGTTATAAATTATCAAGAAGGGATGAAGGACTATATGCTCACTTATATGAGATCAAATCATCTAGAAGTGATTGGGTACTTGGATTCAGATTTTGTCGGATGTTTTGATAGTAGAAAGTCTACATTGAATTTTATTTTTGCTAATAGGAGGAATGTGAAATAAACCATTATTATTTCATCTACTATGGGCGTTGAATTCATGGCATGCTTTGAGACCACGAGCTATGCTCTATAGTTACGAAATTTTATCTCAAGACTTGGGATTATCGACTCTATAACTAGGTCGTTGAAGATATATTATGATAATATTGTAGTTGTGTTCTTCTCTAAGAATGGAAAGTACTCGAATAGTATGAAACATATGGAGATCAAGTACTTGGTGGTTAGATAAAGAGTCTAGAAATAATTAGTGTTAGTAGATAACATTAGTATCACTCAAATGATAGTAGATCCATTGACAAAATGATTATTACCAAAAGCTTACAAAAAATATGTTATCAAGATGGGTTTTTTGAAAAAATCTTTTATGTATTTGACATAGATTATTTTGAAGCGATTATGTAATTCATATTAACATTAGTACTAAATAAAGTTAGTCTTTGTTTATTTCCTATTTCTATTTATGTTATGATCATATTTTATTTCAGATTTAAATAACATAAGAAATGTCTTGACAAGACAAATGACAAGGGCAAAATTAAAAGTTATATGAGAAAGGATATTGATGGCATGGTACATGGAATGAAGTGTGGCATAAATGACATACAACTGCCATGACTCATATTAATATCTAATCGAAATATGACATTATAGAATCTAATTGAATATTATGAATATTAACAATTTTTTAAAAATTTGTGATCATGTATAACATGTTTTAATTATAGAATCATAAATTGAGTCTTTTCAAAATGTTTTGAAAATCATTTCAGCACAATCAGTGTAATAGGCAAAGATGGAGAATGTTAAAATAAATCGTTTGGCACATTGACCTCACGTTTGGTATTTTAATTGCACAAGGATTTTACAAAGGAAATAAATATCAATATTAAAGGGAATCCAAATCGTTGAAATTAGTAGTATTCTTTTAAGGTTAGTATAAAATCTTGATGGATAGGAATCTTACTCAAAGAAGAACTCTAGGTCCTCAACCTTTATCTATATAAGAGGATCGATGACCCTATATTGGTAAGTGGTGGAAAATACACATGAGGTAGAGAGTTCTGAAATAGTGATATCCATCAATCACTAGAACCCTAACCATTCCATATAGAGAAGAGGGAAAAGGTGAGTCTAGAACGTAAGAGATTAATACGATTGGGTTTTGAGTACTTCGACAAACACATGGTTTGCAAAGGCACACCACCAACGATTATTGAATCAACGTTTTATTATGCCACAAAGTAAGTACCCTAACTCAATTTAAATTTACATGTATAGTATTCTTGAGATATGTGAAAGATTTCGATCCTATTGGGAATCATAGTTTATGAAAGTTATGTTAAAGATTCGAATGTGTGAAATCTAACATACTTAGATTTTGGCCACTCTCTCTTGAAGAAAACAACCATTTATCTAGTATTATTAAGTCTTGTAATTTCCTAGAGTTTTAGTTTAAATTCTGCAACTACTTACCTTGGACCTTGGGAGAATTAATGGGAGCATTAATTCTCAAATTTCTTTATAAATAGAGGCCCTCATAACGTGGATGGATTAGACCTAGATTATATTAAATTTTGTTTAAGTTGTAGTGAGCTTTTCTCTTCCTTAGAAGTCTAGGATCATTCCTAGCAAAACCAACAAGGTAAGGTTGTTAACTTGATCATTTTCTATTTTAATTGATCTTTTGGGCTGTTTTTGGGTGTGACGATTTGACCTTCAAGGGTGGAGAGTGAATCTGATTTGATCGTGTGCCATTACCTAATCCATGCTACATCAACGCGCTACCTTATAAAAGCGACCACTTCAACTTAATTAGTTTTTGTTTTAGCTGGACACAAGAATATAGAACATGGTATTTAATCAATTCTTTTTATATAAAAAAAAAGAATTTATTAAGACAACCATATGCTACAACAATTTTGAAAATTATTTTCTATAAGAAAGCTTTTTTGTGTATAATATAATTAGAAAAAATAAAGTATTTGAAAGTATTTTCAAAAGCTGAAGGGGATTGGATTGGAGGAATTAAATAGAATATGGAAGTTTTGTAATATGATAAGCTCTTGGGAGTAAATTCAAAATCAAGGGTGGAGCTAGGATTTTTCCCATGTGGGGGCAACTAAGAGTAGAAAATATTTTGTGGGGACAACTTAGAGTGAAAAAAATATTTTGTGGGGGCAACTAATGCTTTGTTTGGATTGAGAGAAATAAAGAGAAGAGAAAATAAATGCGTTTCTCTCCATTTCTCTTGTTTGGATTGTTAAGTGGGGAGAGAAGAAAAAAGAATTGGAGAGTAGAGGAGAGAACAAATAGGTGAGTTTTCTTTCTCTCCAAAAGTGAAGCGAAGATAAGAGAAATGAAGAGAAATCCTTTTAATTTATAATTCCAACTCTGCCTCTAGATCTCTTTTAAGATATTTTAAAATTCCAAAGTTGTCCCAACTTCTCTCTTGTCAATCCTAACATACTGGAGAGAAATTGAGTTTCTCTTAATGAGTTTTTCTCTTCTCCACTTCTCTCAATCCAAACATAATCTTAAGAGTAAATTTTTTTTATGGGGGCAATAGTGATAGATTTTTTTATCCACCGCTAATATCTGTCGCAATAGCTCATTAATCTACAAACTTTGAAAATTCCTGTGAGGGCAGGTACCCCCACTGTAAATTCGCCCCTGTTCAAAATAAAGAATTGAGATTCTTTAAAATAATTATGTCTTTTGTCAAAATGAATAAGATTGATCTTTTTGAAATAATTGAAACAATTAATTTCTCTACTAAAACTAGATGAGAAATCAAAGAGTCACGATAAACTGACTCGAAATTCACTCGTTGAAATAATTGATTTGTCTAGGAAAAATAAAAGCGTAATCAAAGAGTTTGGGATAAACTGACCTGAAAAAAGCCACTCGAATTTCACTTGTTGATGCAATATTTGGATAGAACCATAGATCTATTTTTTCGGGATAAATAAGGAAAAAATCTATAGTTCCATACAGACATCCACATCAGCAAGTGACTTTGAGTGGCTTTTTTCAAGTCAGTTAATCATTAGTCGATATCAAATTTGAAATCTATAACCAATGAGTTTGGAAGGAAGGCACTTGTAATTGGGACATCGAACATTTATCTACTTTATTTTTTTTATAATGAAACATAAGTCTGACAATCCTAGAAGTTGGAGAAATCTTTGATATCATTTTCCAAATGAAAGTGAGTGTGGCTCTAAGCTGGAATGGCTTTTTTAGGATCTTCTATAAGAAGGCATTGAAAATTATTAGGGGGAGACCTTGATGTAGCAATGATACATTTATTCAATGAAAGAGAAATCTTGAATGTTATGAATTTGGCATCAATCATTATTTCCCCGAAGGTGAAGGTACTTGGTAATTTTCTGATTTAATACCCGTGGAGGGTATTTCTCGGAGATAGTGACACGTTGCAATTTCTAGGAATCATAACCGACTCACCGAGTTGAATTGGAAATACACCGAGCTGTAGCAAATCAGATTTCATAAACAAAGGTCAGACACATATAAAACCTGATAGGATAAATGTGACAATTCTGTCACTGACAAAATAGATGTGACAACTGCAATCTGACAGATTGTTTGAAACTGCTCTTGTACTGACAAGACAGGTATTACGACTCCCACAGCTAACAAACCAAAGAGCAGACACAACTACTCCGACAAAAATCATTGGAAAGATCTTGGGAAATCTATCGAAGTTCGAAACGTACGACAGGATCAGGGATCTTATGGACCATATCCTCCACTACAATAGTCAAATGGTCTTGTACCAGAACGATGATTATTTTCTCTACAAACTCTTCCCATCTACTCTGAGGAATAGGGCTATGTCGTGGTTTCATAGGCTGCCAGCTAGGTCGATAGGGAATTTTGCTGAACTAGAGTAGACATTCGTACGACAATTCGTCCACTTACGTAAGAAGAAGGTCGAGGTGAACACGCTTTTTAACCTACGATAGGAAATCGATAAGAATATATGCTCTTTTGTTATCTAATTCTAAACAAGGGCGATAACTGTCGAAAGCATGGATGAGGCAACCACCTGCATAGCTTATGTGGCGGCGATCATCTCCAGAACACAGTTGCATGAGTCGTTAATAAAATCCAACCCCCTTGACTTGAAGACCTCTATACGAAAGTGGAAAAGTACAACCTGGTGGAAGAGTCGATGAAGAGTAGGGGATGGGGTCACAGATAGTCGCTAATAGTACGGGAGGTCAGGAGGCCCCGAAAGTGATCATCAAGATAAGAGATGGGGGTAGCAAGAAGAGACGACAGGACCCGAAAGAGCAGTCGAGGTGGAAAAGAGGACATGTATACATGCCGCTCAACAAAAAGCTGTCGATGATACTAAGGCACATTCGTAATGACCTCGGGTTCATGCAGCCACCTCGGGACTATCGAGGATAGTCGAGGATGCTGTATTGTGAACACCATGGAGCAGAGGACCACCCGCTCGAGGATTGTTATAGATTGTGGCATATCATACAAGATATGGTTGAGGATGGGAAGCTCAAAAGGCATGTGGTGACGACAACCAGGGGTAGACGAGAGTCCCAGGGGGGAGAGAATCGAAAATCGCAGCTTTAAATGCCTAGAGGGGAAAGACAACACGAGCCAGAGGGACGTAGGGTAGTGCACACTATCACGAGAATACATGAGTTAGAGAGGCAGTCAAGGCAGCTGGCCAAAGCAAGGGTGATGAAGATACGCCACGAGGTCGAAATCAACCAAGTCACCTCGAGGGTCACTAGAGCAAGGAATTTAGACCCTGCCGCAGGAGAATAGGCGATAATATTCATAGAGAATGACCTGTGAGGGACAACTATGCCTTATCAAGATGCTCTCGTCATAACATTCCCGGTCGGGAATGTAGACCTCTGAAGAATTCTAGTAGACGTCAGAAGTGCGGTGGACATTCTCTTATTGGAAGCAGAAAAGAATATGGAAATCTCGGAAAGCTTGTGGCCAACTTAGTCTACTGTGTTAGGATTCAATGGGGCCCCAGTAGCTTAGTAGGAGATATCACTCCCCATAACAGTGGGAACAAAAGCAGTTATGAAAAGATTTATAATGATTGACGCAAACTCGACAGACAATGCCATTTTGGGAAGGAAATGGATACACGAGATGAAGGTTGTTCCATCGACCTACCATCAGATAATCCGATTCCTGAGCAAAAATGGTGTGATGGAAATTAGAGGAGACCAAGAAATGGCATAGAGGTGTTTTAACTTGTTACTAAAGCTTGGAAAGTACGGCTCAACCAAGTCCCAGAAGAAGAGAAATGAGCCACCCATGGAAAATAAGCAATTATAGCAGTTACAGAATGAACCATGGGTAGAACGAGCAACAACAGTCGACGGAGTGGAACAGGTAGACCTTGGGACTACTAAGGAACAATTAGTCAGCATTGGGGGCAACATTGATGCAACAAGAGCGGGATATGCTGGTGCAGTTATTAAGGGCCAACAAGGACGTATTCGCTTGGTCATTTAAAGACATGCCTAGAATAAACCCCTTCATTGTGTGCCATAGTTTAAACGTCGATAGGATATTCCATCTAGTCCGGCAAAAGCCAAGGAGATTATCACCAAGCTTAAGGCACGGGGTGAATGAGGAAATCAACAAACTCTAAAGGGTGGGGTTCATCGGAGAAGTCGAGTATCTTGAGTGGATAGCTAATATAATCGCAGTACCAAAGAAAGACGGGAGAGTCATGGTATGCATCAATTTCACAAACCTCAACAAAGTCTACCCAAAAGATAGTGAAAATTGATAGATTGATTGATGCCACCTCAGGGTATGAAAGAATGTCATTTATGGACGAATACTTGGGTTATAACCAGATCCCTTTAACAACGGAGGACCAAGATAAAACATCTTTCACGACTGAGCAAAGTTTATTCTACTTTAGAGTTATGTCATTCGGATTGAAAAATGTTGGGGCGACTTATCAGAGGCTGGTGACCAAAATGTTTGAGGCTATGATCGAGAGATTGGTCAAAGTATACATCGATGACCTGTTGGTAAAAAGAAAAAAAAATAGAAGATCACCTAAATGACCTCGGGGAGACGTTCGAGTACCTAAGGGGATATCAGATGAAGTTAAACCCAGAGAAGTATGTGTTTGAGGTATTTTCTAGAAAATTCCTCAAGCATATCGTCACCAAAAGAGGTATTGAAGCAAATCCCGATCAGATCAGATCCGATCCTTGATTTAGGTGCCGAGTCCGAGATACTTGAAACGGGGTGCAAATTTTAACGGGAAGAATAGTAGCCCTAAACAGGTTCATTTCTTGAGTCTCGGACATATGCCACCCATTGTTTAACCTGTTAAAAAAGGGAAAAAGATTCACGTCGAGGGAAGAATGTGAGGTAGCCTTCCACATCCTAAAGGGATACTTGGGACAGTCACCCATACTTAGGACTCCAGAAGAAGGGGAAGAGCTGGGGATCTATTTAGCAACCACGACATTATCCATAAGCTCGGTGCTTTTTAAGGTAGACCTCGAATGAAAGTACCGTATCTTTTACATCAGCAGAACACTTGGCCCATCAAAGGTCAAGTATATGAAGAATGGGAAGGTTGGCTTGTCCTTGGTTTACTCGACCCAAAAACTCTTACCTTATTTTCTATTTCACCGAATCAAGATAGTAATTGACCACCTATTGAAAGATATGATGTACAGGTCGGATAAGTCCAGGCGAATGACAAGATGGGCAGTAACTCTTGGGGAGTATGATCTATAGTTAGAGGGTCGAACAACTCTAAAGGGACAAGTGTTGGCAGATTTCCTAGCAAACTTCCTAATTGAGGACCCAGACTGGGAAGAGGATGAAACGGCAGAGGAGGTTGACACATGGAATAAATAGGTAGGGTGGAGGATGTTCGTCGAAGGGTCATCAAACTATACTGGGCCAGGCATCGAAGTAGTGCTGGTAACTCTGAGCAACGACAGATTTGCAAAAGTATTGAAGCTTGGGTACAGGATTTTAAACAATGAGGCAATTATAAACGGGCTCAAAATGGCAAAAAATCTTAGGATCGACAGACTGACAACTAGTCGTGAATCAGTGTAATGAGGAGTATGAAGCAAAAGATGACCGAATGGCAAAGTACCTAGCAGCGGTAAAAATGGAGTTTAGCGATTTTACCGAAGTAAAAATAAATAGGATCTCGAGGGATGAAAATAGGCATGCAGACTCATTAGCGTTCATTGCCTCAATGCTCAGAGATTCAGAAACACGACCTATACCTGTGAAGTACCAGTAGAAAGCATGCATTAACTGCCAAAGGAAGAATGTATGCAGATCGGCCAGATGCTAGGGTAAATGTAGAAGTACATAGAATACCTCCAAATGAAGATTCTCCACCAAGATAAGAAAGAAGCCATAAACCTCATTTATAAGATCGGGAGGTACATACTCGCTGAAGGATAACTGTATAGAATATCATTTGGAGGACCCCTCTTGAAATGCCTGAATACAAAAGAGTCCGAGCTCGTGAAGGTTGAAATACACGAAAAGATATGTGGTAATCATTTGTGAGGGCGGTCACTAGCAAAAAAAGTAGTAACTCAAGGCTACTTCTGGCCAAGGATGAATGAGGATTGTAAGAGGTATGTCAGGATATGCGACAAGTGTTAGGGGTATACGCATCTGAATCTCTGACCTACTAACGAGCTCCACCCATTGACGATTCCTTGGCCTTTTTTCATCTAGGGAATGGATAATGTCGTACCCTTGCCATGAGAAAAAGGGGGTAAGTTGTTTATCTTGGTAGCAACGGACTATTTCACCAAGTAGGTAGAAGCTATTCCCCTCACTCGAATTAGAGAAGAAGAGGTTATTAAATTCACATGGGAATATATCATAACCCGTTTCAGAATCCCTTATGCGTTAATTTCAAACAACGGGACATAGTTAAAGGGAAGCCGAATGCAGTCATATTACAGAGAATACAGGATTCGTTCGCTTCAATTATCCCCAAGGTATCCATAAGGGAACGAACAAACAGAGGCTTCTAGCAAGACTATCCTCAACAATTTGAAAAAAAAAATTAGCCGAGCATAAACGAAGATGGGTGGAAGAATTGCATAGTATACTATGGGCATGCCGAACAACACCCAAAAGGGCCACAAGGCTAACACCGTTTGCTTTGGCATATGGGACGGAGGTTATCATCCTTACTAAGATACAAGTCCCCACCACCAGGATGCAAATCATTGAAACAAGTATGAACGAAGAAATGATAGCACAGAACCTTGACTGGTTGGATGAAACTCAAGAGAGAATAATGGAAAGACTTGCATGATGTTAGTAATAGCTAAAGAGGTCTTACGACAAGAAGGTATGGAGGAGAGAATTTGAGGTCAGGAACATGGTTTTGAGGAGATGTTTGCTAACACAAAGGAACTTAATAATGGGAAGCTGGAAGCTAATTGGGAAGGACCATATCTCATCTGTAAAGTCAAGGAATTGGGGGTGTATTATTTAAAAATGGTGGAAGGAGATGTAATCACGGTACCATAGAATTCCTTCAATCTCAAAATACACTGTCACTAGAGCATTTGTCTCTAAGCTATACTGTGTCCAGTTACTCCATCAAAGCCTTGGCCTATCATTGGCGTCGAGCCCAACTAAGAAGTTGGTTTAGCAAAAAACCTTGGCCTATCACTAGCACCGAGCCCAACTAAGGAGTTGGTTTAGCGAAAAGCCTTGGCTTATCAATGGCATCGAGTCCAATTGAGGAGTTGGTTTAGTGAAAAGATTTGGCCTATTATTGGTGCCAAGCCCAACTGAGGAGTTAGTTTAACGAAAAGCCTTACCCCTTTATTGGCGTCGAGCCCAACTGAGGGGTTGGTTCAACGAAAAGCCTTAGCCCTTTCCTACACATGTTGAAGTGACTTAAGCCCGACCATTTAAAGTTAGACTTGGTAAAATTTCTGGTTAAATCCAAAAAAATTACTAAATCATCAAGTAGGTTTGGGCAGATTTACATGAGAAACCTTTAAAGTTAAATCGAGATAAAAGAAAGTAGACTTTTCATTAATAAAAAAGATAATCATTACTCATGATGTAAAAGTCTATTCACATTCAAAAGGTTACAAAAACAAAAACGAGAAAATATTATTCGTCAATAAGATAATTGGCATCCTTAAGGGCTCGCTCTTCTTCTTTCTTGGAAGGCACTTGTGTAGTCTATTTGACTTTCTTCAGTTTGGATTTTAGCTTGTTGTATGCCTTCTCACACGTCAATTCTGAGGCGTTGAGCTGAGAATGAAGAGAAGCAAGTTGCTCTCCTAGCACTCTCTCTTTCTCGGCCTTTTTAGCTTCAAGCTGACCTTTTAGTGAAGCAATCTCCCCCTCTGCCAGGGCAAAATTTTTCTTCACCAATTCCAACTCAAACTTCCTGTCATCCAAACTGGTTTGGATCCTCAAAGAATGAGACGTAGTAGTATCCCTCTCGGCCTAAAGCTTTTTTGCGAGCGCTTAAGCTTTGTCACGATCAATCAACATTTCATCTCGTGACTGACTGAGCTTGGCCATGACATGCTGAACCTAAAAATCATCAAATTAACGAAGTCTAAGAACTTGAGGTTTTATGTAATTAAAGGAAAAATTGGGTAATTAAAACAACTTACCATGGTTATAGCTTGGAGTGTGTCATTGAAGAAGCGTGCTGGATCTTCAGCGAATTGTTTATTCGTAGTCGCCAGGTCTCGAGGAAGGACCGACGACTCAAAAAAGGCTCGATCTACCTGGGAGTTGGACGGCATGGAGTCCTGATCGATAACTGGGTGGCCACCCACAATCAGGTTAACTATCCATGGAGAAAGCAAGGAGTCATTGTCCTTATGACCCGACCCCACTGTCGAGGTTAACGCCTTAGATATCTCAGTAGGGGGTGGGGGAGTTGTGGAGATCGTTGGAGGGGGTGGAGATCTAGCCGCTGGTGCAACTGCCCTCAAAGGCTGAGGGTCGATACCCCTCTTAAGCCTCTTGAGGAGCGGCTGGTCATCCTTAGCCTCGGAGGGAAGCACCTCTATCACCTTGTCCTCGGACTCGTCTTAGTCAACGATAGGGGCAGGGCGATTCGAGCGGAGAGACATATTTTAGGTGGGGATGGTGGCTCGATTCGCGGGAAGGAAAGACTCTATGGCTTGATGGTATAAGGTCGGATTGGATAGAAGGTGAGTAATGATCACCGAATCCCCGATGAATTAATTTTTGCTCAAGCCTACAATAATAAGAGGATGTGGGCTCATTTATGTAGGACATGCCTACGCTATTAAGGACAACAAAAGCTTCCCTAACCATAGACAAAAGAAGGCATGTAGGGAATGGGATTTTCCCCTGGCCATTGGTAGAAACAAAGGAAAAGAAAGAGAAAGAAATCTTTTAAAGGTAAGGGAAGGGGATTTTGATCTCTAACTTTGTGAGGCTTGGAATGCTTAAAAAACTTCGAGAATTCGGAGAGTTTGTAGGAGCCCTTGTTGATGCCGAGCTTTGCGAAGAAGTAGGAGCAAAAGACTAGAGGGAAAATGAGAGAATAGAGAAATGACAGAGAAACTAAAAGGTAAAAATGAAAAATGAAAAGGAACAAAGTATATATAGGCTTGAGAAGGCTCGAAATGCTGAACCAAATTAAAGGCCAGGATTCCCTCGAAAAACAAAATAATAATGAAAACGACGGAGCATTAAATGATGTTGAAAATGAGGCACGAGTACGTACACGCATGCTTGACCGACCATTCTTAGAATGCCATATGTAGACGGTGCATAAATGCGTCGCACAAACCAAAAGTCAGGAGCACACATCACGAGAGAAATAATTACATACATTATCCTCGAAATACGTGTGATCGGACATCATGAATTAATGAGATTAATGAGTCAGATCAGACAACACCTAATAAAAATCGCCACATGTCAACTAACATTATATCTCGAGGTCTCAGATTTAGATCCAAGACCTTGAGAGGGGGTATTGTGGTGGGTATTTCTCGAAGATAGTGACATGTTGCAATTTCTAGGAATCATAACCGACTCACAGAGTCAAATGGGAAATATACTGGGCTGCAGCAGATCGGATTTCATAAACGAAGGTCGGACGCATACAAAACCTAACAGGATAAATGTGACAATTCTGTCACTGACAGGATAGATGTGACAACTCCAATCTAATAGATTGGTTGAAACTGCTCCTGCACTGACAAGATAGGTATAACGATTCCTACAATTGATAGACCAGAAAGTAGGCACAACTACTCTAACAGAAATCATTGGAAAGATCTTGGAAAATCCATGAATCAGGAACTCTATAAATACCAAGTTTCTACTCACATTAAAGGTTAGAAAAATCTTCCTAGAGAATTTTTTATTAGCTCAGCACTAATTTCTAACTTGATCGTTAAAGTGGTCCTGTTGCAGGCTATCCACTAAGCTGGGAGTTCTCAAGGGAGATCTTGAGGTAGAACGAGAACTCACATCTACAAGACCCATTATTTTGTGTGAGTCCTAAATGTTATGATTCAGCATCGATCACTTTTATCCCGAAGGTGAAGGTACTTGCTAATTTTTTTGATTCAAAACCCATTATTTGGTATGAGAAAAAAAAATTCTTTATACATGATATTATCAAATATTATTGATTCCCACCTTGGGAAGCTTCTTCCACTTATAATTCTAAAGAGTGAAGGGATTTTAACAAGGGGGGTGACATATATGAAAATGTTGTTTAGGCCCATGAATCTATTGACTCAATAAGGAGATGTAAGGAGGTAATGTGATTTTCAAAGTCGATATAAAAAATCATACGAAAAAATTGAATAGGGTTTCCTATGATTGGTGCTCAAAAGATTAGGATTTTCTAACAGTCTAATAAAGTTGGTATATGGTTGCCTTTCTATTGCATCATGCATGGTGGTAGTGAATAAATCAACTTTCAAGTATTTTAAGAGTTCAACGGGATTAAGGCAAGAGAGATCCTCTATCTCCATTCTTGTTCATTATTATTATTATTATAAATCTAATGACTAGAATAATTTGTTTTAGGATGTTTTAGGTGATTATGATTTTTCTTCTTTTAGGTTTTGAAAGAGATAGAAGAGGAGTATACAAGGGTTCTAGGGTTTGGGTATGGGATTAAAATATTCTATTGTTTTATTTGATTTTCTTAGTGAAGAAGATTAGATTTACCATGGACATAGGCATCATTGTCGAACTACATACATCTTAGTGTCCACTTTTCTATATTTATCTTCTTTGCTATTTTCTCCATATTTGTATCAAACAAGTATCTCTAAATTCGTAACAATTGGCATCAAAGCAATCAGGTTTGTACAAAGAAATTATACAAATGAATTTTGTTTTGGAAATTGTTTTTCTCTTCTTTCTGGAGTTTGATATGATGACTGTGAAGAGTTCAAACATGAAGTTCGAGGTTGAAAGATTTGACAATAATGTTACCTCTAATCTATGACAAAGAATGATGAAAGATATCTTGATTCAACAGGACTTACCCAGAGTATTGAAAGGGAAGTTTGGTAAATCCGAGAAGATGACATATGCATATTAGCAAGGGATCTAGGCAACAACTGTTAGTACAATTTGATTTTGTCTCGCAACTAGAGTTTTGTTTAAAGTTATGAAGGAGTAATCAACATTGGAAGTGTGGGAGAATTTGGAAAATCTATGCATGTGTAAGATCTTGATCAATAAGTTATGTATGTAAAAGGCAATGTATGCCTTGAAGATGGCAATGGGCGAGAATCTCTTGGAATAAATTAATGTGCTCAATTAGATTTTAGATCAACTACACAAGGATGATATTAAGTTGGAAGAACAAGATAAGACCTTTATGAATCTTACATCATTTTCAAATTTCTATCACAATCTGATGAAAACATTTTTTTATACGGAGGATATTGTAAAACTAAAAGAAGTCAAAACAACGCTCCTGTTAAAATATATTAGGAGGTGCCCAATAATAAACGTAATGGTTAAGGGTTGATTGTTCATGGATGAAATTAATGATAGTGGATTTAAAAATAGTAGAAGTAGATCCAAATTAAAGGGGAAGTACAATATACAATGCTATTATTGCAAAGAATATGGTCACATCAAGAGGGATTATTTGGCTCATGTGAAAAAATCTAAATGTAGGTCTAGTTCTGATAACATGATTGATCTAATGAAGATAGACATGGAGATCACTCTGGAGATGTTCTCACAATCTCCAAAGGTATACATACTTTCTCTAATGAGGTGTACCTATTATATTTAGATTTTTTTTCCATATATGTTCCAAAAGGAATATTTTGATACATTCTGAGAAGGGAAGACTGGTGTTCTTTCCTTGGGTGATGGATTTAATTGTAGTGTCACATGATTTTTATTTGGTACTATAAATATCATAATGTCCGATGAGGTGACACATACTTCTAGTGATGAGGTTTTTGTCCCAAATATATGAAAGAAGATAATATCACTTGGCAGGTTGGATTCCATGGCTTGAAGGTATTCAACTGGAGGTAGAGCTATGAAAATCACCCGTGACTGATGCACAATCTTAATGAAGGGAGAAAAATATGGTGAATATAGTTTTGTAGGAGATGCAGTGATACTTGGTGTTTCCAAGACCTCTTTGGGTAGATGAAAATAGGGAAAACGAGTAGTAGATATCTACAAAGAGTCTCTTTCATAGATGATGAAGAGATAGATTTTGGTTTCCACGTTGCAGAAAAAGTGAGAAAGTTTTTACGATTTGAGAGGACAGGTTGTACTCCCTCTCTAGGTTGACTAGGGAGTTGGCCTGGGAGAGATACGCATGTACATTGACCATGTCATCGGATATAGGTGGACTAAGTCAATTCTATAGCGTGTACCCGGTGGTTCTTGTAGACACCTCATTTTCACACTCACCTGATTAATCAACTCGCCAACTTGATTGTGACGATTCCTGATGATGGATGAATATTCCAATGTTTTTGTTATTAATAGACATGTGTTTAGAAATTCGGATGAGAAATTCAAGCAAACAAAACTTTAGAATCCATGCTACGCTAAGAAAATATGATCCAAAACATAGAAATCATCATTCTTCAAACAAAAGGAAGTTTTACGAAAAAAATCACTAAAAATGAAGAAATGACCAAAATACGCCTGACATCAAAACATCCCTAAAGCTTACATTTCGCATAGGAAAACCCTTTCGAACACATAAAATAACAAATTAAAATTAAATAAACTGTTTCACCAATTTTCATAAAATTTGATCAAATTACGAAAATGGCCCTCATAGGATTCACAATCATCTCATGCAGAAAACCCATAAGTGACACAAACCAATACTCTTATTAAATTTCTTATGAAAAAAATTGATTTCAAAACATCCCAAAACACCAAAAATCAAACTCTTAACGCAAAGCCCTCTTAGAGGGCAAAACAATAATTTTTCAATCCTTAAAAATAAAAAATCTAAGACTAATAATTAAAATATTAATTAACATAAAGTGAAATATTAATAAATTAAATTAAAATTTTTGAACAAATATAGCCAATTAATTAAGCCCACGGGCCAAATTTTAATTGGTGGCCTATTTATTTAAATGGGACCCACATGGTTTTAATAAAGACCCCTCAACCGAGGGTCCCAAAGAATTAAAAATATAATTAGGGGGTTCTCCAAAAACTAAAGAAATATCTTTTTCTTATGCGTAAGATTTAAATTCCTAATTCAAAATCTAATTAAACAACTTAAAGAGACCTAATCAAACTAAAAAACTCTCAAAAATCTTTATAAAAATGAGCCTCTACAACTTAAATTCGCAGGTCAAGAAAAATTATAAGAAGGAAAGGCAAAAAATTATTCCCAGCCTTCCCAATACCCAAAATATGAAGTCCCAAGTCTTTACCTAATATCCCAAACCCCATTTTTTACTCAAAAAATACTTAGAAATCCTAAAAAAAATACCTAGAAACTCCCAAAACACCTAGAAAAGTTATGAAATATTCAAATCTCGGAGGAGAATATCTTATCTCAAATATCGACAGCGGATCTAGTGACGGAGACAAAAATTGGAAGACTACACGAAGAACACTTTTCGCTAGTTTATAAGGGAATCAACCATCACAATGACCCAGGTAATAAAGGTAATATTTTTGTTTTGATTTTTAGGTTGTTATTTTTGCAATATAATTTTTTAGGAAAATAGAGATTGGCATTTGTCGGACAGGATTGGTGCCTTACACCTTCCAATCCTGTACCGTAATCTCTGAACCCATTCTTTTCGTAGATTAGTACTTTTTATCTGTTTTGAGTCATGTTTCGATTCCTAGATTAGAAAACTAAGTGGCGACTCCTAAAACACAAAAAAGAGGATCCGCATAGGCGGATTGAGGGTGCTTTCAGTGCTGACTCCACTAGGGACAATTTTGAAGATCAAATTTGAAAATCCCAAGTATTAGTGTAATGCAAAATTGACCTAGTTTTTTATTTATTTATTTTGTTTGTTTTGTATTTGTTTATTTAGTTATTATTTTTGTTCTTTTGGCTCGATTGTGCATAATTTGATTGGATTTTGGGAATTTATTTTTGTTTTTTTTCTCTATGGTCCAATCGAGGGTCATCTCTGATGACCTGAAACAATTAAGATTTCAAAAAAAAAAATAGTGAACTGAGGATGGAATGATGGTGGTTGAGATGAGGAGTTATGAAATATATATATATATATATATATATATATATATATATATATATATATATATATATATATATATATATATATATATATATATAATTATTTTTCAATCAATGCTGCTGTGTTTCAGCTGTTAGTAACTACAAAAAATAAAAATAAAAAGTAAAAAAAAATCCAATTAATATTGCTGTGTGTGATGAAGAGGCATAAAAAAAGGGGAATCTCCTTATCATCTCTTTTTAAATCTCTCTCTCTCTTCCTCTCAAACACCATTATCTGGAGTTTGCTCAAGATGGTTAAGAATCAAAGAAAGGTGTGATCTTTCTTACATGTTTATCAATCTCACTCAAGGGTTTCTCTCTATTCTCTTTCTTCCTTGTTGAACCGAGAGAAATAAAGTAAAGAAAAATAGTCAAGAATGGTTGGCGACAGCAAGGTGTTCAATTTGGCAGAAGTCTTAGAACGCAAAGATTTTAAGGATTGTTGGCTCGTTATTAGTGGGAAGGTTTATGATGTAATGAAATACTTGGAAGACCATCTTAGAGATTACGAGGCCCTCAATTGATGAAGAAATATTGAGGATTGAACTGGAGAACGAGCCAAAAAATTAATTTGTACAGTCAGATTTCAGATAATTCAAGCCCTTCGAAGAGTGGATTGGTTAGAGAAACGTCAGATAAATCTCATGTAGCATCTTGTTTCTCATCTCGAAAGGCTGGAATTAAACTTATTCGCATCCAAGGAATCAAACCCAAATTGGGCATTCCTTTCACTTGGATGGTTAAAAACTTGATGAACCAAGAACGCTTTCTTCATATCTGTGTTTTTGTTGGAGTTCCTCAAGATTGAGTTGAGAAAAGATGACAGGTAGTCAGTCTACTTCAATCTCTTTCACCATTGTTAGGAATCTGGTATCTTCATTTTTCTTTACAAGGTCTCCCACTATA
Organism: Akebia trifoliata; assembly: GCF_017979445.1. Lineage (NCBI taxonomy): Eukaryota > Viridiplantae > Streptophyta > Magnoliopsida > Ranunculales > Lardizabalaceae > Akebia > Akebia trifoliata. The sequence goes on from NC_141383.1 coordinate 19,122,158, forward strand.
TATTTATTTGCTGTATAAAAATATTCAGATATAACTTCATTATCTGAAAGGCATCAAACAAAAAAAATGGAGGTGTATGCGTGTGTGTTGGCAACAACCAAAGAGTGTTTTTAAAATGTTTTAAAAAAAGAAAAACAAATAGGTTGTGAGTATTGCTGGCAGCAACCTAAAATTTTATTTTTTGGTTTTATATTAAAAAAAAAAAATGATTGGACTAGTCTTAGTAATTTAGTAAGGTCTTTTTCTTTCTAAGAGTCATTGACCTTTCCACATGACATCCAAGAGTGATCCAATGCCACGTGCGTGTGGCGGATGAAATTCTAAGAACTTAAAAAAAAAAAAAAAAAAAAAAAAATTATTTTAAATTTGATTTCATAGTCTCTCATTTTAAAAACATTGGATCAAAGTTAAAAAATGTGAATTTACTTTTGGTCCAATTCTTTTCCCATCAAATCTAGAAAGCCATGACATTGGATTATCGATCACGTTGGCTAATGACTCTTTGTAAAATTTGAAATCTTAATGCGTTAGTTGAGATAACTTAAGTTCCCATTGAGAAGGTTGTTAAGTAATAAATTCAAAAAAGCAAAAGAATAATAAATAAATAAAAATAAAAAATAAAAACTCTCCATCTCTACAACTATCATTCTATCCTCAATTCAATATTTTTTGAAATCTCGATTTGTTTTGGATCGCCAAAAAGGATTTTCGATTGGACCATAGATTAAAAATAATCCTTTTGTTTTTGTTAAAAAATAATTAAAAAAATTGCGCCTGTTTCAATGTTGGATTAGATTGATTATTCTTTGTGTTATATTCATTGATTGCCCATCTAATATACCATGATATCTACAGATATATTTTTGATGTGCTTGTTTTGATCTTAATTTTGTTGTGATGGGTTTTGTATTGTTTTGATTAGTATTTATATGATGTCTATGTTTTGATAGTTTGATTTGGCCCATGAGTCCATTCATCTAAAAAATGCCCCGGGCACACCCCACCTTATTTTGCATACACCACTAACATGTTTATTTTACATTGCATTACATAATTACATATCCCTTATAGCCAACGTGACACTAGTGCGTGGTCCGATCTCCTCATGAAACGCAACGTCATTCATGAAAATTACAACTTTAATCACGTACCTCTATGGTATATAAAATTAGGACATCAGTACCATATGATCAGGTGACCTTAAAAGGCATATGGATGTACCCATGTTGGAGCAACCTGAGCCTTTGTCCTATTGTAAATCGCAAAATCACATGTCCCGATTGCTAACGTAGTACTAATATGTGGTCAATCCCCTTATGGGATGCTAAACCATTTATGAAAGGTATAACCCTTAACTTAGGTTAAACTTGACCCTAGGCAAAACTAATCTAAGTTGCACCAATTGCACTTCTTAGTCAAAATCAGTGCCTAAACAAGATCCTACCCCATTGTACACCTCGTGTACTAGGAAGATAGACGACATCTATTCTAGACGAGAGGTGACTTAATAGTGCTTTTGCTCAGCATCGTGCACCACCTCTCAATTGAGGATTAAATTGACTATTTTAGACTTCAGAGATTTGGGTTAGAAGCTCAGATTATTAATTTGAATACCTATACGATATATCAAACCAAGTCACCACGTATTGTCTAATTGAGTACGCTTGAGAGGTATATAAGTGCACTTGGACGAGGGTGGCCAAATAAATTGTATTGCAGGAAGTAAACTTAGAGTCTAAGAGCTTTCCTATAGGTCATGACCTGAACCGACTATAGGTGTTCCCGGGTTGTTCTATTTAAACAAACCAATAGGTAAGTGGGCGGACTAATCCAGACTATTCAAACTAAACCCGCAATATCAGTCCGACCCAATCTATGAAATGTACCGATCAATTTGAACCAATTAAACTAATTGGCCCAATCGACAAATGAATCAAACTAATCAACACCAAACTGATTGAACCAATTAATTTTACTTTCAAAGATTCAGACCATTTTATACCAAAAAAATTTGATCTCAAGGTCAAATTAATTTGTCTAATCAAAAGTTCAATCCCAATCAAAGGTAGACCCATGACAAACCTTTCTTACCTTCTTGGTTACCTATATCGACTTATAGCGCATTTAGATTCGATATTTCCCACTAGATTTAGGTTAATTTATATCAAAATTTTAATCATGTTATTAAGAGTCAAATCTTTAGAATCAATGGTTAATCTTGATTTACTTTCAATCAGGTAATAATTGCTCTCAGACGTCTAAACCACCATCTATGCCACTTTGGATTCATCAAAAGAGTCGTCTTACCAGAGTACCACCGTCAAGTCCAAGTAGTCAGTCCTTGCCATAAAAAGAAACAAGAACCATGGATAAAGCAACACTCCATTAAATTTTGAAATCTTTTCAAGCATAGATTATTGCTTCTGTTTAAACACAAATTGAAACCTTAAATACTGAAAAGAAAAAAAATATAAAACTATAGAACTTCAAGCTGTGTTTGACCTCGTCGAATACCAAAAAGATAATCAATTACCTATCAACCTTATTTTAGCTCATCAAATAAGTCAAGTCGAAACTGTCTTGAAGAATATCAAATAGCATGACGATCTTTCTCTTGGATTAAAGGCAATGACGTTATTTTTCACAATTCGTCTACTAGAGAAGTTCACAATGTCAGACATAGATAAGTTTGATGGGATTAGATGCCCTAAGACTCACTTGAAAGTATATGCCAGCATTATGCAATCTCAGGGTCTGAGTGAAGAATATATGGCCTAACTTTTTCAAAGAACCCTTACAGGTCCTGCCTTACGCTGGCTAATGTCATTTGACTCATCTCGGGTAAGAACATGACATGAATTGATGAAGGAGTTTATTGGTATTTATTCAACACAGACATTGAACTCACAAGAAGAGATTTAGAAACGACTAAGTAAAAGTCTAGGGAAACCTTCATTGAGTTCATTGCTCGATTAGGAGATAAAGTCGTTTAATACTTGATGCCTCAATACCTTCCCACCTTTCAATCTCTCCTTGAGGCTAGAAACCAAGTTGAAGATGCATACTCTTCAAAACTTTTTGGTAACTCGTCTGAGTCAAAATCTAATGTCAATTCCTTACAAGTGGCTAACACCTCTTTTGCACTAGCTTCACAAGCCACTCAGTCCTCACAAGCTAAGACTAGGAGACAAATTTTCAATCTTAGAATGTCGCTTAGTGTTGCCCATCAAAAAGTGATGAAAAGGGATTGCTGACACAATTATAATCTAAGCTTTTGCCCAATTCTCTTCCTCTAAACTTAGACAATAGGTAATTCTATGAATTCCATCAGATGTCCGACCATGTTCTTGATAGATGCATTACTCTCCGTCATGTTATTCAATACCTTATTGAGTAAGGAAATGTCACAATACCCGCTCCTACTGCACCCAATGTTAAAATTAACCCTTTGCCTACATTTCAAAATCCAGCCCCTCCTATTTTAAATCTAATATTCATATCCAAATCCAAATCAATTGATCCGATTTCTTTCATTTGCTTGATTGGTCTTAACAATGTTCCCCCATTATGCCAAGATGAGCATATCTACTTTAAGACAATGATAGAATTGAATAATAGAGAGATTATTGAAGCAACGACTTGTTCAGCATCTGATAGGCTTGAATTAGAATATGAAGAGATAGCGAAAGCAGACAAGTTCAAATCACCCATTAAAGATATCCAAAGTGGCATAGACCCTTGTATTGTGTCCTTCCATTCAGAATGATGTCCTTGCTTTAACTCTTCTTTTTAGCTTCAATTGCGTTAGTCTTTGAGTTCAGTTAGTCATTTCAACTATGTTAAATCTTTTTAATTTTGGGCTTTAGTCAAGTTTTTGTTATCTATGTTTTTTTTTTTATTCCAATAAATAAAGAAACTTTTGATTATCATGCGTACAATAATGATGTGAAGATAAAATCTAACATGAGGATTGACTTAGAGCTCACTAATCAAACTTGATAAATATTGAAATTAAAGAGTACGCTCAAAAAGTGCAAATAGGTACTACATTATCCTAAGGAAAAATGAGATAATAATAAACTTACTTGAGAAATTCAACAAAGTTCCTACATGGTCTCATTGATAAACTGTACCAAAATAGATCAAGGCATAAAGTCGATGGTGAACTTCAAAATCAAAGATTATTGGTCAAGAATGATGTAATTGAACCATCGACAAAGGTGCTAAGATCTGCATGGAAAATGATCCACTATGTTTTTCACTCGAGAGAGGAGAGTTCTCATTCACAAAATAATAAAAGATTTTTTCAAAAGAGTTTAACATTATTCCTTCTCAAAAGAATACTTTACTTGATAGAGCAATCCAGATATCGAGTTCTCAAAATTTTGACCAAATCAAGTAGCATTCACCAAAAGAGGCTTTCTTTGGTAGAACAATTTTCTTAACTTGATAAAAAAATATAACCTTCGTTAGCCCCTCGCAACCTCTAAAAAATCAATAGCTTCTTCTTTCTAAACCACACTAACTAACCTTGGGAGGGAAATATTAGTATGAACTATATTTTGATCTAATTCCAAAAGAGAAAAGAAAGATTTGAGTTACGTAGGCAACCTGAGAAGTTACTTTAAGCCTAATCACACAAAAAAAATTTATTCTCTTAAGAAAATTGTCATCCAAAAGGAAAATCCCCTATTGAAAGATTCAAAAGAAAAGAATGTCAAACTAGAGGCATTTGCAAAAAAAAAGAATAAAAAGAATTGATAGAAAAGAAAAGAATGTCAAATTAGTGGCATTAAAAAAAAAGAATCAAAAGAATTTACAAAAAGGAAAAAAATGTTAAATTATGGGTATTAAAAAAAAAGAATATCAGACTAGGGGCATTCTCGAAAGTTGAGCCTTATACCTTTTCTTTCTAAACCATGTCCTAAGCTTACCTATTGAGTCTTCCTGAATGCTAATTGACTCAGTAAAGGTGCAGGAAACCAAAAAGTTATCGATTTAAATATTCAAGATCATCCAGAAGAAAGATAAGCCCGCTAAGGTGAAAATTAGAAAGGGTGACTTAGGCAAAAGTTAGGAGATAATCATATAAAAGAAGATTTGCTAGGTTGAAAACCTTAAAAGATGACCTAAGAAAAAATCAAGACATCTTTAGAAAAAGAAAAACAAAACCCGTTAGGTTGAAAACCTAAAAAGGCAACGTAGACAAAAATTAGGAAACAAAAAAAAAAAGGAAAAATCTCATTAAAAAGAAAAATTCAAAAGGAAGTTGTCGAGTTGATTATTCAAGATCATCAAGAAAAAAAAGAAGCACGCTAAGTTAAAAACCTGAAAGGGCGACTTAGGCAAAAGTTAAGGTATAATCATAAAAAATAAGACATGTTAGGTTGAAAATCTAAAAAGGCGACTTAGATAAAAATCATGGTATTCTCAGAAAAAAAAAAAGACAAAGCCCACTAGATTGAAAACTTGAAAAAGACAACCTAGGCAAAAATTAGGGTACCAAAAAAAGGAAAGACAAAATTCAATTAAGAAGAAAAATCCAAAATGAAGTTTATTAGGAAATGCAGAAAATAATTCAAGTCACGACAGTCATTTTCTAGTTAAGAGCTCACATCTGATGAAGATAGTGTTGAAGTCGACAAAACTCGGAAGTCATCTTGAGCATGTCAAATCTTTAAGGGTATGTTTTCTTGTTCAAGTGTTCGTTAAAAGAAAGTATAAAACCATCGACCACTTGGAAGAGAAAGATCTTCTATTATAATAATTATCAAGATTTTAAATCCAACTCAAGTATTTTTCAAAAGAAAATAATCAAATTCCTTATTGTACATATGATAATTTTAAGACTCTTGAAAATTTAAAGGAATGTCGATTCTTCTATCTGTCATTTATCAGAGTCTATAGTTTCTCGTCCGTATTTTTCAAAAGCAATCCATTTTGTCAATTTCGTTATAAAGTTCCAATTAGAAGCCAACCTTTAAACTAGGGGCATTTTTTAAAGTCATTGTGATTCTAAAGTTTTGTTTTTAAATCACATGATAAAAAATTATTAAAGTCTGGTGAAGCCCAATGATAATTATGAATCTAGATGTATGATAAGCCACTAACGGTCCAGTTTCCCAATTTTTGAGCTCGATAATATTGAGTCTTTTGTTAATCTTAGCCTAAGAAACGTAGCTCCAATATGTTCGAGTATAAGAAATGAGACTCCAATTTGAATAGGATTTTTTTAAGTTCCTACAAATCTTAGTCCTCCAAGAAACGAGACTTCAACTTGAACATGATTTTTTAAGTTCCAACAAAACTTAACCCGAGAAACGCGACTCCAATAAGTTCGAGTCCGAGAAACGAGATTCCAACTTGAATAGGATTTTTAAATTCCTATTCACCTTAGTCCGAGAAACGCTTCTCTAATAAGTTCGAGTCCAAGAAATGAGACTCCAACTTGAATAGGAATTTTTAAGTTCTTGTTCACCTTAGCCCGAGAAGTGTGGCTCCAGTAAGTTCGAGTCCGAGAATTGAGACTCCAACTTGAATATAATTTTGTAAGTTCCTACAAACCTTAGCCCGATAAGCGTGGTTCCAATAAACTCGAGTTCGATAAATGAGACTCAAATTTTTTTGAATTTTAAAAAAGAATTTCGATAAGATTTAATGAAGTTCTTACATCACCTGATTCTGATAATGTTATGACTCTAATTACCTAGTTGTTCAACCTTACCATAATTGTTTGATTATTTTCATTACATAAGTGCACTTCAATTGGAATCATTGTTGTCAATGAGAGAAGATCTCTAGGACTTGACACTTTTTTTTAATCGACAAGAGTTTATTTTCAACGATCCAATAAAATATTCCATAGGCATCAGACCATTGCATACACGTATACATTCATTACTTTTACATTAGTCAGGGAGAGTTTTCTAAAATTCAAGGATCTGACATCGTTAGTGAGAGTTCAGGCTCGAACATCTGACAAACTTTTAGTTAAGGGAGAATTTTAGCCTCAAAGATCTAAACGTCCCGATGAATTGCTAAATCAGGCTACAAAATGAATTGTCACTAGCTTTGACATTTAAATATTGTACTATCTACTAAAGTAGATTTGCATCTAGTGTGTTTCACCCTTTGCCAAAAAGGGGTATCTGTAGACACCCTATTTTCGCACTCACCTAATTAATCAACTCATCAACCCGATTGCGACTGATCCCAATGATAGATGAATATTTCAATATTTTTGTTGTTACTATATACGTTTCAGAAATTCAAATGAGATATTTCAAGCAAGCAAAACTTTAGAAACCACGCTACACTAGGAAAATATGACCCAAAACATAGAAATTATCATTCTTCAAAGAACAAAGAAACTTTACGAGAAAAATCACTAAAAAATGAAAAAATAATCAAAATACCCCTGACATCAAAACATCTCTAGACGTAGAGCCTGCATTATGCTTAGAAAAATCCTTTCGAACACATAAAACAACAAATTAAAAATAAATAAATTATTTCATAAATTTTCACAAAATTCGATTAAATTATGTCATTTCATGTCAGAAACCTATAAGTGGCATAAATTGATACTCTCATTAAATTTCTTACAAAAAATTGATTTCCAAACATTCCAGAACGTCGAAAATCAACTTCTCAACATACAAACCCTCTTTGAGGGTAAAACGGTAATTTTTCAATCCTTAAAAATTAAAAATCTAAAACTAATAATAAAAACATTAATTTAAAGTGAAATATTAATAAATTAAATTAAAAATTTTGAACAAATAAAATCAATTAATTAAGCCCACGGGCTAAATTTTAAGTGGTGACCCATTTATTTAAGTAGGGCCCACATGATATTTAATAAAGACCTCTCAATCGGGGGTCCCAAAGAAATAAAAATATAATTAGGGAGGTTTCTAAAAGAGAAGGTCTATGATATCGTGGCTCTGCTTTGATTGATTGATTCCCTAGTAATTGGATGAACTACAAAATCTCTGATATTTCGATTAAAGAAAATTCCTAAAATGGAGCACAAAAAATGACTAATTCCCAAAATGGTGCACTATTGAAATTATTTTCCAAATGGTAAATTACCATTTTAGGAATTAATCCTTTTTTTTTTTTCAAATTGGTAAAAAAAATAAAATGATTGGTGTTTTGATAATTTTTCATATCAAAAATACCCTTTTCAGTTCAGAATATTATTTGAAGCACAAGACCCGGTTGACATTGTATCAGAATATGATTTAATTTCAAAAATGATAATTTATCCTTTTCTGAATTAAAATGAGTAGTCTACTGTTTTGGGAAATTTTCAATTTTCATGGTAAAACATTCTCTATTCAATGCTGTATAAATATTGCGAAGAATCCTATAATATGGTCGAAACCGCCTGAACATAATTCAATCAAGCTAAATGTTGAAGGTCGCAGTTTGGGTAACTCAGGTTCGCTGGACATTATTAATGGTTGCATTTTCATCCAGGCAGCATATTGATCTTCTGGAATTTTTTCAAAGTTTGAAGCTGTTGGGTTGCATCGGGAAATAGATCATGATAGAAGTTGAGACTGTTAAGGGTTTTAGATCCTTCGGGCTAGTTTGTTTTGTGCCCCTAAATTCTTGGTGTTAGGAGTATATAATGCGATATAGCACTTTTTTTTTTCTTTCTAAGAGATAATGTAATACAGTAGGGTACTTGAGATACACTGAATCATATTTGATGTATATGGTTACTAAGTGACAAGTTGTGACGTATGGAGGGTTGTAGTAGAGACTTAGAATGATGTGTAGAAGATCATTATTATTAAATATTTAGAAAGTTTAATATTATGAAGTAGGATTTTCTAAACTAGGAAAATGAAGGCTAGTTATGGTTTTCTTTCATATAAGCTCATTCACCTATGGTTCTTGTAATATCATTCAAGACTTACGAATAAAATTAGAGAAAATTTTCAAAACACACTCAACTTTTGTTAAAATTCTCATTTCAGTATACTGTTCATTTTAATTCCCAAAACATAAACAACAAGATCATAGATATTTACTCTAATAAAAGTGCTGATCTCGCTGATAAAAGGTGAACCTTTAAAGTCAAACATTGTTTGAGATTCAACGATAGGATCACAAGTATTTATTCTAAAAGTGGTGATCTTGCTTAAATTGTTTTTTCAAAACATGTGAAGTTTGGTTTCGGAATTTGAATGAAGAATTTGTTGGAATGGGAAGTATCCCATATTCAGCACACAAAATGGTACTTTAGCCATAAATCCAAGTCGTGCTAGAATGACATTGAAATTGACATTGTTTCACACACATTAGTGTGCACAGAACCATAGATGGTTTTAACTCGTATCTTGATGAAAAGCATCTATGGTTCTATACACATACATGTAGGACTTAAAATGGGTCAGATTTTATCCGAGTGATCCAAATCCGATTTTTAGCGGATTTGGTTTGTTTAAGCAATTCCAAACTAAAATATGGGTTGGATATGGGTTGATGTCCCTTGACCCGAGTTGGGTACAGATCCATCCCTATATCCACCTATATCTGAATGATATATTATTTTGTATTTTGTATGTTATATTTTTATATTTTTTTTAGTCTATCGTTCATCCCTTTAATAAATTACTTCATAATGGTTTGAAATTATCCGACTCGAATCAATTAATTCTGTTCGATTGGATTTATATATGGTTTAATGAAAGTGAAAAAATGGATATGGTTTGAGTTAGTCGGATCCTGATCCACAGTTGGACCGAATTAAAAATTCGGATATGGATACAAGTAGACATGTATCCGGCCTGAACCTGACCCGTTTTAAGCCCTTCATCCACTTCAGCAATGCTTGAAACAATGTCAATCTCAATGTCACTTGAGCATTTTCCTAAAATTATTTTTATCAGCCATTAGGAATAAGAATTTGCATTCCTTAAGGCTTGGGAACAAAGATTTGCTGTTTCAAATTTTATGTGCAAAACTGATGTACCAACGGCATGCCACCATGTGTATTGAAAAACCGGAAATTTCTCTCCCCTAACCAATTACTCTTGTTTTCTTAATGCATACCTTTGATTTATCAGCTTAGCACATAAAATTCAAGACAACAAATCTCTGCCTTGATTTGTATTTTCTGTTGAATTAAGAAGCCAATACTACTTACCGGGACACCTATGGGATTTTTTTGTTCCATGCTTGGTCAATCGGGAGCAAAACTTCCCAGCATATTCCAATACGAGCCAACGTAGGTACAAAGTTGGGTACCAATTCACTTCGAACCCTGTCTGTAATAATGTCTGAATATCGGTGACTGAAGTATTCAATAACTCCTCCAAGTGAACAGGAATAGCAGCCACAATGCTGCATGAAATTTGAAGATCTGTGATGATGCCACCATAGAGAACATAGATATTGGATGTGGTCCCACTCAAGCAAGGAATGCGCCTAAAAGTAGTAGTAGTAGTATGGTTGATGGATTTGGAGCAATTCATGAAAGTAGCAACATCATCTTCATTGACAAGATAATATGGAAAAGGGAAAGACAAATGAAAGATATCCGGTGATGGATATGGAAGACTGCAATTGCCGCTTATCAAGTTCATATCAACCAAACGGATTGTATGGTGTTCATATGAAATCCGTTTCACTTGATATCTCCCTTGTTTTATATACAAGATGGTATTGTTATTATTGTCGCAAGATAGCTCATACTGTGGATCACCACAGCTGAAGTGATCACCCTTTAAGCGAAATGGTTTTCTTATGTTACCGATTTCTCCACACGTAGAAGAACAATGCCTTCTTGCTTCACCAACACAGAATAAAAGGAAAAATAGATGTAGTAGAGCCACTGATGACATCTCTTCTTTTCTCATCTTAATTATCCTTCAATAAATCAAAACAAAGCTTCAAATTTCGTGCATTCTGGTTTTTATTTTGTTCTTCAATAAATAGAGTCCGAGTTGCCCAAGTAATAGACTCTTGAGATAATAGAAACCATACGCTTTTTAGGTGAAATAATTCGAGTAGCAATAATGCAAGATGACTGGACGACTACAAAGTCAAGTCAATTACCAAGTCCTGCCGTCCCTCTCACGTCACCTCATCCAACTTTATCAATTATTTTGAGGCTGTTTTAGATATGCCCTCCAAGTTTTGGAGACTATTTAAGATACCCCTATATTATATTTATAATATGAATCCCTTAAACTCAGTCTTCTGTGATAGCTTAATTGAAATTGACCATAGTAACCTTACCTTCAATTTGTAGTTGAATTCCCTTAGTGCTTTTTTCCCTCACATCTCATGTTCAACTCCTTGATTCATCAGCTTCAAACCACTCCATCTTCAACCTCCCAAACGTTAATCTGGGGTTGAAAACTATGGATTAAAGATAACATTTAATAGATTAAAAGAAATATACAATAGAAGATAAAGAGCTTAAAGATTGACGATTGATTTTGAGAGAAAAAATGAAGAATGTTTTGACTAGAGGTTAAATATTGGGATAATGATTGTGAATGATTTTTTATTGAGAGTATGTACGGACTAGTCCCCTAGTAAAAATATGGACCAATTAAGTCCCACCTAATAAAATAATAACCTACTAAGAATTCTTTGAAGATTCTTTTAAAGAAAAATACCTAAAATACCCTTTTTAACAACTTTACATAGTGGGTTGATTTAAATAAAAAACTTAATCAATTTATTTTCTTATTGATATTTCTATGAAAAATAAAAAATAATTTTTTTTATTTATTAAAAGACTTCATAAATCAATATAATTTTATTTGACTCATTTAAGTCGAGTTGGCAATTTTTTAGTTAAATCAATTTGATGAACATCCAAGTCAAGTTTTAAAATTAATATTTAAAACTATTTATATATTTTAATAAATCTATCATACATAGATCAAATCATTTTGATGATAGATGATGATGATCATATTCATCTTCATCATCATCTATGTGAGTTAAGAGTAAAAGTTTTGTGAAGAGAAAACAAAGATTTTTTTTTCATTTATCTCTATTTTTTCATTGTTCTATAAGATATGACCATGGTCAAGGGGCTTGTAATTAATTTTAAAACATAGGAGTACCTCAATTAATTTTTTTAATTTGAACTTAAACAATAATTAAAAGGGTAATTACGGTATTTTCACTTCAAAAATCCTTTTCAGACTAATAATTTATAAAAATAGGACTAAAGAGTCCATAATTTTTTATAAGAGATTTTTTTGTACATATTTTAAAAAACTAGGTCATTGTCCCTTAAATATTAAGGTATTTGGATCATATAGATTAAATTTAACTATAGAGAAAGATCGACATCAAGGATCATGTAATCAATTTGAAAACATAGGGATGTATCTCAACTATTCTCCAGAAAGTGGAGAGGGTATGCCCAACTCTTTAATCTCCAAAAAAGTTTAAATCGTATCTCGAGAAAAATCTCAAGAACTTAAAATACTTAGGACGAGACCCAAAGATTCTAAATAATAAACTTATTGAAAAAATAAACCTTATATTTGAATGCAGAATGCTAGAATATCCTAGGATAATATGTAAGCATGTTGGAATCCGAGTCAGGGGGAAAATTAAAAAATTTATCGATTTTCGCACAAAGTGTTGGCCTAGTAGGGGTATTTTTGAAAAGTTGAAAATTTAAAAGTTCAAGTACACCACTAGACTCACAACGAAAAATTATTAACCGTGGACTATAAATTTGCGTAAAACATTTCAAAAAAGTTAGAAACCAAGATAATTGAATCTTCTAACCATTATACCCTTAAGTGGTGTAAATGCCACAATTAACAAAGAATTTACAAAATGTTTGCTTTACTCTATGCAAAAACCTAACAGAGAAACATAACCCTAACAAAAATCTACAATTTTGGGAGCGAATTCTAAGGTTGAAAAGCAAGAACTAGGAGATCTCATAGAAAATCAAAACGATCATGGCAAAAAGATCTACAATCATAACCGAACGAAATAGCGACCGACACAAATTTCGTCAAACACAACGAGAACCTGGAATCTTTTGTCGTCTTAGCAACGCAGGCGTTAAGGTGGGAGATTTTAAGATCTTTTTGGCATACTAGTTTTTCGTAGAGTTTTTTCCCAATCAAAAAATTCCTAATTTTCGAAAAAACTAGGGCAACATTATACTAATTTTAAAACGCATTCCATTGTTAGAGGATTTCAATACTTTTAAGTTACAAACCAGTTTCACGATAATCCGAAAACAATACACTAAGGGAAACCTAAATTGGAAAACCAAAAGTTAGTTTTGTAGATAGGTTGTATGAAGCTAGGTTACCCAATTCGCTAGTTAAGTGCCAAACCGTGAATTGATTCAAATTGAACTAGTTAACAATACGGTTCACTCTACATTTGTGAAAAGTAACGAATTAAGAAACTTCATTTTACTTTGCTTTTTTACATTTCCCCCCACATTTTGATAATATTTGAGATATCCCTCAAAATTTTAAATTAATGATATTTAATAATAGATTAATGCACAATGACCAAAAACCATCATCTTAAATATATAAATAAATAAAAACTTGATTTTTTCTTTTCAAAATCTTTTCCTACTAATCATTTCAACCTTCAAATGCTCTCTTCTCCGTCTACCCTTAATAAGAACTGGGTTCATTGTCGAGTGACGAACCATAAACTTGAATTTGAACTGAGCGACCCACAAATCAAGTAACATGGGTATGGAGCATGGGCGGCACCTAAAAATTTCTCCGCCTCCGGTCGTGGTGTCACGTCCCAAATTTTGATAACAAATATCAAAGTTTTGACCAATTTTTTTTTCCAAGGAGTCTCATGGATTAATTGAAGTATTAAATAGTAAAGGTTAATGCTTAATTAAAAAAGATCAAGGGTTCACATGATTTGCCACTGTTGCTCAAAAAAATAAAAATAAATAAATAACAACAATATTTATAATTCAATAAATTAAACTTATTTTAAATATTTATTAAATGTAAATTATTCAATTACATGCATCAAATAAATTTAAGAATATCAAATAAACTATAAATTTTTTTCCATAGTCCCATAAAATCATATTTAATTATTCAATTATTATGACCATATTCATATCATTCAACACCTAAGATAATAAAAAGTAATTAAATCCTTCAAGTCTCCATCTGATCCATCAGTCACTTGTATCATTAGATTAAAAATAAAGGGATATCTTTAATATTGATCAAGACTTAGGATTTATAAAATAAGTATTTATTTTTAATATTAACCAAATCATACATGAAAAATCCAAGTTATATGGAATTCAATGGAACCGTGTGGGGATGGGGACCTTTTGAAGATGACATCTGTGGTTCTCTAGCCACTATTATCACTTGTGAATCTGTAAGGATAGGATTCAATGGTCAACACTAGGAAACTTCCCTTTTGCTTATAAGAAGGTTCCTAATTTGACCTGAAGCCGGTAGAATAAAGACAGCCTTATATTTCACCTACATTCCAAGAAAGAAAAATGAGACATGGTGGGCCATGCAGCAAATAAAGATTATTGAATTGGAATTACCAACCAGGTTACCATGGTCTAGCATGATCATGTATAGTATATATATTATGATGGTAAATTTTCATATAGTACATCACTGTCCATTGTCACCTCATCACCATCACATTGGCTACTAAAGTCTCTTTTCGTCAAGTTGGGAGCACCCTGTTGTGTATGAGATGTCTTGTATTCAATTGGTGCACAGTTGCAAGGGTGCGAGGGGGGTGCGCTTGGCCCATATGTTTTAGGATTACGGAAAGTGCAATCATGTAATATTTTCTTAAAGATTTTCTAATTTTGAAGGTTTTTATTTGGGGAGATTTACATGTTTCATTAACTCCCGATTTCAAAAGAGATTTCTAGGACTGTAAAACTTGAGAGAAAATAGCGATTATTAATGTTCTAATCCATGGACGTAAGCATATCACCAAACCACATAAATCCTTGTGTGAGATTTTTTTCTCTTTACTATTTCGTTTTTTCAATCACCGACCTTGAATTAAGAGGAAATTAAGAAACCTTATCAAGGAAGATTCATCTTATTGCAAGCTGAGGTATCACTCATAAAGGCCAAATTAATAACTTGATCAGATAGACATTCTAGGCCAATAGAAAGAAAATGGATGAATGATTACCAATCAAATTAGTTCATCTTTGTTGCACTAGTTGGGGGACTATATGTCAGACTAGCTTTTTGGGAGGCAAATGATTAGTATGACTACGAGAAAGGAAAAAAAAAACGAAGAAGATTTGTATGACTAATAGAAATTTGATTGCCTCCAACAAGTTTTCAAATCATACATCAATTGATTGATAAGAAATTCGATTGCCTCCTACAAAAAAAATAAAAATAAAAATAAAAGAAGAGAACACAATATATGAAAATCAACATTTCGAAAGAAATATGAAAAGTTTCTATTTCACAACATATAAATCGAATTTTCAGTGTTTCTTCTCTCTATTTGTTCATTGAGGCCAAATAATGAAATCCCCTAACCCCAAAATTATACCTTTTTTTACCCCTCAATCCTACAATTTCTACCTGGGTAAAAGTCATCCCACCATGAACCTTGATTCTAGACTCATATTTTCCAGAAACGAGACCAAATAGAATGAGTAAACGAGCAATGGATGAGAACATTATTGGTGGATTCATCACATATTTACATGGCAAGTGACAATTTTATGTGGTTTGACAAATCAAAGATAAAAAGGTTGAGCAAGATGGAAAAAAAGGAATGGCTCTTTGTTATCATTTCGAAGAAACATCAATATAAAAAAAAATTAACTGATAGTGCCCCTTTTGGTAATACCTAGAACTGTAACTTGGATATATGGCTCCAAACCAATGAATATATACTTAAGCAAATATACACGACAATCTATTTATGAAAGAAACAACAGATCAATAATTACTCACAATTTTTTAATTTCCCTTCCATTGTGAGTTTGATATATTTAAAAGTTAAAAAAACAATGAAGTGAATAATCCCAGTATAAACGTGGTGATGCAACGGACTCCAAATTTGTTTCACGAGTAACTATTGAGAGATCTATGCTTCTGTTTACTTTTCTTTCAAGAAATTTGTGATGTTGATTAAGTTTTAATTAATTGACTATTAACCCTTACTTGATCTTATAGACTCGGGATCAAAACCCCATCTTCACCCTCATTCATATAAAAAAGATTACAAGGCTTAGACTAAATGAATGAACTTGGATTATACATTCCCAAACATGTGTGCAAATGTCTAGTTGTATGGATGGCTACTTGCAATGGCATGAGTTAGAAGACAAAACAAGTCTTACTCATAAAGTTGGAAGGAAAATATATTTTTTTTAATTTTTATTTTTAAAGAAAAAAACACATCAATAAGAAATGGATTTTGAGTTGGCATCCCAAAATTGAGTGCAATGTTCCCCTTTGTGTTGCTCCCATTCTGAGGACCTAGGAAGATGTAGGTTTTACTGTCTATGCTCCCAATACTAGTCACAATGGCTGGATCATCATGGGATCCAAGTTAAAATAATGTATTCTTAACACAAATGGATTTTAGGAGAATGCAATATTGAATTATGCCAAGGTTCATACAGTTTCATTCCCTTTAAATATTTACAATTAATTTGAATACTCATATCTCATCTTCCTTGAATATAATTCATAATGAGATTTGGGAATGTTCGATTAAGCACAATGACTCGTCTACCTTCCCTAAATATAATATTGCAACTACAACCATACATTCCTAAAGATAAACATATTATCTATCCTATTTGATGATCTATTTCGTACTACCTTTACTAACTCAAGAAAGGCACAGAGGACTTCTGAGAATGGATTTGTTGAAAACAATAAAAAAGGGAAGTCCATGTATATAGGCAAGAACAACTTCTTAACAATCATATTACTGTCATGTCAAGAGTGCATCACATAGCACATGTCATAGAAATCAAACCAACCTGGAAGTAGGCTTGACCTTTAATTTCCTCTTTGGTCACAAAAGCTGCCTAAAACAGTTGGAAGAGAAGTGGCCGAGTAAACAAGTAGTGGAATGTATTGCATTTCTTTACAGCAAACTACAAGCATCAACATTCTTGTGTATGTGAACACCTTTGTGAAGCTCACCTAGTAATTTGATCAAACACTTATTGGATATTTTACCAAACACCTTATATACCACATATTCCAAGACCTTATTTGATAATGACAATGAAGGATAACCCATCTAATTGTAGCAAATGCAAAGAAGATAAACAACTACACAAAGAAAGAGTAAGAATATAATACCCATAACACGAGATTTTACGTGGTTAACCCCAAAGACTACGTCCACTGAGGTATGAGCATTGGAGCTCGATTTCACTATGAAGAAAATGGGATAAATCGATCAGTTGCCACTACTATTTCAGAAATCAATTGGATTTGTTCCCTTCTCACAGAGCTTGGCGTCACTCTTCCTACACCGTCTGTTATCTATTGTGACAATGTTGGTGCCACCTATCTCTGTTTTAATCCAGTCTTTCATTCGCGCATGAAACATGTGGCAATTGACTGCAACTTTATTCGAGATCTAGTTCAATCAGGTGCTCTTCGTGTTACTCATGTTTCCTTAGCAGATCAACTTGCAGACGCTCTTACCAAACCACTTCCACGAAGTCGCTTTCAAGAATTAAGGGTCAAGATTGGTGTCTACTCCGGAGCTCCATCTTGAGGGGGCATATTAGATAATTAATTACAACAGATTTTCTTTAATTAGTTGTAATCCCCTAATTCTAGGATAGTTTCCTATTTTTGTGTTTTGGGTAACTCACGGCAATGCCCAACTTTTGTGTATATATATTCATTCTTAATCAAATGAAAAGCTAAGCCATGGTTTCTCAATATTCCTCATTCTATTTCAACATTATCCTCATTGGTTTTTTCAATAAAAATAAAATTATAATATATTAAAATAATATCCTTAATTTTGAAAAATGTCCCAACATGTACTACCAGTCTCTTTGAAAAGTCTTATAAAGGAAGTTACAAAATATTGAAGATTATCGATGAAGTGAGGAAATCTAGATGAAAAACTAACAGAGCGAACGACTTATGATCATTAACAAACATTCTTATTCAGAGTTGGAAAGATACTAGGAGAGGAGGAGATCTTACCATTACTGAAGATATAATTTACTATGAAAAATAGGTACAACAAGTAAAGAACCAACAATAGTGATAAAAAAAATCATAAATCAAAATAAGGAGAACACAAACTAAAATTCCATTAACTAAAACTAAAATTGTCCCTCATAGAAACCCTAAAATAATCAGAACATTTTTGTATCATATTTTGTTATTTTATACTTTTATTTATTTTTATTTTTATTTAAATTTCTAAAAAGAGGAAACATATACAACATATAAATGCAAGGTAAAATCACTTTATCCTACTCAATTCCTACAAGGCTTGGATATCTCCTACTACCACAGATGTATTCATCTTATTGTTATACATAAATAGCAAACACTTTACCATAGAGTAAGGTTGCATTGTTCTAAGGATCACTAGAAGAAAAAAATGGCTTCGGAGGAATTTTTAAGCTTTGCAAGTCCCCTTCCAGCATTCGGACCACCAATGTCATGGAGGGACGGTCAACCGGACTCCATTGAATGCACCATAGCGCTATAATTGCAAGCTTTTTCATGATCTCATCATCTCCTTCTATCTGAGTGAGTAATTCTAGATTTTTCCCTTGAATCAATTGCTCATATATCCATTCTGGAAAATAAATTTGCTGTGATTTTCAACTGTGATATCTAAATTCTTCCTTCCACCAACTATCTCCAACATCAACATTCCAAAGCTATAAACATCAGATTTGTAGGAGACCGTTCCAAAGTTCCTCGAGAAGAGCTCGGGTGCAATGTAACCAGTAGTTCCTCTAGCAGCTGTCATGGAGACAATGCTTTGGTCCTTGGAGCATAACTTAGCAAGCCCAAAATCAGAAATCCTTGGCTGGAAATTATGGTCTAGTAAAACATTGTGAGGCTTGATATCAAAATGGAGGATGCGTTGGTCACACCCTTGGTGCAAATATTCAATCCCACGAGCAATGCCAATCGCAATTTCTTGCATCTTCTCCCAAGTAAATGGTCTATGAATTGTGTTAGCTTCTTTTGCTAAAATGAATTTCTCTAGTGATCCATTAGGCATAAATTCATAGATGAGAGCGCATCTAGTTCTTTCTGAACAGAACCCAAGAAGGCGAACTACATTGACGTGATGAATCCTACCGATAGTTGCCACCTCGTTGACAAAATTTGCTCCATTTCCATTAGAAATCTCGAGCATCTTGATTGCCACTAGGAATCCAGTGTGAAGCTTTCCTTTGTATACACATCCAAAACCCCCTTGCCCCAATTTGTGTTTAAATTTGTTTGTCATCTTCTTAATATCTGAAAAAGTATATCTGGTCGGGTTGAAGGTCTTGTAGTTTGCTAGGAACCTTTCTACCATCAGCTCAGTTTTCTTTTGTTGTTCACTTTTCCGATACAAGTATAAAATAATAAGTAATATTGATAATAAAATGGTGGCGCCTCCCATGCTTGTGCCTATAAATACCCAAAAGAGGGAATTAACACCAATATAATAATTTGTATTACTTGAGAAAAAAAATTTAAATGAATTTGCAATAATTAAGGAGCTAACCTATGATCAATGGGTCGTGAGAATGAGAACCTTGAGGACCTGGAGAAAATAAAAATGAAAGAGTTGGTATAATTTATTCATGTTCAAGTAGGACGTGGGAACAACTCTACACACATCTAAGTGTCTATAATGTAATCTATAAATAGTGAATAACAGCATATATTTATGCATAAATAGTGAATATCTTAAACATAAATAAAAATAAAAATAAAAATTTATAATAATAATAATAATAAAAGTTATTTTTCCAAAATATTATTTCTAAAAGTTATGACTTTTGGTTAAAAGAAAGCTTGAACAAAAGGAATGGAAGGGATGAAGAAGAAAGATAATTATAGATGGGGAAGAAAGGGTTGTTCTGTGATCATCTTGCTCTGAAGCTACTCATAAGAAAAAACAAATTAGGAAAATGTTTGGTTGAATTTGTGGGAAAAAAAATTAAGAAGGGAAAAAAACTCAACTAAGTTACATTGAACTACATTTTACACATGCTACGCTTGTGCACCTTGGGTTCACAGTTCACTCAAAACCGTGGACTCTTGCAAATTTTAATTTTAAAGAATAAATTAATATTATATTTTATTAAATATCTCTCAATAATCAGTTTTTGTAAAGAAACTACAATTATTATTTTTAAGTCATTTTTGAACTTTGAATCAAAGCTTTGGCAAATCCTAAGCAAACCAATAATTTATAGTGTCAGGTCTTGTATAGTTGTATCCCCAATTTTATTTTTTTAATTTCCTTGTAAGCTCTCCGGCCCACTCCACCAGCACAATTCGATATGCGCTTCGCCACCTATATTTGTGCATAAATAGATTTTCACTATGGTCTAGATATGGTTAGAGTGCCTATAGGTATTGTATTTTCTTTCTCTAGATACTTAATTCATGACTGACTCTAAAGTCTAAAATCTATTTGACCAAAAGAGGCATTAAATAGTAAAATACTTTTGGTTGACCCAATCCCCTTCAACAAAACCATAGTCTATATTCATAAAAAATAATACATATTCCCATGAAAAGCATGGAAACACACTAAAAAAGCAATTATTTAAAAAATAATAATTTACTAATATATTTATCGAAAAATATTCTTTTTCATTCATCACAGATCTTTTGAATCGCATCACATTTAATTTTCATATAAATCCTATTTGAGTAATTGTATTTGTATCCTAACTCTTCTAATCCGATCATAATATGTCATATTTTGTTAATTTGTTAAAGATGGTGTTTATGAACATAGGGAGATGCTAATATCATCACATCCATTATTTTCTACTGGTACCACTTAAAAAACTTTTTTTTTTTTAATACAACAATGATAAGGTATCTATGATCATTGTTGCACAATGACATTTCTGAAATAAACGTTGCTTGGTGAAATAAACGGTTGAATAGAGGATATGCATTTTGTATCCTCAAGATATATCTTTTATCCCAATTTTCATGAGTCTATAGCCTTTACAAAGACTGCTTTTCATACGCAATTAACCAAGCTGAACCTTGGTAGGGGCTATCAGGTTGTAACTTCAGTGGGTTGGAGGTAAACCCAAGCTCAACCTTAGCTTGAGCTTTTGAAATTGGGTTTGATCACGGGTTATCTGTAAGTAGTTTTGGGCGGGTTGAATGAATTGGGTTAGTTGAATTAATTTAATTACATTTTGATCAACAAATAACCTTTATATCTTAAATGAGAAAGACCACATTAAAAACAAAACTAATAGATTATATATAAACACATATAGAAATTGACTCAAATAGAAAGAAAACTGAATATACATATATATATATATATATATAGGGAAATGTTCAGCACCCTAAGTTTTACCACACACTTTAACAAACGTTTTTTGTCTTACATGGGTTAGAAGTTTTGGAATGGGCTGATTTTTGATGAGGATGATCTCTATGATTAGAAGATCATCCTCCCCAAAAATCAGCCCATTCCGAAATGTTTAGCCCCATGTTTACAAGTTGAAAAATCGTGGACCGTCCATTTTTTGTAAATCATTTTTGATGGGGTTAGAAGTTTTGGAATGAGCTGATTTTTGGTGAGGATGATCTCCTCACCATAGAGATCATCATCACCAAAAATCAGCCCATTCTGAAACTTTTAACCCATATAGGACAAAACGCGTTTGTTAAAGTGTGTGGTAAAACTTAGGGTGCCGAACGGGACCCATATATATATATATATATATATATATATATATATATATATTTCCTTACTTACTACAAACATATGTAGAAAGAAATATTTTAAAAATAAATATTATTTTATATAAATTATTGATATATTAACATATAGCATTGGATTTAGGTTGAGTTTGGTTGTCCGAACCATCAACCTGAACTCAACAAGAAGTGAGATTGGTTTGAGAGATTTTAATTCAGACTCAACTCATCTTCTACATAACTTAATCCAAGATGGCCTATAAATTGGGATGAGTTCAGCCCAGCCTGTCCAAGTTTCAACCCTTGGGTCAATTGGAATGTATTTGGGTGATCTTAATTAATATACATTAAGTTGTTCTTAACAGGATGATCAGTGATCACTGTCAACAAAATCAGATGGCTCTAACATACCTAAATACGTGTCTATGTAAAAAAAAAAAAACAAAAAAAAAAAAAAGAAAAGAAAAAGGGAAATTTCTCTTAGACCAAAAGGCTCCAACTGTAAAGTATGGACCAATCAAGACCCAAATTTTGAAACGTTACCCTTTGAAGGAATTATCCCAATTTCCGTCATAATTAATAACACAAAATACACCAAATACCCTTATTATACCTAAATTATCAATTTATTTCCAAATATCTAGTAAATTACACAAGATACCCTTGAAACTGTTTTTATGTCTCCCTCCTTCCTCTACTATATTAATCTTGAAAAACACTTCCATTACTAACTTTGTAAGATTTGAAATCTTACCAAGGGTTGTTGAGCTCAAATGGATTGCCTCATTGGCAATCCAACATCACAAGCCTCTAGATTTCATGGAAAACTTTGATAAAAAAATTCAATAGGCAGAATATTTTTGGGCTTGATCCAAGGTTTTTGTAAATTAACAGATACCGAACACCCACCAAACTTCAAAATTTAAGATTAAAATTAAACCATGAAACATAATCTTTTTTAAGTATTTTTTTTTTCTTCAAATGTTTTTAGAATTTTGTCTTATATATCTGTAGACACCCCAATTTGCACGAACCCGTTAGGAAAGTCCAAATTTCCTCGAATTGATTTTGAGTTAGACTTAAACTTCTCAATGGACCCACATTGCCACTTGGCATCATATTCATGCATACATACATACTATTTGCATCTCATATCATGTCCATACCTTGTCCCTAATCCACTTTAAACCTATGTTCATCACCCATATTGTAAGCCCAAACCCAAGTTCATATTCCAAACCCAAGTCCATATCCAAATCCAACACCAAGTCCATATCCAAACCTAACACCAAGTCCCTCCTAAGCCCAAACCCAAGTCCATATCCTAACCCAAACCCAAGCCCAACACCAAGCCCATTCTAAGTCCATTCTCTCACCCCTTCACAAGATGACACATGTTGATACCTCATAAGCCTCCAACACCCAATGCATCATCTAATTGGAGAGTCAACCTTTCTTTTGTGAAAACTCAAGAATGCCCTTCTCAAAAAGTCTAGTCAAATCAAAAAGGTTATTTGATCTTTGGTAATAATCCACAAAAGTGACAGAACTTCCCATTATGCCCTCAAAAGGTGAGAATCTTCAAGTACATACATGGAGTTCTCCCATTGGTCCATTTCAAAATTATACTTTCACCATTGCTTTATTTGTTATTTACAAATGAACCAAGATCTACTTTTCACCTACCATTTCACCTTTACACATGTCATTCTCCCATTCATCCTCCCAAAAGTACTTTTGTTTTTCCATTGGTCCATTTCAAAAATATACTTCCACCATTGCTTTATTTGTTATTTACAAATGAACCAAGATCTACTTTTCACCTACCACTTCACATTTACACATGTCATTCTCCCATTCATCCTCCCAAAAGTACTTTTATTTTCCCATTGGTCCATTTCAAAACTACACTTCCACTCTTGCTTTATGAGTTATTTGCAAATAAACCAAGATCTACTTTTTACCTACCACTCCACCTTTACACATGTCACTCCCCCATTCACCCTCCCAAAAGTACTTTTGTTCTCTCACCTCTATTTACCAAAAAACCAAGGATCAAAGCATGCTTTTAGGATTTCTTCACAAATGTCATCTTTACCCTCATACAAATGGAAAATCCAAAAAGAAATAACCTAAATCTCATGTCCATGTTCTTTATTTTTAGGGTTGGACCACTTTATCCCCAAAAGTTCTTCAAAAACTCTATAAATACCCTCATTTCCTAAGAACAACTCATGCTCTCAAGCCCCCATCTCTCAACCTAAAACTCTACCCAATTCTCTACTCATCTCTCATCTCTCAACCTTCAACTCTCTCAACTCACCCTCAACTACATCCTTTAACTCTCAAGTTCACTTCTCAAGCTCAAGTTCATTCAAGACTTCCAAGGGGACAAGGTGGGATAGTAGTTATTTAGTTATTTTCTTTTATCTTGCATCTTCTTCTTCTATCCTTCTCCTTTTTTTATTTTTAGAAGCCTTTAGGATGTAATGGAGAACCCTCATTCATCCCGAGTAGATTGAACCTCAACCTTGGGCATGGAATGCTTGAGGCGGTTTGGTCGAAAGGATGGAGGTTGAAGCCCTTTTTTAACCCATTCTCATATCATGCATCATAATGTACACTATGCACACACATCACACATGTTGGCTATGATGAAGAAATGTGTAACTCTCTTGATGGGGTTAAAACACTAAGTTTCTAGCTAAACATGCATGCATTAAGGTTATAGATCTAAGAGAACTCCTTTCATGGAACTTCTCTAAAATTATAAACCCACATTTCAACTCATGCAAAAGTGTGTTGACTCCATAGAATGTCTTTTTCCATAAGATATCTCTTATGTCAACACCAACATCAAAACCTCTTCCAATGAGGTACATACACACTATATGCACCCACCCATTTCATGCATCTCATGCATTCTACTTGTTATTTTAATCCTTTTCAAAAATAGCTAAATCTAAAGGTAACCACCTTAGGTGGAGAGAATGGGGTGCTTAACACCTTCCCCATTTTCTAACCGAATCCCCTTACTTAGATCCTAGGTAGACCATACCTTTTCCATGATTGAGAGTCACTACAATGCCATAAAAAATGGTTTTCAAAAAATCGATTCGGGTGCCCATTCACACCCATTTACAAAAAAGAATGGTGGCGACTCCAAACAACGTAGCATTGAGGTTCAAAGGTGAACATTCTCATGTCTACAACTTGGCGACTCCACTGGGGATGTTGCGGGTTTAAACCATGACCATTTGGCTATTTTAAAAAAAAAAAAAAAAAAAAAAGAACAAATTTCAATATGTGTTTCTAACATTGTTGTTGTTTGTGTTTTGTTTGATATTTTGTCTTCTTATTCTTGGGGAATGGTTGTAATATGTTCTTTAATATCTTTTGGGTTGAATGCTTGTAAAAGGGGGTTGATACTTGTTTTTAAAATGCACTTGTGCACTTACGCTTGCATAGCCCATTACACAAACCTCCTCTACCTATAAAAGTTTAAACCCGGATGCTTAGTAGTTTCACGACTCGAGATCGCTTATTTCGGGTACGGGGACGAACACATCCAACCCAATCACCAACCTAAGACATGTGTACTTCGGTATGCATTGAGGTTTGAAGAATGGGTAACCGTGAAGCCACCTATAGCCGCATGCATTCAATACAATTAGAGGCTTAAGACACAATTTGGGAAAAATGAGTTATCAACCCTCTCATTATTGTAATTTTTCCAATCCAATGAGATGACTTTGTAGTTTTTTTTAGCCCACGAAGGCAAGTTGTATAGGTTTTTAGGCTTGTTTTTTTTTTTTTTATTTCTTTACATGTCCCCCTAGGTAAAGGGGGAAATCTTTGCTTAGGCTTTGCATCATAAAAAAAAAAAAATCGACGAAAATTAAGGTTCTGGTCCGTTTTTAAAGAGCGGACCAGTACCAAAGTACTTCGGTCCGTTCATTAAAAACGAACCCTAAAAAAAAAAAAAAATTTTTTTTTTCTGCTCATTTCGTCCGTGACATCAGTCTTGACAACTTTTCTCTTGGACTTTATTTTTATTTTGAGTTATAAGACTTGAAAATGATTAAATACATCGTTTTTATCGTCAAACTTAGGGCCTACTACTCGTAGTTTGTGTTTGATCCAAACGGAGCTCACCTACACTCTACCTATCGAAATTGATCTCGACCCAACATGACCCACTATCAACCTCACCCATGTCCATATTCAAATGGGTCCACAACCCATATTCACTCTCAAAATGGGTTCACGACCCATATTCGTGTCAAAATGGGTCCACGACCCATATCTATAGCCAAATGGGTCCACAACCCATATCCACTTTCAAATGAGTCCATGACTCATATCCACTTCTAAATGGATCCACGACTCATACCCACTTCCAAATGAGTCCCAACCCATACCCACTCTCAAAATGGGTTCACGACCCATATTCGTGTCCAAATGGGTCCACGACCCATATCCACTCTCAAATAGGTCCACGACCCATACCCACTTCCAAATAGGTCCACAACCCATATCCACTCTCAAAATGGGTTCACGACCCATATTCATGTCCAAATGGGTCCACAACCCATATCCACTTTCGAATGGGCCCATAAACCATATCCACTTTCAAATGGGTCTACGACCCATACCCATATCCTAATAGACCTACACCCCATATCCATTTCCAATTGGGTCCATGACCCATATCCATATCCTAACGGGTCCACGACCTATATCCACTTCCAATTAGGTCCACGACCCATACCCACTTTCAGGTGGGTTCACGACCTATATCCACTTCGAGTCGAATCCCCAACCTGTACCCTATCAATCTTTCAATCTCAACCATGACCATGAGCTATGATAAACCTCCGGCTCCGTGCTGATGAACCCTCAGCTCCGTGCTGACAAACCTTCGGCTCCGTGCTGATAAACCCTCAGCTCCGTGCTGACAAACCTTCGGCTCCGTGCTGATAAACCTCCGGCTCCGTGCTGACAAACCCTCAACTCCGTGCTGACAAACCCAGCTCCGTGCTGATAAACCTTCGGCTCCGTGCTGATGAACCTCCAGCTCCGTGCTGACAAACCTCCAGCCCTGTGCTGATGAACATTCGGTTACGTGCCGATAAACCTTCAGCTCCGTGCTGACAAACCTCCAGCCCTGTGTTGATGAACATTCGGTTTTGTGCCGATAAACCTCCAGCTCCGTGCTTGCAAATCTTCAGCTCCATGCTGACAAACCCCAGCTCCGTGCTGATCAATATCTGGCTCCGTGCCGACGAACCCCAGCTCCGTGCTGACAAAAAAAAAATAACCTCAACCAAATTCAAGATTTTCTTAATGCAACTTTACCAATTAATCCAATCTGACCTAATAAATCGTCATGCATCTTCATTGTGTAAATGATATATTAATGTCTAACCTCTTGTCCACAGGTGGCCAAACGACCTAGAAAGAAGTACTTACCACCTGACAATCCTCCATATTTTCTACGCTCACAACCAATTATGAGCACTTCAGAGCAACCTCAGCAGACAGTGACAGAAGTAATAACAGATCTCACTTCAAAGCTAGATATAGTGGTGAAGGCATTGGAAAAACATGATAAGATTCTAGATCTGCTAATGGCAAATCCAAGCATCATTCAAGCTGTACAACATCAGGCATCCAGCTCAAATCAGGCTATACCCGAACAACTGCAACAACAACCTCAGCAAGCACCGAATACCTTACCACCCACCGTCCCTACCAATCAAGGACCACCAATTCACACTCATTGTAATCCACCACGACATGAGGTCATTCAAGAGGAAGAATGTGAATTCAGGGCAGCTGAAGTAAGGAGTACCACAGAAGAGAAACTTGCCAACAAACTCGAGGCAGTCGAGGAGGAGATTAGAAAGATGAAAGGCAAGGACTCCGTAAGTGGAATGAGATTCAGAGACCTCTGCCTATACCCCAATGCACCACTACCACCAAAGTTCAAGTATCCTGATTTCGAGAAGTACAACGGCATCGGATGTCCTCTGTCACACTTGAAGCTTTATTGTGGATCCATGTGCCAATTTGGGGATGACGACAGGTTGTTGGTTCAACTCTTCCAAAGGAGTCTAACAGGGGCGGCTCTTTCATGGTTTTCGCAATTGGATCACTCTCGAATCAAGACCTGGCAGGATGTGGCTACAATTTTCTCAGAAGAGTACAAATTCAATACAGATATGGGATTAGACAGGAATGATATGGCAAAAATGACTCGAAAGCCGAAATAAAGTGTGAAAGAGTATGCGCAAAGGTGGCGGGAATCAGCTTCCAAAGTAAAACCACCTATGACTGAATAAGAGATGAATACTATATTCATTTCTACTCTGGGCCATTCATTCTATACGCATCTAGTGGGTCACACAACTGCAAGCTTCTCGTCATTGGTCCAAGTGGCGGATCGAGTAGAGGATGGTATCCGATCAGGTCTGATTTATGACTTGTCTAGTCTAGGGACACCAGCAGGGGGGTCTACTCAACGGAAACCGGTCGTCTTGAACAAGAAGAAAGAAGAAGCACAAGTTAACAATGTACAACATGTTCGACCTTTTTTCATCTCAAACCAGAGGCCGCCAATACCTCAGGTCCCTTTCAAGGTGAACCCACCTCAAGCTGCACCGGCTCCACCAGTATTTCAGTTTGGTCAAAATCCAGTATTTGGTTAGAACCCACAGTTCGCCCAGAATCATCAAACCGAGCAGCGTAGACCCAACAGAATCCCTCGAGTATTCACTCGTCTGCCTATGACTCTATCTGAACTACTCCCAGCGCTACTCAGAGGAGAATATCTCACTAAGAGGCAGCCAAACCCAGAGGCGGTAAAAGGACTAGGGTACAATCCCAATCAATTCTGCGAATTCCACATGGGTGCGCCAGGGCATGCCACTGACCAATGTTGGCAACTGAAGCACCAAGTTCAAAATCTGATCGATAGGAAAGCGATCATCCTAGATGGTCCGACAACCCAAGCACCTCAACAGAATATCAATCAGAACCCGTTACCAACACATAATGAGGGAGGCAATGGGCCGACAGTCAACGCCATAGAGAGGGATGAACTGAGTTTCAACCCTTCAGTTTTGATAGCACCTATTGGCTCTAAGGTTATAGTCAATTTGAGGAAAGAACCAACATCATCGAGCATCAATGCATTGCCACAAGATACAACCAACCAATCACCATCCCAACTTCCCGTCAGACTGGCAAATCTCTCCATTCATTCCAACTCCCAAACTTCAAATTCTTCACGACCACCTCTCATTATACCCTACACATCACCAGTTCCAAGCTCTACCGCTCGTCCACCTCTCATTATACCTTGCACCATACCAACGACAGGCCTTTCTTCCCGACCACCTCTTGTCATACCCTACGTTGCACCGACCCCTCAAACTTCAAGTTTTTCCTCCCGACCACCCCTCATCCTATCTTATACCAACCCACAAACCCCAAACACCACTACATCAACCGTCAAACCCAGTCCGCCACCTCTTATCCTCCATGTAAAGCCAGACCCTCAACCCATGACCATCATGTCTCCTAAATCCTTCTCATACCGCTCCAGTCAAACCGTCTCATGGAGTTATGAGACGTTGATCGTAACATCTGCAGGGATTGAGAAACCAAAAGAGGCCATGGTAACAGACATTGGTCATATTACCAGATCACGAAGATGCTACAAAGTACCAGAAAAAGAACAAAAAATGCAGAACGAGGAAGATGATAGAAGAAAAGAAAAAGGGAAAGGAAAGCTGGTAGAAGATGAACAAACACTTCAAGGGGAACCAGAGAAGAAGAAGAGCAGGGTAACTGACAAGGAAGCAACGGACCTCCTCAAGCTCATTCGAAAGAGTGAGTACAACATACTAGAGCAGTTGAACAAAATGCCAGCTCAAATCAGTATATTTGACCTACTTTTAAACTCAGAGCATCATCGGGAAGCACTACTTAAAGTCCTTAGTAATGCACATGTACCTAAGACCACCTCACCAGAAGAGTTGGAAAAGACAGTAGGTCAGATTATGGCCCCCAATCCGATCACCTTCACCGAGGATGAACTTATTAGCGGAGGATGTGGACACATTGAACCATTGCACATTATGGTGATGTGCAAAGGTATGATGGTAGCAAGGGTACTGATCGACAACGGTTCAGCTCTTAATGTCTGTCCTATACAAACTGTGCACAAGTTAAACGTGGATTTATCTTACCTCAGGCCAACTAGAAGGACCGTAAGGGCTTTTGACAGTAGGAAAACTGAGTCGTTAGGGGAACTAGATCTCCCAATCACTATTGGATCATGCACGTTTGAAGTGACATTCGAGATTCTGGACATACCCTCTGCATTCAATCTACTTCTAGGAAGACCCTGGATCCACACCGCAGGGGCAATCCCCTCTTCCTTGCACCAGCGAGTCAAATTCATCATGGGACAGAGGATGATATCGGTCCTCGCAGAAAATCTTATACCAGCCGATCGATCGCCGGATGTGCCTTATATTGATGTAGAGATGACCGGGGATAAACAGGGGTTTCACGCCTTTCAGTTTACATCTATCAATCACATCCAAAGGGGAAAAGAGAAGACAAGGGCAATGTGGTCAAAAGCAAACCTAATGGTCGGACGAGTGATGAAGAAGGCGAGATATTGTCCGAAACAAGGGTTAGGGCCTAAAGGAAAAGGCAGGGCCACTTTGATCAGCATACGAAAACACATTCCCTACTTTGGTATTGGCTTCAAGCCTACGAGGAAGGACATCTCTGATATGAAGGATAAGAAGAGGGAGCTTCGACTTGCACGAAGACAGAACTGAGAGCCTAATGTGTGGAACTTGGGCAAAGTACCACACATCAACATCAGCTTCCCACCATCCTTGAAGAAGTCAGATGACTCAGCAGAACTGCCACCGACAAACCACACAGGAGAACCAAGAGTTGTAAGTATCGAGCCTGTTCATTCGCAAGAAGACTCGTTCGTTGAGTCCCCACATTCCTTTATAGATGGCATGGACATCTTGTTTGGAGGGGATTCCGAATGGAGTCAAAAGGAGGAAGAAGGAGAGCCCCCCTAAGGTGGAAGTCGCAATGTGCGAAGAAGATAAATCACTGTCCCCCTTTCAAATCGATTGGGGATCCGTCATAATTCCATCCACCCTACAAATTCCTGCGCCCGGATTTGACGACAGTCACCCGGAAGTGATGGTTATATCTGAACCATCAAGGGAGTCACTCTCCCAACTTATCCGCCCTGCAGAAGAAGGGCAAGTTTTCAAGAATTGGGAGGAATACCCAATCACTTACGAGGCCGCCATGGGGTCCAGAATCCCTACGGCCTCCAAAAAAAACGTCATTAACAAAATCTCATCTGCCCGAGGACCATAATGAGCCCTCATCCTCGAGACAAGACTGTTTTGGGGGCTCACCTTCGTTACTAATGAATTTGCATGATTTTTCTTTATCTTGTATCAGAAATACAGGTAGTCCACAAAATCCACAAAAATCAAAAAGTTTTCAAAATCCAAAAAAATCAAAAAAAATTCAAAATTCAAAAAAATCAAAAACTCTTCAAAATTCAAAAAAATCAAATATTCTCAAAAATTCAAAAAAATCAGAAATCTTTAAAATACCCAAGGTTTTTAAAGAATTTCCTCAGTTGAATGAGCCTGGTGACAGAACAAAGTATGAAAGAGATGAATACGACTTTGACCTCGAGCTCGACTTTGATCTCATGGGGATTGAAGAAGAGTTAGAGGAAGAGGTTGAATATCCTCCAAAAGAAATCAAAGAACTCATAGAACGTCACGAGAAGGGTGTTCAGCCAAATATAGAGGATACAGACTCAGTGAACCTAGGTACTGAAGATGACCCACGGATCGTTAAAATCGGAATCCTATTAACGATTGAGCAGAAAGAGGAGATGACAAAGTTCTTGCAACAGTACCAAGATGTATTCGCATGGTCCTACCAAGACATGCCCGGGTTAGACACAGATTTAGTCGTTCACAAGTTACCTATCAAATCAGGAAGCAAGCCAGTCAAGCAGAAATTACGAAGGTTGAAACCAGAGTGGACACTAAAGGTCAAGGATGAAGTAATGAAGCAGTTCCAAGCAGGGTTTCTCGCAGTATCCACCTACCCTGAGTGGCTCGCTAATGTCGTCCCTGTACCGAAGAAAGATAGAAAGGTACGTATGTGCGTGGATTACCGAGATCTGAACAGAGCCAGTCCGAAAGATGACTTTCCATTGCCACACATCGACACCTTGGTCGATAACACAGCAGGGCACGGTATGTTCTCCTTCATGGACGGCTTCTCCGATTACAATCAGATAAAAATGGCGGAAGAAGATCAAGAGAAGACTGCGTTTATTACACCTTGGGGTATTTTCCATTATAAGGTTATGCCATTCGATCTCAAGAATGCTGGGGCAACTTATCAACGAGCCATGACGGCCTTATTTCATGACATGATCCACAAAGAGATAGAAGTATACGTGGACGACATGATAGCTAAATCCAATCTCGATGAGGATCATCTGGTAAACCTAAAGAAACTGTTTGACCGATTAAGGAAGTACATCTTAAGACTTAATCCGGCAAAATGTGTATTTGGGGCCACGTCTGGAAAGCTATTGGGGTTCATTGTCAGTAGAATAGGCATCGAAATCGATCCAGCTAAAACGAAGTACATCATAAATATGGAGCCTCCCAAATCAGAGAAGGAGATCAGGGGATTCCTAGGGAGAATTCAGTACATTAGTCGGTTCATCGCACAACTAACTCCGATATGTGAGCCAGTATTCAAACTACTGAAGAAGAATGAGCCGAAAGAATGGAATGAAGACTGTCAGGAAGCTTTCGACAAGATTAAGAGATATCTGCTTAATCCACCAGTTTTAGTTCCACCTACACCAGGTCGACCTCTACTGATGTATCTTTCCGTGCAAGAAAACTCCATGGGCTGTGTACTAGGACAACATGATGAAATAGGTCGAAAAGAGCGTGCCATCTATTACCTTAGCAAGAAGTTCACAAGTTACGAGACGAACTATTCAACCCTCGAAAAGACGTGTTGTGCTCTTGTCTGGGCATCACAACGACTACGCCACTACTTGCTTAGTTACTCGACTATGCTCATTGCTCGGATGGATCCTTTGAAGTACCTCTTCGAGAAGTCGGCGCTAACGGGACGCACCGCAAAATGGCAGCTACTATTATCTGAGTTCGACATCTCCTATGTCACTCAAAAGGCCATTAAAGGACAAGCTATTGCTGACCACTTAGCGGAACACCCTTTGCCCGACTATGAGCCATTAAAGACAAATTTTCCTGATGAAGCCATCTTATTCGCTGAAGCCGAGAGCGACGACGGAGAATCTACTTGGAAAATGTACTTCGATGGAGCAGTAAATCAAAAGGAAAACGGAATTGGGGCAGTCTTGGTTAAGCCAGACGGAACACATATCCCCATTGCAGTCAGATTAAGGTTTCAGTGTTTAAACAACGAAGCGGAGTACGAAGCATGCATTGTGGGGTTGAAAGCAGCGATCGACCTCAAAGTGGATGAATTAGACGTATTTGGAGACTCAAATCTGGTAATCTACCAGACAACGGGAGAATGGAAGACCCGAGAGCAGAGACTGGTTCCGTATCACGAATATCTCGAAGATCTAAGTTCAAACTTCACCCGAATCTCTTTTACTTACATGCCGAGGGCTAAGAATCAGTTTGCAGATGCATTGGCTACTCTAGCCTCAATGGTCAGCATCTCCGAAGACACCATAGTCGACCCTCTTGAGATTGGTATCCAAGATGAGCCAGCATATTGCTTGCCTGTGGAGATCGAGGAACCTGAAAAAAAACCATGGTATGCAGACATCAAGGCATTCTTAGAGGACCGGACTTTCCCACCCAATGCCACAACGACGGATCGAAAGACTATTCAGAGATTGGCAGGACAGTTCTTCTTGAGTAGCGGAGTCTTGTACAAAAAGTCGTATCACGAGGTCCTCCTCAAGTGTGTAACACAGACAGAAGCTCAACGCTTAATCGAGACCGTGCATGGAGGAGTCTGTGGACCTCACATGAATGGACATATGCTCGCAAAGAAGATTATGAGAATGGGTTACTACTGGATGACTATGGAGAGCGACGGATATCAACATGTTCAAAAATGTCACTTGTGTCAAATCTATGCCAACAAGATCAACGCACCACCTTCAGAATTGCACAATATGACTTCTCCCTGGCCCTTCTCACTCTGGGGCATGGATGTCATCGGACAGATCAATCCTCAAGCTTCCAATGGGCATCGCTTCATCTTAGTCGCCATAGACTACTTTACGAAATGGGTAGAAGCAGCATCTTACGCCAATGTCACGAGAAGCAATGTCTTGAAATTTGTGAAGAAAATCTTATGTCGGTACGGCCTCCCAAGCAGGATAGTAACCGATAACGCCAAAAATCTCCAGAACAAAGACATGTCTAAGATGTGCAAGGATTTTCAGATCACCCATCATAATTCTGTCATTTATAGACCAAAGATGAATGGAGCAGTTGAAGCCGCTAACAAAAACATCAAGAAGATCATCGAGAAAATGGCCGTTACTTATAAGGATTGGCATGAGATGTTACCATTCGCTCTACATGCTTATCGAACGTCAATCCGGACTTCGACTGGGGCAACGCCTTATTCACTGGTCTACGGAATGGAAGCAGTCTTGTCCGTTGATGTCGAGATTCCCTCCCTTCGGATATTAAATGAAGTAGAATTGGATGAAGCAGAATGGGTCCAAGCCCGATTCGATCAGTTGAACTTAATAGAGGAGAAACGACTTTCAGCAATCTGTCATGGGCAAACTTATCAATGGAGAATAGCACGAGCTTATAACAAGAAGGTTCGACCTAGAGAGTTCTCGCCAGGAGATCTTGTTTTAAAGAAGATTTTGCCAATACAAGAAGATGCGAGAGGAAAGTTCCGTCCGAATTATGATGGGCCATTCGTCGTCCAAAAAGTACTGTCCGGAGGGGCGCTAATCCTTACAGAGATGGATGGGGAAGTCTTTCCACAACCGATCAATGCTGATACCGTGAAAAAATATTACGCCTAAAGTCGTTCCTTGAAATGAAGAGAGGCCATCTTTCTACTACCTGAACAATTATCTACCCTTAGTTAACCCTCTTTGAGCCATCACATTAATTTCTTAACCTAGGACCGGGGCAAGTCACCACCACAAAAATAAAAAACAAAAAAAAAAAAATCGTCAAAAGTCAAAGCAAAAATACCAAAGTATACTCCTAGCCCGCATGAGGATAAACTGTGAACGGCTAAAAATACAAAAAAAATCAAAAAGTCAAAAACCTCGAATGTCTGATCTTAACCTCGACCCAAATCTCTTACCTAAACAAGTTCGTGTGACGATGGGAGGAGACATAGATCATATTTTCGAAACAAAAACAGACAAACCCCTTGTCCAATCTACCCATCAATAAATCCAGACTCAGCCTTTCTTACATCCTTTCACAACCCTAGCCTAAGCCTATTTTTCGTCCTATTTAAAGTCCTTTCAAATCAAGGAATGGCTCAAGGTAACTCGATCACGGTGGAAGCATGTCATGAAAAACATCGTCAGGGTATAATTGATTTTGCTACTTAAGTCAGATTTCAAGCTACCAAAGTCGTTGGAAGACCCGAGAGGGGAGACCAGATCGAATATTCAAAAAAAAAGAGTGACTCGAAGTGTAGAGTCATTAATCTCGAAGCTCAACTTGAGTCACCGTACCATGACAATCGTCGAAAGAACTCGAGAGGGGAGTCCAGATTTGTTACTCAAGAAAGAGCGCCACTAGAAGAGTAGAGTGTTCGATCTCGTAGCTCAACTTGAGTCACCAAGCCATGAGGGGCACAGAGAAATCAAGGAGGTATTCAAAGTGAAAACCTATAAAGTAAGCATAAACTGAAAGGGCATGGTGAAAACCCGTCAGGGCGCTATAAGTAAAAAAATCAGTCTATGGCAAGATCAAAACCACCGGCACGATGAAAATCCAAAAAGGGCGTCGATGCACAAAAATGTGAAAATCGGGTCTGGTGAAAACCGTAACTGGCGCCAGGGGCAAAAATGATATAAAAAAAAAAAAAAAAAAAAACTCCTGGCCCGCAAGAGTATAAACTGTGAACGGCAAAAATCTCAAAGTCCTCAATATTCCTACAGATGCAACTCAGATAACTCAGTCAAAATTTTCAATCTCGGGGATGAC
This sequence comes from Akebia trifoliata, assembly GCF_017979445.1. NCBI lineage: Eukaryota > Viridiplantae > Streptophyta > Magnoliopsida > Ranunculales > Lardizabalaceae > Akebia > Akebia trifoliata. The sequence goes on from NC_141383.1 coordinate 19,158,369, forward strand.
TCTAAAGAGGTTAAGGATTACCTGACACTTGTATCCTCGACATGTGGCAAAGGCACCATGATCGTTAACTTTCAGAGTTTTCAAATACAGTCTGTCACAGATTACTCGACAAAGGCAATCTTTTAAAACCTAAAACAAAACAAAAATGCATCATCAAAATTACTATTTTTGGGCCTATGACGAAGAATCTAGGACTTTTCTTAAAATCCAATGTTTTCAAAAGCAGTAGATATATCTGAGGCCACTATGTAAAAAACCTATTTCATTCATTTCAAATAGTACTACATCATTCTCATTAAAAGCAGGGTACAAGAAGGAATAGCGGGCAAAGAGCCACTCAAGCATTTCCCTGGAAAGTGTAGTAGGCATCAAGTCATCCTTAAGGCTTCGATCTGAGCAGCTTGGTCAACAATGATTCTCTCCATATCTGAGGCATGACAACATACCAAATACTCAAATATCATACCATCATGCAAGTCTCTCTCAAGGACGGTCACGCTACGCTAAGCTCTCTCAAGATGATCCTACAACTTCCATGAAGGAGAAACTAAGTTCGAAATTCAAAACCAACGACGAAAAAAAGGAAAAAATATCTCAAAATTGCATTGCATGGTTTAAAACGTCGATCATTTAAAAAAAAACATAAAAAATCAATCTAGATTTCAAACGAGCTCTGTGCCACGAAATTAAGGATTTCAAAAAGGCTAGCCCTGTCAGACCCCGTGCTTGGGTAGCCACATCTTACAAAAGTCTTCAATCCATCCAGCGTTTTTAATCATCATGCAATAAATTACTTCGGATTCGTGCAAATAAAGGGTTTAATTTATTCTTTGCAGTTCTTTGCAAGCAACTCCTACAAAGAGGGGCAGCTGTAGACACCCCAATTTACACGAACCCGTTAGGAAAGTCCAAATTTCCTCGAATTGATTTTGAGTTAGACTTAAACTTCTCAATGGACCCACATTGCCACTTGGCATCATATTCATGCATACATGCATACTATTTGCATCTCATATCATGCCCATACCTTGTCCCTAATCCACTTTAAACCTATGTTCATCACCCATATCCTAAGCCCAAACCCAAGTTCATATTCCAAACCTAAGTCCATATCCAAACCCAACACCAAGTCCATACCCAAACCTAACACCAAGTCCCTCCTAAGCCCAAACCCAAGTCCATATCCTAACCCAAACCCAAGCCCAACACCAAGCCCATTCTAAGTCCATTCTCTCACCCCTTCACAAGATGACACATGTTGATACCTCATAAGCCTCCAACACCCAATGCATCATCTAATTGGAGAGTCAACCTTTCTTTTGTGAAAACTCAAGAATGCCCTTCTCAAAAAGTCTAGTCAAATCAAAAAGGTTATTTGATCTTTGGTAATAATCCACAAAAGTGACAGAACTTCCCATTATGCCCTCAAAAGGTGAGAATCTTCAAGTACATACATGGAGTTCTCCCATTGGTCCATTTCAAAATTATACTTTCACCATTGCTTTATTTGTTATTTACAAATGAACCAAGATCTACTTTTCACCTACCATTTCACCTTTACACATGTCATTCTCCCATTCATCCTCCCAAAAGTACTTTTGTTTTTCCATTGGTCCATTTCAAAAATATACTTCCACCCTTGCTTTATTTGTTATTTACAAATGAACCAAGATCTACTTTTCACCTACCACTTCACATTTACACATGTCATTCTCCCATTCATCCTCCCAAAAGTACTTTTATTTTCCCATTGGTCCATTTCAAAACTACACTTCCACTCTTGCTTTATGAGTTATTTGCAAATAAACCAAGATCTACTTTTTACCTACCACTCCACCTTTACACATGTCACTCCCCCATTCACCCTCCCAAAAGTACTTTTATTCTCTCACTTCTATTTACCAAAAAATCAAGGATCAAAGCATGCTTTTAGGATTTCTTCACAAATGTCATCTTTACCCGCATACAAATGGAAAATCCAAAAAGAAATAACCTAAATCTCATGTCCATGTTCTTTATTTTTAGGGTTGGACCACTTTATCATCAAAAGTTCTTCAAAAACTCTATAAATACCCTCATTTCCTAAAAACAACTCATGCTCTCAAGCCCCCATCTCTCAACCTAAAACTCTACCCAATTCTCTACTCATCTCTCATCTCTCAACCTTCAACTCTCTCAACTCACCCTCAACTACATCCTTTAACTCTCAAGTTCACTTCTCAAGCTCAAGTTCATTCAAGACTTCCAAGGGGACAAGGTGGGATAGTAGTTATTTAGTTATTTTCTTTTATCTTGCATCTTCTTCTTCTATCCTTCTCCTTTTTTTATTTTTAGAAGCCTTTAGGATGTAATGGAGAACCCTCCTTCATCCCGAGTAGATTGAACCTCAACCTTGGGCATGGAATGCTTGAGGCGGTTTGGTCGAAAGGATGAAGGTTGAAGCCCTTTTTTTAACCCATTCTCATATCATGCATCATAATGTACACTATGCACACACATCACACATGTTGGCTATGATGAAGAAATGTGTAACTCTCTTGATGGGGTTAAAACACTAAGTTTCTAGCTAAACATGCATTAAGGTTATAGATCTAAGAGAACTCCTTTCATGGAACTTCTCTAAAATCATAAACCCACATTTCAACTCATGCAAAAGTGTGTTGACTCCATAGAATGTCTTTTTCCATAAGATATCTCTTATGTCAACACCAACATCAAAACCTCTTCCAATGAGGTACATACACACTATATGCACCCACCCACTTCATGCATCTAATGCATTCTACTTGTTATTTTAATCCTTTTAAAAAATGGCCAAATCTAAAGGTAACCACCTTAGGTGGAGAGAATGGGGTGCTTAACACCTTCCCCATTCTCTAACCGAATCCCCTTACTTAGATCCTAGGTAGACCATACCTTTTCCATGATTAAGAGTCACTACAATGCCATAAAAAATGATTTTCAAAAAATCGATTCGGGTGCCCATTCACACCCATTTACAAAAAAGAATGGTGGCGACTCCAAACAACGTAGCATTGAGGTTCAAAGGTGAACATTCTCATGTCTACAATATCCTTGTGGTATCGGATAATGTTTTTGGATTCCAAAAGGTGAGCTCTATACCCCTTAGTAAGACCAGTGCCAAACGGAATTTATGGATTTTGTTTATTATTTCATTGGAGAAGACATCTCTTGGTGCATTGAAGGTGCATTTAGGTTTTTAGGTTATTGAATAAAAATTAATAAATTTAGATCTATTAATTAAGAGAAGCAACATTTCCTAACTTAATAAATATTTAAGCCTTACTAAGGGTCGTTTTGCCCAAATGGATTACCACTGCAGTAATCCAATACCATAGCCCTCTAAGTTTCATCGAAAAACTCAGATCCAAAAATAAATTAAAAAAGAATTTTTTTGAACTTGATCCAAGGTTTTGAAAATAGACGGTTATCAAATTTCCACGTAACTCCCAAACTTAAAATTTATTTTTTTGAAGGATCTATTTTTCAAAGTTAATAGAATTTTATCCTCTGCACCCCTGAAGCATTAGATCTTGTTTTTGGATGTCATAAGTTGAGCCCAATGAACCCTTAGTGAGGGTGAAATCCATTCAAACTTAGTAAGGCTAGTTGGACTTATTAATTAATAAGGATATTTTGGATATTTTAGGTTAAAAGTTACGGCGGAAGGAAAAGACTGTCAAAGGTCAACGTTTCTTATGTAAAAGGTAAAAGATAAAAAATAAAAAATAAAAATAAAAATAAAAATAAAAATAAGTTTTGGAGGAATAACCTCAAGATTGACATTGATTCATACTTTACTGACGTAGATGTGCACACAAAACCAAATAGTAGATGCTTTTCACTCGATACTCGATGAAAAGCATTTATGGCTCGTTATACACCTCCATGTCAACAAAGTGTGAATGGTTTGGTGAAGGAATATCCTAGAGGGATTTTGTATCTCATTGTGTTTCATGCGTTTTCTCGAGATATGAGTGAAAATTATATGATTATGTTCGCACTAGTGTGAAACACATTGAAAAATGAAGTCTCCTTAATGAATGAGTTGTGCTAGAGTGACTTTAAAATTCACTTCGTTTCACACTTTGTTGATGTGAAGGTGGGGACACAACCATTGATGCTTTTCACTGGTAGGTCGATGAAAAGCATCTAGAGTTCCCTACACACATCCATCATTCCATCTCCGTCAGCAAAGCATGAAACGGAGTGAAAACTAAAGTCACTTCAGCATTTTGCAATGTGTCAAACCGAGTAGATCTAATAATAATAATAATAATAATAGAATAGAAGAAAATAAATGGGGATACTTACTAGGGACGACTATATGACGACAGATAGTTCCGTTCCTTGCTCTGTTTAATCCACAATGATTTCCCTTCTTTTCACTGATCCATTCCACCCAACCACGATCTCTCGTGTTTTGAGGAGCATCTCCATCAGATCATTTTCATACATATAATTGCCGTAAAACAATTCATTTCTCTCAATCCTAGCTGTTTTAATTATGGGGCAATTCCTAGGCAGGTCATATGGGTAGTAGTAGTAGGTCTTCGGAAAGACAAAAACTGGATTACCATCACTACTGAGGCAATCCAATCATTTCACCATGGTTTGTACTGACTGTCGTACTTTTAGGACAACTCATTATGATAAAATCAGACGCAGACTCGGTGAAATTGAAGACAGAACTTGACAAGTTGATGTTGAGAAGGCTTCCCAAAGGGCATGTATCATTTTTATCGATGATGGAGACGAAGTTATTAAGATAATCGATTTTACGGATATAGAAGTCATGACCCGAGAAAGGAAGGTGGAGGAGGGTCTCGTTACCTAAGCATGATAATTCAAATCCTTTAAGGCCACAAAACGATTGATGGGTATTATTGAGACGGAATGGAAATCTGATTTCAGGTCCTTCAGGGCTGCATCTTTTCGATGGGCAGTCTGTAAAGAAAGTTTCATTATCTTTATCTCCTGAAGTTTCAGGTGGGGGATACGATGAAGCTAAGATGTGGAGACAAGAAGAGGAGAGTAAAAGTAAGATGCTTAGATTTGGAGACATGAAGAGTGTCGGAAAGAGAACGAATATTAATCCTCCTCTGTGTGTATCCGTTTGTGAAAGAGAGATGGTTTCAAATAAAAATCATCAAGAATAATAAGAAAATGGAGTGAGAAATGAAGTCAAAGTCAATTACAGAAGAGTGGAAGCTAGATTTAAGTGACACAGGTGGAGTGATTTTTTATTTTTTATTTTCTCACATCCCAACAGCCGTTTGACATGTGGAGCAAATGAAATAAGCAATAGAGAGAGAGAGAGAGAGAGAGAGATTCTCTCCTGTCCATACTGAAAATAAGAAAATTTTACGAGACAATCTACTTGTGACATTCAAAAACATGATCCGATGCAATGGGTCGTAGAGGATATAATTATATAAATTAAAAAAAAAAAAATAGTTATTTTTTACTGTTGATTTTATTTTTTATTTTTTTTATTTTGTTTTTTTGTTTTTTTTTTTTTGTTTTGTTAATTTGGGTGTTTGGTAACCATTCATTTTTAACACCTTGGATCAAGTTCAAAAAATAAAAAATAAAAAAATTTAATTTTAAATATGAATATTTACAAGAAATCTAGAAGGTTTTATTGTTGGATTGTCAATGTGATAATCAATATGGGTCCAACGACCCTTTCTAAAATTTGAAATCTTAAAAATTAAAAAGACAATGACCCCAAAGATCTATTTTTGAAAATATATACCAAAAAATCCCTTATGAAAAAAATATGGACTCTTTAGTACTCATTTTATCAAATATTAGTCTAAAAAGGATTTTTGAAGCAAAAACATATGATTACCCTTTCAACAAATTTTGAGGTTTAAAGGGTCATCTCTTTCGTAACAATGAAAAAAAATGAAAATGAAAAAAAAAAATTCCTTATTTTCTTTTTTTAAAACTAGTGATTTTTAACTCACATAGATAATGATAATGATGATGGAGATGAGTATGATTATCATCATCATCAAACTAATTTGATCTATGTATATTAGATTTATTAAAAATAAAAATATATCATTAAAACATAATTTTAAAACTTGACTTGAATGTTTATCAAATTGATTCAACTAAAAACTTAGCAAGTCTACTTAAATGAGTCAAATAAACTTATATTAAATTTATAAATAGATTTTAGTAAATAAAAATATTTATTTTTTATTTTCACAAAAATATTAATAAAAAAATAAATTGGTCAATTTTTTTATTTGACTCAAATATATTTTTAGATTAAACCACTTTGTAATGTTGTTAAAAAGATATTTCAAGTATTTTTCTTTAAAAAATCTTCAAAAGATCCTAAATAGGCAAATATGTTATTAATTAGTGTTTAAATGGTCTGTATTCTTTTCTAGGGGACTAATCAGTACATATTCTCAATAAAGAGTCCCTCTCAGTGATTATCCCAAAATTAAATCTATGGGCAACGGAAGTACTGGCAAGAGGGAAATTTTCGCTCTATTGCTCATATCATTTGCGCCACATGAGCAAAAAAATCACTCATGTAAGTGCAACGTGTTATCTTTTAAGGATTTTATTAATGTGTACGTTAGGACGTTAGAGCATAATCCCAAAGTCGAAGAACAGGTTTAAAACTGCAAGGGAAAACTTCAGACCAAAAAAAGTAGAAAAGAGAAAAAAAAAAAAAAAAAAAAAGCAACGAAACAGAAGAGATAAAAAATTATGAATACTATATAAAATACTAAAAAATTATAATGCCAAAACAAAATTTACCCATTAACATATATTTTTATCAAAATAACACCCTATTAAAAATCAAAAATAAAAACATCAAAATATGATCATCAAATCTCAAATTCTTATACTTATGAATCACCAAATTTTATTATGTATAAAACCCCACATTAAAAAAAAGAAACAGTTTAGTTTTTTTTTTCTTTATGTTAAAAAAAACATGTTTAAAAGGTAAAAAACGTGACTTTTTGAAAAAATTGTAATTTTTTATTATTATTTTAATTGTCTGAGGTGCAAATACACCTGGGAAATTGGAATATGACGGTATTTTGGTATAGACAAAATTTTGTAGGTGCAATTTTGATACAAAATTCAATTTCCCAGGTGTATTTATGACTACTGTTGATAAATACCCATCTTTTAATTAGGAGATCAATATTGTATAAATATTTTTAAGAAACAATTACTGAAATAACTATATATTTTTCTTGAAATATTGACGCGACATTTTTTTTTTCACAAAATGAGGAATGCTAATCTCCAACACCTTATGAGGACTTAGCATCCTCTACTATATTTTGTTTCCAATAATACACCTACCCATTTGTCATTAAGTCCGACTAGCCTCACTAAGTTAGTAAGGATTTCACCTTTACTAGGGGGTCCAAGGGCTCATCTCGTGAAATTCAAAAATATGATTTGATGCTTTAGTTTTGTAGAGGACAAAATTCTACAAATTTTGAAAAAAAGAAATTGAAAAAAGTTATTTTCCACCTTTGAACTTTAATTTTAATACTGGAGTACGTGGAAGTTTAGTAGCCTTTCATTTTCAAAAGCTTGGATCAAACCTAAAGGAAATATATTTTTTATTTTTATTTATTTATTTTTTTTATCTAAGTTTTTCGACGAAATCTAAAGAATTGTGGTGTTGGATTGCTAATGTGATAAATCTATTTGAGCAAAACGACCATTAGTAAGGCTTAAAAACTCTTACTAAGTTAATAAGGAGAATGTTTCTTATTGTCTTTTAGTGGAAAGATAAGATTATGTTGGTCTTTAACATAAGATCGAGCAGCGAAAAACTGACTCGAAACCAATACAATTAGTTATTACATCATATCCTTATAAGAACTCCCATTGAGGCATCTTGAAAACTTGAAGCTTGCTTCCGAACAAAAATACATTAACATCATGAAGATATATGCGACAACTTCCTTGTGTGGCCTTTCTTAGTCCTTTCATGATAAGTCTTAGCTATATGGAATTCTATGAAACGTGTAGGGTCCTTTTCAGAAAGACATCTGTGGACCTCTGCCCACTAATTGTCACTTGTGACTTGGAAATTTCTCTCTTGCTTGCAACAAAGAAAAATGAGACATGGTGGACCTGTAGCAGATCAGGATCATTGAATGGAATACCAACCAGGTTACTGTGGTCTGGCATGACCATCTATATTATTTAGAGAGCTGCAATTGGCATCCTAATTTTTACCCATTACACCCCAATTAAAATATGAAGAAAATAATTGAATGATTTAGAATAAGTAAACGTTGGGGTCCACTAGAAAAGCCCTCGTATTTTTCTTTTGTTAGATTTATATTTTTTGGATTTAGGATTTTATATGATTCTAATCATAATTGTAAACAGCTATTGCAATTGTTTGAACAAGTGTTATAGTGTTTTGTAATGTTGGGATTATAATTTGAGCCAAACCTTTGTAATGTTTGAATGGTGTGCTTTAATCTTTAAGTGAGGTGTCATAAATAAATAATGGTGGGGTGTCATAAATAATTTAAGAAATTGGGATGTAATAAGTAAAAGTTTGGGTGTCAATAGAAGCTCTCATTATTTATTGTGGTGCTAAATTTTTCATATAGCATACCACCATCCATGGTCACCTCATCAAGATTTTTAACATCATCATCAGCAACTAGATTTAGTTCAGTTGGTGACTAGACAACCAACTCAGGCCAGGTTCTCATGGTCGTGCTTGTAGAGATTGTTTATGATTAGGCACTTGAAGACTTGAACCTAAGAGTAAGCTTGGAGTAACTCAAAACACACACACACATGCAGAATAACACAGGAGAGAAATAGTCATATAGAAAAGCCTGTAAGCAATTTCATTAATATGATGGTAACTCCCAAGGCAAAAAGTACAGAGCCTCAATACATGGTAAATTGTATGCTCGGGACATGTAATTGGCACAACCTGACGTGAACTCCCAATTTTTTTTTTTTTTTGTATGGGAACCAAACAAATTAGTTTCTTAATAAGGATTGTAATGTTACTCAAAAGAAATAATGTTGAAATTGAAAAATCTATTAACAATCAAATTGGATTTTCAATTTTGTTGGTTAAGTGGTTTCTTAATCTAGCTAGTGGAAAGATACCCTCCAAATTTCACTCCTATTTCTATGACAAGTGGAAATTAGAAGACCCAATATCTATATATAATGAACGTGGAGGCCATCCCCCCTATACACACGTTCCAAATTTTGTTGCTCCAATTGCTTACATTGTGTGCAGAATGCAAAGTATGTTAAAGTCATCACCGACCTACAATTATTGGATCGGTGGAATGGTTCCTAGATTAAATTAAATGGAGTTAGATTAAGATTCTATTTGTGTTAGATTATAATTGTTTTTAATTAAATCCAGTTAGATTATTTTAAGAATTCTAGTTGAAATAGGAGTTTAATTTATTTTCTATATAAAGACACCGATAGCCATGGTTTAGTATTTTATTATTCTCTCTCAACTTCTCTCCTTCATCTTCTAGGTGTGGTGTAGCATGTGACATGCTTCTCTTTCTTTTATGTACCCGCAATAATAAAAGCTCATGAAAATTTCAACTCCGCAACATAGAAATCTTAACAATTGGTGTCAAAGCGGGATGATTCATTGGGAGAAAGTTTTCAGCACGGCTACGCAATGAATTTGATTGAAGAAGATGACCGGTGACTCGGTTTTCTCATTTTCACGATAGCTTAACAACTTTAAATATGATTTATGGAAATCATGTATACAGTAGGAGGGGGTTGATTTTGAAAAGTAGGTAAAGGGTTAGTTTTGACATTAGGCGCGGTAGGAGCAGGTATGGTAATTTTCCCTTGTTCGATAAGGTCTTGGATAGCATGGCGGAGGGTAATGCACCTATCCAGAACATGGTCGGGCATTTAATGGAATTCACAGAATTGCCCATTATCCAAGTTTGGAGGGAGAGGGTTAGGCAACGGCTTGGGTTGTAACGGTGTCAACAGTCCCATTTTCATTAGTTTTTTGTAGGCTGTTTAAGGGACATCCCGAGATTGGAGAATTGTCTCCTAGGCTTGGCTTGTGAGGATTGAGTGGCTTGAGGAGCTAGGGCAAAAGAGGTGTGGGCCACTTGCAAGGAATTTGTACTGGGTTTGAAGTGTTTGGGTTTTGCCTCAGACGAGTTGCCAAAAAGTCCCGAAGAGTAGACATCCTCGACTTGGTTTCCGGCTTCAAGAAGAGATTGAAATGTAGGCAAGTATTAAGGCATCAAGTACTTGGCATAATTGGGAGTAAGATTCTTGAGGATGATCTTAACTTGCTCTTTTTCTTGAGGTCGGTCCCATAACTGAGTGGCTTTAGCTCTCCATCGAGCAATGAATTCTGTGAAGGTTTCCTCGGACTTCTGCTTAGTTGTTTCTAGATCTCTTTTTGTGAGTTCAATGTCCGTGTTAAAGGAGTATCGACCAATGAACTCTTTCATCAATTCATGCCATGTTCTTACTCGAGACGAGTCTAGTGACATTAACCAGCGTAAGGCAGGACCTGTAAGGGTTCTCTGAAAAAGTTGGGCCATCTGTTCTTCACTCAGACTCTGAGACTGCATGATGCCGACATATATTTTCAAGTGAGTCCTAGGGCATCCAGTCCCATCAAATTTATCTACATCTGGCATTGTGAACTTTTCTGGCAGACGGACTGTAGGAAATAATGTCATTGCCCCTAATCCAAGGGCGAGATCGTCAGGATCCTTGATATTCTTCAATGCAGTTTCTACCTGAGTTATTCGATGAGCTAATACAGGGTCAAAGGACACTTGATCATCTTCAAAATCTTCAACCAGATCAAACACGGTCTGAGATTCTACAACTTTATCATTTTTCTTTTCAGTCTTCAGGGCCTCAATTTGTGTCTGGACAGAAGTAATAATCTGCGCTTGAAAGGAGTCCAAAATCTGACGGAGTGTTGCTTCATCCATTGTACTTGTTTCTTCTTGTGGAGAGTGTTGACTACTTGGGCTTGACAAAGGTACTCTGGTGAGACGACTCTTTTCACGGACCCAAAGTGGCACGGTTGGTTTAGAACGCCGATGAGCAATTATTACCTAATTAGAAGTAAATCAGGATCAACTATTGACTCGGAAGGTTGGATTCTTAACGACATGATAAAAAGAAATTTGACATGATTTAGCCCAAGTCCGGTTGTAAACATTAAGTCCAAATGCATTATAAGTCTATAAAGACCACAAGGGTGAAAGAAGTTAATTACGGGTCTACCCCTGGTTGGGGTTGAACCTTGGGTCAGACTAATTAGTTTGACCTCCTGATTGCATCTTTTCGATATGAGCTAGGTTGAATCTTTGAACCTAAAAACCAATTGGTCTAACCGATTTGATGTTGTTCAGTTAGATCCATTTGTCAATTGGTCCAACTGGTTTAATTGGTTCAAATTGATTGGTGCATTTTACCAGTTGGGTCGGACCGATACTGCGGGTTTAATTTGAACGGTGTGGATCGGTCCGCCCACTTACCTTTTGGTTAGATTAAATGGAGCAACCCGAGAACACCCACGATAAGTTCGAGTCGTGGCCTACAGGGAAGGTTTCTAGACTCTAAGCTTACTACGTGCAATGCATTTTATCTGGCCACCCCTGCCCAAATACACCTATATACCTTTCGATACGTGGTGACTTGGTTTGATATACCGTATAGGTGATAATCTAAAACCTCAATTCACTTCTCTGAAGCCAAAAACAGCCAGTTTGATCTCCAGTTGAGAGGTGGCGCACAATGCTGAGCAAGGGCCCACTTAAATACCTCTCGTCTAGAATAGACGTAGTCTATCCCCCTCATACAGTAGGGTACAGCGGGACAAGATTTTGCTTAGGCACCGGTTTTGACCAAAAAGTGCAATTGATATACTTAGATTATCTTTTATACCTACGGGTACGAGTTAAGAGTTGTAGCTTTCATAAATGGTTTGGCATCCCACGAGGGGATCGACCACGTACTAGTACTACGTTGGCAATCGGGACATGTGACTGTGTGGCTTACAATAGGTCAAAGGCTCAGGTCGCTCCAGCCTGGGTGCATCAATATATCTCTCAAAATCACCTGATCAGACGGTATTAATGCCCCCAGTTTGATATACCTTAAGGTACGTGACTGGAGTTGTGGTTTTCATGAATGACGTCGCATCTCCGAAGAGACCGGGCCACGCACTAGTGCCACGTTGGCTAAATGGGACGTGTAAGTGAGTAAAGCAGTAAACGTGCATGTGGTGTGTGTAAAGCAGGGTGGGTGTGCCCGGGGCCTTTTTCAAACACATGGGCCCATGGGCCAGATTACGTCATCACATATGGATATCAAATGAATATTGATCAAGAAAATAATCCAAAACCCATCACATCGAAATTAAGATGAAATCAAACACATCACAAATATATCTGTCAAGATCATGGCAAATCAATTAATGAGCATGGCATATAATAATTGATCAAACAAACATTGCAATAGGCATAATTTTTATAATTTTTAAGGTCCAATCAATGATCACTTTCGGGTGATCCAAAATAAATCGAGATTCCAATAGATGTTACATTGATGATAGAATGACAATGGTTGAGATGAGCTCACTCTCAAGAACATTAATTGTGCCAACGTTAGATAAATTCGGATTTTCTGTGAATTAGGAAAATACAATCCGAACTTGCATCGATGATATCTAAGGCTCCCGATAACGAAATCGAGTGAACTCAGGTTCTAAATTAATCTACTCAATGAGATCTACATTTTATTAATAGATGCCTAGACTTAGTTCTCACTAGAATATTCTGTAAAAACGTTTTAACATTGCTGTCCCAACCTTCATTCAGAAATAATTCCAGATTTACAGATTGAACTTGCATCGATGATATCTAAGGCTTCCGATAACGAAATCGAGTGAACTCAGATTCTAAATTAATCTACTTGATGAGATCTACGTTTTATTAAGAGGTTCCCAGACTTAATTCTCACTATAATGTTTTTTAAAAATGTTTTAACATTACTGTCCCAACCTTCATCATTCCATCATTTTCATATGTCAATTTGAATCTTTCATTATTTAGGGGTCATCAAAAAGTGATCCTTAATTGAAAAAAAATGCAATACCAAAAATCATCTACAATCAAGTCATAAAAATAAATAAACAAAAAAAATAAATAAAATAAATCGAACTGAATAATAAAAAAAACTAGGTCATCTTGGCAATGCTCCCATACTTGGGGTTTTTCAAGTTTGATCCTCAATAGTCCCCAGTAGAGTCGCCACTGAAAGCGCCCTCGATCCGCGGGGTACGCGGATCCGCTTTTGACCCTTATGGTTTGGGAGTCGCCACCTAGTTATTATGGTCTAGGAACCAAACTGACTCTAAAATGGATAAAAAAACTAATCTACTACAGAAAATCTAAATTCGGCGATCATGCTACGGGATTGGAAGGTGTTAGGCACCAACCCCGCCCGGCCAATGCCGGTCTCTACTTATCCCAAGTAAGACTACATTGCTAATGACCAAAACCTAGATAAAAAAATAGAAAAATGTTAACTTCGATACGCAAAGGTTCTATTCCCTCAGATCTGGTGAAATTGCTCCTTGTACCGTACTCCTTGCTTTGTTTTGTCTCCGGATCTGATTTCTGATCTCCGAGGCAAGGTATCTCCTTCTTGGATCTGGATGCTTTGAATTTATTATAGATTTTTAGGGTGTTTTTGAAAGGTTTCTAGGTGTTTTTTAGGCTAAAATCGAAGTAGGGGTGTTAGGTAAGGAGTTGGGGCTCCAAAATTAGGGTTTTGGGGAGGTTGTGGAGGCTTCTTCACCTACTTTTTCTAGGATTTTTTCTTTGATACGAAAATAGGGTGTGGAGGCTCCTTTTTATAAAGTTTTTTAGAAGCATTAGGGTTTGATTAGGGTTTCTTTTAGAGTTTTAATTACTTATGAGATGTACTTAGTCTTTAGGGTTTTAATTTAGGGTTTTGACTTTAGCCTTATGAGATTGACTTGATTAGTTTAGATTCGGGTTTTGATTTAGGGTTTTGAATTTAGTCTTATGAGATTGACTTGATTAGTTTAGGTTAGGGTTTTGATTTAGGGTTTTGACTTTAGTCTTATGAGATTGACTTTAGTCTTTCTTAGTTGGCTTTTAATATCTTGACTTTAGTCTTACTTGATTGACTTTAATGTTTCACTTTACATTATTTAATGATTTGTTTATTAATTTCGAAATTTTTAATTATTAAAATTGTAAAATTACCGTTTTGCCCTCGTAGAGAATTTTTTACGTTTTAAGTCATTTATCAATGTTTCAGGATGTTTTGGAATTAATTTTTCGTAAAGAATTCAATGGGAATGTTGGGCTTTGTCATTTATGAAATTTTTTTTGTCAAATGGTCGTGAATTTTATGAGGGGTATTTTCGTAATTTTGTCAAATTTTGTGAAAATTGGCGAAGTGGTTTATTTGATTTCGATTTATTGTTTTATATGTTTTAAATGGGTTTTCTTAAGAGTAATGTAGGCTCTAGGGTTGTTTGATGTTAGGGGTATTTTGGTAATTTGATCATTTTTAGTGATTTTTATCATGAAGCTTCTTTTTGGTCTGCAAGATGATGATTTCTATGTTCCTAGGGTCGTATTTTCCTAGCGTAGCGTGGTTTCTAAGTTTTGTTAGTTCGAGATACCTCATCCGGATTTCTGAAACATATCTGGTAACAAAATAAAGCATTGGAATAAACATCCATCATTGGGAATCGTTGCGATCGGGTTGACGAGTTGATTAATCAGGCGAGTGCAAAAATGGGGTGTCTACAAAATCATTATGGGAAAGAAAAGTTCTTGCAACAACTTGAAAGCCTACAATATAGAAGAATCGACGTCTTTCAAAGCAGCACAAGGAGTCAAGGAGTGTAAAATCTCAATGGGCGAAGAGTTCATTGCCTTGATTAAGAATGAAACATGAGAACTGGTCCCACGTCCTCAAGTTGTAAAATTAGTTACATGTAAGTGGGTGTACAAAGTGAAGAGATTGTCAGATGAAGTAATAAATCATTACAATGTACATTTGGTGGCACGTGGATTTAGTCAATAATATGAAATTGACTTTGATGAAACATTTAGTCCAGTTGTGATTCCAAAGATCACTTTTGTATGTGTGTTGATTGCAATTGCATCAAGTAAATGGTGGAAGCTTTGGCAATTGGATGTTAAGAATGCATTCTTGCATGGAGAGATTGATAAAAAGTTATTTATGGAGCAGCCATGTGGATTTGAGGACCAACAGAAGTTGGACTATGTCTGTAAGTTGCGAAAAGCTCTTTATGGACTAAAACAAGCTCCATGAGCTTGGTATGACAGATTACATAATTTTTAGTTTTTAGTGGTTACGTAGTGGCACCAGTAGATTTGAATCTATTTGTCAAGCAAACAAAATGAGTTGATTACTATTGTGTTAATCTACGTGGATGATCTCATCATTACTGGAGGTGAGACGAAAGAAGTTACATTAATTCATGATAGTCTTTTAGTGAGGTTTGAGATGAAGGAGCTCAAACACTTCCTTGATTTATAAGTAGATCGATGTGATAATGAAATGTTCTTGTCCCAAAAGAAGTATTCTATAGATTTGCTAGGAAAATTTGGGATGGTGAACTACAAGTCAATCTCAATCCCAATAGAAATAAATGGCAAGTTAAGAAGTAACGTGGGAGAGCTATTGGAGGATAGAATCATGTATCGACAGTTAATCCAAAGATTAATCTACTTAACGCTGACACGATCAGATATTGCTTATGTAGTTGGAGTAGTAAGCAGATTCATGCAAAATCTGAGGAAGTCATAGTTGGAAGCAATTCGGTGCATCTTACTATATGTAAAAGGCACAGTTGATTTTGAGATTCTTTATGAAAATAGAGTCTCATGTGAAGTAGTTAAGTACTATGATGCAGATTAGAGGAGTGACTTATCAACACTCAAATCAACTACTGGATATATATTCAAATTGGGTTCAAGAACAATATCTTGGTTTAGTAAAAGACACCCAACAATGTCACTTTTGACGACTGAAATAGAATACAGAACAACAACTATGACATCACAAGAATGTGAATGGCTCATGTAATTGATGACAAACATCAAACAACAGAGTAACTATTCAGTTGGACTATACTGCGACAACGAGAGTACGATTTGATTGACAAAAAATCCAGTGTTGCACGCTCGTACTAAGCACATTGAAGTGCATTATCATTTCATCAGAGAGAAAGTACTGAAAGGTGATATTAGTCTTCTCCCAGTTAATATAAAATAATAGACGGCGAGCATTTTCACAAAGGGATTGTCTTTTTCGAAGTTCTCTAAATTTTGATGGTAGTATAGCATTATGAGTAAAGAGTCAACATTGAGGGAGAATGCTAAGGTCATCACCAGCCTACAACTATTGGATCGATGGAATGGTTCTTAGATTAAGTTAAATAGAGTTAGATTAGGATTCTATTTGTATTATATTAGGATTGTTTTTAATTTAATAGAGTTAGATTATTTTAAGAATTCTAGTTGAGTCAGAAATTTAATTTGTTTTCTATATAAAGACACCCATAGCCATGAGTTAGTGTGTGCTAAACTTTGCCTTAAAAAGAATAAAGTTTTATATTATTTTATTATTCTCTCTCAACTTATCTCATTTATCTTATACGTGTGGTTTAGCATGTGACGTGCTTCTCTTTGTTTTATATATCCGCAATAAGAAAGGATCAAGAAAATTTCAACTCCGCTATGAAGAAATCTTAACATAGTAGTGCACCACATCTCTGGTTATCTACTACTATCTAGCTAACAAGAAAGCTTACTAGAATCTTAACGTTGGAATCAAGGGCATTGAGGAATATTAATAGCTTTATATCTCAAATATCAATTTATAGGGTATTTAATTGAAATTCGTAGTTAGTTGTCCATATTTTATTTAATTGATCGATTAGGTGTTGTAAGCTCTAGATCCATGCTTATTGGGTTTTGAAACCCAACAATTGATATCAGAGCAAGGATTGAGTTCTTACATTTGATCGATTGAGAGATTTGAATGTTCAGTTTTGATATTCTTAATTAGAAAGTGAAAGATTTTGACGAAACCTTGGTTTTACCTATGATTTTGATTCCCAAATCTAACGTCTCATCGTCGACTGTCTATGTGTTCGTCGGATGGTTGAACGATGGCGATCCCACCATCGTCCTTCTCAATCACCAGCCTAAGGGTTGGCGCAACCAACCTCTAGCCTCATTAATGTTGTTGTGTTGTATATGTTCACTATTACGATTTTCAGAACCTAAAGAGAAATTCGTTGGGCACTAAACCCAATACAAATCATAAGAGGCCAGTCTGTTTTTTATTCAAGAATAGACTTGGTCATTAACCCAAGACGAGTCAAGGGGAAGATGCTAAGGACCTTGGTCAATATACCATGGCTAAAGCCCAACAAGTTTGTTGCATAGAATCTAAAACCAATCCATTCAACCTAATCGAACCTTGTCCGGACCCGACCCAAGATTTGATCCGTGAACACTGCATTTGACCTGGTTGGATCGAGTCTTGAACTGATAGGTTGACCCATTTGACTTTGGTCAAAATAAGTTGACTCATTGACTTGATCGATCCTTGAGTTGATTCTATGGGATTAATTGATTTTGTTTGAATATATTGGGGTATTTTTGTCATGCTTTGGTGAATCAACTTTTCTAGAATCCATTAATTCTTTTAAGGTTTGATTTGTAAAATGTTCCATGATCAATTTTCCCCAAAATCCATTGGTTTATGAACCATTTGGGCATGTTTCACCAGTTTAACCAACTTCATAAACTTACATTGTGGCCCTACTTGTATTTTGTAAAAATAATACTTTGTATTTAGGACCTTTTTGCATGCAGGCCTGCTTGTTTGTACCGCAAATGCAAAAGTTTGTATTTATTCAATTTTATGTAGTTTTGTAATTGTAATACTTGGTTGTGTCCAATGAAATTTTTTATGTTTGCTTGGTTACCCCCACAAATGAAAAAAAAAAAAAAATGCAAAGTTAAAAATTAAATAAATAGTTTTATTATGTATAAAGTCTCACATAAAAAAAAACCTTGTTTAAAGGTCAAAAACGTGACATTTTCAAAAAATTGCATTTTTCTATTGGTTCAATCATCTAAGGTATAAGACGCATTTTAAAAAAAAAAATGACATTTGTTGTTACTATGCAACAAACAAAAAACCTGGGAAATTGGAATCCGAGATAAAATTCAATTTCCCATGTGTATTTATGGCACACGTTGAAAAACTCATCTTTTAATTAGGATATCAATACTGTATAAATATTTTTAAGATAAAATTTCTCAAATAGTTATATACTTTTCTTGAAATACTGAAGCAACGTTTTTTTTTTTTTTTCGCAAAATGAGGTATGCTAATGTGCAACACCTTATGAGGACTTAGTATTCTCTATCCCATTTAGTTTTCAATGATACAACTACCCATTTGTCACTGAGTCCAACTAGCCTCACAAAGGTAGTAAGGATTTCACCCTTACTAAGGGCCCTTGGGCTCACCTTGTGAAATCCAAAAACATGATCTGATGCTCTAAGGTTGTAGAGGACAAAATTCTAAGAATTTTGGAAAAAAAAAAAAAATTTAGAAAAAGTTATTTTCCACCTTTGAACTTTAACTTTAATTATGGAGTTAGGTGGAAGTTCAATAGCCTTTCATTTTTAAAACCTTGGATGAAATCCAAAAGAAATAGGTTTATTTATTTATTTTATCTGAGTTTTTCAATGAAATCTAAAGGACTGAGGTGTTGGATTGCTAATGTGATAATTTATTTGAGCAAAACGACCATTAGTAAGACTTAAAATCTTTCTAATTTAGTAAAGAAAATGTTTCTCTTTATCTTTCAGTAGAAAGATAAGATTATGTTGGTCTTTTACATAAGAGTTGTTATAAACTAACTCAAAAAAAGTTACTTGCTTTACATAAGGAAAAAGATCTATAGCTCTATGCACATGCCATGTCAAGTGAGTGAAAAGCGAGTGGCTTCTTTTGAGTTAGGTTATCATTAGTTTTTATACATAATAAATTATTATCTTTTACAAAATTAAATGGTAATATTATTTTAAATTTTTTAAGTTAAATGTCTTGTTTGTAGTAATGCTAATAAATTTATAAATGCTAAGGGAATTTATTATGTAAACAAGCATTTACATTTATGGGAAATGTTCGGCACCCTATTATTTACCTTGGGCTTTGTCCTACGTGTTTTGTCATACATGGGTTAAAAGTATTGGAATGGGCTGATTTTTGGTGAGGATGATCTCTACGGTTAGAAGATCCTCCTCACTAAAAATCAGCCAATTCCGAAATTTCTAGCCCTATGTTTACAAGTTGAAAAATCGTGGACCGTCCATTTTTTGTAAATCATTTTTGATGGGATTAGAAGTTTTGGAATGGGCTAATTTTTTGTAAGGATGATCTCCTCACCATAGAGATCATCCTCACCAAAAATCAGCATATTCCAAAACTTCTAACCCATGTAGGATAAAACATGTAAGGCAAAGCGTAAGGTAAATAGTAGGATGCCGAAAGGGACCCTACATTTATTATGTAAAAAATCAATATACCTTTGCCTTTTCCACTAAAAGTTAAACAGGTAAAGATATTATTGAAAGACTAATGATAAATCGACGTGACAAAACATAAGTAGTTTGTATGTAGATGACATGGCAAGGGCACATAATCGATGATCTTTTTCCTTGTTTATCCCGAAGGAAAAGATATATATGATCTTGTGCCCTTGCCACGTTAGTCGCATATAGACCGTGTATGTTTTGCCGCATCAATTTATCATGGTTTTTATTGAAAAGTGAATGTGGTGCACAATGTTAACGTTTTCATGAGATCTTGGAAGTTAGCATTCTCCTTACAAAAATGGTCATATGTACCTGAAATGTAATTTCATGAAACTGAAAAAGTAATAATAGCAAATATAACCATGCCATATAATCAATATAAATAAAAAATCTAATAAATTTTTTTAGCTCATTTATGGTGAAAGTTTCTTCGAAACCAAGGATGTAAATAACACACATCAAAAGTTGTTGAGAATCATTATGGATGATCTTATCATTGATTACGTAAGATAGCTTGCTATCTTATCAAGGAGGGCCCCCTCAACCCCTTCAATTTAATAGTCTTTCATCTTTTAACCCCTTGACCCCAAACATGATGACTTTGTTGTAAGCATATGCAAACTCTAGTGTGTGTCTATAAATAGGAAAATGCTAAAGTAACATTAAAATTAACATCAATTCTCACATTATTGATATAGATGTATGTACAGAACCATAAATATTTTTCATCGAGATACGAATGAAAAGCTTTTATGGCTATGTGTGCACTTCCACATCAACAATGTGAGAACCGATGTCAATTTTAATGTTACTCTAGCACCACTCATATATATATATATGAGTCCTGTTCGACACCCTACGTTTTACCCCACATGTTTTGTCTGACATGGGTTATGGAATGGGATGATTTTTGATGAGGATGATCTTTATGGTGAGGAGATCGTCCTCATCAAAAATCAGCCCATTCCAAAGTTTCTAACCCCATCAAAAATGGTTTACAAAAAATGGACGGTCCACGATTTTTCAACTCGTAAACATGGGGCTAGAAATTTTGGAATTGGTTGATTTTAGGTGAGGAGGATCTTCTAACCGTAGAGATTATCCTCACCAAAAATCAGCCTATTCCAAAACTTCTAACCCATGTAGGACCAAACACATAAGAGTAAAGTGTAGGGTGCCGAACATTTCCCTACATATATATATATATAGGATAGCTTTATTACGACCCCTATTACGACTCACTTTGCGACTCACCGTTTGTCTTATATGGCAAAAATGTTTGGAATGGGCTGATTTTTTTGTGAGGATGATCTCTGTGATGAGGGGATTATCCTGGCAAAAAATCATCCCATTCCAAAACTTCTAACCCCATCAAAATTGATTTAAAAAAATTGGACGGTCTAAAATTTTTCAACTTGTAAACATGAGGCTAGAAGTTTCATAATGAGCTGATTTTTGGCAAGGATGATCTCCTCACCATAGAGATCATTCTCACAAAAAATCAACCCATTCCAAACATTTTTGCCCATATAAGACAAAACGGTGTGTCGCAATGTGAGTCGTAATAGGGGTCATACTTACAAAATCCAGCCAATTCTAAAATTTCTAACCCCAGTTTTTAAGTTGAAGAATCATCGACCGTTAGTTTATAAACCACCTTTGATGGGGTTTGACGTTTCGAGATGGGCAGATTTTTTTTTGTGAGAATGATTTTCTCACCATAGAGATCGCCGTCACATAAAATCAGCTCATTCAAAACTTTTAACCGATATAAGCCAAAATTTTGACTAGGAATTTGGCTGTTGAATCCAACCATGTTTATATATATAGGGTTAGGTTCAAGGGGCATATGAGAAAACATATGTAAAAACAATGTAACATTTATAAATTTTCAAAATATGGGTTAGAAATTTTGGATTGAGCTGATTTTTTGTGAGGATGATCTTTATAATGGGAAGATCATCCGGAAAAAAAATCAGTCCAATCTGAAACTTCTAACCCCATTAAAAGTGATTTATAATGCGTACCGTCGATTTTTTCCCAATTTTTGTCAATAATTTGTAAATCACTTTTGATGGATTTAAAAGTTTCTGATTGAGCTGATTTTTTGTGAGGATGATCTTCTCATCATACTGATCATCCTTACAAAAAATCAGTTCAATCCAAAACCTCTAACCCATATTTTGAAAAACTATTGTTTTTTCATTGTTTTAACGTGTGGCCCTTGAACCGCCCCCATATATATATATATATATATATATATATATATATATATATATATATATATATATATATGGGGTATGTGGGGGCAGTTCAAGGGCCACACGTAAAAACATATGAAAAAACAATGGTTTTTCAAAATATGGAGATTTTACATTGACCTGGTTTTTTTGTAAGGATGATCAGTATGATGAGAAGATCATCCTCACAAAAAATCAGCTCAATCAGAAACTTCTAAATCCATCAAAAGTGATTTACAAATTATTGACAAAAATTGAGAAAAAATCGACGGTCCGCATTCTAAATCACTTTTAATGGGGTTAGAAGTTTCAGATTGAACTGATTTTTTTTTTTTTTCAGATAATCTTCCCATCATAGAGATCATCTTCACAAAAAATCAGCTCAATCCAAAATTTCTAACCCATATTTTGAAAATTTATTAATGTTACATTGTTTTTACATATGTTTTCTCATATGTCTCTTGAACCTGACCATATATATATAAATATGTATGTATATATGTATGTACATATATACATATATATATGGGGCGGTTCAAGGGCCATATGAGAAAACATATGCAAAAACTTTTGTTTTTCAAAATAAGAGTTAGAGGTTTTGGATTGAGCTGATTTTTTGTAAGGATGGTCACTATGATGAAAAGATCATCCTCACAAAAAATCAGCTCAATCAGAAACTTCTAAATCCATCAAAAGTGATTTACAAATTAGTGATAAAAATTAGTAAAAAATCGACGGTCCACATTCTAAATCACTTTTAATGGGGTTAGAAGTTTCAGATTGGGCTGATTTTTTTTTTTTTTTTTGGATGATCTTCCCATCATAGAGATCATCCTCATAAAAAAATCAGCTCAATCCAAAATTTCTAACCTATTTTAAAATTTTTTGAAAAACGAAAGTTTTTACATATGTTTTCTCATATGGCCCTTGAACCTGACCCTATATATATATATTGACTAAAGAAAATCCCTAAGATGAATTAGAGAGAATCTCATATATAGGTTATCTCCCAAGAAACACTTAGTTTAATGTCTTCAATCAGACCTATTTGAATCAACACTCTAAAGACTCAAAACTTATAAACACTTGGGTTGCCTACCAATAAGTACTAAATTGTGTTTAGTGATCACTAATACATTTCAAAATGTATTATTCTTGATTTTATCAAAATGATCATGATAACTCGACCAAGAAATCCTTAGCTTGACTGGGAGTTTGGTTCAAAATTTCCCTCTATAAATTGAATAGTCGTCCGTCCATGTAAGAAAAAGTAGATCAACTGAGCCTCGTTCGATCCTATGGTGTAGGCATTTGACTGTGAAGTCATTAAATATTTCTCAAATTTGGAAAAATTCATCATCTACTGGCCTACTAAAATCGTAATTGGCATTCTTAGGTAGAATTTGGACATGAATTTCTTTTATAAACAGTCCCATATCGTGATTGAATTGGAGACTGAAGAATTTAGGTATGTTGTTGCATGATCTTATAGCGATAATGGGAATAGACAGAGTTTTACATTCTCTTCATCTAAATTTTGATTCCTAAATATTTGAAAGATAGTCAAATGTTTGTTGAGACGAGTAAATTATTGTTCACTCTCAAACCGTGAAATTTAGGTATATATTAAATATAAATATAAATTATTTATATATTTCAAACACTTAATGCATATCAGACTGAAAGATGATTGTTTCAAAACCAATACAATTCGTTTTCACATCAGATTCTTATAAGAGAACTCCCATTGAGGCATCTTGAAGACTTGAAGCTTGCATCCAAACAAAAACGCATTAACATTATAAAAATATATGCGACGACTTCCTTGTGTGGTCTTTCTTAGTCCTTACATGAGAAGTCCAAGTTATATGGAATTCTATGGAAGCGTGTAGGGTTCTTTTGAGAAAGACATCTGTGGTCCTCTGCCCACTAATTATCCCTTATGACTTTAAACCGTGTAGGGTTCTTGCTTGAATGGTTGAGAATAAGTAAACGATGGAGTGCAAATAAGGATCATTGAATTACAGATAAGGATCATTGAATGGTTGAGAATTTAGAGAGCTAGCTGTAATTGGCATCAATATGAAGAAAATAATTGAATGATTGAGAATAAGTAAACGATGGGGTGCCACTAGAAAAGCTCTCGTATTTTTCTTTTATTAGATTTATATTTTTTGGGCTTAGAATTTTATTAGCCTAATCATAATTGTAAATAACTACTGAAATTATTTCAACAAGTGTAATAATGTTGAGATTATAATTTGTGCTAAACTTTTGTAATATTTGAATCCTGTGTTTTAATCTTTAATTGGGGCGATAAATAATTTAAGAAATTGGGGTGTAGTAAGTAAAAGTTGGGGTGCCAATACCAGCTCTCATTATTTATCGTCACGTGATTGATGAAGGTTGGGGTCAGGCACCAGATCCACACCCCCCTTCATAAGTGTTTGCTAAGTCTTCTGTCTTTCCCCAAATGAAAATATAAAATCTTCATGCGAATCATACTGGGCTTTTTGTAGATCCATAATAATTCGAAAGCCCAACAACTTGGCCCATTAACAAGGACTCACAAAAAAATATATACAGGGACAGTTGGGAATTTTGTTCCTCAAAAAGGGATATTTTCTCAAGAAATCGTGAACTAATATGTTTTTTAATAGAAAAATAATAATAATAAAATTGTTGGTCCAAACAAATTTCTTAATAATGATTGTAGTGGTTCTTAAAAGGAAATAATGTTGAAATTGAAAAATCAATTAACAATCAAATTATTGGATTTCCAATTTCGAGACCCTAACATAGCATACCCATTGGGTTCTTGTGGCATAGAGAATTTAACAGATTTTCTCTCACATGCTCTGATTCTGTTCCTCAAAAATTAACCTCAATTATTAATCCAATTTTAAGCTTAACAAATAATTACAAAATCTTTAGGACTCTAAACTTGTTTCTTGTATCCTTAAAAAGAGAGCTGCTATTGACACCCAACTTTACTTATTACACCCCAATTAAAAATGAAAAAAGGTAAATGAATGAGAAAAAGTAAAAGTTGGAGTGCAAATATAAAAACTCTCTTCTAATTATTTTTTTAGACTTATACTGAAATTGTTTGAATGAATGCTATAATGTTTTGTAATGTTGAGATTATAATTTTAGCCAAAGCTTTGTAATGTTTTAAGAATGTGTTTTAATCTTAATTGGGGTGTATAAATAATTAAGAATTTGGGGTGTAATAAGCAAACGTTGTGTTTCTGTTTCTTCAAAAATAACCTCAATCATTAACACTAATTTAGAGCAATAAATTAGTTTACAAAATTTTTAGGACTCTAAACTCAACGTGTAAAATTAATTACTATTAAAAAAAATTAATATTAAAAAAATATTCATTTCTTGCATCTTAAAAAGGAGTACAAGTTCCAACGACTTCAATTAATTAATATTAAAATAAAAAAATTTCATTTATTGGTTCTTTGACCTTATTTTATATAAAAATTCTAATTATATTTATATAAATATATATGAAGAAATAATTGTAAAATGAGGTTAAAAACTCAAATTTTAAAAATAGCTCACTTGCTTAATCTCGACCACGAATTTTTTTAGTATTATTCTTTTTTTACAATTAATTGTTTATGTTTAGAGTCGTAAAGATTTTGTACTCTTATTTGTTACGCATAAATTATGATTAATGATTAAGGTTAGTTTTGGAAGAAGAAAATCACAGCGAGGAATCAAGGATATTGAGGAATATTATTTTGTCCATATTAATAGCTTTATATCTCAAATATGTATATATGTCCCTCCACATAGAGTGGTATATTTAATTTGAATTCGTAGTTAGTTGCCCATATTTTATTTAATTGATCGATTGGGTGTTGCAAACTCTAGATCCATGCTTATTGGGTTTTGAAACCCAACAATTGATATTCTCAATTAGAGAGTGAAAGATTTTGAAAAAACCTTCGTTTGATTTTGATGTCCAAATCAAATGTTGCATTGTCCTTCTCAATCGCCCACACTAATGTTGTTGGGCCTAAACCCAATCTAAGGGACAAGGGGTTGGCCTATTTTTTATTCAAGAGTAGCCCTGGTCATTAACCCAAGACGAGTCATGGGGAAGATGCTAAGGACCTTGGTCAATAGACCATGACTGAAGCCCAATAAGTTTGTTGCACAGGATCAAAACCCGATCCATTCTACCAAATCGAACCTAGTTAGGACCTGATGCAAGATTTGATCCATGAACACTCCATTTGACCTGTTTGGATCCAATCTTGACATGATATGTCGACCCAATTAGACTATGGTCAAACAAAGTCGACTCATTGACTTGATCGATCATTTAATTGATTGGGTGGGATTAATTGATTTTGTTTTGAATTGCATTTGGGTTATGTTTATCATGCTTTGGTGAATCAACTTTTCAAGAATCCCTTTTCTTTTAAGGTTTGTTTTGTAAAATGTTCCATAATCAATTTTTCCTAGAATCCATCTGTTTATGAATCATGTATGTTAGAGATCATTTCCATGCCTCATGTTAAATATTTGCTTAATTCATGCATTTTTGCAGATATTTATGTGTAGTTAAATGACCCAAATATTATATGATTTACTTGCAAGTATCCCGAAGGCAATATGGTGCAAATGAGGAGCAATTGTGCAAAATTGGGACTCCGCTACACTCAAGGCATAAGAAAGAGAAAATCACCAAAGTAAGGATAAAATAAAGCTCCACACCACCATGGCGTGACCAATATGGGTGGTGACGCGGGTAGGAGATCATGACTGGCCCTACGCCTGCTCCTGCTCCTACTTGTTGATGATGGAAATCGCTAATCTCACACATATACCAACCTTCGAATGTGCCAACTGGGCTATAAATAGACTCCTTAGGTTGTAGTTTTTGAAAACGCCACAATTGTAAATAGATTAGGCTAATTTAAGACTAATCTTCTTCCCCAATTCCCTATGATTTTCTACAATTTTGAGAAAGAGAGAGAGAGAGAGAGAGTGTGTGTGTGTGTGTGTGTACTTGAAGTTGCAATTAATGAAGAATTGTTTGCTATATGTATTTATTCTTCTTTCCTTCAATATCTTGCAATGAAAAGTGATTAGACCCCTCCATTGAAGAGGTTTGCAGACACCACGTTTTAGTCCGAATCATGCCCAAGAGATCAAAAAAACATTTGGAAGAAGGATTTGATACAAGAGAACAACCATAAAGATCCATGGGCTTTGTCAAAAAACCCGTATCCAACTCCTAAGTCCAATCTAGTCATAAACCCAATTTCAAACCTCTCTAAACTCATTCATATTCCTAATCCAAGCCCAAATCTAAATCTTCAACCCTCAAAAGCCTATGTGCATCAAGGTGGACACATGTCACCTCCATACTATGTGAAAATCCTAAATTTTAATCAAAAAATTTGTTGGGCTTAGCCTGACGAATTTGAAAATCTAAAATTTTACTGCCTTTCGACTACGTTTTTAGTCTCTTTCTTTATCTCTCTCTCTCGATCGACCTCTCTCTTTCTCTCTGTCTCGCTTGATCAACCTCTCCATCTCTCTTCGACCAACCTCACTCTCTCTCTCGATCAACCTCTCCATCTTTCTCTTTCTCACAATTTCTTTTTCAATCAACCCCTCTATCTTTTTCTTTGTCTCCCTCAATCGATTTTATATCCCCCTCTATCTGATCGATTGATCTCTCTCTCAATTTATTTTCCTCGATAGATCTCATTTCCTACTCTATTTGATCGATCGTTCTCAATCTAGATTTAATCCTCATTCTCTCTATCTCATATCTCATATCTCGAAGTGATCTCTCGATCTTGCTACTTGTCTATGATAGCTCGAAGTGATCTCTCATCTTTCGATCACATTGGTCACAAATGCACGGTCACCTGCTGCATCACCCCATGCAACAAGCCAGGAATCATTTCGACTTCGGCTAAGTAATCTTTTCTTTATATAGATTGTATTAGAGTGTTTTAATCGATATATTTAGATTTGGATTGACGATTTAGGTTTTATAGGCTGATCCATCATTTTTTTTCCTTTTTTCATTGCATTTTCATCTTGATCGATCGCTTTGGTTGATTCTGTGAGCTCCAAAATGAAATTTTATAAATATTGAGAATGTTGTAATAGAATTCGAGCATTGTATGCATACAGGCTTTGTTTTCATGGTATAATTCATGTTGTTGATCACAACATTTGAGATAAGATTTTGGTTTTTTAAGAATGTGACTTGGCAGGAGGTTATACTGATTTGGATCGGTTGATTCGGGTTAGAAATGGCCCGATTCTTTTATATCAATGTTTAACCTCAATGGCCCAATTTTTTATTTTTTAAAGATAAAGTGCTACCTTATTTTCTTGATTTTTAGCTACCTAAAATTTTTTTTGCTTATGATTAGAAATTTTGGAGTCTTTGGTCAGTCTGGTTTTTGTGTTATGACCCATCTAAGAAATGTCACACTGATCGAAAATGTTGTGGGGGTCAATTAGTTGATGGGCATTTGTATGTTATGGTTCTAAATGGACCCCATGAAATATGTCCATACTATATAAGTTAGCTTTATTTACATGCGTGTATGTCCCTATGTAATAAGGAGATTGCAATTTAATTAGGCCATATTCTTCTGATCTTCTTTCAATGCCTTTTGATTTGTTAGATCTCCTCAAATGGGACCCTTAGAGAATAATAATTGGTGGGTTGTTACCTTTGCATATAACTTTCGATTTGATTGATTGCTTGTATCAGTTTTGATTCACCTACTACTTACAAATGGAACTAATTACAAATTTCTTATTTTAGTCTATTGTAATTTGGATAGTGATGAGAAAACAAGTCTATCAACACCTTAGACTGTGAACAGATAAAAATTGGTAACCTTGTCTACATGTTCTGAGCAGAAGCTAAATGCAAAAAATTGTAATCCATGGTACGGTTTTGCCACATTGAAAGTGGTGTTCATCTCTCCACCTTGTAGTCATGTTGTGTTCATTGATACCCATTGAAGGTGGTAGATAGAAAAGAGTAATTGCTAATGGTGTTGTGATGGCATGGCACAATGCAAGCCTAATTTTGGTGTGTTAACAGGAAAAATTGCCTAACATAATGATGGTCTCAAGACCTCAGACCACCTAATGTGAATGCTAATCTAACAACCAGCTTCAATATTATTCACAATCCACATCAATGCTTAACTTGTTCAAGGCTATACTCCTCCACTTGTTTGATTGAAGAACCTTCATTGCTTCATTTCTGAATTTTGACACATGGACCCGACAAAAGTGAGCTTTTTTCTTTTTGAAAAGTCACAAAGAAGTTCTTTTACACTTTAGAAAATATTGAAACTTGCAACAATGGAAATAACCGAGAGTATTTAGATATGAAAAATGGGAAGCCTTTATAGACTTTAAAAATTTGTAAAACTTGTAAACTTCAAACCCAAAGTGAAGTCGTGCATCGAAATCCTAATACAAGTCAAATTTGGACTAATTTCATTTTTCTCATGGATATTGAATATTGATTGGGTTTTTCTAAATTGGTTCTCCATCTATTTCAAGGTTAGCGTTCTCATCTTTCAGAAGAAAAGAATTATGTGGAACATGCTTGGGTGGTTTGAAAGAAAGGAGAAGGCAGGTTGATGGAAAGGAGCTTGGTGTTATTGAAGTCATTATTTGCAATGTGTAAACTCTTTAAAGAGTTTAGGGCAACTTCGAGGATTTGTTGTTTGGTAGGATTCAAGGAGTAGGGGGAGTCTCAATAGCAAATTTGCTTTGCTTTAATGTTTATATATGTTTTTTAATTTTTCCTATTTTGTTCTTTTCTGGATGATCCACTTCACATCCACCACCAGTCTTTCTATTAATGAGACCTCTTTGCCTATCAAAAAAAATAAAAATAAACTAATGCTAAGCATTATAGGTGGGATTTTTTCTTTTATCTAAAATGAAGAATCCAACAACACACTATAAAAAAAAAAAAAAAAAAAAAAAAAAAAAAAAATAATAATAATTGCAAAAGAGGACCTAAACCGTTTTATTTAAAAATGGCACTAAACCGTTTTACTTTTTAAAATCGTTTTATTCATATTTTAAACGACCTAATCTCCGTCTCATTCTCTTTCTCTCTTTCTCTCTCTCTCTCTCGCAAAGCCGTTCTCTCTCTCTCTCGCAAAGCCGTTCTCTCTCGATCTATTCTCTCTTTCTTGTCGACTCTCTGTGTCTTCTCTATCTCCTTCTTGAGGTTCGATGCTGAGAAGCTATCCTGAATCCATATCGAAGAAAAAATATTGAAGAAATCCAACCAGTTTGAGAGGAACAACTGTTCCTTGAGATTCAACAGTTCTTTTCTACAACAACCCGAAAGATGATAATCTGAGAAAAACTTGAGCAGAGGGAATCTGATTTTCTGGCGTTGAATTTGTACATCTAAATATAGATTGGAATAGTTGGAGGTCTCTCTCTCTCTCTCTCTTTGTGTATCTGTTCTTGTATCACACACACACACACTCACTCTCTTTCCACAACTTCCCAGATCTTGGGTTCGCGCACACTCTTTCTCTCCACAGCTACCCAAATTTAGGGTTCGTAGAGAGCAGAAGTCGAAAATGGTGGATTGAATGACGATGGATTGATTCAATCAAAGAAACCCTAGTTTTCTTCTGCACTTGGCTTCTTCTTCAGTTTTTCTGCAAAGGTAAGATTTCCTTAACAAATCTCTCTTCAGATTCAACAAAAACCTTAAAAGAAAAAAAAATTCCAAATTTCAGTAATTTAACTTTCCAAAATCATCAATTTCAGTTTTTTTTCTTATAATTTGTTGTTATTGTTGTTGTTTCATCTTCATTAGATTACTAAATGAAGAAGGAATCTCACTTCTGAATTTCAAATCAAAACTCATCGACAACAATGAATTCTATTCCTCCATTCACTATGTCCAAATCAATGAATCTCACTTCCAAAGTCTATGGGTTTATTTGTTTCTTTTGTTGTCTTTGGTACAGAGTTTTCTACTCTCTTCATAAGATGTGCTAGGTTTCTTTTGATTCTTTTTTTTTTTTCTTCTAGTTTGGTTTGCTAAGATTTGTGGTTCTGCCCTACTATGTTCAATTAGATTGTTTAGTAGGAATCATATTGAAGTTTATTGGATTTCGGGTGGTTTTTTCTATTGATTTTATATTTTAGTGTTGTTCTCAAACTGGTTGAATTACTAAGTTGCATAGTTTTGAACTATACTGACTTTTATTTTAATTTTTCTTGTGGTTCTTTTGGTTAAGATGTTTGGTACTGCTCTAATTTAGCTGGAATATTGGGTTTTTGTGGTTCTTTTTATTGTTTTGGTTTGCTAAGATTTGGAATTCTGCTATAAGTTTTTTATTTTGTTTCAATTATTATGTTGTCTACCAATATGACTACTAAATACTTCTTTGCTCTCTGCACTTGTTCCATGTTAAAAATCACAGAATTTTAGTTTCATTTTAAAGAGTTCTATAGCTTGTTAGGGTGGATGGTTGACTGATCCTAACACACTGAGGTCTCCCGTGTGAGTTCGGGGAACCCGTTATGTTCTAGCTTCTTCGATACATCAGCAATCTTGATTGGTTGAGGATATGTATACTTAAATTATATGCCAAGGGACTGGTTTTAAGGATCAAAAGAAAATGTAAAGCAGGTTTTACGATCAAAAGCTAGGGAGAGCACATTCCCAAACATTACCTAAGTCATTGACGTGGTTGCGGCTATTGAGGTGTAGTAGGGTTAATGGTAAAATGAGGCATTCAAATTAATTTTTTCTTTTCTTTTTTGATTATCAATATCTTTACATGCATGGAAATTAACGCATTTGCTGATTTCAAATGACTGTATTTGGCTTTGGTCCTTGGAAGTTATAGTTTGTTTGGTGTTCTTTTATTGCCTTTGAACAGCTGATCTAATAATTTTATACTGTCAATGCCATATATCAAAGCACATTAGTCGACTGTTTTGAGAAGCAGTAATCACAGATTATGCTTCTTTACAGTACATATGGCTAGTTGTATACAAAGATCAATATGTTCTTGAATGGCAACCTTGGACGTGTACCTCGTGTATGGAAAAGGCATGTGAGAGCTTTTCAACCATCTTGTACTGATATGAGTATTGCTCTTCTATCTGATAGTTGTCCATTAAGTAGTAATCTGCACTTGAATTTTTTTTCAATATAAGCTTTTAAGTTTCATTTTTCTCTTAAGGAATTCCATAAGAGAGTGCTGTGAAAGTGCTTTTTCTGCCATTTTGCTGAGCCTCTACAAGACTGCATTGGTACCTGTTATATCAGTCACCCTATTCCATTTTGTTTTTAGAACATGTGACCCATTGATCTGATTAGTAAGTTGTTGAATTCTTTTGATTCTTAAATAATTTTTGTAATATTTAGTATTATGAAGATTAAAGTTATTGTTGGGTTTGTGAGGAGGATACAATCGCGGTGTGGGAGAAATAATATGATTGGTAAAGAGGTGAAAGAAGATCGGTTTTTGAAGCTAAAAAGGATGAAAGTGCCTGATTTTGTCAGTTGGGCGAGCACTGGGGACTCGTACGAATGTGAGAATTGGTGTTTAAAGAATTGTTATTGCACAGCTTATTTGTTTGATAATAATATTGGGTGTATGTGGTGGAGTGGAAAGTTAATTGACATAGCGACGTTCTCCAAGGATGGGGTGGATCTTTACATCCATTTAGCACATTCAGAACTCAGTAAGTTTTTTTTTCCCACTTTATAATGCCATATCTAGCCAATAATAGGCTTCGAATGTGACTCTATTTATTGCAACTAGCATTGCTATATCCGTAAGATACAATGGGACATCCAAGAAAGTGTAAAAATTTAGTTTGTATTGTAGTGTACACTTATTACCCAAATATTGGATCATGGGCAATATTTGGTATTTTGAGTTTTGGTTATGTTTGTCTTTGTAGAAATGTGACTCGTTTGGGGTTGCAGGATAATGAAATCGAATGGGGAAATTCGGGTGATTTGGTTCGGGAGGTCTGAGAGAGAGGTATAAGGAGAAATCCAGAGCCGCAATTTCTCTGTCACTTGTTTAGGTCTGGCAAACCATGTAAATTTTGTTATATTCTGTGTTGGTGTTCTTTTAAAAAAAAAATATCTTCATGGATTTATTTGGGGTTCCATGCTTACAGTTTCTGTTGAAGTTTGTTTTTGTTTTCGTTTGTTTCTCTTCAATTAGTATTGTTACATCTGGTTTTATTGCTCTGATCTGTAATCATTAGTGTTAGAATTGTCTTCCTCTGTAGTGAAGATCTGTTGATTAAGCTGACAATTTCATCTAATATAGTGGTCACAACTCATCTATACTGATTGATTTCTTAAAACTAGATCATGCAAAAAAGTCGTAACCATTGTACCCAGAGCTATCACATCTAAATTTAGTTTCCATTGGAATCAACCCCTTGATTGGTTCTACCTTCTATTTTTTATGCATTATGAATTTTGTTTTCTTTGCGGAACTCTTAAGGCTTACAAAAAGTTACGAAGACGATGAAAAATGGGTTTGGGAGGCACCTCTCAGTCAATGCGACATTTACAATATATATGAACCTTTTGGAACTTATAATGAGCTCAAATCACCAATTTGTAGGGAGGAGAATTGGATTGGTGGGTGTTTTAGAGTTCCAATGCAGTGTAAGAGAAGTAAACTTATATCAGATGAGATGAAAGTAGATGGCTTTCTCATGTTGAAAAGGGTAAAGTTGCAGGACATTTTATGGTCATTTGAGCGAAACCTAAGTTCATGTTCGGTTTTCAGTCAAGATGCTTGTTTGATTTATGTTGCCTTATTAATTATGAAACATAACTAATGTTCATCATGGGAATTATATCTAACGTAAATATCCATCCATTTAAATTTTGTCTAATCTAAACATTTTTTTTCTAATAATTATTTTTTGTATGCAGGAGAAAAGAATTTTAAGAGATTTATCGTTTTATTCGTTCTCATTGCTGGATCAATTATCTTGGGTGCTTTAGCCTGCATTTTTTGTTGGTTGAAAACGAAACAAAGAGGTAAGTTCCTATATATTCACTATTTTTTTTTACACCCATGTAGGTAATCTTCGTACATTTTATTTTTCAATTTGTCAAAATTTCAAAGCTAAATGTAAAATTGGAAAAAAGAAAAAGATGGAGTTTGTAGATATTATTAATTCAGGTAAAAATATAGGGAAGTGTAGAGATTCTCCACAAGCAAATTTTCTCGAAGATCATGCAAGGGGAAGAAAAAGCCTAGAACTACCATTATTTGACTTCAGGACCATCGCAGAGGCTACAAACAACTTCACAAATAAGCTTGGGGAAGAAGGAGGATTTGGTCCTGTTTATAAGGTAGATCTTTAATTTATTAAATGTGTGACATTGACCAATTTGAAAATGAACATATCCTTCCATGGATTTTGTTTTTTTAGGGTAAGCTACTTGATGGACCCGAAATAGCGGTTAAAAGACCATCGAGAAACTCTGGACAAGGCATAGAAGAGTTCAAGAATGAACTTAGGTTGATATCCAAACTCTAACACAGCAATCTTGTTAGGCTCATGAGTTTCTGCATTGTAGGGGAGGAGAAGATAATACTCTACGAGTAGATGGCTCATAAGAATCTTCATACCTTTCTCTTTGGTTAGTATACCCAACTACTCGTGTTTATTTGAAAGATTTTAAATTAAATATATACAAAATGCACCAAGAGTATATCACTAACATATTGATGTTACAGTCATATGTTAATGGTATATTTCACTAATTACCTGTATAGGGATTAGAAAGTTGAGGTCCTAACTTAAGCTTAGTGATAACATATCGTAATATGGTATGCACGTTAGATCCAACCAGACGAGTATTGCTAGATTGGAGTAAACACTTTAGCATTGTTGATGGTATTGCTTGGGGGCTTCTTTATCTTCATTGTGATTCTCGACTAAGAGTGATTCATCGAGATTTAAAAACCAGCAACATTCTTTTGGATGAGGATATGAACCCCAAAATTTCAGATTTCGGCATGGCAAGGATATTTGGTGGGAAGCAAACACTAGAAAAAACTAAAAAAGTTGTTGGAACATAGTAAGTATCACTTCATGAATTAACCTGTTTATTTGGTTATAGTCCTTATCATGCAATGTCTACAAACATGAATTCAAATCCATTATTCATGGGAGTCGTGTTCTCAAAAAAAAAAAAAAAAAAAACCACAATGTTAATTCTTTCTGTTATGTAATAAGTACTTAATGCCACTATTTTTCAAGAATTTTCCATGACAGACACGACATCGTAATCATGTCTCAAATACATGATATTCAGAAAAATCTCAATTTATTGAAATATTTTCTTGTTAGTGTAGCCCTGGTCAGTTACCCAAGACGAGTGAAGGGGAAGATGCTAAGCACCTTGGTCAATAGACCATGACTGAAGCCCAATAAGTTTGTTGCACATGATCAAAACCCGATCCATTCCACCAAATTGAACCTAGTTAGGACCTGATGCAAGATTTGATCCATGAACACTCCATCTGACCTGTTTGGATCCAATCTTGACATGATATGTTGACCCAATTTGACTATGGTCAAAAGAAGTTGACTCATTGACTTGATCGTTCCTTTAGTTGATTAGGTGGGTTTGATCCATGAACACTCCATCTGACCTGTTTGGATCCAATCTTGACATGATATGTTGACCCTATTTGACTATGGTCAAACGAAGTTGACTCATTGACTTGATCGTTCCTTCATTTGATTGGGTGGGATTAATTGATTTTGTTTTGAATTTCATTTGGGTTATATTTATCATGCTTTGGTGAATCAACTTTTCAAGAATCCCTTTTCTTTTAAGGTTCATTTTGTAAAATGTTCCATAATCAAATTTTTGTAGAATCCATCTGTTTATGAATCATTTATGTCAGAGATCATTTCCATGCCTCATGTTAAATATTTTCTTAATCCATGCATTTTTGCAGATATTTATGTGTAGTTAAATGATATTATATGATTTATCTTGCAAGTGTCCCGAAGGTATAGAGTGCTAATGAGGAGCAATTGTGCAAAATTGGGACTCTACTACACTCAAGGCATAAGAAGGAGAAAATCACCAAAGTAAGGATGAAATAAAGCTCCACACCACCATGGCGTGACCAATATGGGTGGTGACGCAGGTGAGAGATCTCGACTAACCCTACGCCTGCTCCTGCTCCTACTTGTTGATGATGGAAATCGCTAATCTCACACATATACCAACCTTCAAATGTGCCAATTGGGCTATAAATAGACTGCTTAGGCTGTAGTTTTTGAAAATGCCACAATTGTAAATAGATTAGGCTAATTTAAGACTAATCTTCTTTCCCAATTCCCTATGATTTTCTACAATTTTGAGAGAGAGAGAGAGAGTGTGTAATTGAAGTTGCAATTAATGAAGAATTGTTTACTATACGTATTTATTCTTCTTTCCTTCAATATCTTGCAATGAAAAGTGATTAGATCCCTCCATTAGAGAGGTTTGCAGACACCACGTTTTAGTCCGAATCATGTCTAAGAGATCAAGAAAACATGTGGAAGAAGGATTTGATACAAGGGAACAACCGCAAGATCCATGGGCCTTGTTAAAAAGCCTGTACCCAACTCTTAGACCCATTCTAGTCATAAACCCAATCTCAAACCTCTCTAAACTCATTCATATTCCTAACCCAAGCCCAAATCCAACTTTTCAACCCTCAAAAGCCCATGTGCACCAAGGTGGACACATGTCACCACCACACTACGTGAAAATCTTAAATTTTAATCAAAAAATTTGTTGGGCCTGGCCTGATAAATTTTAAAATCTAAAATTCTACGGTCTTTCGACCACATTTTCAGTCTCTTTCTCAATCTCATCTCTCTATCTCGATTGACCTCTCTGTTTCTATCTATCTCTCTCGATCGACGTCTCCATCTATCTCTCGACCAACCTCGCTCTTTCTCTCTCTCTCTCTCTCTCTCTCTCTCTTTCTCTCTTTCGATCGACCTCTCCATCTCTCTTTCGATCGACCCCTTTATCTTTTTCTTGATCTCTCTTGATCGATCTTATAGTCCCCTCTATCTGATCGATCGATCTCTCTCTTTCTCTCGATCTGTCTCCCTTGATAGATATCATTTCCCACTCTATTTGATCGATTGTTCTCAATCTAGATCTGATCCTCGTTCTCTCTACATCTCATCTCTCATTTCTCGAAGTGATTTATCGATCTCGCTACCTGTCTCTAATAGCTCGAAGTGATCTCTCATCTCTTGATCACATTGGTCACAAAGGGCACTGTTACCTATTGCATCACCTCATGCGATAATCCAAGAATCATTGCGACTTCGGGCTAAGTACTCTCTCTAATCCTTATTTTCTATACAAAGATTGTATTAGGATTTTTTATCCGATATATTTAGATTTGGATTGACGATTTAAGTTTGATAGGCTGATCCATCGTTTTTTTTTTTCCTTTCCTTTTTTTCATTGTATTTTCATCTTGACCGATTGCTTTGATTGATTCTGTGAGTTCCAAAATGCTGAGAATATTGTAGTAGAATTCAAGTATTGTATGCATACAGGCTCTGTTTTCATGGTATAATTCATGTTATTGATGACAATATTTAAGATAAGATTTTGGTTTTCTATAAATGGGACTTGATAGGTGCTTATACCGATTTGGATCGGTTGATTCGGGTTAGAAATGGCCAGATTCTTTTATATCAATGTTTAACCTCAATGGCCTGATTTTTTATTTTTTAAAGATAAAATGCTACCCTATTTTCTTGATTTTTAGCTGCCTAAACTTTTTTGCTTATGATTAGAAGCTTTGGAGTCTTTGGTCAGTTTGATTTTTGTGTTATGACCCATCTAAGAAATGTCACACTGATTGAAAATGTTGTGTGGGTCAATTAGTTGATGGCATTTGTATGTTATGGCTCTAAATGGTCCCCATGATATATGTCCATACTATATAAGTTAGCTTTATTTACGTGCGTGTATGTGCTTATGTAATAAGGATACTGCAATTTATAGCTATTATTTTGAGTGGCATATTACTCACATCATTTTCGTTAGGTGGCTTTATTCCATAGATGAAATTGCAATCATATATTTGAATAATCATTTTTGGTGGGATGCTGACTAGTTCCCCCACCTCAGTTTTTTTTTTTTTTTTTTTAAATTTAGCCATATTCTTCTGATATTCTTTCAATGCTTTTTGATTTGTTAGATCTCCTCAAATTGGACCCTTAGAGAATAATAATTGGTGGGTGTTACCTTTGCCTATAACTTTCGATTTGATTGATTGCTTGTATCACTTTTGATTCACCAGACCTTCTACTACCTACAAATGGAACTACTTACAAATTTCTATTTTAGTCTATTATAATTTGCATATCAACACCTTAGATTGTGAATAGATAAAAATTGGCAACCTTATCTACATGTTCTGAACAGAAGTTAAATGCAAAAAAATTGTAATCCATGGTACGGTTTTGCTACATTGAAAGCGTGTTCATCTCTCCACCTTGTAGTGATATTGTGTACATTGATACCCATTGAAGGTGTTAGATAGAAAACAATAATTGCTAATGGTGTTGTTATGGCATGGCACAATGCAAGGATAATTTTGGTGTGTGTTAACAGGAAAAATTGCCTAACAGAATGATGGTCTCAAGACCTCAGACCACCTAATGTGAATGCTAATCTAACAACCAGCTTCAATATTGTTCACGATCCACATCAATGTTTAACTTGTTCGAGGCTATACTCCTCCACTTGTTTGATTGAAGAACCTCCATTGCTTCATTTCTGAATTTTGACTCATGGACCTGACAAAAGCGAGCTTTTTTCTTTTTTCTTTTTAAAGTCACAAAGAAGTTCTTTTACACTTTAGAAAAGATTGAAACTTGCAACAATGGAAACAATCGAGAGTATTTAGATATGAAAAATGGGAAGCCCTTATAGACTTTAAAAATTTGTAAACTTGTAAACCATAAAACCCAAAGTGAAGTTGTGCGTCAATATCCTAATGCAAGTCAAATCTGAACTAATTTCATTTTTCTCATGGATGTTGAATATTGATAGCGTTTTTTCAGATTGGTTCTCCATCTATTTCAAGGTTAGCGTTCTCATCCTTTAGAAGAAGAGAATCATGTGGAGCATGCTTGAGCATATGCTTGGGTGGTTTGAAAGAAAGGAGTAGGTAGGTTGATGGAAAGGCGGTTGATGTTAATGAAGTCATTATGTATAATTTGTAAACACATTTATAGAGTTTAGGACTACTTCGAGGATTTCTTGTTTGGTAGGATTCAAGGAGTAGCGGGGAGTCTCAGTAGTAAATTGGTTTTGCTTTAATGTTTATGTTTTTTTTTTTTTTTTCTTCCTATTTTATTCCTTTTTGGATGATCCACTGTAAAAGAATAGAGACAAACAAATCGACAATGGAAGAAGGAAAAGTAAGAACACTTAGATTTATGTGAAAAATCTTTCGGAAAAATCACGGGCAGAGAGAAGAAAATGCACTATGTCAAAACTGAATAATACACGTACAGGGTTCGGCCGAACAAGATATACATAAAAAAGGGAAACCCTAAAACATAATAGGTCCATACCACGGGGGGTTCCGCCCCTGCACCCCCAACGGGCTCAGTGGTGGGCTACGAGATCAGGCCTATCAGCTCGATCCCTTCGCTACCATCACAGAGCCCCAAAAATTTTCCATTATTTTATTTCACCACAAAATGTCACACCGCGAACCTTTCGAACTTAGTCAATTAGAATTCGAGTCACACACTCAACAAATTCCACCTTGACACGAATTCTAATACAAAGAATGAGGACTAACTCCCAAAAACAACATAGCAAATTCTCCACCTCTTCCACAAAGCCCCTAAGGGCTAACTCAACAACAAACACCAACCAAGTTCAAGCAATGCTCAAACTTGGCTACAGGGAGAGACTTGGTCATCATATCAACAGGATTATCATGGGTGCTAATCTTGCTTACAACTATATCTCCATAAGCAACGATATCACGCACAAAATGAAATCGCACATCAATATGCTTTGTTCTCTCATGAAACATTTGATCTTTTGTGAGATGAATGGCACTTTGACTATCACAAAAGACTGTGGACATCTTCAAATCATCACTGAGTTCACTAAGTAAACCCTTCAACCAAATCGCTTCCTTGCAAGCTTCTGTAATTTCCATATACTCTGTCTCAGTAGTGGACAAAGCAATTGTAGGCTGAAGAGTGGCTTTCCAACTGATGGCACAACCACCAACAGTGAAAATATAAACTGTAAGAGATCTTCTTTTATCATGGTCTCCAGCATAATCAGAATCAACATATCCTAAAACTCCATCTCTAGTACTTCCAAAATGCAAACAAACATCAATAGAGCCACGCAAGTATCTCAAAATCAAATTGAGCTGCTTTCCAATGTTCCTTACCAGGATTTGCCATGTATCTACTGACTACACTGACTGCATATGATAAATCTAGGCGTGAACAAACCATAGCGTACATCAATGATCCCACTGCACTAGAATATGGAATATAATCAACATCTTCATCTGATTGTGGAGATAAAGAAGATGAAAGTCTGAAATGAGCTGCTAATGGAGTATTGATAGGTTTGGCATTTAACATATTGAATTTATTAAGAACTTTCTCAATGTACCCTTTCTGACTTAGATACAATTTACGTGCCTCTATATCTCTTAGAATCTCCATACCAAGTATCTTCTTCGCTGCTCCTAAATCTTTCATCTCAAACTCTTTGCAAAGTTGTACCTTGACCTTTCTTATCTCTTTTTTCTTCTTGGTTGCTATCAACATATCATCAATGTACAAGAGTAGATATACAAATGACCCATCTTCACCCTTCTTAAAGTAAACACAACTATCATAATTGCTTATTTTAAAATCATGTGTAATCATAAATGAGTCAAACCTCTTGTACCACTGTCTGGGTGATTGTTTCAGGCCATAAAGAGAATTTTTTAGCAAGCACACATATTCCTCTTTTCCTAAAACTGTAAAACCCTCTGGTTGCTGCATGTAAATGTCTTCTTCAAGATTTCCATGTTGAAAAGTAGCCTTTACATCCATCTGTTCAAGTTCAAAATCATGCAACGTCACAATACCAAGTAAAGCTCGAATTGAACTATGCTTAACAACTGGAGAAAATACATCAGTGAAATCAACACCTGGAATCTGGTTGTATCCTTTAGCAACTAGTCTTGCTTTATACGTGGGCTCTTCAACTCCTGGTGTCCTTTCTTTTCTT
Organism: Akebia trifoliata; assembly: GCF_017979445.1. Lineage (NCBI taxonomy): Eukaryota > Viridiplantae > Streptophyta > Magnoliopsida > Ranunculales > Lardizabalaceae > Akebia > Akebia trifoliata. The sequence goes on from NC_141383.1 coordinate 19,199,672, forward strand.
TTAAACACCCATTTGCAGTGAACAACCTTCTTACCCTTAGGTAAACGTACTAAATCCCATGTGTCAGTCTTTTGAAGTGATTCCATCTCCTCATGCATAGCTTTAATCCAATTGTCAGTCTTTACAACAATCTGCCTCTGAGTAGGTAGAAGGTTCTTCACTGGAATCAATACCTTCTGCCACGTTTAAAGCATAAGCTACTAAATCAGCCTAAGCATACTTTTGTGGAGGTTTAATGGCTCTTCTAGTTCTATCTTTTGTTATAGAATGCTGTGGAGGTGTTGGAACTGGTGGAGATGAATCATCACTCTCCAACTGTGAACTAGACTGAGATGTATTTTTTGATGTAGTTCCTGACTCAAACTGTAATTCCTCCTGCGTACTGGAACTCTGTTGCCTTTTATCACATAAATCTTTAGAAGATAAATCATTAAGCATAACAGTTTCATCAAAAACAACATCTTTGCTAACTATGACTTTACTAGTTTTTGGATACTAAAGCTTATAACCTTTAACACAATCTTTAAAACCAAGAAAGACACATTTCAGAGATCTAGGTTCCAGTTTTCCATTATTGACATGTGCATAGGCAGGACATCCAAAGATCTTTAAATCAGAGTAATTAACAGGAGTGCTAGACCATACCTCTTGTGGAGTCTTTTTGTCAATAGCAGTTGAAAGAGAGTGGTTAACAAGAAAATAAGCTGTAGAAGCAGCTTCAGCCCAAAAAGACTTTGGTAGATTAGCATTGGAGAGCATACATTGTACCTTCTCCATCAAAGTCCTATTCATTCACTTTACCACACCGTTTTGCTGCAGTGTACGAGGACTTGTAAGATGTCTCACAATACCTTCAGACTTGCATAGAGTATTAAACTCACCAGAACAAAACTCCAACCCATTATCAGTGCGAAGACGTTTCACTTGCTTCCCAGTCTGCTTCTCAATCATAGTCTTCCATTGCTTAAAAGTAGCCAGTGCTTCACTCTTCTGTTTCAGAAAGAACACCCTAACTTTTCTAGAGTAATCATCAATAATAGTCATCATATAATTCGCACCTCCTCTAGAAGGCACTGTAGATTGTCCCCAAAGATCAGAATGAACATAATCAAGTGTTCCCTTAGTGTTGTGAACACCTTTTGAGAATCTGACTCTCTTCTGCTTCCCAAAAACACAGTGCTCACAAAACTTTAAATGACTAATACCCTGACCATTTAGAAGTCCTTGTCTACTCAATTCTGCCATTCCAGTCTCACTCATATGCCCAAGGCGCATATGCCAAAGTCTAGTAACATCGTTATCTGACAAAGAAGTAGTAACAGCTGCATCACCTGTAACAGTAGAACCTTGTAACACATACAAATCAACTGTCTTTTTATGTCCTTTCATCACAACAAGGGCACCTTTGCTGACCTTCAGAATTCCACCTTCACTAGTGTACTTGTACCCCTTTGCATCAAGAGTATTCATAGAGATAAGATTTCTCTTTAGATCAGGAACGTGTCTCACATCACCAAGTGTTCTGACAACTCCATCAAACATCTTGATTCTGACTGATCCAATACCAGCAATCTTGCAAGATGAATTATTACCCATCAACACAGAACCTTTAGTCATTGTTTTATATGTTGAAAATAAATCCTTACTAGGACACATATGAAACGTGCAACCAGAATCAAGAATCCAGTCCTCGCTAGGATCTTTGTCAATAACAACGAATAATTCTCCATCACTATAGTTAGTTATCTTCTACAATACTGGCTTGGCAAGAATTTTCTGGTTGTTTCCACTTTTGAGTATCAGCTTTCTTGTTCTTATTCTGCAGCTTATAACATTCAGATTTGATATGCCATTTTTTCTTGCAATATCTGCAGGTTTTGTCTTTGTTACTAGATTTCGATCTCCCCCTTGAATCACTGCCAAAATTCCTCTCTTGCATTCTCGCACGAACAACAAGGCCCTTTGCCTGATCCTCAGAACCTTTTACAATTTGCTTCATCTTTTCTTTTGAAAATAAAGCTTCATAAACCTCATCCAGAGTAAGAGTATCACGACTATATAGAATTGTATCTCTAAAGGTAGCATATGAAAATGGTAGCGAACACAATAAAATCAACCCTAAATCTTCTTCATCGTATTTAACCTCCATAGACTCCAAATCAGATACAATCTCCTTAAACACTGTTAAATGATTTTCTAGGGACGTACCTTCTACCAAACGATGAGAATATAACCGCTGCTTTAGATGCAATTTGCTAGTCACAACAAGTGGAGTTTTATTAGGAAGAACGTTGTCCATTTCAAAATCAAGCTGTTCTACTGGAAGGTTTTTATTAAAGTAATTCCAGTGGATGATTTCGAAAGGACAAAAAGAGACATTTCATTTGCTTATGTATGCAAAGGAGACTTTGTCTCACTTATTATTTACTTGCAATTTTTTCCTAGGAGGTTTGGGTGACTTTCTCGTTTAAATTTTGAAGATCTCCTCCTTGTCAAGGCACCGTTTCTTATACCATTTATTGGTTTAGGACCCTTAATTCCTTGCAAGCTTGATTAAGTCCATGGATTTTGGTATAGAATATTTGGTTAGAAAGGAACTAGGAAATCTTCAATGGAAGGCTAACGAAGGTATCTAATGTGATCAGGGGCGAAGCCACATAAGGCCCTAGTGGGGGCCATAACCAGGGCAAAGCCACATAAGGCCCAATGGGGGCTATGGCCCCCACCAAAATTTTCTAAAAAAAACTTGAATATTTGACCTCTCATGTTTTGTAGGATATTAAGACTACTTGTTTTTTTTTATTATTATTTTTTTTTTATTTTTTTTTTTTTAAGTACATGAGCTGTGGTTTTATGGTTTTGAAGGCGATTCATTCCTATTGCAACTTAGGGTGTCTACGTGGCAACTTTTTATTCTTGAATAAATTCATCCACATGCCACATAAATCTGCTTTCTTAGGATCCCTATATGTTTTAAACTCCAACCAAAATGTGCCACCTATACATCTTATCACACTGTTTTGTTCCAAGGATAAGCTATTACCGCTACAAGCGGGATGTTCCTTGGGTGGGTGGGTCAGCTCAATTAATGAAGGGTACTTATGAGTTAACTAAGTGTTTGATCGATGGCGATTGAATCTAGGTCATTGAGGTTGTACTATCCACATGCTCCTGAGTTGGCTTAAGGAATGCGTTTTTTGGGTCCGTATGAGTGTTCTAGGAATGCCATTGATCGCTCTTGAGTGCATCTACTTGTTGATCCGTCATACTTCCGTTCATCCATCAATTTGCCTACAACAAAGGGCCTTCACGAAAGAGTGTCACCAAGTCTGCTTAGTAATATATTCTATCGATTAATCTTCTTATAAGGAAACACCCGAATCGAACATTCTATCCATCAAACGATTTAATTGTTTAATTAAGTTTTCAATACCTCCGTCTACTTCAGATTTGGGATAGCCCATATCAATGGTACTGGTATTCTACTTATGTAAAGTAAAGTTGTGCCTGAATGAACACAATGAGATGGGGCTTATCATCTTTCCAGACACACCATATGTTCAAATTGTGGAGAGTGTGGACTCGGTCCATTTTTCGAAGGTGTGGTATCCGAACCCGAGCAAGAGGGGATTGGATGTCGAAAAACCACTTGTAAAGCACATAATGCACTCCTCTTACACTTACACTGACAACATAGGGGTGGTAAGGGGGGAGGCATGATTTAAAAATCATTTTGGCTTTACCACCTGGATCATCCCTTTCTTTTTCATTTCCTTTCCTTTTAGTCTAGCTCTTGATCAAAACCAGCAATAACACAACTTTAGTTACAGCAACGGCTTTCGTGCGCAACACTCCTTCCATTGCTTGTTTCCTTCAGACCCTTTGTCAATTTCATTTATGCAGTTTACTGGGTTGCATTTAGCTCTTTACCTTCTCACGGGGGGATGGAAACAAGAGAGGTGAACTGGAGTGGAACAAGACCGAGAATTTGTGATCGATCCGAAGAACCACTACTAGGTATGATTCTGCTGCCATCGAAGCGATTATTGCACGTTCTGACTACTGTGAAAATGAGGATCACTTCGGAACTCTAGGAAAATGAGCATTTTAGGGTGGGATCTAAAAGCTCTCCAAAGTTAAGCGAAGCCTTTGGCCATGAGAGGAGAGGAGGCTGTGTGAAGTTTATCTTACTTTAGCAGCCATGTGAATTCAGTTTGTGGTAAGTGTAGGAGTTGGGTGAAGTGGTAACGAAGCTTAGGTAGTGATGCAAGTGCGCGATGAGCGTAGTAGCCCTTCAGGCATGCTCCTTTAGTGAGGGCTGGGATGGAATATCATATGTACTGTAGAATTAGATCTGAAGCTCTTTACTAGGATTGGAACAAGTGACCGCAAGCTCCTTTTAAGTGCTTGACATGCAGTTAGCTCAAAACATGTTCATCATGTGCTTGAGCGAAGCACACTTGTGTGAAGTAGCCTATCATCACTTTAGATAGGAGCAGAGTAGATGACTTACAATTGAAAGTCAGTTCTCTAGATCGATATATTGTACGATGTAGTTGCGATCTTGGTCTAGATCCTGTGATTCACAGTATTTGAGACCTAGCTATGTTCGATTTGTCACATGAACAGGAGCTCTCGCTTCTTCTCCCAACAAGAGTAGGCCATAACAATTAACAAGAACATGATGGAACTACACCTAGAAAATGAAATCAAGTATTCGACCCATTAAGCAATGGATGGAGCGTTGCGTGCAAAAGCCGTTTTCAAGCAACTCCAAGAGCGTGACTGATCTACAAGCACTGTTGCGCGATAGCGCTTTAGTTTTCTTGTTGGTACTACATTATAAAGGAGGCTTCAAAGCAGCCGCAGTGCGCCAAAATCGATATTTTAAATTTTTGTATAAAATATTGATTAGAGAGTCACTCTTGTTGCTAAATCGTATAGTAAGGATCCACTACCCAAAGTGCTCTATTGGGTCGATCATTGGTGGCTACTGAATTACACTTTTGCACAAGAAAGAATAAAAAAGAATATTGTGAAGATATATCATAAAGACAAGGAAATACAACCTTAAGTGCCTTACGTGGGTTAGTCTCTAGTGGATATGTCTGCTTTCTACCTTCATTTTATTCTTTTGGATGGCGGGTCGACTCAACTGGCAATTGAATCCCTTTCGCGTGACGCTCAATTGAATTGACTCGCTGACGTACTGAGATTGAATCGACTCGCGGACGCTACTCCTTCGGACCCGCCTCCCCTTAGTAACTATCGGCACTCAGTATTCACTCTTTCATCTTTCTTCTCCTGCTACTGGAACTGGCTTTTAGCACCTGTCTCTCCCGGACTACACTATAACTATCGGTTCAGTGGCGGGCCTGGCCGGCCCTACGAGGAAGTGTTGCCCATAAAAGTCAGCTTCAAGCCTCCGGCAACCGCCTATCCCAGTGGGAAATTCATTTGAACCAGCAGATCAACCAACTGGTTTTTCTACTTTCCTAAGAAGATTGAATCGAGGTCCAATGTCCAATATGGAAAGAACTTCCTCAGTATCAACAGTTTGGGGGGGGATTACACAACGTATAGAAGTAGTGTAAATTCAATTGTACTTTAAAGTAGGCTCGTAGATTAGGTAGGCCAGGGTTCAATCCATTCGTTCCTTGTTCCTTAGCTTCTTTCAGAATCTTTGGATCTTCTGTTTGGATTTGCTTGGCATGCTTGTCAAAGTACGAAACTAACTCTGATCCTTCATTCCCAGCAAGATACTACGACTTTGAAGCCATGCCAACTTCTTTCTCTCCTGAACTTCTTCGGTTTAGGGGCTTCCATTTTTTCTTCCTATGGTCGAGATCTATTAGAACCTCCAGCTTCGTTAAAGTAGTGGCTAGGACCTACAAAGGAAAGCTGTAACTACCATAATACTGGGTTTTTAACTGACACTGAATCTACAACTGCAGATTATGAAACTCGATCTATTGATTTCTTAATTACATCAACCCTCCTTCATCTACTTACTACTGAGCTTGCACTATTGAACCTTCGGTCAATTCAAATAGCTTTTCCTTTGTCTATTCTATCTCTTCTCTTTTTAGTCGATTTTTGACAAATCTTCCACTTGCTTTGTTCGCTCGACTTTCATTAAGCTTGAACGTTGAATCTATTCCTTGAGCGCCCTATCCGAGTCTTGTTTATCAAGTGCATTGCTTCTTCATTAATAAGTAGGGAATCCATTATGGTATGCGGCTGCAAAAGGCAGGAGTACTTAGAAATAGTTAGTAATTTTCTTGTATGTTTAAAAAAAGGTGGGTTAGTGGCTAGAAGCTCATGACTCTCCACTGAGTCAATGATTTCTTATGAAAAAACCCATAGCAAAAGACTAGATTGTCTGAATACACTTAGCAGAGAACCGAGGAATGAGAAATTCTACATTTTCATGATAAAGGAGTCAATGAAGTAGAAAACGGTGTCGGTTGAGTAGCTCGACTGAGCAGATCAAGGGACAAGCTACTACCGCTACATGGACAAGCTATTACTACTACATGCGGGACGTTCGTTGGTGGGGTCAGCTCAGTTAGTGAAGTACTTGAGTAGTGGTTTTACGCTTTTAAAGGTGATTCTTTCCTATTGCAACTTACGGTGTCTACATGACACCTTTTTATTCTTGAGTAAATTCATCCACGTGGAGTCAAACTAGCCTCACTAACCAAGCAAGATTTTAAATCTTACTAAGGATTTTTGGGCTCACGTGGATACTAGATTGGCATTCCAACATCACAATCTTCTAAACTCAGATTCAATGAATTTTTTTTTTGAGCTTGATCCAAGTTGTTGAAAATGGATGCTTATTGACTCCTCAAATTTAACGGTGAAAACTAACTTAATTTTTTTTGACTTTTTTTTCTAAGTTTTTAAAATTCCATCATCTACAACCGTACGACATCGGATCATGTTTTTGAATGTCACAAGTTGATGTGGAAACTTTTCTTGCTTACTTCAAAAAAATAATGATGTTTTGTTTTGTTTTTTTGTTTTTTTTGACTCGTTCAACATGGAATCATGATTTTAAAACTCATCCGAGATGTATTGCTCGAGTCTTCTCAGTATTACCCAACAACAAATGAATAAATGAACAAAGTATTAGGATTTGACAGCATCTCGCGAGATGAATGATATATATTGGATGAGATTTCAATAATCTCGTCCGAGATGATTGAGATCTCCTCTGTTTTCATCTCCAAACCCCATCATTTCACTCCCAAATCGTTTTTTTTTTCCTCTTCTCAACCAAGTGAACTATATAACAAAGGGATTTGTTAAAATACTTCATCTTCCTCCTCTAAATCAAGAAGAAATCCTAGAGGATTTGCTCCACCTTCCTTCAAAACAAGTAATCTTTCTTTTTCTGTCATCTATAGAAGTTCTTAGAGTCGTGTTGGAGTAACATTAAATTGACATTGGTTTACACATTGTTGACGTGGAGGTGAGCACAAAACCATAGGGTTGTGTTTAGAAATGGTGGTTGGTGGGAGTTGGAGTTAAAACTCCCACCTTAAAATTCTCATTGGTTTTTTGGTTCATTAATTCCATCTGAGTAGCAACTTACAACTCTTACCTACGTAGGCGGGATTTACAACTCCAAGCAAAAATCTTTAATCCCAAAAATCGAGTTGATTCACTTGAGTCATCTAGTATGTAAATCATTCAACTCACTTTACATTATTTATAATCTAGATTCTTTTTTAAATAATTATAATTTTTATAATAAAATAAGGTGATTATAATATGCATAAAATGGGTCTGATTTTATCTGAAATTCGATTGATCTGGATCCGAATTTAGTGAGTTTGGACCTTTTGGAGTAAATCCAAATAAAAATATGGGTTAGACATGGGTTGATGTCCCTTAATTCGTGTCGGACCCGGGTCAGATATGAATCCATCCCTATATCCAAATTATATATTTCTTTGAAAATTATTTTTTTTTACTTTTCAAAATATCTTTTATCTACCACTTTTATATAACATGAATTCTAAAAAAATGAATAAATTATAATAGTAAAATTGAATAATATGGCAAATAGAAAAAAATATAACAAAAAAAAAATGTTGAATAGTCCAACATTAATCGACCCGAATCAAGTAATTCGATCGAGCGGATCCGAATATGGATTTAGTGTAATCAATGTGGTTCCAATATAATTTTAGCTACTAAGATCCGAGTTGGATTAAGATCCGGATCCAAATAAAAAATTCAAATATGGATATACTCAAATCCAGCCCGTACCCAACCCATTTTAAGCCTTAGATTAGAAGATGTTTCATTACAAAATCATATTTATTAAGACAATAAATATTAAAATTATCAAAAATAATTATTTTATCAAAATATATAAAATCCAGCTGACTCGATCCAATTTTATTGGCGATGACAATATTTTTCAAGTAATAAAGGAGTTATATTGGATCTCAGTCAAATGCCAATAATTCATTGACTGAATTCCTACACAAAACTAAACAGTGGAGTTAGAATGAATGAACAACTTTAAGTCCAACCAACTCCCATTTCAATTCCAAATCCAACTAAGTACTGCTTCCAAGCACACTATAGATGATTTTTACTCGTATCTCGATGAAAAAAATCTATGGTTCTGGGCTCAATTACAAGTTATTAATGTGTGAATCGATGTCAATTTCAATGTCACTTCAGCATTTTCCAAGTTCTTATTTTAGAATTTTATCAGATTTTTTAGATGGTTTAAAACCATTGGCTCATTGCCGAATGAGACTATTCGAACGAGATGAGATGACTCGTCCAAGGCAACTAAGTATTTGGCATGGACGATGAGATGTGAAAAAAAGTTTTAAAACCATGTTGGAATTTTGTTTGTAAAAGAGGGTTAACAATCCGCAATGGAAACGTTTGAGGGACTTAAAAGTTCCAACAAAGATAAAATATTTTACTTGTAAGCTACTTTATTCAGCAATTTCCCAGGATAAAGTGAGGAAAAAGATGGGTTGGAAGTTTGCCTCTAGATGTTCTCCAAGTGAATCTCAAGAAGAATCAATAAATCAACGCTTCTTCAGATGTAGGTTTATGGATCGGTGGGTTTTCGATGCACAAGCTGGATTTGGGATATTGGAGCTTAATTTAGTTACCAAGATCAATTGGTGCAAAAAATTCAGAAACACAATTTTAAGTGTGATTCCTATATTGTTTGTTTAAGAGATTTGGTTAAATAAACTTCATCTCTAATTAAGGAGATCAAGGTTATTTTCTCTTTGGCTTGGATCCATATAGTTTGGTAGAAAAATAGTAACAAAACTTTGAGGTTGTGTCGAAGAGGTGATTTTCTCATTTCTTACGGTCAACAGTTGATTATAAGCTAAATACTAGAGTCATATTTTTATTGATAATGTTTAAATCTCATATTACATAACCTTTTACCTATTATAAGCTAGCAAAAATAATACTTACTTTTCTCCCTGAAATATCACTCTAATTCTATGGTGACCAATTCTGCCGAACTTGAATCCGTATGAGAGTCTCTCATGGATATTTGTCGTGGAGAACATAGGACAGGCTTGGGGGGCATTTGCAAATTATCAACATTTTCTTCTAACATCTCTATCACTTTGGTCATGGAAGGACGATCCACCGGCTTCATTTGAATGCACCATAGCCCAACAATGCATAGTTTTCTCGCAACTTTCAGCTCAATCTCTGTTGCATTCTCAATATCTAGCTCTTTACCTTGATCGAGTTGATCGTAAACCCATGACGGGAAGTAAATTTCACTCAAGTTATCCATTCGTACATCGACATTCTTTCTTCCTCCAGCCATTTCTAGCAACAACATACCAAAACTATAAACATCCGATTTATCTGACACAACCCCAAAGTTCCTTGATATCATTTCAGGAGCTATATACCCTATTGTCCCTCTTGTATTACTAACAGAAACAAAGTCGTATTCCTTAGGGTACAATTTGGAGAGCCCAAAATCAGAGACTTTTGGGGTGAAAGTGTGATCTAAGAGGATGTTATGAGGTTTGATGTCGAAATGTAGAATGCACATATCACATCCCCTGTGTATGTATTCAATCCCCTTTGCTATGCCCAAAGCAATGTCATGGAGTTTCTTCCAATTCAATAAGTGATGCCTTGCTTTCTTTGAGAAGATATATTTTTCAAGTGATCCATTAGGCATGTATTCATACACTAGAGCTCTCTTAGAACCTTCTGAACAAAATCCGATCAACTTTACCACGTTAACATGGTGAATCCTACCGATGGTGGCCACTTCATTAATAAAATCTTCTCCATTGCACTTGGAATTTCCCAACATCTTTATAGCCATCAAACAACCAGGGATTTGCCCTTTGTATACAGAACCAAAACCTCCTTGCCCAAGTTTTTCTCTAAAGTGGCTAGTCATTCCAATTATATCAGTGTAAGAGTACCGTTTGGGCACAAGAGTCTGATGATTGCAAAGAAACTTCTCTATGCTATCAAAAGTTTTACGGTTCTTTAGGAGGATGTAGATTACAAATGCTAATATGATCATTGTGAGGATGAATTTTTGTATGATCTTCAATCCTGCAGAGTGAGGAGAAAGTGGAAATGGTTTAGCCATAGATCAGTACTAATCAATACTTTCAATTTGTTAAGGTATTGAACTTGAGTTTGGAAATCATACTTATATAAGACATTCCAATCCACTCAGAAAACCACAATACTTCTGCGAAAAAAGAAAAAGAAAAAGAAAAAGAAAAAGAAAAAGAGAAGTAAATAAATAAATAACAACTCAAATAGATAGATAAAAAAAAGAAGCAAAAGGCAGGATCTTTTTAATCCAATGATGTCACAATGTGAATATATATAAGGAAATGAGTTATGGACAAAGTTTTATGTCACCCCAAGAATCATTCGATTTAGTTTTGTCATTTTTGTAACTGTGTTCGAGATCATAATTAGCTCATGCTCCTGATTAGCATCCAAAGATGGTTAGTGACATGGTAATTTTTTTTATGAACTTAGAGGATCAAATTAATATCATTTGATTAAGTTTTAAGGGTTGGAAAGTCATTCAAAATACAAAATTAAAATTGAAATGGAGCAAACTTCGATTGATCGACCTAATAACATTGATCGACCAAGTAAAGCCCGATATATTGAAACAATATACATATAGGTCATATTAATTCGTTCCATCTTTCAATTGTTCGCGTAAATCCATACTGAAAAGAAGGTGCTTAGAAATTTTAATACCACATGTATTTTAATTAATTGAGATCATACTCGACTGGAACAAAAAATACAAGAAGGGATCTGTGATGTAGCCCACGATTTGGACTACATGGAGGCGTCAACATGGATCAACAAATTGGACCAATTAGGTTTTATATCTTCCACATGAACTTGATTGATTTATCGAAGCAAATATAAATTGGATCCAAGTGGATCACTTCACCTTGAAGTAATCCAATTGGATCATAATTAGGCCCTATTTTCTAGGGACATTTGAAGCATAGAGAGCTAAGGGTTGCTTTGTTAGAATAAATCGTGTGGCCCATTGACCTCATGTTTGGTATTTTAATTGCACTAGGATTCTCTAATTGTAATAGATATCAATATTGAAAGGAATCCTAATATCATTGGAATTAGATAGCATTATTTTAAGATTAGTAGGAAACTTTGATGGATAAGAATCTTATTAAAAGAAGAACTCTAGACCCTCAACCTTCATCTATAAAAGAGGATTAACAACCCCATATTGGTAAGTGGTGGAAAATACACATAAGGTAGAGAGTGTTGAAACAGTGATATCTATCAATCACTAGAACCCTAGCCGTTCCATATAGAGAGAAGGGAGAAGGTGAGTCTAAAACGTAAGAGATTAATACGATTGAGATTTGAGCACTTCGACAAACACGTGGATTGCAAAAGCACACCGCCAACGATTATTGAATCAATATTTTATTATGACACAAAGTAATTAAGTACCCTAACTCAATTGAAATTTACATGAATAATATTCTTGAGATATGTGATAGATTTCGATCTTATTGGGAATCATAGTTTATGAAAGTTATGTTAAAGATTTGAATGTGTGAAATCTAACGTACTTAGATTTTGGTAACTCTCTTTTGAAGAAATCAATCATTTATCTAGTATTATTAAGTCTTATAATTTCCTAGGGTTTTAGTTTAAATTTTGCAACTACTTACCTTGGACTTTGGGAGAATTAATGGGAGCATTAATTCTCAATTTTCTCTATAAATAGAGGCCCTCATAGCTTCAATGGATCAGACCTGGATTTTACTGAATCTTGTTTAAGTTGTAGTGAGCATTTCTCCTCCTTGGAAGTCTAGGATCGTTCCTAGCAAAACCAACAAGGTAAGGTTGTTACCTTGATTATTTTTTATTTTAATTGACCTTTTGGACTGTTTTTGGGTGTGACGATTTGACCTTCAAGGGTGGAGAGCGCCATGGTATTTAATAAATTCTTTTTATGAAATTATTGAGACAGCCATACGCTACAACAGTTCTGAAAATAAATTTCTATGTGAAAGCTTTTTTGTGCATATTTTAATTAGAAAAAATAAATTATTTGAACATATTTTCAAAAGCTGAAGGGGATTGAATTGGTGGAATTACATATAATATGGAAGTTTTGTAATATGCTAAAATCAAGTGTGGAGCTAGGATTTTGCCCATGCGGGGGCAACTAAGAGTAGAAATTTTTTTGTGGGGATAACTTAGAGTGAAAAAAATATTTTGTGGGGGCAATTAACAATGCTGTGTTTGGATTGAGAAATGGAGAGAATAAAAGAGAAGAGAAGAGAGTCCATATAGGGATATCATTCAGCCAAAATGCTCAGTTGGGATTTTTGTCAAAAGAAGCTTGAAACTCTATAAGGATAGCATTCAGCCAGCTAAAGCTTGAAACTCTTGGGCGAAGTTGGCTTTTATTCAAGGGGATATTCCCAAAAAGGAAGACAAAAATTAAAAAAATCCCCAAAACCATCGGCTATTCAATTAATTCAAAAAAAAAAAAAAAAAAGGTAAATTAGCGTTTTCAAAATTAAAAAATTTGGTCAAAATGGTAAAAGATGTTCCTATTCTATAAAACAGTAAATACTTTTCCCATTTTAATTTCAGTACAACAGTTAATAAAAGTTCAGTTTAATAAAAAACGTGAATTTTTTCCCACTTTAACGAAAATGATTTAATTTATCCTTTTCTGAATTAAAATGAAGAATTTACTGGAATGGGAAGTATCCCATATTCAGCATACGAAATGGTACTTTAGCCATAAGACTATGAGTCATGCTGGAATGACATTGAAATTGACATCGTTTCACACACATTAGTGTGTACATATTCAAAGATGTTTTTCACTCGTATGTTGATGAAAAGCATCTATGGTTCTATACACATCCACGTAGGATTTAAAATGAGTCGGATTTTGTCCGAAATCCGAATCCAATTTTTAACAGATTTGATTTCTTTAAACATATCTGAATTAAAATATGGGTCGGATATGAGTTGATGTCTCTTGACTCGAGTTAGATACAAATCCATCTTTATATTTGTCTATATTCAAATGATATATTATTTTATATGTTGTATGTTATATTTTTATATTTTTTAGTCTATCATTCATCCGTTTAATAAATTATTTTATAATGATTTGAAATTATCCAACCTGACCGATTCAAATCAATTAATTCGGTCAGATCAGATCTGGATATAATTTAATGAAAGTAAAAAAAAAAAAAAATCGGATATGACTTGAATTTGTCGGATCTTGATCCGGATTAAAAATTCGAATATGGATATAGGTATACACATATCCGGTCCAAACCTGTCCCGTTTTAAGTCTTACATCCACGTCATCAATGCTTGAAACGATGTCAATCTCAATGTCACTTGAGCATTTTCCAAAAATTATTTCTTCACTATTATTAGCCATTAGGAATAAGAATTTGCTTTCCTTAAGGTTTGGGAACAAAGATTTGCTGTTTCGAATTTTATGTGATAAACTGATGTAGTACGGGCATGCCACCACGTGTATTGAAAAGCCGGGAATTTCTCTCCACTAACCAATTACTCTTGTTTTCTTAATACGTACCTTTGATTTATCAGCTTAGCACATAAAATTCAAAACAGCAAATCTCTGCCTTGGTTGGTATTTTCTATTGAATTAAGAAGCGAATACTACTTACTTGTACACCGATCGAATGGTTCTCCTCCAGGCATCGCAAATAGGGAGCAAAACTTCTCAGAAAGGTCCCAAGTTGGGAACGGCCTATTTTGGAACAAAGTTTGGAACCAAGTTTGGAACAAAGTTTGGAACCAAGTTGGGTCCCGAATTGGGTACGAAGGTTGGTACCAATGCATTTCGAACCCCTTCTGTAATAATGTCTGAATATCGGTGACTGAAGTATACAATAACTCCTCCAAGTGAACAGGAATGGCAGCCACAATGCTGCATGAAATTTGAAGATCTGTGATGTTGCGACCATAGAGAACATAGATATTGGATGTGGTCCCACTCAAGCAAGGAATGCGCCTAAAAGTGGTAGTAGTTTGGTTGATGGATTTGGAGCAATTCATGAACATAGCAACATCATCGTAATTGACAAGCTCATATGGAGAAGTGAAAGACCACTGAAAGATATCCAGAGATGGATATAGAAGACTGCAATTACCGCTTATCGAGTTCATATCAACCAAACGGATTGTCTGGTTTTCATATGAAATCCGTTTCACTTGATATTTCCATTGATTGATATACAAGATGGTATTGTTATTATTGTCGCAAGATAGCTCAAGCTGTGGATCACCACAGCTGGAGTGATCACCCTTTAAGCGAAATGGTTTTCTTATGTTACCGATTTCTCCACACGTAGAAGAACAATGCCTTCTTTTTGCTTCACCAACACAGAATAAAAGGAAGAATAGATGTAGTAGAACCACTGATGACATCTCTTCTTTTCTCATCTTAATTATCCTTCAATAAATCAAAACAAATGCTTCAAATTTCGTGCATTCTGGTTTTTATTTTGTTCTTCAATAAATAGAGTCTCTCTCTCTCTCTCCATCAAACAGACTCTTGAGATAATGGATACCATACGTTTTTTAGATGAAATAATTCAAGTAGCAATAATGCAAGACGACTGGACGACAACAAAGTCAAGTCAATTACCAAAGTCTTGCCGTCCCTCGTCCAACTTTATCAATTATTTTGAGGCTGTTTTAGATATACCCTCCACGTTTAGGACAATATTTAAGCTGCCCCTATATTATATTTATAATATGAATCCCTTAAACTCAGTCTTCTGTGATAGCTTAATTGAAATTGACCATAGTAACCTTATCTTCAATTTGTAGTTGAATTCCCTTAGTGCTTTTTTCCCTCACATCTCATGTTCAACTCCTTGATCCTTCATCTTCAAATCGCTCCATCTTCAACCTCCCAAAGGTTAATGTGAGGTTCAAAACTATGGATTAAAGATATCGTTCAATAGATTAAAAGAAATTTACTATAGAAGTTAAAGAGTTTAAAGATCGACGATTCATTTTGAGAGAAAAAATGAAGAATGTTTTAACTAGAGGTTAAATATTAGGACAATGATTGTGAATGATTCTTTATTGAGAATATGTACCAAATAGTCCCCTAGTAAAAATATGGACCAATTAAATCCCACCTAATAAAATATTAACTTACTATGGATCCTTTGAAGATTTTTTAAAGAAAAATATTTAAAATAACTTTTTTAACAACTTTACATAGTGGTTTGATTTAAATAAAAAACTTGATCAATTTATTTTCTTATTGATATTTCTATGAAAAATAAAAAATAATTTTTTTTATTTATTAAAAGACTATTCATCAATTCAATATAATTTTATTTGACTCATTTAAGTCGAGCTGCTAATTTTTTAGTTAAATCAATTTGATGAACATTCAAGTCAAGTTTTAAAATTATGTTTTAATTATTTAAAATTATTTATATATTTTAATAAATCTATTATACATAGATCAAATCATTTTGATGATAGATGATGATGATCATATTCATCTTCATCATCATCTATGCGAGTTAAAGATTAAAAGTTTTGGGAAGAGAAAACAAAGATATATATATATATATATATTATTTTATTTTTTCATTTATCTCTCTTTTTTCATTGTTCTATAAGATATGACCATGGTCAAGGGGCTTGTAATTAGTTTTAAAAAATAGGAGTATCCCAAATAAATTTTTTTATTTAAACTTAAACAATCATTAAAGGGTAATTATAGTATTTTTCACTTCAAAAATCCTTTTTAGATTAATATTTGATAAAAATAGGACTAAAGAGTCCATAATTTTTTGTAAGGGACTTTTTGGTACATATTTTCAAAAAGCAGGTCTTTGGAGTCATTGTCCCTTAAATATTAGGGTATTTAGGTCATATAGATTAAATTTATAGAGAAATTAAGATCGACATCAAGGATCATGTAATCAATTTGAAAACATAGGGATGTATCTCAACTATTCTCCAGAAAGTGGATAGGGTATGTCCAACTCTTTAATGTCCAAAAAAGTCTAAATTGTATCTCAAGAACTTAAAATACTTAGGACGAGACCCAAAGATTCTAAATGATAAACTTATTGAAGAAATAAACCTTATATTTGAATGCAGAATGCTAGAAAATCCTGGGATAACATGTAAGCATGTTGGAATCTGAATCGGGGGGGGGGGGGTAGGAATTAAAAAATTGATTTTCACACTAAGTGTACGTGGGCTTAGTAGGGGTATTTTTGAAAAGTTGAAAACTTAAAAGTTCGAGCACATCGCTAGACTCACAACAAAAAATTATTAACCGTGGACTACAAGTTTGTGTAAAACATTTCAAAAATGTTAGAAACCAAAATAATTGAATCTTCTAACCATTATACCCTTAAGTGGGGTAAATGCCACAATTAACAAAGAATTTACAAAATGTCTGCTTTACTCTTTGCAAAAGCCTAATAGAGAAACATAACCCTAACAAAAATCTACAATTTTGGGAGCGAATTCTAAGGTTGAAAAGCGAGAACTAGGAGATTTCATAGAAAATTAAAACAATCATGGCGAAAAGATCTACAATCATAATCAAATGAAATAGCGACCAACACAAATTTCGTCAATCACAACGAGAACATAGAATCTTTTGTCGTTTTAGCAACGCAGGATTTAAGGTGGGAGATTTTAAGACCTTTTTGGCAAACTAGTTTTTCGTAGAGTTTTTTCCCAATCCAAAAAATCCTAATTTTCGAAAAAACTAGGGCACCATTATACGAATTTTAAAACACATTCCATTGTTAGAGGATTTCAATACTTTTAAGTTACAAACCAATTTCACGATAATCCGATAACAATACGCTAAGGGAAACCTAAATTGGAAAACCAAAAGTTAGTTTTGTAGATAGGTTGTATAAAGCTAGGTTACCCAATTCGCTAGTTAAGTGCCAAACCGCGAATTGATTCAAATTGAACCAGTTCACAGTACGGTTCACTCTACATTTGTGAAAAGTAATGAATTAATGAACTTCATTTTACTTTGCATTTTTACATTTCCCCCCCACATTTTGATAATATTTGAGATATCCCTCAAAATTTTAAATTGATGATATTTAATCATAGATTAATGCACAATGACCAAAAACCATCATCTTAAATATATAAATAAATAAATATTTGATTTTTTTCTTTTCAAAATCTTATCCTACTCATCATTTCAACCTTCAAATGCCCTCATCTCCGTTTACCCCTAAAAAGAATTAGGTTCATTGTCGAGTGACGAACCATGAACTTGAATTTGAACTAAGCGACCCACAAACCAAGTAACATGGGTATGAAGCATGGGCAGCACCTAAAAATTACTCCACCACCGGTGGTGGTGTCACGTCCCAAATTTTGATAGCAAATATCAAAGTTTTGATCAATTTTTTTTTTTCATGGAGTCTCATGTTTAATTGAAGTATTAAACAGTAAAGGTTAACGCTTAATTAAAAAAGGATCAAGGGTTCACATGATTTGCCATTGTTGCTAAAAAAAAAAAATTAAAGTAATGAATAAAATAACAACAATATTTATTATACAATAAATTAAACTTATTTTAAATATTTATTAAATGTAAATTATTCAATTACATGCATCAAATAAATTTAAGAACATCAAATAACCTATCAATTTTTTTCAATAGTCCCATAAACTCATTTTTAATTATTCAATTATTATGGCCGTATTCATATCATTTCAAGTCTCCATTCCGATCCATCAATCACTTGTATCATTAGTTTAATAACAAAGGGATATCTTTAATATTGATCAAAACTTAGGATTTATAAAATAAGGATTTATTTTTAATACTAACCAAATCATACATGATTAGTCCAAGTTATATGGAATTCGGTGGAACCGTGTGGGGATGGGGACCTTTTGAAGATGACATCTGTGGTCAACACTTGGAAATTTCCGTTTTGCTTACTAGAAGGTTCCTAATTTGACCTGAAGCCGATAGATTAAAGACAGCCTTATATTTCACCTACCTTCAAAGAGAGAAAAATGAGACATGGCGGGCCATACAGCAAATAAAGATTATTGAATTGGAATTACCAACCAGGTTACTATGGTCTAGCATGATCATGTATAGTATATATATTGTGATGGTAAATTTCATGTAGTACATCACTGTCCATTATCACCTCATCACCATCACATTGGCTACTAGAATCTCTTTTCATCAAGTTGGGAGCACCCTGTTGTGTATGAGATGTCTTATATTCAATTGGCGCACAATTGCAAGGTGTGAAGGGGGTGCGCTCGGCCCAAATGTTTTAGGGTTACGGAAAGTGCAATCATATAATATTTTCTTAAATATTTTCTAATTTTGAAGGTTTCTTAGTTGGGGAGATTTACATGTTTCATTGACTCCTGATTTCAGAAGAGATTTCTAGGACTGTAAAACTTGAGAGAAAATAGTGATTATTAATGTTCTGATCTATGGACGTAGGCACATCACCAAACCACGTAAATCCTTATGTGCGATTTTTTTCTCTTTACTATTTCATTTTTTTAATCACCGACCTTGAATTAAGAGGAAATTAAGAAATCTTATCGGGGAAGATTCATCTTATTGCAAGTTGAGGTATCATTCATAAAGGCCAAATTAATAACTTGATCAGATAGACATTCTAGGCCAATAGAAAGAAAATGGATGAATGACTACCAATCCAATTAGTTCATCTTTGTTGCACTAGTTGGGGGATTATATGTCAGACTAGCTTTTTAGGAGGCAAATGATTGGTATGACTACAAGAAAGGAAAAAAAAATGAAGAAGATTTGTATGACTAATAGAAATTTGATTGCCTTCAACAAGTTTTCAGATCATACATCAATTGATTGGTAAGAAATTCGATTGCCTCCTACCAAAAAAAAAAAAAAAAAGAAGAAGAGGCACAATATATGAAAATCAACATTTCGAAAGAAATATGAAAAGTTTCTATTTCACAACATATAAATCGAATTTTCAGAGTTTCTTCTCTTTATTTGTTCATTGAAGCCAAATAATGAAATCCCCTAACCCCAAAATTATACATTTTTTTACCCCTCAATCCAATAATTTCTTCTTGGCTAAAAGTCATCCCACCATGAACCTTGATTCCTGTAAAATACCGAATTTCTGATTTGTATCTCGAGAAAAAATAAATAGTGAAATTTTGAGAATATCTTAAAAGTGGGACTTAGGGTAAAACTTTAGGATTTTGTTCTGATCATTTTTAATGAAATCTGACCTCATCATTGGATTTAAAATGATCAAAAAATAATTTTATCCTAAAAGCACGCCCAAATGTGAGTCTGAATAGAAAAGTTGCAAAATCCTTAATTACCGAGTCAGACTAGGCTAAATAATGATTTTTTACTAGAGTAAGAATTTTTAAAATTCGATCATACCATTTGATATGTAACAAAAAATTATAGAAATGAGACTATTTATTTATCATTTTTGAAGCATAGAAAGTCAAATTATTGTCAAAAATGAAAACGACGTAAAGTATAGGGTATATCAGGTCGAAAAAGTAAATTTTTTCTAGAGATATAATTTATAAAATTTGAAAATACCATTATATCCAGAATGAAAAATTAAACAAAATAGAGTATTCATTCGTCACTTTTGGAGTCCGGACGGTCAAGTTATCATCGAACGAAACAATAGGAAAAATATCGATTTCATCCTGCATTTATATAAATAATTTTTTTTTGGTAAAAATACTATTCATCTTCCAAAGTCGTACAGAAAACCAGTCAACGAGTTTTTTTTTTAAAATTGGTTTTCTTCCCAATTTTCAAACTTCGATTCGCCACAAACGATCTTTCTTATATCGTCGACATAGAAGGGAGAAACGTCCGCAGCCTCGTTCTCTACAAAACTCACCTAAGTTCCTTTCGTTTTCTCATTTTTTCTTTCTGTATCGTCAAAAATCAGTTGTATATATATAAGAGTTTCGTAACTTCGACCTCGAATTTTTTCTATTTGGGGTCAAACCGTCATCCTTCGCAGAATGGAGAAAGGACGACGGCGTCTAGATCTTTGAAACTATCGGGTCAAATTAAAAAATCAACCACCTCAAAGTTTGGTTAATCTCGATTTTCACGCCAATCGTCTCGATTTTTGTGCACGCACTTCGATCATCTCCCACAGAGATTGTAAAGGACTCTCAATATCTATCGGTAACTGTAGATTTATGAAAATTGCATTTAGGATTTTATTAAAAATTTGTGATGTGTTTATAAAAATATAGAATTCAATTGGTTATTTTAAATTCACATCAGAACTTACATATTTGATATATTTTATAATAAATTATACGTGGGTAGAATATTTCATTGGGTTATTTCTGTTAGTTGGGTCTTATGCGCTGCTCGGACCCTATTTTGATCTAAGTTTTGTATTTTTTTCAATGTTATTGAAAAAATAAATTTTATAGTTGGAAAATGATTTAATATTCAGTGAACTTATATTGAGTTGATGAATTTCAGAAAATGGATATTTTTTTTTTCAAAAAATTGAGAATTATGAAAATTAAAAAAATGGAAAAAGTGGATGAAATGGTAAAATATCAAAATCACACCCGAGGTGTGATGCCTGTATTTTACATTCGAAAAGATGGGATGTCATATCTCGTGCACGTGCCAAACTGGGCCCGTGATCAGTTAGGATAGCGGTGTGTTAGCAGTGCTACACATGACAGGCTCCATGAGTTGACACGTGGCTTCGGGGTAGGAAATAAGGCGAATGAGTGATGTCTGCATTTTATATTGTGTGTTGTGTGTAGGTTGGTGAACGGATATCCAAGAATAATGATTGGTTGCATGTTTATTTACTTTTGGTTAGTGCCAGGCGCTGTTTACTTTTCTGTTTTATTATTTATTTTAGGCCAGGTGATCACATTTGCAGGGTAGGAAACTAGATATCCATTCTCAACCTTGTATTGTTAATTTCTTTTTTACTTTCAAGTGAAAATATATATATATATATATATATATATATATGTAGTTAGTTATTTTGTAAGTTGTTAAAGAGTTTGTGAATGCTTGAAGAGATAGTGCGTCATATCATCCGGAGTGGTGTACTATTCTGGGATGTACAGTAAGGACAACCAACCTCATACGTGGTATGGGACGCGTATGAGAGTGGAGTTACAACTGAAATCCGAGTTTATTCCTCTCTATCTTTACTAATAAATTTGTATTGTAAATGTGACCGTATACGAATGGATTGTATATTTGGGAATCATATGCACGTCTAATAGGTATAGACGAAGATGATTAATCAGTGATCACTAACAATATATAGTAGTCGAACGTTCTGACACATCGGAAAGAGACCCATTGCTTACGATTACGTCAAACGGTTAGCCTGAGCCGGATAAATGATCAACCAAGTGTGGAAAGTGTAGCAATCGGCTACAAAATTAGGAACTAAAAACGAGTAAAGAATATGAAATATCATGTCCCAACTGGGAGCGATCTAGTCGTGAATCCCAACTTTCTAATTCCACTACTCCACCATTATGTATTATGTATCTGTTGTCTTATTTTGATATATAAAATGAAAATACATGTTTAATGTTTCTATTTTGTTAATTAGATTTGTATAAAAAGAAAATGTTATAGTGGGCACTATTGATTGATGTAAGAGTTTTAAAATGTTTAGTTACCCATACCTGACTCTATGTACTAGTTAATCATAATTTTTTCTGTAAAACTTTGCATATATTAAAATGATTTAGTATATTTATTCGTTCATGTTAGGAGAGGTTATTGAAAGAAATTATTTGCTTCCCTACTAGGTAACCATTGTTACTCACCATTTTCTTTTTACTTTTTTTAGCTTCAGAGCTTGTAGTTGGCGAAATGGGCGTAGAACCAGTAAATGAGGATCATCTGGTGGGTCAAATAGACAATTAAAGTCTGTTACCTAGTGAGTATTGTGACTATACCCCCCTAGTGGTGTCAATTCGTCCAGATAGTCTTATGGGTCTTATATTGAGTGTTAGGACTTTTATTAGAATAAGAATTTTGTATAATCTTGTATTTTGTTTGCTTTTCTACACTTTGATCTATCGTACGTTATTAGATGTATATAGGCTTTCGTTAGTTATTATATTTTGTATGTATATGTAGGATATCGTGTATGATGTTTATCAGGTGCAGGTTGAACGCCTTTGAATACTAACATAAACAGAGGAGACCATGCCGAAATTTCGAGGCGCCACCTACTACCTTGAGATCTTATATGGGACTTTGTGTTAGTGTTTGGCGGGGCGCCACAATTCTAAATCCATATTTTTCAGAAACGAGATCAAATAGAATGAGTAAACGAGCAATGGATGAGAACATTATTGGTGGATTCATCACATATTTACATGGTTAGTAACAATCTTATGTGGTTTGAAAAATCAAAGATAAAAGGGTTGAGCAAGATGGAAAAAAATGTATGACTTTTTGTTATCATTTCGAAGAAACATCAATCTTAAGGTTATATTGGCTGCTTAAGAAACATCAATATAAAAAAAAAATTAACTGATAGTGCCCCTTTTGGGAATACCTAGAACTGTAACTTGGATATATAGCTCTAAACCAATGAATATATACTTAAGCAAATATACACGACAATCTATTTATGAAAGAAACAACAAATCAATAATTACTCACAATTTTTTAAATTTTCCCTCCATCATGAGTTTGATATATTTAAAAGTTAAAAAAACGATGAAGTGAATAATCCCAATATAAGCGTGGTGATGCAACGGACTCCAAATTTGTTTCACGAGTAACTATTGAGAGATCTGTGCTTTTGTTTACTTTTCTTTCAAGAAATTTGTGATGTTGATTAAGTGTTAATTAATTGACTATTAACCCTTACTTGATCTTGTAGACTCGGGATCAAAACCCCATCTTCACCCTCATTCATATAAAAAAAGATTACAAGGCCTAGACTAAATGAATGAACTTGGATTATACATTCCCAAACATGTGTGCAAATGTCTAGTTGTATGGATGGCTACTAGCAATGGCATGAGTTAGAAGACAAAACAAGTCTAATTCATAAAGTTGAAAGGAAAAAATATATATTTTTTTAATTTTTATTTTTAAAGAAAAAAACGTATCAATAAGAAATGGATTTTGAGTTGGCATCCCAAAATTGAGTGCAATGTTCCCCTTTGTGTTGCTCCCATTCTGAGGACCTAGGAACATGTAGGTTTTACTGTCTATGCTCCCAGTACCAGTCACAATGGCTGGATCATCATGGGATCCAAGTTAAAATAATGTATTCTTAACACAAATGGATCTTAGGAGAATGAAATATTGAATTATGCCAAGGTTCATACAGTTTCATCCCCTTTAAATATTTACAATTAATTTGAATACTCATATCTCATCTTCCTTAAATATAATTCATAATGAGATTTGTGAATGTTTGATTAAGCACAATGACTCATCTAACTTCCCTAGTTATAATATTGCAACTACAACCATACATTCCTAAAGATAAACATATTATCCATCCTATTTGATGATCTATTTCGTACTACCTTTACTAACTCAAGAAAGGCACAGAGGACTTCTGAGAATGGATTTGTTGAAAACAATAAAAAAGGGAAGTCCATGTATATAGGCAAGAACAACTTCTCAGCAATCATATTACTATCATGTCAAAAGTGCATCACATATCACATGTCACAAAAATCAAACCAACTAGGAAGTAGGGTTGACCTTTAATTTCCTCTTTGGTCACAAAAGTCGCCTAAAACAGTTGGAAGAGAAGTGGCCAAGTAAACAAGTAGTGGAATGTATTGCATTTCTTTGCAGCAAACTACAAGCATCAACATTCTTGTGTATGTGAACACCTTTGTGAAGCTCACTTAGTAATTTGATCAAACACTTATTGGGTATTTTACCAAACACCTTGTATGTCACACCTTCTAAGACCTTATTTGATAATGGCAATGAAGGATAACCCATCTAATTGTAGCAAATGCAAAGAAGATAAACAACTACACAAAGAAAGAGTAAAAATATAATACCCACAACACGAGATTTTACGTGGTTAACCCAAAGGCGACGTCCACTGAAGTATGAGCGTTGGAACTCGATTTCACTATGAAGAAAATGGGATAAATCGATCAGTTGTCGTTACTATTTCAAAAATCAATCGGATTTGTTCCCTTCTCATAGAGCCTGGCGTTACTCTTCCTACAGCGTCTGTTATCTATTGTGACAATGTTGGTGCCACCTATCTCTATTGTAATCCAGTCTTTCATTCGCGCATGAAACATGTGGCAATTGACTATCACTTTATTCGAGATCAAGTTCAATCAGGTGCTCTTCGTGTTACTCATGTTTCCTCAGCAGATCAACTTGCAGACGCTCTTACCAAACCACTTCCACGAAGTCCCTTTCAAGAATTAAGGGTCAAGATTGGCATCTATTCCGGAGCTCCATCTTGAGGGGGCATATTAGAGAATTAATTACAACAAATTTTCTTTATATCTTAAATCCTTGTAATTAGTTGTAATCCCCTAATTCTAGGATAGTTTCCTATTTTGTGTTTTGGGTAACTCACGGCAATGCCCAACTTTTGTGTATATATATTCATTCTCAATCAAATGGAAAAGCTAAGCCATTGTTTCTCAATATTCCTCATTCTATTTCAACATTATCCTCATTGGTTTTTTCAATAAAACTAAAAGTATAATATATTAAAATAATATCCTTAATTTTGAAAAATGTCCTTACATGTACTACCAGTCTCTTTGAAAAGTCTTATAAAGGAAGTTACAAAATATTGAAGATTATCTATGAAGTGAGGACATCTTGATGAAAAACTAATAGAGTGAACGACTTAAGATCATTAACAAACATTCTTATTCAGAGTTGGAAAGATACTAGGAGAGGAGGAGATCTTACCATTATTGAAGATATAATTTACTATGAAAAATGGGTACAACAAGTAAAGAACCAACAATAGTGATAAAAAAAATCATAAATCAAAATAAGGAGAGCACAAACTAAAATTCCATTAACTAAAACTAAAATTCTCCCTCATAGAAACCTAAAATAATCATAACATTTTTGTATCATATTTTGTTATTTTATACTTTTATTTATTTTTATTTTTATTTAAATTTCTAAAAAGAGGAAACATATACAACATATAAATGCAAGGTAAAATCACTTTATCCTACTCAATTCCTACAAGGCTTGGATATCTCCTACTACCACAGATGTATTCATCTTATTGTTATACATAAATAGCAAACACTTTACCATAGAGTAAGGTTGCATTGTTCTAAGGATCACTAGAAGAAAAAAATGGCTTCGGAGGAATTTTTAAGCTTTGCAAGTCCCCTTCCAGCATTCGGACCACCAATGTCATGGAGGGACGGTCAACTGGACTCCATTGAATGCACCATAGTGCTATAATTGCAAGCTTTTTCATGATCTCATCATCTCCTTCTATCTGAGTGAGTAATTCTAGATTTTTCCCTTGAATCAATTGCTCATATATCCATTCTGGAAAATAAATTTGGCTGTGATTTTCAACTGTGATATCTAAATTCTTCCTTCCACCAACTATCTCCAACATCAACATTCCAAAGCTATAAACATCAGATTTGTAGGAGACCGTTCCAAAGTTCCTCGAGAAGAGCTCAGGTGCAATGTAACCAGTAGTTCCCCTAGCAGCTGTCATGGAGACAATGCTTTGGTCCTTGGAGCATAACTTAGCAAGCCCAAAATCAGAAATCCTTGGCTGGAAATTATGGTCTAGTAAAACATTGTGAGGCTTGATATCAAAATGGAGGATGCGTTGGTCACACCCTTGGTGCAAATATTCAATCCCACGAGCAATTCCAATCGCAATTTCTTGCATCTTCTCCCAAGTAAATGGTCTATGAATTGTGTTAGCTTCTTTCGCTAAAATGAATTTCTCTAGTGATCCATTAGGCATAAATTCATAGATGAGAGCACATCTAGTTCTTTCTGAACAGAACCCAAGAAGGCGAACTACATTGACGTGATGAATCCTACCGATAGTTGCCACTTCGTTGACAAAATTTGCTCCATTTCCATTAGAAATCTCGAGCATCTTGACTGCCACTAGGAATCCATTGTGAAGCTTTCCTTTGTATACACATCCAAAACCCCCTTGCCCTAATTTGTGTTTAAATTTGTTGGTCATCTTCTTAATATCTGCAAAAGTATATCTGGTCGGGTTGAAGGTCTTGTAGTTTGCTAGGAACCTTTCTACCATCAGCTCAGTTTTCTTTTGTTGTTCACTTTTCCGATACAAGCATAAAATAATAAGTAATATTGATAAATACCCAAAAGAGGGAATTAACACCAATATAATAATTTGTATTACTTGAGAAACAAAATTTAAATGAATTTGCAATAATTAAGGAGCTAACCTATGATCAATGGGTCGTGAGAATGAGAACCTTGAGGACCTGGAGAAAATAAAAATGAAGAGTTGGTATAATTTATTCATGTTCAAGTAGGACGTGGGAACAACTCTACACACATCTAAGTGTCTATAATGTAATCTATAAATAGTGAATAACAGCATATATTTATGCATAAATAGTGAATATCTTAAACATAAATAAAAATAAAAATAAAAATAAAAATTTATAATAATAATGATAATAAAAGTTATTTTTCCAAAATATTATTTCTAAAAGTTATGACTTTTGGTTAAAAGAAAGCTTGAACAAAAGGAATGGAAGGGACGAAGAAGAAAGATAATTATAGATGGGGAAGGAAGGGTTGTTCTGTGATCATCTTGCTCTGAAGCTACTCATAAGAAAAAACAAATTAGGAAAATGTTTGGTTGAATTTGTGGGAAAAAAAATTAAGAAGGGAAAAAAACTCAACTAAGTTATATTGAACTACATTTTACACGTGCTACGCTTGTGCACCTTGGGTTCACAGTTCACTCAAAACCGTGGACTCTTGCAAATTTTAATTTTAAAGAATAAATTAATATTATATTTTATTAAATATCTCTCAATAATCAGTTTTTGTAAAGAAAATACAATTATTATTTTTAAGTCATCTTTGAACTTTGAATCAAAGCTTTGGCAAATCCTAAGCAAACCAATAATTTATAGTGTCAGGTCTTGTATATTTGTATCCCCAATTTTGTTTTTTTTAATTTCCTTGTAAATACTTTGCCCCCCTATATTTGTGCATAAATAGATTTTCTCTATGGTCTAGATATGGTTAGAGTGCCTATAGGTATTGTATTTTCTTTCTCTAGATACTTAATTTATGACTAACTCTAAAGTCTAAAATCTATTTGACCAAAAGAGGCATAAAATAGTAAAATACTTTTGGTTGACCCAATCCCCTTCAACAAAACCATAGTCTATATTCATAAAAAATAATACATATTCCCATGAAAAGCATGGAAACACACTACAAAAGCAATTATTTAAAAAATAATAATTTACTAATATATTTATCGAAAAATATTCTTTTTCATTCATCACAGATCTTTTGAATCGGCCTCACATTTAATTTTCATATAAATCCTATTTGAGTTATTGTATTTGTATCCTAACTCTTCTAATCCGATCATAATATGTCATATTTTGTTAATTTGTTAAAGATGGTGTTTATGAACATAGGGAGATGCTAATATCATCACATCCATTATTTTCTACTGGTACCACTTAAAAAACTTTTTTTTTTAATACAACAATGATAAGGTATCTATGATCCCAATTTTCATGAGTCTATAGCCTTTACAAAAGTAGTGCACAATTACCATCGAACCCCTTAGCTTAACTCCACACGACTACTGGGTTTGATCACGGGTTATCTGTAGGTAGTTTTGGGCGGGTTGAATGAATTGGGTTAGTTGAATTAATTTAATTACATTTTGATCAACAAATAAACTTTGTCTTAAATGAGAAAGATCACATTAAAAACAAAACTAATAGATTATATATAAACACATATAGAAATTGACTCAAATAGAAAGAAAACTGAATATATATATATATTTCCTTACTTACTACAAATATATGTAGAAAGAAATATTTTAAAAATAAATATTATTTTATATACAATATTGATATATTAACATATAACATCGGGTTTAGGTTGAGTTTGGTTGTCCGAACTATCAACCTGAACTCCTGAACTCAACAAGAA
The DNA here is from genome assembly GCF_017979445.1 of Akebia trifoliata. Taxonomy (NCBI): domain Eukaryota; kingdom Viridiplantae; phylum Streptophyta; class Magnoliopsida; order Ranunculales; family Lardizabalaceae; genus Akebia; species Akebia trifoliata. The sequence goes on from NC_141383.1 coordinate 19,228,434, forward strand.
GTGAGATTGGTTTGAGATATTCTAATTCAGACTCAATTCATCTTCTACATAACTTAATCCAAGATTGCCTATAAATTTAGTTGAGTTCGCACAGTCCGTCCAAGTTTCAACCCTAGGGTCAATTGGAATGTATTAGGATGATCAGTGATCACTATCAACAAAATCAGTTGTCTCTAACTTACCTAAATACGTGTCTATGTATAAAAAAAAGAAAAAAAAGAAAAGAAAAAGGGAAATTTCTCTTAGATCAAAAGGCTCCAACTGTAAAGTATGGACCAATCAAGACCCAAAATTTGAAACGTTACCCTTTGAAGGAATTTTCCCAATTTCCGTCATAATTAATAACACAAAATACACCAAATACCCTTATTATACCTAAATTATCAATTTATTTCAAAATATCTAGTAAATTACACAAGATGCCCTTGAAACTGTTTTTTTTGTCTCCCTCTTCCTCTACTATATTAATCTTGAAAAACACTTCCATTACTACCTTTGTAAGATTTGAAATCTTACCAAGGGTCGTTGAGCTCAAATGGATTGCCTCATTGGCAATCCAACATCACAAGCCTCTAGATTTCATGGAAAAACTTTGATAAAAAAATTCAATAGGCAAAATATTTTTGGGCTTGATCCAAGGTTTTTGTAAATTAACAGATACCGAACACCCACCAAACTTCAAAATTTAAGATTAAAATTAAACCATGAAACATAATCTTTTTTAAGTATGTTTTTTTTCTTCAAATGTTTTTAGAATTTTGTCTTGTATATCCTTGTGGTATCGGATAATGTTTTTGGATTCCAAAAGGTGAGCTCTATACCCCTTAGTAAGATCAGTGCTGAACGGAATTTATGGATTTTGTCTATTATTTCATTGGAGAAGACATCTCTTGGTGCATTGAAGGTGCATTTAGGTTTTTAGGTTATTGAATAAAAATTAATAAATTTAGATCTATTAATTAAGAGAAGCAGCATTTCCTAATTTAATAAATATTTAAGCCTTACTAAGGGTCGTTTTGCCCAAATGGATTACCACTGCAGTAATCCAACACCAGAGTCCTCTAAGTTTCATAGAAAAACTCAGATCCAAAAATAAATTAAAAACAAAATTGAAAAAGAATTTTTTTGAACTTGATCCAAGGTTTTGAAAATAGACGGTTATCAAATTTCCACATAACTCCCAAATTTAAAATTTATTTTTTTTAGGAATCTATTTTTCAAAGTTAATAGAATTTTATCCTGTACACCCGTGAAGCATTGGATCATGTTTTTGGATGTCATAAGTTGAGCCCAATGAACCCTTAGTGAGGGTGAAATCCATTCAACCTTAGTAAGGCTAGTTGGACTTATTAATTAATAAGGATATTTTAGGTTAAAAGTTATGGCAGAAGGAAAAGGCTGTCAAAGGTCAACGTTTCCTACGTAAAAGTTGAAAGATAAAAAATAAAAATAAAAAGGTAAAAGATAAAAAATAAAAAATAAAAATAAAAATAAAAAAGAGTTTTGGTGGAATAACCTCAAGATTGACATTGATTCATACTTTACTGATGTAGATGTGCACACAAAACCAAATCATAGATGCTTTTCACTCGATACTCGATGAAAAGCATTTATGGCTCCTTATACACCTCCATATCAACAAAGTGTGAATGGTTTAGTGAAGGAATATCCTAGAGGGATTTTGTATCTCATTGTGTTTCATGCGTTTTCTGGAGATATGAGTGAAAATTATATGATTATGTTCGCACTGTTGTGTGAAACACATTGAAAAATGAAGTCTCCTTAATGAATGAGTTGTGCTAGAGTGACTTTAAAATTCACTTCGTTTCACACTTTGTTGATGTGAAGGTGGACAGAACCATTGATGCTTTTCATCGGTAGGTCGATGAAAAGCATCTAGGGTTCCCTACACACATCCATCATTCCATCTACGTCAACAAAGCATGAAACGGAGTGAATACTAAAGTCACTTCAGCATTTTGCAATGTGTCAAACCGAGTAGATCTAATAATAGAATAGAAGAAAATAAATGGGGATACTTACTAGGGACGACCATATGACGACAGAAAGTTCCGTTCCTTGCTCTGTTTAATCCACAATGATTTCCCTTCTTTTCACAGATAGTGCAGCTCTCTGATCCATTCCACCCAACCACGATCCCTCGTGTTTTGAGGAGCATGTCCATCAGATTATATGTATACATATAATTGCCGTCAAACGATTCATTTCCCCCAATCCTAGCTGTTTTAATTATGGGGCAATTCAGAGGCAAGGCATATGGGTAGTAGTAGTAGTAGTGGCTCTTCGGAAAGACAAAAACTAGATTACCATCGCTACTGAGGCAATCGATTGGGTTAAATGGTCCAAAATATTCTATACTGGGTATCACACTTTGAGGACAATTCATTATGAAAAAATCAGACGCAGACTCGGTGAAATTGAAGACAGAACTTGAGAAGTTGATGTTGAGAAGGCTTCGCAAAGGGCATGTATCATTTTTATCGATGATGGAGACGAAGTTATTAAGATAATCGATTTTACGGATATAGAAGTCATGACCCGAGAAAGGAAGGTGGAGGAGGGTCTCGTTACCTAAGCATGATAATTCAAATCCTTTAAGGCCACAAAACGATTGATGGGTATTATTGAGTCGGAATGGAAATCTGATTTCAGGTCCTTCAGGGCTGCATCTTTTCGATGGGCAGTCTGTAAAGAAAGTTTCATTATCTTTATCTCCTGAAGTTTCAGGTGGGGGATACGATGAAGCTAAGATGTGGAGACAAGAAGAGGAGAGTAAAAGTAAGATGCTTAGATTTGGAGACATGAAGAGAGTCGGAAAGAGAACGAATATTAATCCTCCTCTGTGTGTATCCGTTTGTGAAAGAGAGATGGTTTCAAATAAAAATCATCAAGAATAATAAGAAAATAGAGTGAGAAACGAAGTCAAAGTCAATTAAAGAAGAGTGGAAGATAGATTTAAGTGATACAGGTGGAGTGATTTTTTTTTTTTTTTTTTTTCTCACATTCCAACCGCCGTTTGACATGTGGAGCAAATGAAATTAGCAATAGAGAGAGGGATTCTCTCCTTTCCATAGTGAAAATAAGAAAATTTTATGAGACATTCAAAAACATGATCGAATGCAATGGGTCGCACAAGACATAATTATATGAATTTTAAAAAAAAAAATAGCTATTTTTCACTATTGATTTTTCTTTTTTTCTTTTTTTTTGTTGTTAATTTGGGTATTTGGTAGCCATTCATTTTTAACACCTAGAATCAAGCTCAAAAAATAAAAAATAAAAAATAAAAAATAATTTTAAATATGAATATTTACAAGAAATCTAGAAGGATTTGTTGTTGGATTGTCAATGTGATAATCAATGTGGGTCTAACAACCCTTTCTAAGATTTGAAATCTTAAAAATTAAAAGGATAATGACCCCAAAGATCTATTTTTGAAAATATATACCAAAAAATCTCTTATGAAAATGGACTCTTTAGTACTCATTTTATCAAATATTTGTCTAAAAAAGATTTTTGAAACAAAAACATATGATTACCCTTTCAACAAATTTTGAGGTTTAAAGGGTCATCTCTTACACTACAATGAAAAAAATGAAAATGAAAAAAAAAAAAAAAACATATTCCTTGTTTTCTTTTTTCAAAACTAGTGATTTTTAACTCACATAGATAATGATGATGATGATGGAGATGAGTATGATTATCATCATCATCAAACTAATTTGATCTATGTATATTAGATTTATTAAAAATAAAAATATATCATTAAAACATAATTTTAAAATTCGACTTGAATGTTCATCAAATTGATTCAACTAAAAAGTTAGCAAGTCTCTACTTAAATGAGTCAAATAAACTTATATTAAATTTATAAATAGATTTTAATAAATAAAAATATTTATTTTTTATTTTCACAAAAATATTAATAAAAAAATAAATTGGTCAATTTTTTTATTTGACTCAGGTATATTTTTAGATTAAACCACTTTGTAAAGTTGTTAAAAAGATATTTCAAGTATTTTTCTTTAAAAAATCTTCTAAAGATCCTTAATAGGCAAATATGTTATTAATTAGTGTTTAAATGGTCCGTATTCTTTTCTAGGGGACTAATCAGTACATATTCTCAATAAAGAGTCCCTCTCAGTCATTATCCCAAAATTAAATCTATGGGCAACAAAAGTATTGACAAGAGGAAAATTTTCGCTATATTGCTCATGTCATTTGCGCCGCATGAGCAAAAAAATACTCATACAGGTACAAGGTGTTATCTTTTAAGGATTTTATTAATGTGTACGTTAGGACGTTAGAGCATAATCCCAAAGTCGAAGAATGGGTTTAAAATTGCAAGGGAAAACTTCAAAAAAAATATATATATATAGAAAAGAGAAAAAAAAAAACAACGAAACAGAAGAGATATAAAATATATAAAAAATTATGAATACTATATAAAATACTAAAAAATTATAATGCCAAAACAAAATTTACCCATTAACATATATTTTAATCAAAATAACACCCTATTAAAAATCAAAAAATCAAAACATCAAAATACGATCATCAAATCTCAAATTCTTATACTTATGAATCACCAAATTTTATTATGTATAATACCCTGCATTAAAAAAAAGAAACAGTTTAGTTTAGTTTTTTTTTTTTTTTTTTTTGTCTTAAAAAAAAAAAAAACTTGTTTAAAAGGTAAAAAACGTGACTTTTTGAAAAAATCATACTTTTTATTATTATTTTAATTGTCAGAGGTACAAATACACCTGGGAAATTGGAATATGACGGTATTTTGGTATAGACAAAATTTTTTAGGGGCAATTTTGATATAAAATTCAATTTCTCAGGTGTATTTATGACTACCGTTGATAAAAACCCATCTTTTAATTACGAGATCAATACTGTATAAATATTTTTAAGAAACAATTACTGAAATAAGTATATATTTTTCTTGAAATATTGACGTAGCATTTTTTTTTCACAAAATGAGGAATGCTAATCTCCAACACCTTATGAGAACTTAACATTCTCTACCATATTTAGTTTCCAATAATACACCTACCCATTTGTCATTGAGTCCGACTAGCCTCACTAAATTAGTAAGGATTTCACCTTTACTAGGAGTCCATTGGCTCATCTCAAGAAATCCAAAAATATGATCCGATGCTTTAGGATTGTAGAGGATAAAACTCTACGAATTTTGAAAAAAAGAAATTGAAAAAAGTTATTTTCCACCTTTGAACTTTAATTTTAATTCTGGAGTAGGTGGAAGTTTAGTGGCCTTTCATTTTCAAAAGCTTGGATCAAACCTAAAGGAAATATCTATATATATATATATATATATATATATATATATATATATATTTTTTTTTTTTTTTTATCTGAGTTTTTTGACGAAATCTAAAGGATTGTGGTGTTGGATTGGTAATGTGATAAATCTATTTAAGCAAAACGACCATTAATAAGGCTTAAAAATCTTACTAAGTTAGAAAGGAGAATGTTTCTCATTGTCTTTTAGTGGGAAGATAAGATTATGTTGGTCTTTAACATAAGAGCTACGAAAAACTGACTCGAAACCAATACAATTAGTTATTACATCATATCCTTATAAGAACTCCCATTGAGGCATCTTGAAGACTTGAAGTTTGCTTCTGAACAAAAATACATTAATATCATGAAGATATATGCGACGACTTCCTTGTGTGGCCTTTCTTAGTCCTTTCATGATAAGTTTTAGTTATATGGAATTCTATGAAACGTGTAGGGTCCCTTTCAGAAAGACATCTGTGGACCTCTGCCTACTAATTGTCACTTGTGACTTGGAAATTTCTCTCTTGCTTGCAACAAAGAAAAATGAGACATGGTGGACCTGTAGCAGATCAGGATCATTGAATGGAATACCAACCAGGTTACTGTGGTCTAGCATGACTATCTATACTATTTAGAGAGCTGCAATTGGCATCCTAACTTTTACCTATCACACTCCAATTAAAATATGAAGAAAATAATTGAATGATTTAGAATAAGTAAACATTGGGGTCCACTAGAGAAGCCCTCCTATTTTTCTTTTGTTAGATTTAGATTTTTTGGGTTTAGGATTTTATATGAGTCTAATCATAATTGTAAACAACTACTGTAATTGTTTGAACAAGTGTTATAGTGTTTTGTAACGTTGAAATTATGATTTGAGCCAAACCTTTGTAATGTTTGAATGGTGTGATTTAATCTTTAAGTGGGGTGTTATAAATAATTTAAGAAATTGGGGTGTAATAAGTAAAAGTTTGGGTGTCAATAGTAGCTCTCATTATTTATTGTGGTGGTAAATTTGTCATATAGCATACCACCATCCATGGTCACCTCATCAAGATTTTTAACATCATCATCGGCAACTAGATTTAGTTCATTTGGCGACTAGACAACCAACTCAAGCCAGGTTCTCATGGTCGTGCTCGTAGAGATTGTTTATGATTAGGCACTTGAAGACTTGAACGTAAGAGTAAGCTTGGAGTAACTCAAAACACGCACGCATGCAGAATAACACAAGAGGGCAATAGTGATATAGAAAAGCCTGTAGGTGATTTCATTAATATGATGGCAACTCCCAAGGCAAAAAGTACAGAGCCTCAATACATGGCAAACTGTATGTTCGGGACATGTAATTGGCACAACCTGACGTGAACTCCCAATTTTTTTTTTTTGTATGGGAACCAAACAAATTAGTTTCTTAATAAGGATTGTAATGTTACTTAAAAGAAATAATGTTGAAATTGAAAAATCGATTAACAATCAAATTGGATTTTCAATTTTGTTGGTTAAGTGGTTTCTTAATCTAGCCAGTGGAGAGATACCCTCCAAATTTCACTCTTATTTCTATGACGAGTGGAAATTAGAAGACCCAATATCTATATATAATGAACGTGGAGGCCATCCCCCCTATACACACGTTCCAAATTTTGTTGCTCCAATTGCTTACATTGTGTGCAGAATGCAGAGTACGTTAGAGTCATCACCGACCTACAATTATTAGATCAGTGGAAAGGTTCCTAGATTAAATTAAATAGAGTTAGATTAAGATTCTATTTGTGTTAGATTATGACTGTTTTTAATTAAATCGAGTTAGATTATTTTAAGAATTCTAGTTGAATTAGGAGTTTAATTTATTTTCTATATAAAGACACCGATAGCCATGATTTAGTATGTGCTAAATTTTGCCTTTAAAAAAAAAAAAAATTTACATTATTTTATTATTCTCTCTCAACTTATCTCCTTCATCTTCTAGGTGTGGTGTAGCATGTGACATGCTTCTCTTTCTTTTATGTACCCGCAATAATAAAAGCTCATGAAAATTTCAACTCCGTTATATAGAAATCTTAACAATTGGTGTCAAAGTAGGATGATTCATTGGGAGAAAGTTGTCGGCACGGCTACGCAATGAATTTGATTGAAGAAGATGACCGGTGACTCGATTTTCTCATCTTCACGAAAGTTTAACAATTTTAATTATGATTTATGGAAATCATGTATAGAGTTGTACATGATGGGTCACAAGCTCTAGGACGTGACGTGTGGAGACAACACGGTACCACTAAAAGACCCTACATCGGAGACAAAGTGGAATGTCAAGGTTGGTAGAGTTCTTTATGCACTCAAGCAATCCGTAGATGATGACATGCTAATTCGTATTTCGGATACAAAGACACCAAAAGAGGCATGGGATATTTTTGCAGGTCCATTCTCAAAGAGAAACATGCATTGCCTTCAACTCTTAAAAAATGAGATTGGAAGTCTAGAACAAGGAAAACTCTTGGTGGTAGAGTATTTTCTTCGTAGGAAGAGTGCGTGTAAGGAGTTGTCTATATTGGATCTGGAGAATAAAATCTCAGATTCCAAGATGAGGAGACTCTCTATCAGTGGTTTACGACGAGAGTACACGTCATGCGTGACAACTATTACCCGGTGGGCAACACAGCTTTCCGTTGATGAGTTGGAAAATCTGCCCATTAGTCACGAGATGGTGCTCGTTAAAAACAATATCTTGAAGACTGAAGATAAGGAAGAAGCCATATTTTCTAAAGACTCCAAAAGAAAGTAGCAAGGCAAATTCAAATCGAGTCGCAACAAAGGTGGATCAAAGGATAAAGGAGATACCAAGGTCAATGAAAAGAACGACAAAAAGGCATAGGATAAGTAGACAAAAAAGTCATGTTATTGCTATGGAAAACATAACACTTTGCATGTGATTCCAGAATGAAGTTGATTCATGCAGAAGTTAATGCAATCACTGAAGATTCCTGACATGCAAATGCTAGTAAGCGAGTGGGAACCAGTGGTGAGGAAAACTGGGATCCATAAGCAAACTATGCATCAACTACTGTAATGCAAGGTTTATTTGTAACAACCACCACTACGATAATCGAAGAGCACACATTCATAGTTGTGGTGGAAGATCAACATGATGAAGCTAATCTAGCCTCGGTAAATTGCACATCTAAGTAGAATGTAATAATTGCACATCTAAAGATTGGATCGTGATCTCAGGTCGGTCAAACTACATCACGGGTGATGAGAAGATGCTTAGAACCATGCATCCATATGATGGAAATTGAGTGGTTGTAACAACTGACAACTCACAGTATCCGGTAAAGCATGTGGGTTATGCGGAAACCGTGTCGAGATTTGGCGAGGACCGATTATTATGAGAAATCTACCATGTTCTTAGCATAGTAAAAACTCTATTATCTGTTCCATAGATAATTAGGACGAGACGGTATGTTTTATTCAGACCCCAAGATGTGAAGATCTTTGAGAATGTTAAAATAGATGACATACTTATGATGAAAGAAATGCGAGTGAAGTCTATATACATAATATTGGCAAAAGATGTGTACATAGAATAATTAGAAAGAGCAAGACACCAGACCTTTGGCATGCATGGTTAGGGCATGCAGGATATAAAAAACTATATGAGATGACAAAATTTGAACTTATCAAAAGACTTCCAAAGTTTGATTTTCATTCAGACGCACTATATGCAAGATGTTAGTTTGGCGAAGTGCATCGACTACTTTTTGAAGAATCAAAGTTTCAGTTGAAAGAACCGTTGGAACTAGTGCACACTGATGTGTTTGGCAAGGTGAAATACTTGTCAATATGTAGTAAGCGCTACATGATCACTATCATCGATGACTTCTCAAGGTATGTTTGGATGTACTTCTTGAAAGAAAAATCTGAAGCATTCGAGAATTTCAAAGGATTTCATGCATAGGTAGAGACATTGGTCGAGCATAACATCCGTTGTATACGGTCCGACAATGGTAGAGAATATACCTCAGATGAGTTCAACGAGTATTTGAAATAATACAAAATTATAAGGCAACTCACTTAAGCAGATACGTTACAACAGAATGGAGTAGCTAAATAGAAGAATCAACATTTAGGTAACACGTGTCAATGCATGTTGCATTCTAAAAGTGTGCGACCACAATTTTGGGCTGAGTTAATGGCCACAATAGTATATGTGATCAACCGACTGCCTCAACCTCGACTTGGGTTTGTTTTTCTTCGTATAAGAAACTACTTAGAAGAAGCCAACAGTAAAACATCTCCATGTTTTCGGGGGTGTTTATTATATTTTTCTCACTGAAAATCTACAAACAAAACTTGATAAAAAGGCAGCATCTTTGTGGGTTACGATTCTAAGCGAAAAGTTTGAAGGTATTGTGATCAGTCAACAAGGAAGGTTTATGTCTCACAGGATGTAATCCTCAATGAAGCATCATCATGGTGGTCGAACAACAATGTTTTGTTATCAGATTCATTAGAGTTTGAAGATAAACTTCAAATTTATCTCAATAAGATGAATTAAAGTAGGGGGAGGTTGATCAGTCCAGATCTGGATTAGACACTCAAATGACCAATGTTGGTAATGCTATTGAGCCTGAAAGTTCTCCAAGAAATCGTAATAACCCTTGAAAAACTAGATTTAGTTCACCAAAGAATATGCCATCAGAAGAAAAACGTCATTCACAGCTTGAGACCATGGAGGAAGGTGCAGAACTGAAGCCTTGGAGATTTTCACGTATAAGAAGACTTAATCTCAAATATGCAGATAGTGCTTTGCAGAAATCATTATGGGAAAGAAAAGTTATTGCAACAACTTGGAAGCCTACAACATAGAAGAATCGACGTCTTTCAAAGCAGCACAAGGAGTTAAGGAGTGTAAAATCTCAATGGGCGAAGAGTTTATTGCCTTAATTAAGAATGAAACATGAGAACTGGTCTCACGTTCTCAAGTTGTAAAATCAGTTACATGTAAGTGGATGTACAAAGTGAAGAGACTGTCAGATGAAATAATAAATCATTACAATGTACATTTGGTGGCACATGGATTTAGTCAATAATATGGAATTGACTTTGATGAAACATTTAGTCCAGTTGCAATTGCAAAGATCACTTATGTACGTGTGTTGATTGCAATTGCATCAAGTAAATGGTGGAAGCTTTGGCAATTGGATGTTAAAAATGCATTATTGCATGGAGAGATTGATAAAAAGTTATTTATGGAGCAGCCATGTGGATTTGAGGACTAACAGAAGTTGGACTATGTCTGTAAGTTGTGAAAAGCTCTTTTTGGACTGAAACAAACGCCTCGAGCTTGGTACAACAGATTACAGAATTTTTAGTTTTTAGTGGTTACATAGTGGCACCAGTAGATTTGAATCTATTTGTCAAGCAACAAAATGAATTGATTACTATTGTGTTAATCTACGTGGATGATCTCATCATTACTGGAGATGAAACAAAAAAAGTTACATTAATTCATGATAGTCTTTCAGTGAGGTTTGAAAGGAAGGAGCTAAAACACTTCCTTGATTTACAAGTAGATTGATGTGATAATGAAATGTTCTTGTGCTAAAAGAAGTATTCTATAGATTTGCTAGGAAATTTTGGGATGGTGCACTACAAGTCAATCTCAACCCCAATAGAAATAAATGGCAAGTTGAGAAGTGATGTGGGAGAGCTATTGGAGGATAGAACCATATATCGACAGTTAATCAAAAGATTAATTTACTTAATGCTGACACGACCAGATATTGCTTATGTAGTTGGAGTAGTAAGCAGATTCATGCAAAATCCGAAGAAGTCATAGTTGGAAGCAATTCGACGCATCTTACTATATGTAAAACTCACAATTGATTTTGAGGTTCTTTATGAAAAGAGAGTCTCATGTGAAGTAATTGAGTACTATGATGTAGATTACAAGAGTGACTTATCAACAGTCAAACCAACTACTGGAGATATATATTCAACTTGGGTTCAAGAATAGTATCTTGGTGTAGTAAGAGACACCCAACAATGTCACTTTTGACGACTGAAATAGAATACAGAATAATAACTATGACATCACAAGAATGTGAATGGCTCATGTAATTGATGTCAGACATCAAACAATAGAGTAACTATTCAATTGAATTATACTGCGACAACGAGAGAGCAATTTGATTGACGAAAAATCCAGTGTTTCACGCTCGTACTAAGCACATTGAAGTGCATTATCATTTCATTAGAAAGAAGGTACTAAAAGGTGATATTAGTCTTCTCTCAGTTAATATAAAATAATAGACGGCAGAAATTTTCACAAAGGGATTGTCTTTTCCGAAGTTCTCTAAATTTTGATGGTAGTATAGCGTTTGAGTAAAGAGTCAGCATTTGGGAGAATGCTAAGGTCATTACCGACCTACAACTATTGGATTGGTGGAATGGTTCCAAGATTAAGTTAAATAGAGTTAGATTAGGATTCTATTTGTGTTATATTAGGATTGTTTTTAATTAAATAGAGTTCGATTATTTTAAGAATTCTACTTGAGTCAGAAATTTAATTTGTTTTCTATATAAAGACACCCATAGCCATGAGATAGTGTGTGCTGAATTTCGCCTTAAAGAAAATAAAGTTTTATACTATTTTATTATTCTCTCTCAACTTATCTCATTTATCTTATACGTGTGGTGTAACATGTGACATGCTTCTCTTTGTTCTATGTGTGGACACGGGATTTTCGATGTTTTGAGACATCCCTCCACTTTGGGGTGTTTTGGAGTCGCCACCATTCATTTTTCGGAAATGGGTGTGAATGGTCACCCGAAGTCGTATCTTTTAAAAAAACATGTCACTTTATACATATGATGACTCTCGTTAGATAATGCACGTGGTCCAACCTCGATTCAAGGTAAGGGGGTCCATTTATGGAGTAGGGAAGGTGTTAGGCACCCTACTCCATCCATCATAGGTGGTAACCTCGGATTCGGTTTTTTTGGAATAAAGAAAATAAAAGTAAAAATAAAAACATTTGATGTGTGCCCTCAAGTGTGAGGGGCTTTCGATATAGGTTCAAATCATAGAGGGCACCCTTATGAAGAATGGGCCCTTGGGTGATTTAGACCATAATGGTGTGTGCAAAGGTGTAGAGAAAGGGAGAGTAGAAGAGGGGAGTTGAGGGGGGTGTTCCTTTTGTCAACCCACCTTGACCCTTCCTTGACTTCCTTTGACTTTCCTTGACTTCTTTTCCTTGCTTGATTTGTTTTAGAGAAGTTGGAGAGTTGAGAGTTATGAGATGTAAGGTGAGTTGAGAGTAGAGGTAGTAAAATTGGTTAAGAGAGAAAGGTTGAGAGAGTGGTTTCTTTTTTATCTTTTGGAGGGTTGGAGGTAGGATTTTTCATTAGGGATTGAGAGTTGAGAGTGATGGGGTTTTTATAGAGGTTGTGAGGTTATTTTAAGGGTATAATGGGGTTAAGTGAAGAAAAGAGATAGAATGGTTATGAGTTTGAGAGAGAAGTGGGTGTAATTTAGAGGAGATTGGAGGGTATTTAGGGAAGGGGGGTTAAATGGGTGAGTTTTGACCCAAATGGTTTGGATCCAACCCAACCCATTTGGGTTGAGTGTTTGGTGAGGTGAGTTTAAGATGGTGGTTGTAATTAAATGATGTTTGATTTGAGAGAATGGGTGATTTAATGAGATGGTTGATGATATTTTGGGAGGGTGAGGGAGATGATGACATGTGTCAAAGTGGGTGGAAATGAAGGGTTGAGATGAGTTGATATGAAAGGATGAGTGTTTGATTTGAGATGATAGGTGTAGGTGTAGATTGTAGAGATGGGTTTTGTAGGAAATGATGGGGGTAGATTAGAGGAGGGTGATAGGTTATAAGTGTTTGATTTGAGAGAATGGATAGGATAGGTTAGGGTAGGGTTATGGGTTGAATTAATTTTTGGAATGAAGTAATGGAGTTGGTTGGTTGATTGAGGGAGGTGGAAGGGGGTAATGACATGTGTCATATTGGGTGATTGGTTGTAATATTGGGCTTGGGTAGAGAGTTGGGCTTGGGTAATGTGTTGGGTTGAATAGGAATGGATTTGGGTTTGTATTGAATGGGCTTGGGTAGTGAGTGGTATAAGAGTGGGTTTGGGAATTGAGTTGAGTAGGCTTGGGTTTGGTTAGAATAAAAATGGGTTTGGGGGTTGAGTTGAGTGGGCTAGTTTTCGGTCTGTGGGCCACGTGCGAAGCCTTGGGCCGTTTATTGAAATTAATATGACAAAAGTTATTGGATTTTTGTAGGTTTGGGTTTCGGAGTCTATTCCAATTTTTGCTATTTTTGGGGCACTTTACGTTGAGGGCCCGGTCAAATTTGGGTGTCTACAGCTGCCCCTCTTTGCAGGATTTGCGTGCAAAGAACTGCAAAGAATAGACGAAACCCTGATTTGTGCGGGCCCGAGAATTTTGCTCAGACAAGTTTGAAAACACTGATTTGATTTGACAAATTTGATGGTAAGAAGTGGCTACCCAAGCACGGGGTCTGACAGGGTGAGCCTTTTGATTTCCTCGACCTCGTGGCGCGGAGCTCGTGTGAGGTCTCGGATTTGTGGTAGTTTGGAGAAAAACTTTGAGACAGGAGTTTTCTAACAAGTCTTGGACAAATGAGTTGAGCTTTCGCAAAAGTGTTGTTGTTTCGATTTTTTTTTTTTTTTTTTATTCTTTGATTTTTTTTTTTTGATTTTTTTTTTTTGAGATTTTCCTTTATATTTTTTTTTGTTTTTAACTCTTTGATTTTTTTGATTTTTTGATTTTTTTTTATGGTGCACTTGATTCTCAACGGTGCAAGCAATATGGTTGTTGACAGTTGCCACAGATCCAAGAGAGAGTTTTGCTGTTGATGAACAAGCAATATGATTGTTAACAGCTGTCACTGATCCAAGAGAGAGTTTTGCTGTTGATGCACAAGCAATATGATTGTTAACAGCTGTCACTGATCCAAGAGAGAGTTTTGCTGTTGATGCACAAGCAATATGATTGTTAACAGCTGTCATTGATCCAAGAGAGAGTTTTGCTGTTGATGCACAAGCAACATAATTGTTAACAGCTGTCACTGATCCAAGAGAGAGTTTTACTGTTGATACACAAGCAATATGATTGTTAACAGCTGTCACTGATCCAAGATAGAGTTTTGCTGTTGTTGGACCACAAGCTGATCCCCTCGGCATGTTGTTTACAATACCTTACAAAGAAACTTTCTCAAGTCGAAACCAAAGGTGAAGGGACTTGAAATTCTGCTGTCATTACTTGAAGGATTCCATTATAGTTTTCTGCTAGCCTGTTGGTACGACCTCAAGAGTCATTGCTCTTGAAACAGTGCTAGAAAACACGGTGGGCCACTGATTCACGTCTATAAGGATCTCAACAAGGTTAATGTGATTCATGATAACAACGGTAGTTTCTCGAAAAGCTTCTGACTTCAATCCAAATGGTTTTGGCTCAATTCCCCTCAGGAATGTTTGAATGTACTCATTTCATGATTAAGGTTATGTACCCACAATGGTTCCCCTCAGTAGGCCTGGAGAGTGATCTCAGGGGGAGGATTGCTCATGGTCCCTGTTCTGATGCCTTCACGTCTTCCCTGGTGAGTCATGATGTTTCGGATACTGAGGTGGCAGTGATGAGGCAAACTACTCCAATTCATGCCTTGGAAGATACATTTGAAATTTTTTTTTTCTTTCTTAGAAAATAGGTTTTTTACTTACTTGGCCTCAGGTGTATCTATTGCTTTGAAAACATGAAGTTTGAGTAAGTCCTAGATTTTTCATCACTGGCCAAAATAGTAGTTTTGAAAGTATTTGAATTTTTGGTGATTTGTCTTTGTCGAATTGATATTGTAGATCCAAAATATGAAGACTATTGGAAAACCTTTGTTATCTTTATGATAGTTGTGTTTTTGCCAACTACTGAGGACATAGATGTCAGAAGTTCTCCGGCTCTTTTTAGAGTCATCCCCAGTGCCCCAGTATTGGGTGAATATCGATTGAGCATGGGACTTAGGATTTTGGGAAATTTTCGCCGTTCACAGTTTATACTCATGCGGGCCAGGAGTTCTTTTTTTTTTGTTTTTTTGTTTTATTTTTTTTTGTTTTTTTTGTTTTTTTTTTTGTTTTTGTATTTTTTTTTGTTTGTCCCTTATTGCCCCTGGTGCCAGTTACGGTTTTCACCAGACCCGATTTCCACATTTTTGCGCATCGATGCCTTTTTGGGCTTTCATCGTGCCGGTGGCTTTGATCTTGCCATAGTCTAATTTTTTTACTCATAGTGCCCTTTCGGGTTTTCATTATGCCCTTTCAGACTATGCTTGTATTTTTTTGGATTTTTACATTACAAATCTTGTTTGGAGCCTCTGTGTCTTTGTGGCTTGGTGATTCAAGTTGAGCTGCGAGATCGGCGACTCTACTCTTGTAGTGGCACTCTTTCTTGAGTAACAGATCTAGATTCCCCTCTCGAGTTTGCTGACGACGATTCGTAGTTCGGCAACTCAAGTTGAGCCGCAAGATCGGCTACTCTACACTTCGAGTACTCTTTTTTTTCGAATATCCGATCTGGATTCCCCTCTCGCGTCTTCCAACGACTAATAAGACTTGAGGTCCGGATCAAGCTGCCAGATCATTGGTGCTGCCACCGTCATTATGATGCCTTAAAACATCCCCTGATCCGAAAGGACTTTTAATGGGACGAAGTGTTGGCTAAGGCTGAGTGTAGTGGAAAGGTACAAAAAGGTTACGGTAGGTTCGTCTAGAGTGGGTTAGACTTGGTGTTCGTCTATTTTTGTTTCGAAAAGGTGATCTATGTCTCCTCCCAACGTCTCTCGAACTTGTTTAGGCTGGAGATTTGGGTTGAGCTCAGATCAAGTGTCCGAGTTTTTGAATTTTTTTGATTTTTTTGTATTTTTAGCCGTTCACAGTTTATCCTCATGCGGGCCAGGAGCACACTCTTTTTCTTTGGCTTTTTGGATTTTCTTTTCTTTTGTCTTTTTTCCTTCTTTTTTTTCTTTTGTAACGTTGACTTGCCCCAGTCTTGGGTTAAGAAATGAATGTGATGGCCAAAAGGGGTTGACTAGGGTTAGATAGTTTGTTTGGGATAGCAAAGATGGCCTTTCGTCATTTTAGGGTCAGATCTCAAGCGTAGTACTTCTTAACGGTGTCAGCATTGATCGGCTGAGGGAAGACTTTTCCGTCCATTTCTGTAAGGATCAAAGCTCCTCCCGTCATCACCTTCTGCACAATGAATGGTCCCTCATAGTTTGGTCTGAACTTTCCTCTGGCGTCTTCTTGAATTGGCAGAATCTTCTTTAAGACCTGGTCTCCTGGCGAGAAATCCCTAGGCTTAACTTTCTTGTTATAGGCACGAGCTATTCGTCGTTGATAGATCTGTCAATGGCAAATGGCTGCAAGGCGTTTCTCTTCAATCAGATTCAGCTGATCAAATCGGGCTTGAATCCATTCAGTCTCATCTAACTCTGCTTCTTTTAAGATTCGGAGGGAAGGAATCTCAACCTCTACGGGCAAAACTGCTTCCATTCCGTAGACCAATGAATACGGCGTTGCCCCAGTCGAAGTTCTGAACGAGGTTCGGTAGGCGTGTAGCGCAAATGGCAACATGTCGTGCCAATCTTTGTATGTAACTGCCATCTTCTCGATTATTTTCTTGATGTTCTTGTTGGCTGCCTCGACTGCTCCATTCATCTTAGGTCTGTAGGGTACAGAGTTGTGATGAGTGATCTGGAAGTCTTCGCACATTTTGATTATATCTTTGTTCTTGAAGTTCTTGGCATTGTCAGTTACCAATCCGCTTGGAAGTCCATACCGGCAAATGATGTTGTTCTTGACAAACTTCATGACGTTGCTCTTAGTAACATTGGCGTATGATGCAGCTTCTACCCATTTTGTGAAGTAATCGATAGCAACAAGGATGAAACGATGCCCATTTGTAGCTTTTGGTGAGATCTGCCCAATGACGTCCATGCCCCAGAGTGAGAAGGGCCAAGGAGTAGTCATATTATGTAGTTCTGAAGGTGGGGCATTGATCTTGTTGGCATATATTTGGCATAGATGGCATTTGCGAACATGCTGATAGCAATCACTTTCCATTGTTGTCCAGTAATATCCCATTCTCATGATCTTTTTAGCAAGCATGTGACCATTCATGTGGGGTCCGTAGACTCCACCATGCACGGTTTCGATCAGTCGTTTTGCTTCAATTTCTGCCACGCATCGGAGTAATACTTCATGATGTGATTTCTTGTACAGAATGCCATTGCTCATGAAGAATTGGCCTGCTAGCTTCTGGATAGTCCTTCGATCATTTGACGTTGCGTCTGATGGGAGAGTTCGATCTTCGAGGTAGGCTTTGATGTCGGAATACCAAGGCTTTTCTTCGGATTCTTCAACTTCGACGGGTAGGCAGTAAGCTGACTCGTCTTGAAGTCCAATCTCAATAGGGTCAATGACTAAGTCCTCTGAGATACTGATCATAGAAGCGAGCGTTGCTAGTGCATCAGCAAATTGATTCTTGACTCTCGGCATATAAGTGAATGAGATTCTATCGAAGCGTGAGCTTAGTTCCTCTAGATACTCATGGTAAGGGATCAATCTTTGCTCTCGAGTCTTCCATTCTCCAATCGTCTGATAGACTACTAGGCTTGAATCTCCGAAAACATCGATCTCATCTACCTCGAGATCCAGTGCTGCCTTTAACCCTGCTATGCACGCTTCATATTCAGCCTCGTTGTTAGAACATTGGAACTTTAGTCTGATTGCAATTGGCACGTGGGACCCATCTGGTTTGATCAAGACTGCCCCTATTCCGTTCCCTTTTTGATTTGCTGCTCCGTCAAAGTACATTTTCCAGCCTGGTTCTTCATCATCGTCCTCAATCTCAGCGAGCAATATGGCTTCGTCAGGAAAGTTCGTCTTTAACGGTTCGTAATCAGGCAATGGATGCTCAGCTAGATGGTCGGCAATGGCCTACCCCTTGATGGCCTTTTGAGTGACATAGGTGATGTCGAACTCAGATAATAGTAATTGCCATTTTGCAGTACGACTTGTTAGTGCTGGTTTCTCGAAGAGATACTTGAGCGGATCCATTCGAGCAATGAGCATGGTCGAGTAACTGAGGAGGTAATGGCGTAGTCGTTGAGATGCCCAGACCAATGCGCAGCAAGTCTTCTCGAGTGCCGAATACTTTGCCTCATAATCAGTGAACTTTTTGCTGAGATAGTAAATGGCTTGCTCTTTTCTTCCTGAATCATCGTGTTGCCCCAATACACAGCCCATAGACGTTTCTTGCACCGAGATGTACATCAGTAGAGGTCGTCCTAGCGTAGGAGGAACCAAGACTGGTGGATTGAGCAAATATTTCTTTATCTTGTCGAAGGCTTCTTGACAGTCTTCGTTCCATGCTTTCGGCATATCTTTTCTGAGTAGCTTAAATATTGGTTCGTAAATTGGCGTGAGTTGCGCGATGAATCTGCTGATATATTGTATTCTACCCAGAAATGCTCGGACGTCCTTTTCTGATGCCGGTGCTTTCATTTCGAGGATGTACTTGGTCTTTGCTGGATCTATCTCGATGCCTCTTCTACTGACGATGAAGCCTAACAGTTTGCCTGAGGTTGCCCCGAATACACACTTTGCTGGGTTGAGCCTTAAGCTGTATTTCCTTAGCCTGTCGAACAGCTTTTTCAGATTTACAAGATGGTCTTCTTTTATGTCCGATTTAGCGATCATATCATCTACGTAGACTTCCATTTCTTTATGGATCATGTCGTGGAATAAAGCCGTCATTGCGCGTTGATAGGTTGCCCCTGCATTTTTAAGCCCAAACGGCATGACTTTGTAATGAAAAGTACCCCAGGGTGTAATGAATGCCGTCTTCTCTTGGTCTTCTTCTGCCATTTTTATCTGATTGTATCCAGAGAAACCATCCATGAATGAGAACATACCATGCCCCGCTGTGCTATCGACTAGAGTGTCGATGTGTGGTAATGGAAAATCATCCTTAGGACTGGCTCTGTTCAAATCCCGATAGTCGACACACATTCTTACTTTCCCATCCTTCTTTGGTACCGGAACGACATTGGCTAGCCATTCGGGGTACGTGGAGACGGCGAGAAATCCTGCCCATTTTGGCTTGAGTCTTCTCAACTTTTGTTTGATCGGCTTGCTCCCAGGAGCGGTCGGCAGTTTGTGAACAACGAGATCTGTGTCTAAGCCAGGCATATCTTTGTAGGACCAGGCGAAGATGTCTTGATAGTTACGCAATAGTTCAATCATTTCTTCTTTCTGTTGAGGGGTTAACAAGGCTCCGATTTTTACAACACGTGGGTCATCTTCAGTGCCAAGATTAACTGAGTCTGTATCCTCAATGTTTGGCTGAACACCCCTTTCATGGCGTTCTAAAAGGTCCTTGATTTCCTTAGGGGGTATTCCACTTCGTCCTCAGACTCTTCTTCAATTCCCATGAGATCGAAGTCGAGTTCAAGATCGAAGTCATACTCGTCCTTTTCATATTCTGTTCTGTCCAAAGGTCCATTCGATTGAGACAAATCCCTTAAATTCTGAGAAAACTCTTTTTTTGGTTTTTGAAATATATCTATTTTTTTGATATTTTGAAAGCTTTTTGTTTTTTTTGTTTTTTGTAGACTTTTTGATTTTTTTGGTTTTTGAAGACTTTTTGATTTTTTTGATTTTTGAATGCTATTTTCCGGACATCTGAAATAAAAAGAGCAGTCATGCATTAGTAAAGATAGGGAGCCCTCAAAACCGTCTTTACCCGAGGACGAGGGCTCGTTATGATCCTCGGGCAAACTGATGTTGCTTAACGGTATTTTTTTTGAGGCCTCGACAGCCTCAAGGGTCAGAGGGAATTCTTCCCAATTGTGCAGTGTCTCCCCTTCTCTGAGGGGGCGGATGAGATGTGAAAGTGATGTGTTGGGTGATTTGGTTGATGGTTTAGAGATAACCATGATCTCCGATTGATTGTTGTTGTTGTCAGGTTGGGGCACAGTCCCTCCCAAACTCGGTGGGATGACGACTGATGCCTAGTCAATACCCTTTGGAAATGGTGATTTGTTCCCATGGTCCGTAGTGATTTCCATTTTGATGGATTTTGGAGCGGTCTCCGATGGACTTTCCTCGGAGTCCCCATTGAACAAAACGTCAATGCCTTCTACGAAGGATGGTTGGGACTCGACGATTGGGTCTTTATGCAGTGGTGCGATATTTACCTTTTTTGGCCTTTTTGCCAATGGTGGTTCTGATAAGCCTTCAGGTCTGATATGGGATTTCGGGAAGCTTACACTGATGTGAGGGACTTGTCCTAGGTTCCAGATGTTCGGCTCACGATTTTGTTTTCTTGCTAGTCGAAGCTCTTTCTTCTTATCATTCATTTCTGCAATATCCTTTTTCGTAGGTCTAAAGCCTAAACCAAAATAAGGAGTATGCTTCACTACTTCGACCGATGTAGTTCTTCCTCTTCCTCCTAATCCCAACCCTCGCTTGGGTCGGTATCCTCCCCCTTTCATAACCCGGCCAATCATAAGGTTTGCTCCCGATAGCTTTGCCTTTACCTTCTCCTTCCCTTTCTCAATGTGGTTAACAGTCGCGAATTGGTACGAATGGTAGAGTGCCTTGTATCAATGAATGGCACGTCTGGGGCTCTCCCAGCTGGAATAAGGTTCTCTGCCAATACTGATACCATCCTTTGTCCCATGATAAATTTGACTCTTTGGTGCAACGAGGAAGGCACAGCCCCGGCAGTATGGATCCAAGGCCTACCCAGTAACAAGTTGAAGGTCGTTGGTATTTCCATGACTTCAAATGTCACTTCAAAGGTGCAAGGTCCTATTGTGATTGGTAGGTTCACCTCGCCCAACGAGTCCCTTTTCGAACTATCGAACCCTCGAACAACCTTATTGTTGGGTTTCACATACGACCAATCGGCGTTCAACTTTCGGAAGGTCTCAAGTGGACAAACATTAAGCGCTGAGCCATTGTCAATCAGCACCCTGGCAACCATCATGCCCTTGCATATGACCATAATGTTTAGTGGCTCGACATGCCCCGTCCCTTCAGGTGTAAACTCACTTTCAGTGAAAATAATAGGATTAGGGGCCATGATTTGGCCAACTGTTTGCTCTAACTGCGTTGGTGTCGTGGTCGAAGGTACATGTGATCCTCTTAGGACTTTTAACAATGCATTTTGGTGTTCTTTCGATTTTTGTATTAGTCTTAGGATGCTGACTTGGTCTGGCTGCTTGTTCAACCTGTCTATTATGTTATGCTCTCTCTTGAGGATGAGCTTAATAAAGTCTGTGGCCTCTTTGTCTGTCACTTTAACCTCAGCTTCTTTATCTGCCGCTTTCACCTCCTCTTTCTTCTGGTCATTCTCGTCCATCTTGCCCTTTCCCTTTTCCTTTCTCTTTTCCTCATCGGTTATCCCTTGCGTCGTTTCTTCAGTCTTTTCCTTGATGCTTATCCCCTTCGTCGGTATCTTTTTGCATCTCCCTGCCTTTGTCATATTACCGATATCGGCCACCAATGCCTTCTTCATTGTTTCAACCCCGACGGTTGTGGTGATGGTAGTCTCATAACTCCAGGGAACTGCCTGGATAGAGCTATAGGGGAATGGCTTGGGTGAATGTATGGTCATGGGGGCTGGATCGGGTTTCATATTGAGAATGAAAGGAGGTGGTGCTGATTTGGATGTAGTGGTAGCATGAGGGGTTGATGAAGTGTATGGGATGATGAGTGGTGGACGTAAAGATGCAGTGTATGGTATGTGAAGAGGAGGTCGGATTGATCCTTGAGAAGTTGACGGTATGTACGGTATGACAAGAGGGGGTCGGGTTGAACCTTGATGATGGGGTGATCCGTAAGGTATGACCAAAGGTGGTCGAGTGGTAGTATCTTGATGAGGGGGATGGATGGTGAGGTCGGCTAATCTGAGTGGTAGTGAATTTTGGGGTGAGTTGGTTGTGTAATGGTTGACTGTGCTGACTGTTGGTGCTTCTGATCCCTGAGTTAGATGGACCCTGATTTTGGACCCGATAGGTGCTATCAGATCCGAAGGATTAAAGTAGAGTTCTCCACATATGACATTTACCTTGTGCCCACTCCCCTCTCCATTGTGGGTGGGTAGGGGGTTTTGGTTGATATTCTGTTGTTGGGGTGGGTTGGGAGGCCCATCCAGGATAAGAGCCTTCTTGTCAATCAAGTTCTATACCTGATGTTTGAGCTGCCAGCATTGGTCTGTCGAGTGCCCCGGTGCACCCATATGAAATTCACAAATCAAATTGGGGTTGTACCCTGGCCCTTTGGCAGCTTCTGGATTTGGTGGACGTTTGACAAGATACTCACCCTTGAGCAAGATTGGCAGTAACTCAGATAATGTCATGGGTAGCCTGGTAAACACTCTATTAACCCTGTTCGGTCTCGCTTGTTGATTCTGCCCATATAGGGGTGCCTGCTGGTTCTGTCCATATTGTGGTGCCTGCTGCGTTTGTGGAGGAACTGTCCGGAAGGGATTCTACGGCGCTGGAGCCCAGGCAGCTCGAGGTACTGGCGCCCAATGTGCCTGGGGTGCCTGTGGCCGCTGAGCTGGTGCTTGAATGATGAGAGGTTGGCTGGGTTGTACATTATTGACTTGGGTATCCTCTTTCTTCTTGACAAAAGGCACTGATTTCTTTTGTGCCGAGGTCCCCGCTGCTGCACTCAAGGCTGTAAAGTCAAATATTAGACCGGTTCGGATCCCGTCCTCGACCCGGTCTGCCACTTGAACTAAATTCGAGAATGTGCCGGTAGTGTGTCCAATCAAATGAGTGTAAAAGGCATGCCCCAGTGTCGAGATAAACGTAGTGTTCATCTCCTGTTCAGTCATCGCAGGCCGCACTTGTGAGGCGGACTTTCGCCATCTCTGGGCATACTCTTTCATTGTTTCCTTGTGTTTCCTCGTCATCTTAGCCATATCATTGCGATCCAGACCCACATCTGTATTGAACCGGTAATTGTGCCAGAACATTTCAGCCAAGTCCTGCCAACTTTTGATGAGTGTATGGTCCAATCCTGAGAACCACTTGAGAGCCGGTCCTGTTAAGCTTCTTTGAAAAAGTTGCACCAGCAGTCTGTCATCCTCGCCATATTGGCACATTGACCCACAATACAATTTGAGGTGTGACAGAGGACACCCGACACCATTATATTTCTCAAATTCCGGGCATTTAAACTTATCCGGCAGCTGTGCGTTGGGATAGAAGCATAGGTCCCTGAATCTTGTTCCTCCCAGAGTATTTGTGCCTTTCATCCGCCGCATTTCCTCCTGGAGAGATTCAATCTGTCGGGCCATTTTGTCGTCGGTAGCACTCTTAGCTTCAGGAGCCTTAAAGTCACACTCGTCATCTGGGATCATCACCGGAGGTGGTTGGTTCTGTGGTATATAGAGCGGAGGACCCTGATATATTGGCACAGTAGGGGGTGGGGTGGTTTGTTGTTCTGGTTGTATTTGCTCAGGGGGTTCGGGGTTTGACCCGGATGCTTGATGCTGAGTTGCCTGTGCTTGCAGAAAATTGGTGCTACTCAAGATAGCCGCCAAGATTTGTTCCTGCCTTTTCGTTGTTTCTAATAGCTTTGCTATCATTGCATTAGCTTCAGCCAGTTCATTCGTAATGGGCTGTGGGTCATCTGAGTTACTCATTGTTGATGAAGATGATTGAAGAAAGTATGGAGGCTTCTCGAGATGTTTGTACTTTTTTCGTTTGGCCACCTGTGGATACAGAAGACCAAGTGTTACTATCTTACTTACAAAAAGAAAAATGCGTGATGTTTTATTAGGTCCGGTAATTATTATGGGATGGTACTCAAAAAGGAAAATTTAGCTAGGTGAGCTTGAAAACATAGTTCGTCAGCACGGAGCTGGATTGTTTTTGAGAGAAAAGAATTACATCAGCACAAAGCTGGCATCGACACGGGGTCGGTAAAATAGTTTGAAAAGAAATTACATCAGCACGGAGCTGGCATCGATACGGAGTCGGAAGAACATTTGAAAAGAAATTACATCAGCACGGAGCTAGCATTGACACGGAGTCGGAAAACATTTTGAAAAGAAATTACATCAGCACGGAGCTGGCATCGACACGGAGTCAGAAGAACATTTGAAAAGAAATTACATCAGCACGGAGCTGGCATCGACACGGAGTCGGAAAAGCATTTTGAAAAGAAATTACATCAGCACGGAGCTGGCATCGACACGGAGTCGGAAAAGCATTTTGAAAAGAAATTACATCAGCACGGAGCTGGCATCGACACGGAGTCGGTAAAACAGTTTGAAAAGAAATTACATCAGCACGGAGCTGGCATCGACACGGAGTCGGGAAAGCATTTTGAAAAGAAATTACATCAGCACGGAGCTGGCATCGACACGGAGTCGGTAAAACAGTTTGAAAAGAAATTACATCAGCACGGAGCTGGCATCGACACGGAGTCGGTAAGACATTTTGAAAAGAAATTACATCAGCACGGAGCTGGGATCGACACGGAGTTGGAAGAGTATTTGAAAAGAAATTACATCAGCACGGAACTGGCATCGACACGGAGTCGGTAAAATAGTTTGAAAATAAATTACATCAGCACGGAGCTGGCATCAACACGGAGTCGGAAGAACAGTTTGAAAAGAAATTACATCAGCACGGAGCTGGCATCGACACGGAGTCGGTAAAACAGTTTGAAAATAAATTACATCAGCACGGAGCTGGCATCGACACGGAGTCGGGAAAACATTTTGAAAAAGTAGTTTATGCGATAAATCGAGTTGGAATAACCCCTATTTTTTTGGTAGCCTCCAATTCAGTTCTCTGAAATCATCGTCGGCCAGGCGAATCTCCAAGGAAGAGGCGGCGCATAATAGCACTCTTAAATCACCTTGTTCCCTGAATAGACGTAGTCTATCCCCCTCGTATCAACAGGGTAAGATCTTTCTAGGCACCGACTTTGATCAAGGACTGTAATCGGTGCTTTTTTGAAAATTTTAGTTTATTTTATTTTATTTTTTTTATTTTTTTGTTTTTGTTGAAAAAGTTGAATGCATTGGAGTTGATTGATCAGTTGTTATCTTTGTTACATCATAGATGGATCATGAACTTGATTCGCTATGGGTCGCGGACTTGATTTGTTGTGGATCTGGGTTGTGGACCCAGTTGAAGTGGATCTGGGTCGTAGACCCAGTTGATTGGATCTGGGTCGTGGACCCAGTTCGATGTGGATCTGGGTCGTGGACCCAGTTTGGTTAGACCTGGGTCGTGGACCCAGTTGAAGTGGATCTGGGTCGTAGACTCAATTTGATTGGATTTGGGTCGTGGACCAGGTTGACATGGATCTGGGTCGTGGACCCAGTTGATTGGATCTGGGTCGTGGACCCAGTTGACATGGATCTGGGTCGTGGGCCCAATTTGGTTAGATCTGGGTTGTGGACCCAGTTGAAGTGGATCTGGGTCGTAGACCCAATTGGACATGGATCTGGGTCATGCCCAGTTGACATGGATCTGGGCCGTAGACCTAGTTGGAAATGGATCTGGGTCGTGGACCCAGTTGCACATGGATCTGGGTCGTGGACCCAGTTTGGTTGGATCTGGGTCATGGGCCCAGTTTGCCATGGATCTGGGTCGTAAACCCAGTTGAAATGGATATGGGCCGGACCCAATTGAAATGGACCTGGGTTGGAGACCCAGTTTAAAATGGGTCTGGATCTGGGTCGTGGACCCAAATTGAATGGATCTGGGTCGTGGACCCAAATTGAAGTGAATACTTGATGAAGGACAAGTTTGATTATGACCGAAATTGATAGTGAGCCGCGTTGGACAAAATTCGTTTGGAGCGAGATCGATTACAAGTGGTAGGCCCTGAGTTTTCTAGTAAAGTGAATCATTTGATCATTTTCAAGCTTTAAAACTCAAAATAAAAAAAACTTCGAGAAGAAAAGTTGTCAAGACTGACATAAGGAACAAAATGAAAAAAATTTTGTTTTTTTGTTTTTTTGTTTTTTTGTTTTTTTTTTTAGGGTCCGTTTTTCAAGTACGGACTTAGCATTTTTTGGCTGGTCCGTGCTTCAAGTACGGACTAGAACATCAACATTTTTTTTTTTTTTTTGGTCCGTTTTTCATGCACGGACCTAACACTTTTTGGCTGGTCCGTGCTTCAAGTACGAACCAGAACATCAAAATATTTTTTTTTTTTTTTTTTTACATTGGTCCGTGCTTCATGCACGGACCTAAGAAAATTTGCCCAGTTCGTTGTATGAGCACGGACTTAACAATATTTCTTGAGTCCGTGCTTCAAGCACGGACCAGAACCTTTTCTGGCCTTCCAACCTTGCTCTATTTTTTATCCTCCTCCCATTTTGGCCCAAAATTCCTGGGTTTTGAGGCACATAGCCTCTGTTTTTTGGCTTTGGCCACGAAAATGCCACTTTTTTTTTTTGATGATGCAAACATAAATGAAAATGACTTTCCCCTTTACCTAGGAGGACATAAGACAACACGTAAAACGTGAAACTTCCTAATATCTATACAACTTGTCATCGTGGGCTACAAGAAAAGAAATAAAATTACAACACATACACGTGGATGGATACAAAATTAAATTTTGGAAACCTTAGTGTCCTTTGTCTATTATTTGCGCTTTGATGCATGCGGCTTGTAGGTAATTTTTCGGCTACCCATTCTTCAAACCTTGATGGACACCGAAGTGCACACATCTTAGGTTGGTGAATGGGGTGGATGTTCTCCTCCCAGCCACCCAAAATAGCGATTTCGGGGGCTTGAGAGTACCGGCATCCGGGGTTAGAAATTTAAAGAGGAGGGGGGTGGCTTATGCATAGGGGTGTGAATCGCATGTGCATGTGCGTGCATTTTTTTTTTAAATGTATCCATCCTTACATCCCTTATCCAAAAATAAAAATAAAGCAAAATGTATGTAGATACCCGAATTTGAGCGGGCCCTCGACGTAAGATGCTCCCAAAAATCAAAAATTAGAATGGGCCCTGAAGCCCAAGCCTACACAAAACCCAATGCATTAATAAATGTTCGAGGCCATTTACGTGGCCCATGGACCCGCACCCCTCACCATTCTTAAAATCAACCCCACATTATTCTACCTAAACCCATCTTTATTTTATCCAAACCCAAACCACCTTATAAACCCAATCCATCATTCAACCTAAACCCAATACTATTCTACCTAAACCCAATCCATCCCAAAACCCAATTCAATCTAAACCCAATCCATCTTAAACCCAATCCAACATAAGCCCAACTCATAACCTAAGCCCAATCCACTATCCAAATCCAATCCAATCCATCATCATCACATCAAACCAATCACCAAGAGATGACACATGTCATCATCTCCTTCCACCTCCCTCATCTAATCAACTCAACCCATAACCCTACCCTAACCTAACCTATTCCCCATCCTCTCATCATCAACAACCCACAACTCAACCCATAACCCTACCCTAACCTAACCTATTCCCCATCCTCTCATCATCAACAACCCACAACTCAACCCATACCCTATACACCATAACCTATCCCTCATTCTTTAACCACCCACATCACAACCCATATCTATCCATCACTTTCCCTTAAAACACTCCCATAAAATCACCTCAACCCATACCTCAACCCATACCTCCCATACTCTTCTCTCTAATCATCTAACCACCATCACCAATCAACCAATCTCTTCATCTCTCCATTTGCCACATGTCATCATCCCTTCAATCCTCTCAAAATCAAACCAATCACCACTCATCTCTCCAAATCAAACACCATACCTCTTCAACCATCTCAACACTCCTTCTCCAAACAACTCCCTTACACCACCACTCCTCCCATCAACCATCACTCATCTCACCCCACCAAACACTCTACCCAAATGGATTTGGGTAAGATCCAAACCATTTGGGTTAAAACATAACCCATTTCCCTCATTACAAAAATACCCTCATTTTCACCTCAAATTTCATACCCCTCTTCTTTCAAATCCATGCCATTATCCTTTATTCTACTCCCTCACCCCATTATACCCCTAAAATACCTCACAACTTCTATAAAAACCCCTCCATTCTCCTCCTACACTAACTAATGAAATTTTGATAAAAAATCCTCCAAAATCAAAACTCTCTACTCTACTCTCAACACCTCACTCTCAACTCAACTCACTCTCCTACAATTTCAAGCAAGTCCAAGCCAACTCAAAGGAAGGTCAAAGGAAGTCAAGGAAGGGTCAAGGTGGGTTCAACAAAAGGAACACCCCCTCTACATCCCCTCTTCTACCTTCCCTGTTCCCACACTTTGCACACACACCACAATGATTTGAGTCCTTCAAGGGCCCCTTTTTCAATAAGGGTGCCCTCAATGGACTAAATCTATATCAAAGCCCCTCACACTTGAGGGCACACCTCAAACCATTTTCTATTTTATTTTCTTTATTTTAAAAATGACCGGATCCGAGGTTACCACCTATGGTGGGTGGAGTAGGGTGCCTAACACCTTCCCTACTCCATAAATGGACCCCCTTACCTTGAATCGAGGTTGGACCAAACGTGCATTATCCAACGAGAGTCAACCAAAATGGCAAAATGACATGATTTTTCAAAAATACAAATTCGGGTGACCATTCACACCCCTTTACCAATTTGAATGGTGGCGACTCCAAAACACCCCAAAGTGGAGGGATGTTTCAAAAAATATCGAAAATCCCGTGTCCACAGCTTGGCGACTCCACTGGGGAGTCCGTACTAGTGGGTCCGACCCTCTTCCTTGATTCGGTCATTATTTCTATAAAAAAAAAAAAAAAAAAATGTGTTTTCATTACCATATTTGTGTTTACCTTCTAACATTTTTCATGTCTCTTTTTCTATTTTTATTTTCATTGGAGAATGCTTGTAATATTTATTTATTTCGCATTTTGTATATGTGTTGGACAAAGGATGTAAGGATGGATACAATTCAAAGAACGCACGCACATGCACATGCGATTCACACCCCTATTGCATAAGCCACCCCCCCTCCTCTTTAAATTTCTAACCCCGGATGCCGGTACTCTCAAGCCCCCGAGATCGCTATTTTGGGTGGCTGGGAGGAGAACATCCACCCCATTCACCAACCTAAGATGTGTGCACTTCGGTGTCCATCAAGGTTTGAAGAATGGGTAGCCGGAAAACTACCTACAAACCGCATGCATCAAAGCGTAACTAATAGACAAAGGACACTAAGATTTTCAAATTTTAATTCCGTATCCATCCCACGTGTGTGTGTTGTAATTTTCATCGCTTTTCTTATAGCCCACGATGGCAAGTTGTATAGATATTATGAAGTTTCACGCTTTACGTGTTGTCTTATGTCCCCCGAGGTAAAGGGGAAAGTGGTTTCCATTTATGTTTGCATCACCAAAAAAAAAAAAAAAAAAAAAAAAAAAAGTGACATTTTTTGTGGCCCAAGCCAAAAAACAGAGGCTATGTGCCTCAAAACCCAGAAATTTTGGGCCAAAATGGGATGAGGATCAAAAACAGAGTACGGTTGGAAGGCCAGAAAAGGTTCTGGTCCGTGCTTGAAGCACGGACTCAAGAAAAATTGTTAAGTCCGTGCTTAGAAAACGGACTGGGCAAATTTTCTTAGGTCCGTGCATGAAGCACGGACCCGCAAAAAAAAAAAAAAAAAAAATTTTAATGTTCTGGTCCGTACTTGAAGCACGGACCAGCAAAAAAGTCTTAAGTCCGTACTTGAAAAACGGACCAAAAAAAAAAAAAAATTTCTTTTTTGCTCATTTTGTTCCTTACGTCAGTCTTGACAACTTTTCTTCTTGAAATTTTTTTAGTTTTGAGTTTTAAAGCTCGAAAATGATCAAATGATGCACTTTATTAGAAAACTCAGGGCCTACCACTTGTAATCGATCTCGCTCCAAACGAATTTTGCCTCACGCGGCTTGCTATCAATCTCGGTCATAATCAAACTTATCCTTCATCGAGTGTTCACTTCAAACTGGGTCCACGACCCAGATCCATTTCAAACTGGGTCCCCGACCCAGATCCATTCCAATTGGGTCCACGACCCAGATCCAACCAAACTGGGTCCACGACCCAGATCCACTTCAACTGGGTCCACGACCCAGATCCATATCAACTGGGTCTACGACCCAAATTCAATTAAACTGGGTCCACGACCCAGATCCATTCAATTTGGGTCCCCGACCCAAATCCAATTAAACTGGGTCCACGACCCAGATCCAACTAAACTGGGTCCACGACCCCAGATCCATTTCCAACTGGGTCCACGACCCAGATTCAACCAAACTGGGTCCACGACCCAGACCCATATCAAACTGGGTCCACGACCCAGATCCAACTAAACTGGGTCCACGACCCAGATCCATCTTCAACTGGGTCCACAACCCAGATCCACAACAAATCAAGTCCACGACCCATAGCGAATCATGTTCATGATCCATCTATGATCTAATAAAGATAACAACTGATCAATCAACCCCAATGCATTCAACTTTTTCAAAAAAAAAAAAAAAACAAAAAACAAACAAGCACTAATTGCAGTTCTTGATCAAAGTCGGTGCCTAGAAAGATCTTACCCTGTTGATACGAGGGGGATAGACTACGTCTATTCAGGGAACAAGGTGATTTAAGAGTGCCATTGTGCGCCGCCTCTTCCTTGGAGATCTGCCTGGCCGACGATGATTTCAGAGAACTGAATTGGGGGCTGCCAAAAAAACGTGAGTTTCTCTAACTCGATTTATCTCAGAAATCACATTATTTCAAAATACTTTCCCGACTCCGTGTCGATGCCAGCTCCGTGCTGATGTAATTTATTTTCTAACCATTTTACCGACTCCGTGTCGATGCCAGCTCCGTGCTGATGTAATTTCTTTTCAAATCGTTTTACCGACTCCGTGTCGATGCCAGCTCCGTGCTGATGTAATTTCTTTTCAAACCATTTTACCGACTCCGTGTCGATGCCAGCTCCGTGCTGATGTAATTTCTTTTCAAACTGTTTTACCGACTCCGTGTCGATGCCAGCGCCGTGCTGATGTAATTTATTCTCAAACCATTTTACCGACTCCGTGTCGATGCCAGCTCCGTGCTGATGTAATTTCTTTTCAAATCGTTTTACCGACTCCGTGTCGATGCCAGCTCCGTGCTGATGTAATTTATTTTTAAACCGCTTTACCGACTCCGTGTCGATGCCAGCTCCATGCTGATGTAATTTCTTTTCAAACGGTTTTACCGACTCCGTGTCGATGCCAGCTCCGTGCTGATGTAATTTATTTTCAAACCGCTTTACCGACTCCGTGTCGATGCCAGCTCCGTGCTGATGTAATTTCTTTTCAAAATGTTTTACCGACTCCGTGTCGATGCCAGCTCCGTGCTGATGTAATTCCTTCTCAAACATTTTTACCAACTCCGTGTCGATGCCAGCTCCGTGCTGATGTAAGTTATTTTCTCCCAAAAACAATCCAGCTCCGTGCTGGCGAACCGTGTTTCAAGCTCACCTAACTAAATTTCCCTGTTTGAGTACCATCCCATAATAATTACCGGACCTAATAAAACATCATGCATTTTTCTTTTTGAAAGTAAGATAGTAACACTTGGTCTTCTGTACCCCCAGGTGGCCAAACGAAAAAAGTACAAACTTCCCGAGAAGCCTCCATACTTTCTCCGATCATCTTCATCAACTATGAGTAACTCAGATGAACCACAACCTGCTACAAATGATCTGGCCGAGGCTAATGCTATGATAGCAAAGCTGTTGGAAACAACGAAAAGGCAAGAACAAATCTTGGCAGCTGTCTTGAGTAATACTAATTTTCTGCAAGCACAGGCAACTCAGCATCAAGCATCCGGGTCGAACCCCGAGCTACCCGAGCAACCTCGACCAGATCAACAAACCACCCCACCTCCTACTGTGCCGATATATCAGGGTCCTCCGCTCTATATACCACAGAACCAACCACCTCCGGTGATGATCCCAGATGACGAGTGTGACTTTAGAGCTCCTGAAGCTAAGAGTGCTACCGATGACAAAATGGCTCGACAGATTGAATCTCTCCAGGAAGAAATGCGACGGATGAAAGGCACAAACGCTTTGGGAGGAACCAGATTCAGGGATCTATGCTTCTATCCCAATGCACAGCTGCCAGCTAAGTTTAAATGCCCGGAATTCGAGAAATATAATGGTGTTGGGTGCCCCCTTTCACACCTAAAATTGTATTGCGGATCAATGTGCCAATACGGCGAGGATGACAGATTGCTGGTACAACTTTTCCAAAGAAGCTTAACAGGACCGGCTCTCAAGTGGTTATCAGGATTGGACCATACACTCATCAAAAGTTGGCAGGACTTGGCTGAAATGTTCTGGCACAATTACCGGTTCAACACAGATGTGGGTCTGGATCGAAACGATATGGCTAAGATGACGAGGAAACACAAGGAAACAGTGAAAGAATATGCCCAGAGATGGCGGGAGTCCGCTTCACAAGTACGACCTGCAATGACTGAACAGGAGATGAATACTACGTTTATCTCAACACTGGGGCATGCCTTTTACACTCATTTGGTTGGACACACTACAGGCACATTCTTGAATTTAGTTCAAGTGGCAGACCGGGTCGAGGACGGGATCCGAACCGGTCTAATATTTGACTTTACAGCCTTGAGTGCAGCAGCGGGGACCTCGGCACAAAAGAAACCAGTGCCTTTTGTCAAGAAGAAAGAGGATACCCAAGTCAATAATGTACAACCCAGCCAACCTCTCATCATTCAAGCACCAGCTCAAAGGCCACAGGCGCCCCAGGCACCTTGGGCGCCAGTACCTCGAGCTGCTTGGGCTCCAGCGCCACAGAATCCCTTCCGGACAGTTCCTCCACAAATGCAGCAGGCACCACTGTATGGACAGAACCAACAGGCACCACTATATGGGCAGAATCAACAAGCAAGACCAAACAGGGTTAATAGAGTGTTTACCAGGCTACCCATGACATTATCGGAGTTACTGCCAACCTTGCTCAAGGGTGAGTATCTTGTCAAACGTCCACCAAATCCCGAAGCTGCCAAAGGGCCAGGGTACAACTCCAATTTGTTTTTCGAATTTCATATGGGTGCACCTGGACATTCCACAGACCAATGCTGGCAGCTAAAACATCAGGTGCAGAATCTAATTGATAAAAGGGCTCTTATCCTGGATGGACCTCCCAACCCACCCCAACAACAGAACATCAATCAAAACCCCCTCCCTACCCACAATGGAGAGGGGAGTGGGCACAGGGTAAATGTCATTCATGGAGAACTCGACTTCAATCCCTCAGATCTGATAGCACCCATCGGGGCAAAAATTAGGGTACACTTCACAAACGAAGCAAGGACGTCAACGGTTAACACAGTCAACCACTATGCAGATTCATCACAGAACTCACAGCTACATCTCAGAATGGCCGACCTCACCATCCATCCCACTCATCAAAATATTACCACCCGACCACCTTTAGTCATACCTTACGGATTACCCCATCATCAAAATTCAACCCGGTCTCCTCTTGTCATACCATACACACCGCCAACTTTTCAAGGATCAACTCGACCCCCCCTCCATATACCATACACCTCATCTTCACGTCCACCACTCATCATTCCATACACTTCATCAACCCCTCCTGCTACTACTACATCCAAATCACCACCACCTCCTCTCATTCTCAATATGAAACCCGATCCACCCCCCATGACCATACATTCACCCAAACCATTCCCCTATAGCTCTATCCAGGCGGTTCCCTGGAGTTATGAGACTACCATCACCACAACCGCCGGAGTCGAAACAATGAAGAAAGCGTTGGTGGCCGATATCGGTAATATGACGAAGGCAGGAAAATGCAAAAAAATAGCAGCAAAGGGGGTAAGCATCAAGGAAAAGACTGAAGAAACGATGCAAGGGATAACCGATGAGGAAAAGATAAAGGAAAAAGGAAAGGGCAAGATGGATGAGAATGACCAGAAGAAGGAGGAGGTGAAAGCAGCAGATAAAGAAGCTGAAGCAAAAGTGACAGACAAAGAAGCCACTGACTTTATTAAGCTCATCCTCAAAAGAGAGCATAACATAATAGACAGATTGAACAAGCAGCCAGATCAAGTCAGCATCCTAGGACTGATGCAAAAATCGGAAGAGCACCAAAAGGCATTGATAAAAGTCCTAGGCAGATCACATGTACCTTCGACCACGACACCAGCACAGTTAGAGCTAACAGTTGGCCAAATCATGGCCCCCAATCCTATCATTTTCACTGAAAGCGAGTTTACACCTGAAGGGACGGGGCATGTCGAGCCACTAAACATTATGGTCATGTGCAAGGGTATGATGGTTGCCAGGGTGCTGATTGACAACGGCTCAGCACTTAATGTCTGTCCGCTTGAGACCTTCCGAAAGCTGAACGCCGATTGGTCGTATGTGAAACCTAACAATAAGGTTGTTCGAGGGTTCGATAGTTCGAAAAGGGACTCGTTGGGCGAGGTAAACCTACCAATCACAATAGGACCTTGCACCTTTGAAGTGACGTTCGAAGTCATGGAAATACCAACGACCTTCAACTTGTTACTGGGCAGACCTTGGATCCATACTGCAGGGGCTGTGCCTTCCTCGTTGCACCAAAGAGTCAAATTTATCATGGGACAAAGGATGGTATCAGTGTTGGCAGAGAACCTTATTCCAGCTGGGAGAGCCCCAGACGTGCCATTCATTGACATAGAGATGACGAAAGATAAGGCACTCTACCATTCATACCAATTCGCGGCTGTCAACCACATCGAGAAGGGCAGGGAGAAAGTAAAGGCAAAGCTATCGAGGGCAAACCTTATGATTGGCCGGGTTATGAAAAGGGGAGGTTACCGACCCAAGCGAGGGTTGGGGCCAGGAGGAAGAGGAAGAACTACACCGGTCGAAGCAGTGAAGCATATTCCTTATTTTGGTCTAGGCTTTAGACCTACGAAAAGGGATATTGCAGAAATGAACGAAAAGAAAAAAGAGCTTCGACTAGCGAGAAGGCAAAACCGTGAGCCAAATGTTTGGAATTTGGGCAAGGTTCCTCATATCAGCATTAGCTTCCCGAAATCCCATATCAGACCAGAGGGCTTATCGGAACCACCAACGGCTAAAAGGTCAAAAACGGTAAATCTCAAGCCCGTGCACATTCGTGAAGACCCAATCGTCGAGTCCCAATCATCCTTCGTAGAAGGCATTGACATTTTGTTCAATGGGGATTCCGAGGAAAGTCCATTAGAGACCGTACCAACATCCATCAAAGTCAAAATCACTACTGACCATGGGAACAAATCACCCTTTCCAAAGGGTATTGACTGGGCATCAGTCGTCATCCCACCAAGTTTGGGAGGGACTGTGCCCCAACATGACAACAACAACAATCAAACGGAGATCATGGTTATCTCCGAACCACCAACCAAATCACCCAACACATCACTTTCACATCTCATCCGCCCCCTCAGAGAAGGGGAGACACTGCACAACTGGGAAGAATTCCCATTGACCTTTGAGGCTGTCGAGGCCTAAAAAAAAAAACGCCGTTAGGCAACATCAGTTTGCCCGAGGATCATAACGAGCCCTCGTCCTCGGGTAAAGACTGTTTTGAGGGCTCCCCATCTTTACTAATGCATGACTGCTCATTTTATTTCAGATGTCCG
Source organism: Akebia trifoliata (assembly GCF_017979445.1). Classification (NCBI taxonomy): domain Eukaryota; kingdom Viridiplantae; phylum Streptophyta; class Magnoliopsida; order Ranunculales; family Lardizabalaceae; genus Akebia; species Akebia trifoliata. Next base: position 19,264,577 of record NC_141383.1, read on the forward strand.
GAAAATAGCACTCAAAAACCAAAAAAATCAAAAATTCTTCAAAAATCAAAAAAATCAAAAAGTTTGCAAAAACCAAAAAAATCAAAAAGTTTTCAAAATCTCAAAAAAATAGATATATTTCAAAAACCAAAAAAAGAGTTTTCTCAGAATTTAAGGGATTTGTCTCAATCGAATGGACCTTTGGACATAACAGAATATGAAAAGGACGAGTATGACTTCGATCTTGAACTCGACTTCGATCTCATGGGAATTGAAGAAGAGTCTGAGGACGAAGTGGAATACCCTCCTAAAGAAATCAAGGACCTGTTAGAACGACATGAAAGGGGTGCTCAGCCAAACATTGAGGATACAGACTCAGTTAATCTTGGCACTGAAGATGACCCACGTGTTGTAAAAATCGGAGCCTTATTAACCCCTCAGCAGAAAGAAGAAATGATTGAACTATTGCGTAACTATCAAGACATCTTCGCCTGGTCCTACAAAGATATGCCCGGTTTGGACACGGATCTTGTTGTTCACAAATTGCCGATCGCTCCTGGGAGTAAACCGATCAAACAAAAGTTGAGAAGACTTAAGCCAGAATGGACACTCAAAGTCAAAGACGAAGTGATGAAACAGTTTCAAGCAGGATTTCTCGCCGTCTCCACGTACCCCGAATGGCTAGCCAATGTTGTTCCGGTACCAAAGAAGGATGGGAAAGTAAGAATGTGTGTCGACTATCGGGATCTGAACAGAGCCAGTCCTAAGGATGATTTTCCACTACCTCACATCGACACGCTGGTCGATAGTACAGCAGGGCATGGCATGTTCTCATTCATGGACGGCTTCTCCGGGTACAATCAGATAAAAATGGTAGAAGAAGACCAAGAGAAGACAGCATTCATTACACCCTGGGGTACTTTTCATTACAAAGTCATGCCGTTTGGGCTTAAAAACGCAGGGGCAACTTATCAACGTGCAATGACAGCTTTATTCCACGACATGATCCATAAAGAAATGGAAGTCTACGTAGATGATATGATCGCTAAATCGGGCATAAAAGAAGACCATCTGGTAAATCTCAAGAAACTATTCGACAGGCTAAGGAAATACAGCTTAAGGCTCAATCCAGCAAAATGTGTATTCGGGGCAACATCAGGCAAACTGCTAGGCTTCATCGTCAGTAGAAGAGGCATCGAGATAGACCCAGCAAAGACCAAGTACATCCTCGAAATGAAAGCACCGGTATCAGAAAAGGACGTCCGAGCATTTCTGGGTAGAATACAGTATATCAGCAGATTCATCGCGCAACTCACGCCTATTTGCGAACCAGTATTTAAGCTACTCAGAAAAGATATGCCGAAAGCATGGAACGAAGACTGTCAAGAAGCCTTCGACAAGATAAAGAAATATTTGCTCAATCCACCAGTCTTGGTTCCTCCTACGCCAGGACGACCCTTACTGATGTACATCTCGGTGCAAGAAACGTCTATGGGCTGTGTACTGGGTCAACACGATGAGTCAGGTAGAAAAGAGCAAGCCATTTACTATCTCAGCAAGAAATTTACTGATTACGAAGCAAAGTATTCGGCACTCGAAAAAACTTGCTGCGCACTGGTATGGGCATCTCAACGACTGCGTCACTACCTCCTCAGCTACTCGACTATGCTTATCGCTCGAATGGACCCGCTCAAGTATCTCTTTGAAAAACCAGCACTAACAGGTCGTACTGCAAAGTGGCAATTACTATTATCTGAGTTTGACATCACCTATGTCACTCAAAAGGCCATCAAGGGGCAAGCCATTGCCGACCATTTAGCTGAGCATCCATTGCCTGATTATGAGCCATTGAAGACAAACTTTCCCGACGAAGCCATATTGCTCACTGAGATTGAAGACGATGACGAAGAACCAGGCTGGAAGATGTACTTCGACGGAGCAGCAAATCAGAAGGGGAACGGAATAGGGGCAGTCTTGATCAAACCAGATGGGTCCCACGTGCCAATTGCAATCAGACTGAAGTTCCAATGTTCTAACAACGAGGCTGAATATGAAGCATGCATAGTAGGATTAAAGGCAGCACTGGATCTCGAAGTAGATGAGATCGACGTTTTCGGAGATTCAAGCTTAGTAGTCTATCAGACCACTGGAGAATGGAAGACTCGAGAACAAAGATTGATCCCTTACCATGAGTATCTAGAGGAACTAAGCTCACACTTCGATAGAATCTCATTCACTTATATGCCGAGAGCCAAGAATCAATTTGCTGATGCACTAGCAACGCTCGCTTCCATGATCAGTATCTCGGAGGACTTAGTCATTGATCCTATTGAGATCGGACTTCAAGACGAGCCAGCTTACTGCCTACCCGTCGAAGTCGAAGAATCTGAAGAAAAGCCATGGTACTCAGACATCAAAGCCTACCTCGAAGATCGAACTCTCCCATCAGACGCAACGTCAAATGATCGAAGGACTATTCAGAAGTTGGCAGGCCAATTCTTCCTGAGTAATGGCATTCTATACAAGAAATCACATCATGAAGTTCTACTCCGATGTGTGGCAGAAATAAAAGCAAAACGACTTATCGAAACCGTACATGGTGGAGTCTGCGGACCCCACATGAATGGTCACATGCTTGCTAAAAAGATCATGAGAATGGGATATTACTGGACAACAATGGAGAGTGATTGCTATCAACACGTCCGCAAATGCCATCTCTGTCAGATCTATGCCAATAAAATCAACGCGCCACCATCAGAATTGCACAACATGACTACTCCCTGGCCCTTCTCACTCTGGGGCATGGACGTTATTGGACAGATTTCGCCAAAAGCTTCAAATGGGCACCGCTTCATCCTAGTCGCTATCGATTACTTTACAAAATGGGTAGAAGCAGCTTCTTATGCCAATGTCACAAAGAGCAGTGTTCTGAAGTTTGTCAAGAACAATATCATCTGCAGATATGGGCTTCCCAGCGGATTAGTGACAGACAACGCCAAGAACTTCAAAAACAAGGATATGATCAAGATGTGCGAGGACTTTCAAATCACTCATCACAACTCTGTATCGTATAGACCCAAAATGAACGGAGCAGTTGAGGCTGCCAACAAAAACATCAAAAGAATCATCGAGAAAATGGCAGTAACTTACAACGATTGGCACGACATGTTGCCTTTCGCCCTTCACGCTTATCGGACTTCATTTCGAACTTCAACTGGGGCAACTCCGTACTCATTGGTGTATGGAATGGAAGCAGTCTTACCCGTCGAGGTTGAGATTCCCTCCCTCCGAATCTTAAAAGAAGCAGAGTTGGATGAAACAGAGTGGGTTCAAACCCGATTTGATCAACTAAATCTGATTGAAGAAAAGCGCCTTGCAGCCATTTGCCACGGACAGATCTATCAACGGCGAATCGCACGAGCCTACAACAAGAAAGTCAAACCTCGGAATTTCTCACCAGGAGACTTTGTCTTGAAAAAGATTCTACCGATACAAGAAGATGCTAGGGGAAAATTCAGACCAAACTACGAGGGACCATTCAATGTGCAGAAGGTAATGACGGGAGGAGCTTTGATCCTTACAGAGATGGACGGACAAGTCTTCCCTCAGCCGATCAATGCTGACACCGTTAAGAAGTACTACGCTTGAGATCCGACCCTGAAATGACGAAAGGCCATCTTTGCTATCCCAAACAAACTATCTAACCCTAGTCAACCCCTTTGAGCCATCACATTCATTTCTTAACCCAAGACTGGGGCAAGTCAACGTTACAAAAAAAACAAAAAAAAAAAACAAAAGAAAAGAAAATCCAACAAGTCAAAGCATCAAATACTCCTGGCCCGCATGAGTATAAACTGTGAACGGCTAAAATACCAAAAAAATTCAAAAATTCAAAAAAAAAAAAACTCGGACACTTGATCTGAGCTCGACCCAAATCTCCAGCCTAAACAAGTTCGAGAGACGCTGGGAGGAGACACAGATCACCTTTTCGAAACAAAAATAGACGAACCCCAAGTCTAACCCACTCTAGACAAACCTACCTTAACCTTTTTGTACCTTTCCACTACACTCAGCCTTAGCCAACACTTCGTCCCATTAAAAGTCCTTTCGGATCAGGGAATGTTCTAAGGCATCATAATGACGGTGGCAGCACCAATGATCTGGCAGCTTGATTCGGACCTCAAGTCTTATTAGTCGTTGGAAGACGCGAGAGGGGAGTCCAGGTCGGAAATTCGAAAAAAAAGAGTACTCGAAGTGTAGAGTAGCCGATCTCGCGGCTCAACTTGAGTTGCCGAGCCACGAATAGTCGTCAGCAAACTCGAGAGGAGAATCTAGATCTGTTACTCAAGAAAGAGTGCCACTACAAGAGTAGAGTCGCCGATCTCGCAGCTCAACTTGAGTCACCAAGCCACAAAGACACAGAGGCTCCAAACAAGATCTGTAATGTAAAAATCCAAAAAATACAAGCATAGTCTGAAAGGGCATAGTGAAAACCTGAAAAGGCGCTATGAGTAAAAGAATCAGATTATGGCAAGATCAAAGCCACCGGCACGATGAAAACCCAAAAAGGCATCGATGTGCAAAAATGTGGAAACCGGGTCTGGTGAAAACCGTAACTGGCACCAGGGGCAATAAGGGGACAAAACAAAAAAACAAAAAAACAAAAAAAAAAAAAGAACTCCTGGCCCGCATGAGTATAAACTGTGAACGGCGAAAATTTCCCAAAATCCCAAGTCCCATGCTCAATAGATATTCACCCAGTACTGGGGCACTGGGGATGACTCTAAAAAGAGCCTGAGAACTGCTGACATCTATATCCTCAGTAGTTGGCAAAAACACAAAAATCATCGAGATAACAAAGGTTTTTCGAAAAGTCTTCATATTTTGAATCTACAATATCAATTCGACAAAGACAAATCACCGAAAATTCAAATGTTTTCAAAACTACTATTTTGGGCCGATGATGAAAAATCTAGGACTTCTCCAAACATCATGTTTTCAAAGCAATAGATACACCTGAGGCCAAGTAAGTAAAAAACCTATTTTCCTTTCATTTCAAAAAGTTTTACATTACGTCTTGTAAAGAAAAAGAAAATACAAAAAAAAAAAATGTGCCAATCACACATCACGATGAGAAATGAAGAAGGAATCAAGTCTCTCTTCCAAGGCACGAATGCGGGCAGCTTGCCCCATCATTACCACCTCAGCGCCCGAAGCATCACGACTCACCAGGTAGGATGCAAAGGCATCAAAACAGGGACCCTGGGCAAGCCTCTCCCGGAGATCATCAATTTCTGCCCTCAGAATAGAAGACTCTTCATTCTTCAAAGTCTCGAGTCGAGCTATCTGGTTCTTCAGATTATTCTCAGAACGTAGCCAAATCTTCTCAATCCGCTTATGAGACATCTTCATCTCCGCCAGTCGATCACGATGGTCAAACGAACGAGAACCAGAAGACGTCCCTTGAACCGAAGGCGTGGCACAAGTTCTCTCAGCGATCTGTTGTTGCATCCAAAGCTGATAGTCCAGGAAAGAATAACCGGGGAACACAGGGTGGTCGAGAGTCACCACATTCTTCCAAGCTTTCTCTAACCGATTACGCAATTGCCATGAAGGGGGAGAAGGAGAAAAAGACCCGACCAATTCTCCAAAATCTCCATGAGTCACTATACCCTGTTCCTCGCCGAATTGCCGCAACACGCAAAGAGGGATGTAGTGAGTGGCCCCAGTCAATCCAATCAATACGGCAAAACAACTTTTTGAAAATGAGAGAACCGGTGAAGCCGAAGGTTGGAAGGTGCCTAACCAACGTATCTCTTCATCTGGCATGCCTTGCAAGCCCTCAAACCAACCCAACTTGCCACCAGAATGGACAGGGAGTTTCCTCTTGTTCATCAAAGCCACTAAATCAGCATGGACGTTGAAAGGACGACTAATGGGTGTAGTCAAAGTCAAATGATCGAAGAACCAAAGCTGCACAAAAAGGGAAGTCAACTCTAATCACAATGCCTCAAAATCTAAAAGCTTCAATTCTAGTCATGATGTTTCCAAATTTGGGACACTACCTGCAACAATGGAGCGCACCCATGATATACTCGCTCTCTCCCGCTCGAACAAGCCGTAAGAGACAAATAGGTTTCTCCTAGAAGCATAGGAGCCAACCTAAAACCTTGTCGAACTTGGTCAAGGACGCTTATCAAAGCTAGATCCACATACTCATCGTTCCGAGGAAACAAGAGTTGGTTCATTACCACCAAGGTCAAAACATCAAATCGAGATGGGGAATTCATGTCCCCAAGTCATCGAAGCAAAAATTCTTTAGAAACCTTGAGGAGATTCGGGTTTCCATCCACCCGTCCTAATTGTTACTTGGTGACCCCAAAGAATCCCGATGCTTCTTTTCTATAACTTTCACGCAAGGGTGGTACGACCACCCGAGGCGATTGGCAAAGGCCAAGTATGCGTTCAAACTCTTCAATCGTAGGAGTCATCTCTTTGTCTCCAAAACGAAACAAATTGAGCTCCGGGACCCAAAATCCCATAAGAGCCTCTATCAAGTCCCACATGATAGTGACCTTTGACAAAGAGAGAGTGAACCCAAGCTTGTTGGAATCCCACCTAACTCTCTCTTCATGGGTCATAGAGCTAAGCCATTGATGTAAAAAGGGGTCTACAACGGCGTACCTTTTGAGATTTGGAAGGTTGAAGTTACCTTCTAGAGCGGGAGATGAGCTCCCAACCGCAAGATCGAAGTTGGGGGGACCCTCCAAAGCATGAGTGGGCTCCATTGATGCCCTAGTGGGTGTGAAATTCCTAAAAATCGTGAAAAAGAATGACCAAATGAGGGGCTGTGAGTCGAAAGGCAAAATAAAAGGTTCTGGTTCGCACATGGAATACGGACTGAATAAATCCGCTTAAGTCCGTGCTTTAAGCACGGACCATTCAAAATTCAAACAGTCCGTGCTTCAAGCACGGACCATTCAAAATTCAAACAGTCCGTACATGAAGCACGGGCCGTTCAAAATTAAAACAGTCCGTACATGAAGCACGGACCGTTCAAAACTGGCACAGTCCGTGCTTCATGCACGGACCAGAACATTCTCGATGTTGAATTGATGCATGAATTGGTACGTAAAGGAGGTCCATAAACCTTAGTTATTCAATGTTACTATTTCCCAGCCCCAATTGCTCAAAGACGTTCCTAATCACCATTTTACAAAAGGATCCAAAATGAAATAAACAATGTCATATATATATAATCAAAATGAGTTATACAATGTGCACAAAATACAAAAAGATATATATACATGTGTTTCAAATGTTCATAAGCATATCCTAAGATCTATCGTCATCTGATCCAGGAGCGTCACGAGCAGCAGAGTCAACGCCAGATAGATCTACGTCCCTCAGACCGGAGAAGACAGAGCCGGTACCCGAAGAGGCAGGCAGATCGTGCATCCCTAAGCCCATATCAGAAGAATCTACAGTAAAAGCCGGGGGTCGGGTAGAAGGACCAGCGCCCTCCGAAGCCTGAAAAGATAAACAGATGCACTCAAATGACAGGCAAATATGCAAGCAGGCTAATGAAAGAAAATAATCAAACTTAAATGTACCTGAGTAGGAGGAGGTGGATGAGCAGATGTGCTGGCCCCATCATGGCGTCGATGATAGTCCTGAAACATCACATGAAAACAAAGCAATCAGCCTACAGTGGTAGAAATATTGAATTGAAAGAAGGGAAAAGAAGAACGTACCATCTCAGCCTGTGCACGAGACTCCCTCATGGCCAGCCTCATCTCTAGCTCATGGATACGCTCGGCCTGAGCTGCCACCTCTGCCTGAGCTGCTCTCCACCGAGCCTCCATCTCAGCACAACGGGCCGCCTGGGCCTCGATCACACTGTACCCCTCCCGGAGGCGACGCAGATCATCAATCTGAGAAAAAAGTAACAAATTAGACTTGAACAGACATGGAGAATCAAAAGATAAGGAAAAGAGAAAAGTCAAGACTCACGGTATCATCATGCTCCTGGATGAAGACTCCACCAATCTCAGTAATCCCAGCACGCATGGGCATAGCAGGCATCAGGCAACCAATGGAGGCGGTCCGGAACCAACTGATATAATCACCCTCCACCAGAAGCCCTCGCGCTGGTACCCCACCGACCTGGGCCAAATACTCCTCAGCCGACAGATCCATAGAAGAAGGCGGAGCTGCAGGGATACTGAGAGATCGATCATGCTGAAAAAATAGCCGCTCTCCAAAGTAGTACACATAGAAGAGACGACCGATGAAACAAGGATAGAGCTCTCGTCGCATGTCTCGATCGAAGGCTGCCCACACCTCTCGGCGCTCCTGGACCGACTGAGGAAGGTCCGGAAAGGTAACTGAAAATATCTGCACAACAAAGAGAAGGGAAACAATGAGATTCTAACATATTGGAAAGAAGCTCTAGTGCTACAAACCAAAAGAAGTTACTCACCTCATGAAGCCTACACCTGTCAAAGTGGGCCCGAGCGCTACGGGCATTACTCTTGATAACGCGCCCGTCTCGAGTCGCCCAAAAAGCACCGAGGGGGTAGCCCTCATCCGGATGGCGCATCTCGGGAAGATAATACGGGAAGTGAACATGTACAAAAAGCTGGAAGAAAAGGAAACAACGAGATCAGACCAATCATCGAAAGAGAAAAAATGTTAAAAATTCAAGAGTTGAGAAGGAAAGTACCTCGATGAAGGGCCAGAAGAACCTGGCAGAGATACCGCCACCTCGTGGGGAAGTGATGCCCTCCACGATGCGATCTAGGCCACCAAGGATGGTGCCATAAATCAGACTCCCCCAGTCATAGGTAGCTACTCGGCGGATGTCTCGAAGAAAGGGGAGAAACCAAGTCATCACGGTAGAGTCGTCCTCCAAGAAGAAGCAACTCCCCAACAAAAGCAGAAAACTGAGGCGGAAGACGGCAGCAAAATCGGCATCTCCTCGCCTCACGGTCCGGCCCCGCTGACCTAGGGTCGACCACAAAAACCGCATACCCAACCTATGCAGTTTGCCGACCTCGCCAGCCGGAATATAGGGAGCCCCAATCAACTCGGCAACCTCGTCTAACGGTAGCATATGGGGAAAAATGGCCTCTCCCTCCATAGAGATCCCAGTGATAGTGACAAAATCGGACGGCCGAATGCCAACCTCAGTCTCTGGCATATGGAATGTATGCGTGGCTGGGAACCACCTCTCCATCATCGCAACAAAAATAGGTCGGTCTGACCTAAAATATGGAATCCTCAAGAAAGCTCCAAAGCCGGCCCGAGTAAACTGGCCCCTCAGGTCCTCAGTAAACTGGGAGAACTCTAGCATAAAAGTCCTCCAACTACCCCTGTAGCTGCTGGATGGGTAAGGAGTCGGCACGTCCATCCGCACGTACATCGAGACGTGCCTACTCAATCCAGTGAGAAGAGGAGTATCCGCTACACCCTCCCTGGCCTCCGCGGGAATCGAAGCGCGAGCTCCCTCTACCCCTCGACCTCGACCACCACTACCACCCTCACTACTACCATCACCGCGACCACCACTGCTACTACCACCATCACCTCGGCCACCACCGCCTCTGCCTGCCGCCTCTGCAGTCCTACTCCTCCCGGGCACTCGTCGGACAGCAGACCGACGTCTAGAGACGCCGACCTCTGCCTCGCTCTCTGAAGAAGAACTGCTAGATGAAGACTGTGTCGCCTCCTCCACAGGTGGTACCCTCGCTTGCTCCTGCTCATATCGAGTCCTCGTAGCTGGCCGATCTCCGGACTCACCAATCAAAGCTGCCCTACTCCCACGAGTACGCGCCATCTACATGAAAAATCCACTACCCAATAAAATGCCCACTCAAACCAAAAATCCTAATGGCAATCGAACCCATTGACCTAAGCCAAAACCAAAGCTACGACTCTATTCGAACCTACAAAACCAACCTAAACCGAACCAACCCTATGATCCAAAACTTGAACCCTCGCGAGGCACCCTCACTGATCGAAGCTACCCCATAATTACCACGAGTGCCCCCCACGAATCAAGGTTTCAACCATCTTTAACCATGCCTCACCAACCTGAATCTCGAAAACCAACCATAATCTATGCCTAACCTCTCCTAACAACACTCAAATCACTCCATCCGGTTGCTTAACCATTGTCCCAATCATTCTCCAAAATCCACCACCCATAAATCTCACCTACATCTAAGGAACCTACTCCAAAGTCCAATGCAAATCCAACAGGTTCTAAAGGAGCAAAAACATGCAAAGCAAAATGATAAATTGCAATAATCATGCCTTGAACATTTCACAAGCAATGAAGACATTAAAAAGAGCATGAAAAATGAAACAAAATCACAAGGCATACATAACATAATTTCATGATCACATGTGAACAAACAAGGTGAAAGAAATATCGAAAATGAGCATATAACCAGGTTTTCATGCTATAAAAATTTCGAAGAAGACAAACATGGCGAAGGCATAAACAAGAATCCTAGTCTAACAAGCATGCATGCAACGAGGTTTGTGTGTTCGTCATGGATTGTTCGAAGCAAGTGGTCATGCGATAGAGGTTTGCAAAGTAAAAATCTAAAAGGAGAAGATGAACTAACCTCTATCGAAGGAGTAATCCAAAGAAGTACCAAAAGCGCTCCAAATCCGAATATCCACGCGCCCGACATGTCTTTCCAATCACCCAAGCACGCAAGCGAGAAATGAGAGGGGAGAAGACGAAGAATCAGAGGAGAAGACGAAGAACCAGAGGAGAAAACGGAGAAAAATGGCCAAGTGAAACGTCTAGGCGTGACGTTCAGTTTTTAAAAATGTTCTGGTCCGTGCATGAAGCACGGACTGAATTAATTTTGCGCAGTCCGTGCTTCATGCACGGACCGAAAATATTAAAAATAGAGTCCGTGCTTGAAGCACGGACCGAATGAGATTTAAACAGTCCGTGCTTGAAGCACGGACCGAATGAGATTTAAACAGTCCGTGCTTCAAGAACGGACCACCAAAAAAAAAAAAAAAAAATCAATCAATCAAAAAAGAAAAAAAATATATAAAAAAATAATAATAATAATAATAAAAAATAAAAATAAAAATAAAAATAAAAATAAAAATCAAAAAACAAAAAAATCAAAAAAATCAAAATGGTATTCTTGCAAAAACCAAAATCAACTGCTTAAAGACTCGTTTGAAAATACCTAAGTCAAAGTTTTTCTCAAATCATCACAAATCCAAGACCTCACACGAGCTCCGCGCCACGAGGTCGAGGAAATCAACCGGCACCCTGTCAGACCCCGTGCTTGGGTAGCCATCTCTTAACCATCAAATCAAATCGGTGTTTCAAAAACTTGTCTGAGCAAAATCCTCGGACCCGCGCAAATCAGGGTTTTGTCTATTCTTTGCAGTTCTTTGCACGCAACTCCTGCAAAGAGGGGCAGCTGTAGACACCCGAATTTGAGCGGGCCCTCGACGTAAGATGCTCCCAAAAATCAAAAATTAGAATGGGCCCTGAAGCCCAAGCCTACACAAAACCCAATGCATTAATAAATGTTCGAGGCCATTTACGTGGCCCATGGACCCGCACCCCTCACCATTCTTAAAATCAACCCCACATTATTCTACCTAAACCCATCTTTATTTTATCCAAACCCAAACCACCTTATAAACCCAATCCATCATTCAACCTAAACCCAATACTATTCTACCTAAACCCAATCCATCCCAAAACCCAATTCAATCTAAACCCAATCCATCTTAAACCCAATCCAACATAAGCCCAACTCATAACCTAAGCCCAATCCACTATCCAAATCCAATCCAATCCATCATCATCACATCAAACCAATCACCAAGAGATGACACATGTCATCATCTCCTTCCACCTCCCTCATCTAATCAACTCAACCCATAACCCTACCCTAACCTAACCTATTCCCCATCCTCTCATCATCAACAACCCACAACTCAACCCATAACCCTACCATAACCTAACCTATTCCCCATCCTCTCATCATCAACAACCCACAACTCAACCCATACCCTATACACCCTAACCTATCCCTCATTCTTTAACCACCCACATCACAACCCATATCTATCCATCACTTTCCCTTAAAACACTCCCATAAAATCACCTCAACCCATACCTCAACCCATACCTCCCATACTCTTCTCTCTAATCATCTAACCACCATCACCAATCAACCAATCTCTCCATCTCTCCATTTGTCACATGTCATCATCCCTTCAATCCTCTCAAAATCAAACCAATCACCACTCATCTCTCCAAATCAAACACCATACCTCTTCAACCATCTCAACACTCCTTCTCCAAACAACTCCCTTACACCACCACTCCTCCCATCAACCATCACTCATCTCACCCCACCAAACACTCTACCCAAATGGATTTGGGTAAGATCCAAACCATTTGGGTTAAAACATAACCCATTTCCCTCATTACAAAAATACCCTCATTTTCACCTCAAATTTCATACCCCTCTTCTTTCAAATCCATGCCATTATCCTTTATTCTACTCCCTCACCCCATTATACCCCTAAAATACCTCACAACTTCTATAAAAACCCCTCCATTCTCCTCCTACACTAACTAATGAAATTTTGATAAAAAATCCTCCAAAATCAAAACTCTCTACTCTACTCTCAACACCTCACTCTCAACTCAACTCACTCTCCTACAATTTCAAGCAAGTCCAAGCCAACTCAAAGGAAGGTCAAAGGAAGTCAAGGAAGGGTCAAGGTGGGTTCAACAAAAGGAACACCCCCTCTACATCCCCTCTTCTACCTTCCCTTTTCCCACACTTTGCACACACACCACAATGATTTGAGTCCTTCAAGGGCCCCTTTTTCAATAAGGGTGCCCTCAATGGACTAAATCTATATCAAAGCCCCTCACACTTGAGGGCACACCTCAAACCATTTTCTATTTTATTTTCTTTATTTTAAAAATGATCGGATCCGAGGTTACCACCTATGGTGGGTGGAGTAGGGTGCCTAACACCTTCCCTACTCCATAAATGGACCCCCTTACCTTGAATCGAGGTTGGACCAAACGTGCATTATCCAACGAGAGTCAACCAAAATGGCAAAATGACATGATTTTTCAAAAATACAAATTCGGGTGACCATTCACACCCCTTTACCAATTTGAATGGTGGCGACTCAAAAACACCCCAAAGTGGAGGGATGTTTCAAAAAATATCGAAAATCCCGTGTCCACAATGTACATGTAGATAAATATTACAACCATTCCCATATGAAACTTGTAAAATAAAAAGGAAAGAAAGAAACAAGGCAAACGTTAGTAGATAAACCAAAAGAAAACGAACAAAAGAACAAACATTTTTTTGTTTTTTTTTGAAATAACCGAATCAAAAGAGGGTCGGACCCACTAGTCTTGCTTCCCCAGCGGAGTCGCTAAGCTGTGGACACGGGATTTTCGATGTTTTGAGACATCCCTCCACTTTGGGGTGTTTTGGAGTCGCCACCATTCATTTTTCGGAAATGGGTGTGAATGGTCACCCGAAGTCGTATCTTTTAAAAAAACATGTCACTATAGACATATGATGACTCTTGTTGGATAATGCACGTGGTCCAACCTCGATTCAAGGTAAGGGGGTCCATTTATAGAGTAGGGAAGGTGTTAGGCACCCTACTCCATCCACCATAGGTGGTAACCTCGGATTCGGTTTTTTTGGAATAAAGAAAATAAAAGTAAAAATAAAAACATTTGATGTGTGCCCTCAAGTGTGAGGGGCTTTCGATATAGGTCCAAATCATAGTGGGCACCCTTATGAAGAATGGGCCCTTGGGTGATTTAGACCATAATGGTGTGTGCAAAGGTGTAGAGAAAGGGAGAGTAGAAGAGGGGAGTTGAGGGGGGTGTTCCTTTTGTCAACCCACCTTGACCCTTCATTGACTTCCTTTGACCTTCCTTGACTTCTTTTCCTTGCTTGATTTGTTTTAGAGAAGTTGGAGAGTTGAGAGTTATGAGATGTAAGGTGAGTTGAGAGTAGAGGTAGTAGAATTGGTTAAGAGAGAAAGGTTGAGAGAGTGATTTCTTTTTTATCTTTTGGAGGGTTGGAGGTAGGATTTTTCATTAGGGATTGAGAATTGAGAGTGATGGGATTTTTATAGAGGTTGTGGGGTTATTTTAAGGGTATAATGGGGTTAAGTGAAGAAAAGAGATAGAATGGTTATGAGTTTGAGAGAGAAGTGGGTGTAATTTAGAGGAGATTGGAGGGTATTTAGGAAAGGAGGGTTAAATGGGTGAGTTTTGACCCAAATGATTTGGATCCAACCCAACCTATTTGGGTTGAGTGTTTGGTGAGGTGAGTTTAAGATGGTGGTTGTAATTAAATGATGTTTGATTTGAGAGAATGGGTGATTTAATGAGGTGGTCGATGATATTTTGGGAGGGTGAGGGAGATGATGACATGTGTCAAAGTGGGTGGAAATGAAGGGTTGAGATGAGTTGATATGAAAGGATGAGTGTTTGATTTGAGATGATAGGTGTAGGTGTAGATTGTAGAGATGGGTTTTGTAGGAAATGATGGGGGTAGATTAGAGGAGGGTGATAGGTTATAAGTGTTTGATTTGAGAGAATGGATAGGATATGTTAGGGTAGGGTTATGGGTTGAATTAATTTTTGGAATGAAGTAATGGAGTTGGTTGGTTGATTGAGGGAGGTGGAAGGGGGTAATGACATGTGTCATATTGGGTGATTGGTTGTAATATTGGGCTTGGGTAGAGAGTTGGGCTTGGGTAATGTGTTGGGTTGAATAGGAATGGATTTGGGTTTGTATTGAATGGGCTTGGGTAGTGAGTGGTATAAGAGTGGGTTTGGGAATTGAGTTGAGTAGGCTTGGGTTTGGTTAGAATAAAAATGGGTTTGGGGGTTGAGTTGAGTGGGCTAGTTTTCGGTCCGTGGGCCACGTGAGAAGCCTTGGGCCGTTTATTGAAATTAATATGACAAAAGTTATTGGATTTTTGTAGGTTTGGGTTTCGGAGTCTATTCCGATTTTTGCTATTTTTGGGGCACTTTACGTTGAGGGCCCGGTCAAATTTGGGTGTCTACACTATGTATCCGCAATAATAAAAGATCAAGAAAATTTCAACTCTGCTACGGAGAAATCTTAACATAGTAGTGCACTACATCTCTTTGGTTATCTACTACTATCTAGCTAATAAGAAAGCTTACTAGAATCTTAACGTTGGAATCAAGGGCATTGAGGAATTATTTTGTTTATATTAATAGCTTTATATCTCAAATGTCAATTTATAGGGTATTTAATTGAAATTCGTAGTTGGTTGTCCATATTTTATTTAATTGATCGATTGGGTGTTGCAAGCTATAGATCCATGCTTATTGGGATTTTGAAACCCAACAATTGATATCAGAGCAAGGATCGAGTTCTCACATTTGATCGATTGAGAGATTTGAATGTTCAGTTTTGATATTCTTAATTAGAAAGTGAAAGATTTTGACGAAACCTTGGTTTTACCCATGATTTTGATGTCCAAATCTAACGTCTGATCGTCGATCGTCTATGTGTTCATCGGATGCTTGAACAACGGCGATCCCACCATCGTCCTTCTCAATCACCAGCCTAAGGGTTGGCACTAAACCCAATCCAAATCATAAGGGGCCAGTCTGTTTTTTATTCAAGAACAGACTTGGTCATTAACCCAAGACGAATCAAGGGGAAGATGCTAAGGACCTTGGTCAATATACCATGACTAAAGCCCAACAAGTTTGTTGCATAGAATCTAAAACCAATCCATTCTACCTAATCGAACCTTGTCAGGACCCAACCCAAAATTTGATCCGTGAACACTGCATTTGACCTGGTCGGATCGAGTCTTGAACTGATAGGTTGACCCATTTGACTTTGGTCAAAATAAGTTGACTCATTGACTTGATCGATCCTTGAGTTGATTCGATGGGATTAATTGATTTTGTTTGAATATCATTTGGGGTATGTTTGTCAGGCTTTGGTGAATCAACTTTTCTAGAATCCATTAATTCTTTTAAGGTTCGATTTGTAAAATGTTCCATAATCAATTTTTCCCAGAATCCATTGGTTTATGAACCATTTATGTTAATGCTTGTTTGCCTATATGCATAATTAATTACTTTAAATTCTATTTGTGGGCATGTTTCACCAGATTAACCAACTTCATAAACTTACATTGTGGCCCTACTTGTATTTTGTGAAAATAATACTTTGTATTCAGGACCTTTTTGCATGCAGGCCTGCTTGTTTGTACCGCAAATGCAAAAGTTTGTATTTATTCAATGTTATGTTGTTTTTGCATGCAAGCCTGCTTGTTTGTACCGCAAATGCAAAAGTTTGTATTTATTCAATGTTATGTTGTTTTGCAATTGTACTACTTAGTTGTATCCAATGAAATTTTTTATGTTTGCTTGGTTACCCCTACAAATGCAAAATAAATAAATAAATAAATAAAATGCAAAATTAAAAATTAAATAAATATTTTTATTATGTATAAAGTCCCACATAAAAAAAAAAAATAAAAATAAAAATAAACTTGTTTAAAGGTCAAAAACTTGACATTTTCAAAAAATTGCATTTTTCTATTGGTTTAATCATCTGAGGTATAAGACGCGTTTTAGAAAAAAATGACATTTGTTGTTACTATGTAGCTATAAAAAAACCTGGGAAATTGGACTCTAAGATTTCGTATAAACAAATTTTTTAGGGGAATTTTCTGTACAAAATTCAATTTCCCATGTGTATTTATGGCACACGTTGAAAAACTCATCTTTTAATTAGGATATCAATACTGTATAAATATTTTTAAGATAAAATTACTCAAATAGCTATCTGCTTTTCTTGAAATACTAAAGCAACGTTTTTTTATTTTTTCACAAAAGGATGGTGATGTTGGATTGCTAATGTGATAATCGATTTGAGCAAAACAGCCATTAGTAAGACTTAAAATTTTACTAATTTAGTAAAGAAAATGTTTCTTTTTTATCTTTTAGTGGAAAGATAAGATTATGTTGGTACATAAGAGTTATTATAAACTGACTCGAAAAAAAGTTACTTGCTTTTCACTCACTTAACAGGGCATGTGACAAAAACAAGGATCTTTTTCTTCGTGATACACAAGGAAAAAGATCTATAGTTCTATGCAAATGCCATGTCAAGTAAGTGAAAAGTGAGTGTTTCTTTCAAGTTAGGTTATTATTAGTCTTTATACATAATAAATGATTATCTTTTACAAAATTAAATGGTAATATTATTTTAAAATTTTTAAGTTAAATGTCTTGTTTGTAGTAATGCTAATAAATTTATGAATGTTAAGGGAAATTATTATGTAAACAAGCATTTACATTTATGGAAAGTGTTCGGCACCCTATTATTTACCCTACGCTTTGTCCTATGTGTTTTGTCATACATGGGTTAGAAGTATTGGACGGGCTGATTTTTGGTGAGGATGATCTCTACGGTTAGAAGATCCTCCTCATCAAAAATCAGCCCATTCCGAAATTTCTAGACCTATGTTTACAAGTTGAAAAATCGTGGATCGTCCATTTTTTATAAATCATTTTTTATGGGGTTAGAAGTTTTGAAATTGGCTGATTTTTGGTGAGGATGATCTCCTCACTATAGAGATCATCCTCACCAAAAATTAACCTATTTCAAAACTTCTAACCCATGTAGGATAAAACACGTAGAGCAAAGCATAAGGTAAATAGTAGGGTGCCGAACGGGACCCTATATTTATTATGTAAAAAATCATGCATTTTCCACTAAAAGTTAAAATAGGTAAAGATATTATTGAAAGACTAATGATAAATCGACGTGACAAAACATAAGTAGTTTATATGCGGATGACATGACAAGAGCACATAATCGTTGATCTTTTTCCTAGTTTATCCCGAGGGAAAAGATATATGATCTTGTGCCCTTGCCATGATAGTCGCATATAGACCATGTATGTTTTTCCGCATCACTTTGTCATGACTCTGATTGAAAAGTGAATGTGATGCGCAATGCTAACGTCCTCATGAGATCTTGGAAGTTAGCATTCTCCTTACAAAAATGGTCATATATACCTAAAATATAATTTCATGAAACTGAAAAAGTAATAATAACAAATATGACCATGCCATATAATCATTATAAATAAAAAATCTAATAAATTTTCTTAGCCCATTTATGGTGAAAGTTTCTTGGAAACCAAGGATGTAAATAACATACATCAAAAGTTATTGAGAATCATTGTGGATGATCTTATCTTGATTACGTAAGATTGCTTGCTATCTTTATTAAGGAGGGCCCCTCTCAACCCCTTCAATTTAATAGTCTTTCATCTTTTAACCCCTTAACCCCAAACATGATGACTTTGTTGTAAGCATATGCAAGCTCAAGTGTATGTCTATATATAGGAAAATGCTAATGTATGTATGGAACCATAAATGCTTTCATCGAGATACGAATAAAAAGCTTCTATGGCTATGTGTGCACTTCCACATCAACAATGTGATAACTGATGTCAATTTTAATGTTACTCCAACACCACTCATATATATATAGGGTCACGTTCAGCACCAAACATTTTGGCTAACATTTTAGCCAACCATTTTTGTCCTACATGGGTTAGAAGTGTTGGGATGGGCTGATTTTTGGTGAGGATGATCTCTACGGTGAGGAGATCATCCTCAACAAAAATCAGCCCATTCCAAAACTTCTAGCCCCATGTTTACAAGTTGAAAAATCGTGGACCGTCCATTTTTTGTAAACCATTTTTAATAGGGTTAGAAGTGTTGGGATGGGCTGATTTTTGGTGAGGATGATCTCTACGGTGAGGAGATCATCCTCAACAAAAATCAGCCCATTCCAAAACTTCTAGCCCCATGTTTACAAGTTGAAAAATCGTGGACCGTCCATTTTTTGTAAACCATTTTTAATAGGGTTAGAAGTTTTGGAATGGACTAATTTTTGGTGAGGATGATCTCTACGGTGAGGAGATCATCATCACCAAAAATCAGCCCATTGCAAAACTTCTAACCCATGTTTTGAAAAATGTTTTGCCAAAATGTTTGGTGCTGAATATTTCCCATATATATACATGGGTCCCGTTCGGCACCCTACGCTTTACCCTACGTTTTACCTTATGTGTTTTGTCCTGTATAGGTTAGAAGTTTTGGAATGGGTTGATTTTTGGTGAGGATGATCTCTATGACCTTCTAACCCCATCAAAAATGATTTACAAAAAATGGACAGTCCATGATTTTTCAACTTGTAAACATAGGACTAGAAATTTCAGAATGGGCTGATTTTTGATGAGGATGATCTTTTTACCGTAGAGATATCCTCACCAAAAATCAGCCTATTTCAAAACTTCTAACCCATGAAGGACAAAACACATATGGTAAAGCGTAGGGTAGAGTGTAGGGTGCTGAATATTTCCCTATATATATATATATATATTGGTAGCGTTTGGTTGCCAAATTCCTAGCCAAAGTGTTTTATCCTATATGGGCTAAAAGTTTCATAATGGGTTGATTTTTTGTGAGGATGAGATCATACTTACAAAATCCAGCCAATTTAGAAATTTTTAACCCCAGTTTTTAAGTTAAAGAATCATCGACCGTCAGTTTATAAACCACCTTTGATGGGGTTTGACGTTTCAAAATGGGCAGATTGTTTTTTGTGAAGATGATTTTCTCACCATAGAGATCGTCGTCCCAAAAAAATCAGCCCATTCAAAACTTTTAACCCATATAAGACAAAATTTTGACTAGGAATTTGATTGTTGAATCCGACTATATATATATATATATAGGGTCCCGTTCAGCACCAAACATTTTGGCCAACATTTTAGCCGACCTTTTTTGTCCTACATGAGTTAGAAGTTTTGGAATGGGCTGATTTTTGGTGCCCATGTTTACAAGTTGAAAAATCGTGGACTGTCCATTTTTTGTAAACCATTTTTGATGGGGTTAGAAGTTTTGGAATGGGCTGATTTTTGGTGATGATGATCTCCTCACCGTAGAGATTATCCTCACCAAAAATCATCCCATTCTAAAACTTCTAACTCATGTTTTGAAAAATGTTTTGCCAAAATGTTTGGTGCCGAACATTTCCCATATATATATATATATATATATAGACTAAAGAAAACCCCTAAGATGAATTAGAGAGAATCTCAATATAGGTTATCTCCCAAGAAACGCTTAGTTTAATGTCTTCAGTTAGACCTATTTGAATCAAGACTCAAAACTTATGAACACTTGGGTTGCCTACCAATAAGCACTAAATTGTGTTTAGTGATCACTAATACATTTCAAAATGTATTATTCTTGATTTTATCAAAATGATCTTGATAACTTGACCAAGAAATACTTTGCTTTGATTGGGAGTTTGGTTCAAAATTTCCCTCTATGCATTGACTCAATTAGCATGAATTGAACAGTCGTCCATCCATGCAAGAAAAAGTAGACCAATTGTGCCTTGTTCAATCCTATGGTGACTATGAAGTCATTAAATCTTTATCAAATTTGGGAAAATTCATCATCTACTGGCCTACTAAAATTTCGTAATGGCATTCTTAATTTTCTCAATTTTTGCCATAGGGTAGGATTTGGACATGAATTTCTTTTTTAAACAGTCCCATATCGTGATTGAATTGGAGACTAAAGAATTTAGGTATGTTGCTGAATGATCTTATAGCGATAACGGGAATAGATCTAGACAGAGTTTTACATTCTCTTCATCTAATTTTGATTCCTTAATATTTGACAGATAGTCAAATGTTTGTTGAGACGAGTAAATTATTATTCACTCTCAAACCGTGAAATTTAGGAATATATTAAATATAAATATAAATTATTTATATATTTCAAACATTTAATGCATATCAGACTGAAAGATGATTGTTTCAAAACCAATACAATTAGTTTTCACATCAGATTCTTATAAGAGAACTCCCATTGAGGCATCTTGAAGAATTGAAGCTTGCATCCGAACAAAAACACATTAACATTATGAAAATATATGCGACGACTTCCTTGTGAGTCCTTACATGAGAAGTCCTAGTTATATGGAATTCTAAGGAAGCGTGTAGGGTTCTTTTGAGAAAGACATCTGTGGTCCTCTGCCCACTAATTATCCCTTATGACTTTAAACCGTGTAGGGTTCTTGCTTGTAAGAAGGATACTAATTTGACCTGAATCCGAGTCATTGACAACCTTATATTTCACCTACTTTCCAAGAAAGAAAAATGAGACATGGTGGACCCTATAGCAGATAAGGATCATTGAATGGTTGAGAATTTAGAGAGCTGTAATAGGCATCAATATGAAGAAAATAATTGAATGGTTGAGAATAAGTAAATGTTCGGGTGCGACTAGAAAAGCTCTCCTATTTTTCTTTTGCTAGATTTATATTTTTTGGGTTTAGAATTTTATTAGCCTAAACAACTATTGAAATTATTTGAACAACTGTTATAATATTGAGATTATAATTTGTCCTAAACTTTTGTAATATTTGAATGGTGTGCTTTAATCTTTAATTGGGGTGATAAATAATTTAAGAAATTGGGGTGTAGTAAGTAAAATTTAGGGTGCCAATATCAGCTCTCGTTATTTATAGTCACGTGATTGATGAAGGTTGGGGTTAGGCACCAGATCAACAACCCCCTTCATAAGTGTTTGCTAAGTCTTCTGTCTTTCCCCAAATGGAAATATAAAATCTTCATGCGAATCATACTGGGCTTTGTGGAGGTCCATAATAATTCGAAAGCCCAACAACTTGGCCCATTAACAAGGACTCACAAAAAAAAATATATAGGTACAGTTGGGAATTTTGTTCCTCAAAAAGGGATATTTTCTCAAGAAATCGTGGACTAATATGTTTCTTAATAGAAAAAAATAAAAAATAAAAAAAATTGCTGGTCCAAACAAATTTCTTAATAATGATTGTAGTGGTTCTTATAAGGAAATAATGTTGAAATTGAAATAGAGAATTTAACAGATTTTCTATCACACGCTCTGATTCTGTTCCTCAAAAATTAACCTCAATCATTAATCCTAATTTAAGCTTAACAAATAATTACAAAATCTTTAGGACTCTAAACTTGTTTCTTGCATCCTTAAAAAAGAAAGCTGCTATTGACACCCAACTTTACTTATTACACCCCGATTAAAAATAAAAAAAAGGTAAATGAATAAGAAAAAGTAAAAGTCGGAGTGCAAATATAAAAACTCTCTTCTAATTTTTTTTTTAAGACATATACTGAAATTGTTTGAATGAATGCTATAACATTTTGTAATGTTGAGATTATAATTTTAGCCAAAGCTTTGTAATGTTTCAAGAATTTGTTTTAATCTATAATTGAGGTGTAATAAGCAAACATTGGATTTATGTTTTTTTCAAAAATAACCTCAACCATTAACACTAATTCTAAATAATAAATTATATTACAAAATTTTTAGGACTCTAAGCTCAACGTGTAAAATTAATTACTATTAAAAAAACTTGTTTCTTTCTTTAAACAAATTAATACTAAAAAAAATTAATATTAAAAAAATATTAGTTTCTTGCATCTTGAAAAAGATTACAAGTTTCAACGTCTTCAATTGATTAATACTAAAATAAAATTTTGGCTTTTCTTGGTTCGTCTACCTTATTTTATATAAAAATTCTAATTATATTCATATAAATATATATGAACAAATAATTGTAAAATGAGGTTAAAAACTCAAATTTTAAAATAGCTCACTTGGTTAATCTCGACCACGATTTTTTTTAGTAATATTTTTTTTACAATTAATTGTTTATGTTTAGAGTCCTAAAGATTTTGTAATCTTATTTGTTACGCTTAAATTGGGATTAATGATTGAGGTTAATTTTGAAAGAAGAAAATCACAGCGTGTAATAGAAAATATGTTAATTTATCTATGTCAAGTGGACCAATGGGTATGCGGGGACTCTAAAGTGAGGGCGCCAGAATCACACTCACTATCTCTACTATCTAGTTAGCAGGAAAGCTTACTAGAATCTTAACGAATCAAGGACATTGAGGAATACTATCTAGCTAGCAGGAAAGCTTAATACTTTTATATCTCAAATATGTATATGCCCCTCCTCGTAAAGTGCTATATTTAACTGCTGTCATGTGCAGGTGGATGATATGTTGGCCCGCCAAAGCAAAAAAGAAAAAAAATATCCCAAATCTAAAATATCAATTTATAGGGTATTTAATTTGAATTCATAGTTAATTGTCCATATTTTATTTAATTGATCGATTGAGTGTTGGAGCTCTAGATCCATGCTTATTGGGTTTTGAAACCCAACAATTGATATCAAAGCGAGGATTGAGTTCTCACATTCCATTGATTGATAGAGTTGAATATTCAGTTTTGATATTCTCAATTAGAGACTGAAAGAATTTGAAAAAACCTTGGTTTTACCCATGATTTTGATGCCCAAATCAAATATGGCAATGTCGACCGTCTATGTGTTTGCCAGAGGGTTGAACGACGGTGATCCCACCATTGTCCTTCTCAATCCCCCCACTAATGTTGTTGGGCCTAAACCCAATCCAAGGTACAAGGGGTCAGCCTATTTTTTATTCAAGAGTAGCCCTGGTCATTAACCCAAGACAAGTCAAGGGGAAGATGCTAAGGACCTTGGTCAATAGACCATGACTGAAGCCCAATAAATTTGTTGCACATGATCAAAACCCGATCCATTCTACCAAATCGAACCTAGTTAGGACCTGATGCAAGATTTGATCCATGAACACTCCATTTGACCTGTTTGGATCCAATCTTGACATGATATGTCGACCCAATTAGACTATGGTCAAACAAAGTCGACTCATTGACTTGATCGATCATTTAATTGATTGGGTGGGATTAATTGATTTTGTTTTGAATTGCATTTGGGTTATGTTTATCATGCTTTGGTGAATCAACTTTTCAAGAATCCCTTTTCTTTTAAGGTTTGTTTTGTAAAATGTTCCATAATCAATTTTTCCTAGAATCCATCTGTTTATGAATCATGTATGTTAGAGATCATTTCCATGCCTCATGTTAAATATTTGCTTAATTCATGCATTTTTGCAGATATTTATGTGTAGTTAAATGACCCAAATATTATATGATTTATCTTGCAAGTATCCCGAAGGCAATATGGTGCAAATGAGGAGCAATTGTGCAAAATTGGGACTCTACTACACTCAAGGCGTAAGAAAGAGAAAATCATCCAAGTATGGATGAAATAAAGCTCCACACCACCATGGTGTGACCAATATGGGTGGTGACGCGGGAGGGAGATCACGACTGGCCCTACGCCAGCTCTTGCTCCTACTTGATGATGGAAATCGCTAATCTCACACATATACCAACCTTCGAATGTGCCAACTGGGCTATAAATAGACTCCTTAGGCTGTAGTTTTTGAAAACGCCACATTTGTAAATAGATTAGGCTAATTTAAGACTAATCTTCTTCCCCAATTCCCTATGATTTTCTACTATTTTGAGAGAGAGAGAGAGAGAGAGAGAGTGTGTGTGTGTGTGTGTGTGTGTACTTGAAGTTGCAATTAATGAAGAATTGTTTGCCATATGTATTTATTCTTCTTTCCTTCAATATCTTGCAATGAAAAGTGATTAGATCCCTCCATTAGAGAGGTTTGTAGACACCACATTTTAGTCCGAATCATGCTCAAGAGATCAATAAAACATCTGGAAGAAGGATTTGATACAAGGGAACAACTACAAGATCCATGGGCTTTGCCAAAAAGTCGTATCCAACTCCTAAGCCCAATCTAGTCATAAACCCAATCTCAAACCTCTCTAAACTCATTCATATTCCTAACCCAAGCCCAAATCTAACTCTTCAACCCTCAAAAGCCTATGTGCATCAAGGTGGACACATGTCACCTTCACACTATGCGAAAATCCCAAATTTTAATCAAAAAATTTGTTGGGCCTGGCCTGACGAATTTGAAAATCTAAAATTATGCGGCCTTTCGATCACATTTTTAGTCTCTTCCTCGATCTCTCTCTCGATCGACATCTTTCTTTCTCTCTATCTCTCTTGATCAACCTCTCCATCTCTCTCTCGACCGACCTCGCTCTTTCTCTTTCTCTATCTCTCTCTCTTTCAATTGACCCCTCCATCTCTCACTACATGAAAACTGGAAAATTTGACAGGCCAAGGCTCACGAATTTTAGAAACTGAATTTTGACGGTCTAGAACCGTCGAAATTCTTGATGTTCCCAGATTTGATGGCTTAGAATTATCGAATTTCTCTCATCCTTCATTAATTTGATAGTTTCAACCTGTCGATAAAAAAAAAATTTTGACAATGAAAATTTTGACGTCAATTCGACCTCTAGGTCCGTCAAATTTGAGTTTTTTTCACATTGTGTCTCTCTCATAGTTTCTCTTTTGATCGACCCCTCTATCTTTTTCTTTATCTCCCTCAATCAATTTTATATCCCCCTCTATCTGATCGATCGATCTCTCTCTCGATCTATTTCCCTCGATAGATCTCATCTCCCACTCTATTTGATCGATCGTTCTCTCTATCTCGTATCTCATTTCTCGAAGTGATCTCTCGATCTTACTACCTGTCATGATAGCTCGAAGTGATCTCTCATCTCTCGATCACATTGGTCACAAATGCACGATTACCTACCGCATCACCTCACGCGACAAGTCAAGAATCATTGTGACTTCGGGCTAAGTACTCTCTATAATCCCTCTTTTCTTTATATAGATTGTATTAGACTTTTTTATTCGATATATTTAGATTTAAATTGACGATTTTGGTTTTATAGGCTAATCCATCATTTTTTTCCTTTTTTCATTGCATTTTCATCTTGACCGATTGCTTTGGTTGATTCTGTGAGCTCCAAAATGAAATTTTATAAATGCCGAGAATATTGTAGTTGAATTCAAGCATTGTATGCATACAGGCTCTGTTTTCATGATATAACTCATGTTGTTGGTTGTAAACACCCTATTTTTGTACTCGCCTGATTAATTAATTCGTCAATCCGATTGCGAGGGTTCCCAATGATGGATAAATATTCCAATACTTTTTATTTGTTACAAGATATGTTTCAGAAATTCAGATGAGGTATGTTAAACAAACAAAACTTTAGAAACCACGCTATGTTAGGAAAATATGACTCAAAAATGTAGAAATCATCATTGTGAAACAAAAAGAAGCTTTACGAGAAAAATTACTAAAAAATATCAAATTACCAAAATACTCTTAACATCAAAACATCCCTAGAGCCTATACTATGCTTAGGAAAATCATTTCGAACATATAAAACACCAAACTAAAATCAAATAAACTATTTCGTTAATTTTTACAAAATTTGACAAAATTATGAAAATGCCCTTCATAGGATCCACAACCATTTCACATCAAAAATCCATAAATGACACAAACCGATACTCCCATTGAGTTCATTGTGAAAAACCGATTCCAAAACATCCCAAAACGTCGAAAAACAACCTCCAAACACAAAAGCCCTCTTTGAGGGCAAAACAATAATTTTTCAACCCTAAAAATTTAAAATTTTGAAATTAATAATTAAAATATTAAGTAACGTAAAGTGAAAACTTAATAAATTTTTATATAATTAAAACCAATTAATTAAGCACACGGGCCAAATTTTAAGTGATAGCCTATTTATTTAAGTAGGAGCCCACATGATATTTATTAAAAAAAACCCCTCGATTTGAGGGCCCAAAGAATTAAAGATATAATTAGGGGGTTCTCCAAAAAAACTTTAAAAAAAATTATTTCATTATATATACGAATGGAAACCCTAATTTAAAACATTAATTCAAAATCCTAATTAAACCATAATCTTAAAGAGTTAGTCAAACTGAAAAACTTCCAAAAAACTCTATAAAAGGAGCCTCCACAACCCAATCTCGTAGGTCAAGAGAAACCCTAGGAAAGAGAGGTTAGAAACACCCCTAGTCTTTCGAAAATCTTAAATTTGAAGCCTCAACTTCCTACTTAACATCTAAACCTCAGTTTTTGCTTAAAAAAGACCTAGAAACCCTCCAAAAACACTCAAAAACCTTCCAAAAAAAATCTAAAAAATCAGAAAATACTCAAATCTAGGAGGAAAGTACTTCATCTTGGATATCAGAAGTAGATCTAGTGATAGAGAAAAAGTAAGAAAACTCACACAAGGACGCTCTCCGCCAACTCTGAGGAAACTAATTGCCACAATCACCCAAGGTAGCAAAGGTAATATTTTATTTTGATTTTTAGGTCGTTTTTAGCAATGTAATAATTTTTTAGAAAAATAGAGACCGATATTTGTTGGGCAGGATTTGTGCCTAACACTTTCCAATCCCATAACATGATCCCCGGACCCGTAGTTTCTTTTTTCATAGGTTAGTGTTATTTATCTGTTTAGAGTCATGATCCAGTTCCTAAATCGTAAAACTAGGTGGCGACTCCCAAACCCCTAAAAAAATTGGATTCGCAACCCGCGGATCGAGGGCACTTTCATTGATCACAATAGATAAGATTTTGATTTTCAAAGAATGTGACTTGGCAAGTGCTTATACTATATGGATCGGTTGATTCGGGTTAGAAATAGCCCAATTCTTTTATATCAATGTTTAACCTCAATGGCACAATTTTTTATTTTTTAAAGATAAAATACTACCTTATTTTTTTTATTTTTAGCTGCCTAAACTTTTTTGCTTATGATTAGAAGCTTTGGAGTCTTTGGTCAGTCTGGTTTTTGTGTTATGACCCATCTAAGAAATGTCACACTGATTAAAAATGTTGTGTGGGTCATAGACAAGAGTACGATTTGGAGACTTGTATTTTTATCTTGAATTTGCACCTCCGACAAACTTCAAGTGCCCAAAGTTAAAGAAATATAATGACATTAGATGCCCTCTTTTTCACCTAAGACTATTGTGGCACCATGTGCCAACTCAAAAGGAATGATAAGTTGCTAGTGCAGATGTTCCAATGAAGCTTTACGAGGGTAGCATTGAATTAGTTCACTCAACTTGATCATAGTAGGATCCAAAACTGGCAAAAGTTGGCATACATCTTCATGATAAACTATCAATTCAATATCGATATAGCTATGGATAGGTAGGGAGTTGCCAAGATGATGACGAAGCCAAAGGAGACCATTAGAGAATATGCCAAAAGATGGAGGGAGTTAGTTGCACAAGCAAAACATCCCATGACTAACATCAAAATTAACACCATCTTCATTTCTACATTGGAACAACATTATTACACGCATCTCATAGGACAAATTGCTGCGAGCTTCACATTATTGGTATCGATAGTTGAGAAAATTGAAAATGGATTGAAGTTGGGTTTGATTTTTGAGTAATCAGCCAACTAGCAAGAAGCTTCGTCTCGTGGCATAGGACATAAAAAGATAATGAACATGTTGAAGAAGCAAGGTGGCGGTCAGATAAATTATGTTTAGCCAATTCAGGCATCAGTCTATCTATTACCACCGACAGTACCTAGAGCACCTATGACCTTTTAGACCCAGCATTGGACCTTCGAAGCATAGCCTATTCATCACTTTCAAGCACAACCCCACTGAGGACTTATAAAGCTCAACAACCATTTCGAGCTCAAGCTCAACTGCAATAGTCTTAGCAACAAAACAATCAACATAAAAAGTGTTTTCTCAATTACCCATGAAGATATCTCAATTGTTGCCTATGCTTCTATGGGGAGGGTATCTGACTCCTTTCATCTGCAAATTCCATCTGGGGTCCCCAAGACAACGTATCGATAAATGCTGGCAGTTACGGAATGTGGTCCAAAACCTAAGTGCCCAAAAAATCATACTTCCATCCAACAAAACATTTACCCCTCTTCCTATTCACAACGGGAACAAAATCGAACTGTCCAACACCGTTAATGCAATAACAGATGAGGACACATATTTCCCCTCCTAGTTAATCATACCGCTAAGAAGAAGGTTAGGGTTTACTTCAAGCCAAAAAATTATACGCCTTTTGTCAACACCCCTTACTCTCAAAATAAGAACACTTTTCCAATCTACATTTCCACCCAATTGGGTAGCATTACCCTAAATCTTATGCGTGTTTCTTCAAATCTACTGCCTCTCATATTATCCCAAAATACAATCACAAAATCCACCCTTACACCTTTAATCATCCGTATCCCCACATCATCCATAACCACTTTACAATCTCCACCATTGGTCCTTCACATACAACCCAAGCTATCCCAACTCACATTGAAAACCCTTAAACCATTTCCCTCTCTCTCTAACCAAGTTATTCCCTAGAATTATGAGAGAAGATTGGTATTCATTAATGGAGATGGAAAAGTTGATAAGCCAAAAGAGGTGGGTCACATCACGAAGTCCGAGAGAGTGGTTAAGGTGACTGAAAAGGCGGTAATAGAAAAGGCAAAGGGAAAGGTAAATAAGACATGGAAAACAAAAGGTATACAAATAGCAAAGGGGGAAGTGGATATGGAAATAGAAAAGGAAACTGAAGCAATGGGTATCCCACATGTTGAGGTTGGTCAGAGTAGTGGGCAACAAGAAGAAAGAGAACGGGTTGAAAAAGTGATAGACAAAATAGTATTGCTAAAAGTACTAATCCAGAAGAAAATGTACAGAAAAAAAGAGTGATGAAACTTCTCAAGGTGTTGAAGAAGAGTGAATATAACTTAGTAGAATACCTTAATAAGGTGCCAACCCAAGTATCAATCCGAGGGCTATTGTGAGATTCAAACAAATACCAAGAAGCATTGCTAGAAGTACTAAGCAGAGCACACGTCATCGAGAACCTTAACGCTTGAGCAACTGGGATAGATGGTGGGTCAAATCATGACATCCAATGCCATCACATTTACTAAAAACGAGTTTAGGCTAGAAAGGTGTGGCCACATAGAGCCATCAAATATCGTAATGATGTAAAAAGGAATATTGGTGGCTTGAGTATTAATAGACAATGGGTGTGCACTGAACATCTATCCATTGACAACATTGAAGAAACTAGGCACGGATCGAACCCTACTCAGACCTAGCAATAAGAAGTTTGACCTTTCAATAGCTTTAGGAGGGAGACGATTGGGGAGATAGATATATCGATTACAATTGGACCATACACGTTCTAGATCTCCTTTGAAGTCATAAGCATGCCAATATTCAATTTCCTTCTAGAAAGACCGTGGATTCATTCGGCTGGGGCAGTCTTGTCATCTCTTCATCAATGGGTTAAACTCACCATCAATCAAGACCTTATGACAGTGAAGGTAGGAAATTTTGTACTAGCTGAAAGATCTCTGGACGTGATATATACTGACATAGTGATTAGCTCATGTATCACTCCTTTCAGTTTGAGTCAATCAATTACATCTCAAAAGATAAGAAGATTGGGAAGGCGAGCCTATCACCAACAATCATCATGATCAGTAGGGTATGAAGAAGGCTAGGTTTTTTCCTAGAAGAGGTCTAGGAAAAAGGAATAAAGACAGGCCTAAACTCATCTCAACTATAAAGGTAATGTCTTGGTTCGGCCTAGGATTCAAGCCTACTTGGAAGGACAAACTAGAAATGGACGCAAAGAAGAAAGAACTCAAATTGATTAAGCTCAAGCGTCGTGAGCAAAAAATCTTGAATCCGAGGCAAGTCCCCTATGTCAAAGAGGCCTTTCCAAAGCCAACTTATTTCAAGTAAGATGACAATGACCTTCGAGAATAGTAACTTTAAGGTCAGGAAACACTTGAATTTTTCTTAGAATCCCAACCATTCATTTGGGATGGTGTTGGCAATTTGTTCAGGGAGGAATTTGAGGAAAGATAGCTTGCAAAAGTGAGTGATGCCAACAATGGCGGCCCAATTTTCACACCAAACGTTGATTGAGACATTGTAATTACCCTACCTTTATTTGAGGTGGTTCCATCTTCAGACGACTATTACGGTCCCATGGTAGTCGTCACCACCAACTCAAGGGAGAAACCTCTCCCCACCACCATCTACCCCATGAAAGAGGGCTCCACCCTTGCAAGTTGGGAGGTCGTTCTAGTGACCTTTGAGGGCACCCAAGCTTCTAAATATTTTGTTAAATTCTCATTTTCTCCCAAAGGTTCCTAATGGACCTTCGTCCTCAAAAAGATTTGTTTTAAAAGTTCAAACACCTTTATTAACAAAAATTCAGAAACTCAAAAGTTTGCAAAACTACCTAAGTTAGAAGGAACCAAACGTGAACAAAACTTTGATCTCATGGGGATTGAAGGATAGTTTGAATTTGAAGAAATGGAAGTATCGAAAGAGCTCAAGAAGTTAATAGAGCATCATGAAAAGGGTGGTCAAATAAATATTGACGAGACAGATTCAATCAACCTCGGGTCTAAAGAGGAGCCAAAATTATCAAAGTTGGGACCCTTCTATTACCTAACTGGATGCATAAAATGATTGAGTTCTTATAACAGTACCAAGATATATTCGCATGGGCTTGGAAAGAGATGCTAGGACTTGACACAGATCTAGTTGTTCATTGTTTACCAATCTTCCCTGATTCAAAGCCTATCAAGCAGAAGTTTCACTGATTAAAACCAAGACTATAAAAGTGAAAGATGAGGTTCTAAAGTAGTTTCAAGTCGTTTTTCTAACAGTGTATACGTATTTAGAATGGTTTGCAAACATAGTGCCCGTACTAAAGAAAGTTGGCAAAGTTAGAATGTAAAAACTTGAACAAAGCCAATCCAAAAGATGATTTTTCTCTTCCACGTATCAACACCCTCATCAATAATACGATAGGACACACCATGTTCTTCTTCATAGATAGATTCTCTGAATGCAATCATATCAAAATGGTAAAAGAAGATCAGGAGAAGTCAACCTTCATAATACCTTGTGGAACTTTCCATTACATGGTGATGCCTTTCAATCTCAAGAATGCAAGGGCAATGTATCAGCGAGTTATGACTACGCTATTCCACGTTATGATACACAAGAAGATGGAAGTTTATGTATATGATATGATTGCAAAATCCAGCTTAGAACAAGACCACATTGTCAGTCTACGTAAGGTTTTTGATGACTAAGAAAGTATAACTTGATGCTTAATCCTTCGAAGTGTGTTTTTCGAGCAACCTCTGGAAAATTACTAGGCTTCATTATCAATAGAAGAGGAATTGAAGTAGATCCAGCTAAAACAAGATCAATCATTGAGATACCAATACCAATACAGGAAATCAGATAAAAGGTTTTCTAGGAAAGCTTCAATACATTAGCAAGCTCATTACACATCTTATGTCCATCTGTAAGCCTGTCTTCAAGCTTCTTAAAAAGAATAAGCCTGTAGAATGGAATAATGATTACCAAGAAACATGTAACAAGATCAAGAAGTAAATTCTAAGTCCACTAGTCCTAGTTCCTCCTACCTCGGACAGACCCTTATTGATATACCTTTCAATTCTAGGACTTCTTTGGGTTGCGTATTGGGGCAACACGATGAAATTGGTCGTGGTTGGAACTTTTTTCACCAGTTGGGGTTGAATTCATTGTCTCAGGGTCCTAGTGTAAGCAAAACTGAAAGAAGTCAAATGAATTTGAATGTGGTTTGATCAACTGAACAAAATAGAAGATGTGGTGAACTAATTATCATAGAGATGGATAGTAAAATTTTCTTGAACCGATTAACACTCACACAATTAAAATGTATTAGGCCTAAGATCCAACACCTAGAATGACGAGAGGCCATTTTTCATTTCGCAAACTTTTACAAAAATTTCCTTAGTCAAAGCCCTTTGAGCCTGATTATTTCTTCGACCACCTAGAATTGGGGGAAGTCGATGAATACACTGGGGCAAAGCAGAGAATACACTAGGGAAATTTGGATGAATAGCTAGGTTTTTCAATAAAAAAAAGTGAAAGAAAAAGGAAAGAGCTATTAAAAAAAGAAATTTTTTTAGTAAACTCCTGGTCCACATGAGGGTAAACTTTGAATGGCTAAAAATACCAAAAAAGAGAAAAATCCAAAAGTAGAATTTTCAATCTTGAGTTCAACTCACTTTTCGAAGGCCAAAAGAAAGTCGAGAAGATAACATGAGTAATAATTCTAAGGAAAAATAGTAGAATAGGAAATAAAAAAAGGGTAGAGTAGGTGTTTGGTGCAAATTATCAATAAAAATAGAGAACACAACAATAAGCCTTGGTAAGCAAGGATTGATCCACAGAGACAAAGTTGATCCACAATTTCCAACTTAAAATGATCACAGTTCAAACTATTTAAAGAAAATTGAATAAAATTAACTTTATATAATAAAAAATAGGAATCACAATATAAAAATCGAAAAATGATTTCTTTCCTGCTAAGAAAATTAACTTTATATAAAAAAAAATAGGAATCACAATGGACTTTGCCTCACGGATCCGAAGTCGCTCCTGCTACCTCCTTACTAGTACTGGCATGGTATCTGCCAAAAAATCTTCGATGTTCAAGTTAGAGAAACAGATGAATAATCAAATATACTAGTTAGACCTCTAATCCGTTCAAAAAATCCTTCACTTTGTGCAAATTATGCTATTTATAGATCATTTCTCCGAATTAAGATTTTCCCTTCTCACGGGAGATGATATCGGAGAATCCCTTGATTCGTAAGATCCTAAATAGAATGGAGATCTTCTAGATTGGATATGTTATACTGGGGAGATCTCCTCCGAGACCTCTAGGCTTAGTGTGTGCAAACTAGCATTACAGATATCCTTTAACCAGGTTTATCATGTTTGGCAGACTAGGTCTTATTCAGTGTTGTGCTACCCTTCTGATCAGGTCAGACACTTTTTATTTTGGCCTACCCTACTGTTGGGCAACACCCCGTATGTTGAACTGCGTATAGTACCATTCAAACACGAGTATGGTCTAGATAATTGCATGATTCTTTCCCTTTACATTTACCCTTTTTCGAGGAGACTTGAAGTCTCGCTGTCTTCTCAAGACACATAACCTCCTTCTGATTGGCTGTCAGGATTCTCTATAATTACTTCTACTCTTAATGAATCGACATATTTAGTGTAATGTCGTTCAAATCTTTTCTGACGACTGAGATAAATCATCCTTCATCTGCATCCGTTCACGTGCCCCATGAACATCAGCACTACGCCCCAAGCTGTGACGGTTAGGTTAGATTAGGCTATCCTCCCAGACTTACGTACTCCTTTATGTTCTCCTATAAATAAGAAACTTTGTGCAAACTTTTCTCTTATTATGCTATTACTTTCTGCAATTTCATCTTTCTGTGTTTACGATATTTTCTTTCTCTCTTTCTACTTCATTGCCATCTTTACCTCTCTCAGGTTGAGGTAATCTTCTGTTCTTACCTTCTCTTTTCTACAAACTTGATTTCTCAATGACTACTAACATGACCCAACTTCGGAAGGAATTTTATATCCCTGTCTCTATGTCTATTCGGGTCTATAAAGATCCCAAGGACCCTGACTCAAGGAGAAATTATGGTTTACGTCAGCCAAATTAAGACTAGCCTTTGTTTTCCTCTTCTCCTTTCTTTAAGGAGATGTTGAATAAGATAAATCGGGGCCCAGACCAAATGTCTAGCAACTTTTACCGTCTGGTGGAGATAGTGGAGAAAATGGGCATAACCCCAATGACTTTCTTTCCAAGTACAATTTGAAAGTTATCCCCCAATGCCCTAGGTATTAATCGCTATCCTCCAAGAATATAGTAGTTACATTGGTTCCGTTTCTCCCTAATGCTAACAAAGGGTGGTACAAAGACCTTCTGATTGTTTTCGAGAATTGGGAATTTGCCCCTAGTGCTCTTTGTAAGGGAATTAGAATTCCTCAGGATAAGACTGGTTTTTAGGCACCTAGTTGTGTCCTACTCTTCAGTTTTGTCGATAGTTGAATTTAACTTTGACCATGCTTTCTTTTCTCTCCGTAGATTCTTCTGCCTTTTCTACTGCTAAGGGTAGGAAAGAGCAGCGTAGAGCATCCAAAGATAGGATGCTAATTGTAGTAGGCCTCCAAATCAGGATGACAATAGGGTGATTGAAGGAGATCAAACTTATCATTCCCCTTTTGTTTTGCCATGGCCACCTGCACAACAAGCCTCATTTGATCAGGCCAAGCAGATCTCGAGAGATCTTCTTTCTCCATTTGCCTTTGTTCTTATCCTTTCTTTCCTCCATCCCCTTTAGGGTCCTCTGTCGCCATGAACATTTACCATTCAGAGTACTTTCTCTTCCTCACCCCTGCTATCAGGGCCACTCATTCCTCTGACCAGGGTAAGAAGGAGATGAAGAAGAATGTGACCCATCGTGCCTTCATCTTCACTAGAGAAGTAGGTCAGTTGACACTAATGTGTGGGAAGCAAACCGCTCTTATTTTTACTTCTATTTTTATTTATGCTTCTATTGTTGTTGTTGTTGTTGTTGTTGTTGTTGTTGTTTTTACTATTTTTATTATAGCTACTACTTCTGCTAAGCTTCCTGAGGAGATTCATACTCAGGCAGTGCAGAGCTCGAACACCATCAAGGAACACAACCTTATTTCTAAGCTTGACCGCACAAAAGGTGCAGACTGATTAGGAAGAGCTTGAGGAGTCCTTCCCCTCTAAAGAAATCTGAGCAAGAGGGTCCTAGTGACCTTAAGACTCCCCTTGAAGAAGTTGCATTCTCTTGGAGGAGTTACGGGGCCTTCCTCTAGGATGAAAAAGAAATCAATGACTTTCGACCCCGTTTCAACCATGTCTTCAACAAAAGCTGTGTGATGAGGAACCCTGTCATTATTGCCTCTTTGCTCTCCCATTCCATTTCTCCCAAGGACTACGATATTGTGGACCTAGCCAATGCTGATATAGGCTTTGATCAATTTATTGATGGCCTTTATCAAGTAATTTTCTGTTCTTCTCACTATGCTCCTTATTATTCATGCTTTACTGACTTGACTACTTTATTTTTATTATAGGCCAACACCTGTGGTACTTGGCCTTCCTAAAATGATGTGAGGTTGAGAACCAGGCAACTACTCTGACTAGAGAGTCTGAGAAAAAAATTACTCTGCTTCAGACAGAATTGGCCTCTTCTAGCCAATTTTCCTAGGAGGCCAAAGATAAGATAGATGTGAATTTGGCCCAATTTTCCAAGGCAAAGTTAGACTTGGAGGCCAATAATAAGAAGTTGACAGATTTCCAAGATGTTCTTCAGTTGGAACTAGCCAGCTATAAGGAGAGAGTACAAAGGAGAGACGCAGAGCTGACGAATCTCCAAGAACATGTACAACAGCAAAAGATTGAGCTAGGCTCCCTTAGGATTGGTTTTGAGACAGTTAGGATAACACAAGCCAATGAGGATGAGGCTGAGACCAAGAAACTACTAGGGCAACTACAAGCCTAATACTCTTGATTTGCAAAGGAAGGTTCTATTAAAGCCTATCATGAAGGCTTTGAGGCTGCTCGGCTTCAATATGAAGAAGATGAGGACGAAGAAGACTAGGAGAGCTATGATAGTTCTGTTGGTCCTCCTCTTAGGGAAATTCTTAATTGGTTTGATGACTTCGAGCGAGTCCCACCCTTCTAATTGGATGAGGAGGGGAACCCAGTTGCCATCTTGAATTGAGTTCCTAGTGAACTTATGGAGGTTGGACGAACCATAGATTTGAATCAAGTCAAGTTGACTAGTTCGTTTGCTCATACCAGAGACCTGCAACTGGAGTCCCAAAGAATTAAAAGTATAATTAGGGGGGTTCTCCAAAAATTTAAAAATATTCATTATACGTGATGAGTGTCTCGAAATATTAAATTATATGCACGTTTCCCGGACATTTATCTTGATTTTTGTCCCTATTTCTCTGTATTAAGGTAATAATCATGATAAGCCTCGAAACATCATGTTGCATATTATTAGATGATAATTAGGCTTAATTATACATAAATAAATTTATTTACTAGATAAATCTGATTACGTATGTTTCTTGTGCAAAAAATCAGTATTTTGGAGTCAAAATCTCAAGGCAAAAACATTTGAGCCCACTTTGAAATGCCCTAATCCTTAACTCATGGTCTCCTCTTTTGTCATTTCGTGCAAAGAAAAGTGGAGGCTAATTTTGGACTCTTCTACATAATTTTTTCTCTATAAATAGACCCTCAATCTTTAGAGAAAGTCTATTTTGGTTCTCTTATCCAAGACTCCTTTAATCTAAGGCTTTTAGCCAGTTCTCTTATTTTTTGTATTTTAGTTTATTTTCTTTTTGGCTAACTAGTCTTGTAAGAAGTAAAAGAAGAAGAATTTGTAAGTTTCTCCATGAAATGAAGAAAAGTTCTTCCATCTCTTATCTTCTCTCTCTTACGATGACATTAGGATAAACTCCCCTCCATTAGAAAGTAAAAAAGCCTAGAGTAAGTTCTTGTGTTATTTCTAATTTCAAGCCTTATCTTGTACGTAAGAATTAAAATCCTAATTTAAAATCATAATTCCAAATTCCAATTAACTTTATCTTAATGAGACATAGTCAAATTGAAAGACTTCCCAAAAGCTTTATAAAAAGGAGTCTCCACAACTTAATCTCACAGGCCAAGAAAAATCCTAGGAAAAAGAGGCCAAAAACTCTCTCTAACCTTCCCAAAACTTTAAATTTAAAGTCTCAAGTCCCTACCTAACACCTAAACTCAATTTTTTTACTAAAAAAACACCTAGAAATCATCCAAAAACACCAAGAAACCCTCAAAACACCCTAAAAAATCAAAAAATACTCAAATCTAGGAGGAGAATACCTCATATTGGAGATTGGAAGCGAATTTAATGACGGAGAAAAATAAAAAAAACTCACACGAGGGTGCTCACTACCAGTTCTGAGGGAACCAATTGTCTTAATCATCCGGGTAAATTAGATTTTAATTTAATTTTTTTTTCTAAGTCATTTTTAATAATGTAATATTTTTAGGTATAGAAGACACCGGCGTTCGCCAGGCGAGATTGGTGCCTAATACCTTCTAATCCCGTAACGTGATCCCTGAACCCTTTCTTTTTGTGGATTAGTATATTTTTCTGGTTTTGAGTCATGTTTCAATTTTTAGACCGTAAAACTAGGTAGCGACTCCAAAACACCAAAAAAAGTGGATCCACAACCCACAGATCTAGGGCACTTTCAGATAGCAATAGGGTTCCCCTCCTCATCTAGTTGGAAGGGTGGGGGTTGCCTAAAACGCCCAGTCCAAGATATATTCCTGACAGGAGAAACGAGAGCAACGTCATCTATATCACCCTCATCATCCCCCAGTTCCTCTCCCTCCTCATATTGAAGTACGGTAGCCTTAAAGCCTTCGTGGTAAGCCTTAGTAGAAGCCTCATCAGCCAACCGAGAGTATTGGGCCTGTAGTGGTCCTAGCAATCTCTTGGTCTCAGCCTTGACTTCTTTCGCCTGAGTTGCCCTAGCCAATTCAACACTTGCTCTCACGGAGCCCAGTTCAAGTTCTTATTGTTGCATTTTTTCTCGGAGATCCGCTAGCTCAGTATCTCTCTTCTGCACTCTCTTTTTGTAACTGGTCAACTCTAGTTGAAGAACGCCCTGAAGATCTATCAATTTCCTATTGGAGGCCTCCAAGGTTAAGTTGGCCTTGGAAACTTGGGTCAGGTTAGCCTCCATCTCCTCTCTAGCCTCTTAGGAAAATTGGCTAGAAGAGGCCAGCTCGACCTGAAGTTGGGTTATTTTTTCTTCAAGCTCTTTGACCAGGACATCCGCCTGGTCCTCAACCTCACGCCATTTTAAGAAGTCCAAGGTTCCATAGACATTGGCCTACAAGAAGAGTAGAGCAGTTAAACGAGTAAAAGCCAGGAAAGTAAAAAATAAAGTAAATAAAATAGAAAGTTACTTGATAGAGGTCGTGGGCAAATCGGCCAAAGCCTAGGTCGACGTTAGCATGGTCTGCAACATCCCAGTCTTTGGGGGGAATGGATGGGGAGAATAGAGAATCAGCTAGAATAGGGTTCCTCACCCCGCAACTTTTATTGTGGACGTGGTGGAAGGGAGGTCGAAAGTTATTGTACTCACTTTCGCCTTGGAGAAAGGCCTCACAACTCCTTCAGGGGAATGCAACTTCCTCCAAAGGTATCTTAAGGAGATGGACACCCTCTTGTTCAGACTCCTATCGAGGAGAAGGATCCCTCAAAACTTTTCTGACCAGCCAACACCTTTTATGTGGTTGTAGGTCAGGGGCAGGTCTACGCTCAATGGGGGTGGCAAAACTCTATCTTGCCTGAATCAGAATCTCCTTAGGGAGCTCAATAGGGATAGTAACAGCTACAATAGTAGTATCAGTAGCAACCACAATAGAAATAGAAGTAGAAGTGAAAGCAAGGGTAGCCAACCCCTTAGGTGGTTGTCCTGCTTCTCTAGTGAGGGTGGAGCCTCGAGAAGTTTGACTCCTCTTTTTCTTCTTCTTGGCTAGGTCAATAGGAGGAGCAGCCTTGATGGTAGGGGAACAAGAGAGAGGGAACTTTGAGAGGTCGATATCCATGACTTCGGAAGACCCGGTAGAATTACAGATGAAGAAGGGTCATAAACAGAAGTCGAGAATGGATCAAGATATTGTAGGTCGTGTTTGGCCTAGGCAAAAGAAGCTTGACTAGATAAAACCCCTCGTTGTGGAGGAGACTGAAGAGGAGTAAAGGCAAGGGAGAATGGATCAAGATCTTCCACGATCTACTCGACCCGATTAGAGGAGCCTCATCGTGCAAG
Organism: Akebia trifoliata; assembly: GCF_017979445.1. Classification (NCBI taxonomy): domain Eukaryota; kingdom Viridiplantae; phylum Streptophyta; class Magnoliopsida; order Ranunculales; family Lardizabalaceae; genus Akebia; species Akebia trifoliata. Next base: position 19,304,343 of record NC_141383.1, read on the forward strand.
TGGTCGAGGTAGGATAGAAAGGAGATCTTCCATCGCAACCCCTTCAATAACTCTGGTTTGAAAGTTTACTACCACAAGCCTCCGATCTTTGGATATTCTGCATTGTTCCTTCCTAGCTTCAGCAGCAACAAGGGCAGAAGAATCTGTGAAAAAGAAAAGTAAGAGTTAGAAGTAGAAAGAGTCGTAAACTGAATAGAAAAGCGAGACACAACCAATTAACATCAAGTTAGTTTTACCTTGAAAATTCTGAGGGACCTTAAATCCCTCATGAGGAACACCAAGGGAAAACTCCCAATCCCTAGAGATAAACAAGGGGTCCTTGTACCACTCGTTGTCAGAATTGGGAAGAGAAAGGGCCAAAGCCACCGCTGCGTTCTTGGGGGACAACGAGTAGTACCCCGGGTGTTGGGGAATGACTTTTAGATTGTTCTGGAGAGGAAGTTATTGGGGATTATGCCCATCTTTTCTATAATCCCTACCAGATGGTAGAAGTTCCCAAACATTTGGCCTAGGCCCAATTTATCCTACTAAGCACCTCTCTAAGAAAGGGAGATAAAGGAAAAATGAGGTTAGCCTTAATTTGGCCAACGTAGACCAAGATCTCTCCCTGACGGTACTCTCCAAGGTTGTCAGGGTCCTCGTTAGCCCGAAGAGACACAGATGCAAGAATATAGAGTTTTCATCGAAGTTGGGTTGCGCTAACAACCATAGAGAAACTAAATGTGTAGAAAAGTGAAGACAAGTACAGAAGATTACTTTGGTCTGAGAGAGGTAGCAGTAGCAGTAGCAGCAAAGCAGAAAAGAGAAAAGGATAAAGATAAGAAAAACTTTTTCGTAGAGAGCAAGAAGATGAAATTTTAGAGTTCTAGCACATTAAGAAAGGAAACGAACGCTAAGTTTTCTATTTATAAGAATAGATGATGGAGCACGTACACCTGAGAAGACAGCTTGGGTCCATTTTAAGCATCACAGATCGGGGATAGTACAGAAAATAGTGGGGTAGTGGATTGACATAGATGAGAAGTGATCCATATCAACCGTCAGAAGTAATTTGAAATGACGTTGCATTAAATGCATCGATTCAGGAAGAGCAGAAGCAATTATGAAGAATCAAGGCACCTAATGAAAAAGCATATACATGTCTCGAAGAGATGAAAAAACCTCACATCTCCTCGAGAGGGGGTAATTGTAGAGGGAAATAATTGCATGGTCATCTAAGCCATACACGTGCCCAATCCAACTAAGTAGTACCAAGAGTAGATCAGTGTAAGTGCACTGCCCTTCAAGTAGGGTAGATCTGAGCAAAGATCTCCCTAGCTTGGCAAGAAGGACAACACAACATTAAGTGAAACCTGGTTTGTCAAGTAGGGCAGATCTGGACTTAAAATCACCGCAAGCTTGATATGCACATGTCAATCCCAGAGATCTAGGAGGAGATCTCTATAGTATGGTATGGTCAATCCAGAAGATCCTCATCTGGTAAATAAATTCGTAAAGTCAGGGGATATCCCAGGATTACCGCCCGAAAAGGGAAAAACCCTGATTCGTAGCCAATAACTATAAATAACACAATAAGCACTGTTGAAGGGGATCTTTTTGGGGGAGATTGGGAGTCTAACCAGTTTTCTTAGACTATTCCTCTACTTTTTTACTTTGGGTGTTGAAGTGATTTTGACAGATACCACGCCAGCACGAGGAACGAGGTGAATAGGGGGACTTTGAATCAGTGAGGCAGAGTCCATCAGAGCCATCCACCAAATTCTGATCACACAATCCCTTCTAGAGAGTATGCAATCATATTAATAAAAAAACCATCATTTCAAATCAAGCCAACCACCATACATAAGTGTATATGATGAGTGTCCAAATGTTCACATTATTTCATGTATTTTGTAAGCACTTATTTACTTTTTATCAGTATTACTTGAGATTTTACATTAAAAAACGTGTTAAGATCAATTTCATGCCTTGCACTTAATAATTGGTTAATCAATACATTTTTGCACATATTATTGTGTAATTAAAGGAGCTGAATTATGTGTGAATTATTTTGTAGGTATCTCGAAGCTAATTGAATCCAATTGAAGATATAATGCATTAAATCTAGAGCTCCATTACACTTAAGACACCAGGAGGGATCAACTACAAAAAAAAAAAAAAAAGAACCAGGGAAATTTCACCTTGGCGTGCCCTAGGTGAGAGGTGGCATGGCTGGTGATTCAAGAAGGGGTCTCCCATTTTTTGTGATTGGTTCTCACATATGTTGATGCTTGCACCAGTTAATCTCGCATGTGTAAAAACGTTGAATTTTCTACAAAGGATTATAAATAGACCCTTTGTGACTTAGTTTCTAGGACTATAAACTTGTAATCATTTTGTATAAAAGAGAAGGCTATTTTAGGTCTTCCTCTTCCCCAATTTCTTTGTAATTCTCTGAAAATTTTGAGAGTGAATGTACTTGAAGTTGCATCATCAATGAGGAATCTTTACTGTACTTGTCTTTTAGTTTCTTCTTTTCTTCTTGATATTGCAATGAAAAGTGGCTAGTTCTCTCCATTAGAGAGGTTGATGATGCCAAGAACAAGAATTTCTTAGTGTTTAGCTTCGATTGACTTCAATTTCTTCTTAAATAAAATAATTGTTCTAATTTTTTCTCTTCTTTAAGTTTGCTTATTCTTTCTATACTAATTACGCTTAACCTAGATGGCTTAATCTTAGATAAGTTCATGTTAATTTATACTTAATCTAGATATCTACTCATTGAGAGTTGACTGATTTAAGGGAGGATTCATGACTTTTGTTCCTTCATGATCTATCTTCCAATCCATGTGCATTTGCTTACTAATTGGATTGAGATAAGAGAGGAATTGGGGTAGATTGTGGTAGCTCAATTGTTTTTAGTGGATTCTTCTTCTCTAATGCTTTAATTTTTATTTTTCAAAATATATATTTCTGTGTTTCTAGTTTGAAACTCTAATCGGCCTTCAAATTCTTTAGAAACTAAACTTTGGTTTCTTTCAATCATTGAGAGTTGACTGATTTAAGGGAGGATTCATGACTTTTGTTCCTTCATGATCTATCTTCCAATCCATGTGCATTTGCTTACTAATTGGATTGAGATAAGAGAGGAATTGGGGTAGATTCTGGTAGCTCAATTGTTTTTAGTGGATTCTTCTTCTCTAATGCTTTAATTTTTATTTTTCAAAATATATATTTCTGTGTTTCTAGTTTGAAACTCTAATCGGCCTTCAAATTCTTTAGAAACTAAACTTTGGTTTCTTTCAATCATTGGAGATCCCCCCCCCCCCCCAATGGATTTGATCGTTACTTTTCAAAGCACTTAGGGTATGTTTGATTGCACATGGAAAATAGGGTGGAAAATCAATTTCCATTGAAAATGACATTTTTCATGTGTTTGATTGCACATGTCCATGGAAATTCATTTTTCACCCGAATCGAAAAGTCCACCAAATCATGGATTTCAGTTTCCCATCCTAACATGTGGGAAAATGAAATTCATCTAAATTTTTCATCCCCAAAATATCTTCTTTTACTTCTTCCCTACCACCACCATCACCATCACCATCACACTCAACCTCACCATCATTGTTGCCACCATCACCACCGCCACCATCGCAGTCACCGTCATCACCATTGCCAGCCACCATCTCTCTCTCTCTGATATTTTTTAAATGCAATCAAACAATGGAATTTGATGTTTTCACCCTACCCATTTTCCACTTCAATTTTTCCATAGATTTCAAATTCCATGGAAAAAGACTTTCTATGCAATCAAACACACCCTTAAGGTAAATTTTATTTCTTCTTCATTATATTATCTACATAAATATACGTAGTGGAAAAAAATTGCGTCGTTATCAAGGAGGGTATCTTGAAGCTCTAAATTGGTGGAGTTAATGGATTTTTAGTTTCTATTCTGTTCTGGACAAAATTTAATTTTTTATTTTCAAAAAATTGTAGTTCATTACAATCTAGAGGGATCACAGAAGCTTGTGGAGAATATCTAAACAGTGTTGCTCACTGCCAAGTTGCGATACCATGTGTTCAAGCAGTGGCACGGCCTCACATGAGCTCATAGCTCTTTGATTTTCACAATAATCTTAGATTCTTTGGAATTTGGTTTTATTATTTTCAGTTTTGAAAATTTTTACTGTCCAACAGTTTCAGACCTCAGTATTATCTACTTTTGTAGGTTATTTGCAAATCTTGGATTTGGATGCACAAGGTGATCAGAGTTGTGTGGTTTTGAAGTTGTGATCCAAATTTCCAGCAACCTCCAAATAAAAGATTAGTTTAGGATTAGTCTAGTTTAGTTTAATTTCTTTGTTTAGTTCAATTGTATTAGAATTCAATTGTTTGTAATACTTGCCTTTTTTCTTTTCAATTGTTAAATTTTTAATCATCCAAGAAGGCTTGGATTGTAATAGTTTAGGAAAAGACAATTGTAATAAGAGAGGAATTGGAGTAAATTATGATTAGAAGTTTTAATTTAATTGTTCTTGGAATATTCTTCTCTAATGATTTGATTTTCATTTTCCAAAACATTTATTTCTGTATTTTTAGTTTTAAAATTAAATAAACTTTCAAATCCTGTTTTAAATTCTTTAGAAACTAAAATTTGATTTCCTTTGTATTTTGGAGATTTTCCCACCATCCATGTGGATTCAATCCTTACTTTTCAAACCTCTTAAGGTAAATTTTATTTGTTCTTTTTTCTATCATCTACACACATACACGCAGTGAAAAGTATACATTAACTTTGGAGACATATATTGATCAACATCTATCTTGACATTCTACACCAACTTTGTAAGTACAGTTGAATATAATGACACTGAATAACTAACACCATAATTTGAAAGAGCCTTGAAGAATTTCATAAATGATGCATCTTGAATAACATTAAATGAAATATTATTCATGAAGAAGGCTCGAGCAAGTGCCTTATCTACTAATTATTTATATTTCTTGTGACACATTTTTGGTACTATAATTTGATGTCAAACAATTAGATGACACATCAAAATTAGATGATGATTCAACTCCCTTTCACTAATATTTGATGAAGATGATGTAACCTTTCTTTTCTTATAAAATCTTCATTCCCTTTAATAGCTAAAATGGTTGCAGCTTGAGTGTCATCTAGTACACGAGGACAACTTGAAATATCTCGTCATGGTTATTGAGACAGGTGAGACTTCACTCTTGCCATTCCCCATGATAATCCTTATTACAAAATTTGTAAATAAAACGTCTTTTCAAAATTTTGCCATATTCCCAAAATTTATCTCATCATCTAGCCATTTTTTCACTACAATAATAACAAATAATATTAAGATAAGAATCATCTTCATATTAAAAGTAAGGCCTCTATCATTCAATCATTTTCCTTTTTTTATCGTGAATCTTCCTAAAATTTCAACCATGATATAAAAATAAAAAGGAAAACAAAAATGAAAATCACCCAATTCGAACCCAAAGGGTTTTTTTTTTTTTGACAATTGATTGCACTATCCTTTTTCTATTATTCATATAAAAGACAACATTCAAGGGAAATGTTTTGAAAATGAAATTTAAAATTCTCTTACAAGAGAAAAAAAATTAAAGGTGTATCACTCATGTGAGTAACACAAAGCAAGGATGGTGTCATGAATTTATCACTCATGTGAGTTAAACCAGTTTGAATAACTCAATAGGATTTTAAATCTTACTAAGGGTCTTTGGCTCCACATGGATTACCACATTGACATGCCATAACCTTTTTGATTATATGGAAAAACTTAAATTCAAAAAAAGAATTGCTATTGGCCCCTTACTTTTACTTCTTTTACCCCAATTTCTTAAATTATTTATCACTCCCCAATTACAGATTAAAACAGACCTAGACTCTTTAATCATTACAAAGGCTAGGTTCAAATTATAATCTCAACATTACAAAACATTATAACACTCGTTCAAATAATTTTTGTTGTTGTTTACGATTATGATTTCCACATATAAAATCCAAAACCCCAAAAATACGAATATTAAAAACAATAGTGAGAGAACTTCTATTAGCACCCCAACATTTACTTATTCTCAATCATTCACTTATTTTCTTCATTTTTAATTGGGATGTAATAAGTAAAAGTTAGGGGTGCTAATAGTAGTTCTCTTTAAAAAAGTAACAATTTTTTTATAATTTAATCAAGAAGTTGAAGATGGATTATGACGCCCCCGAACCACTAACAGAAAATTCCATGTCAAATCTCGAGGGATTAAGTAGTGCCTCAAAATTTCGACATGATTTCCTCTATTTATGTTAGTATATTAGAGTACTCAAATACCTGATAAACCATACACAAAATATCTTGCATATATAGACAAAAATGAATAATAGTATAAGTCTAAATACGTCTAATGACGTAAGGTAGATCATAGTGTGGAAGAAGTAATTAATATATAAGATTATACAAAAACTCCTCTCTGAAATAAATTCCTAACACTCAACCAAAATCTATAATGCAACCTGAACGAAATTAACACTGCTAGCGGGTATAGCCCTAGTGCTTACCAGGTAAAGGACTCTAGTTGTCTATTGAACCTACCAGATAATCCTCGTTAATGCTACTTTACATCGATATCATTAAATACAGAACTTAAAACTAAAAAAATTGAGAAGGAAATGGTAAGTAATAATGGTTGACCAGTAGGTAAACAAACAATTCCGACTAATAACCTCTCTTAGCATGAATAAGTAAGCACTCTCAATCATTTCACTACATGCAAAATTTTATAAAATAAACTACGATTAATTGGTACATATAATCAAGGATGAGCAACTTAACAGTTAAAATTCACATTTCATCAATCAACATTACTCATACTATAACATTTTCTTTTTATCCGATTCTAATTGATAAAATTGAAACAATAAACATTATTTTCATTTTGAAATTCAAAATAAAGCAACAGATATATAATACACAATGGTGGAGTAGTAGAATTAAAGAGTTGGGATTTTATGACTAGATCACTCCCATTCGGGACATGGTATTCTAATAATAAAGGTTTAGTTCTTGATTTTGTGACTGGTCAATGCATTACCATATTTGCAGGACCATTTATCTCACTTAGATTGGTCGTTTGATGTGATCATAAGCAATCGATTTCTTTTTGACATTTCCAGACGTTTGACTACTATACACTGTTAGTGATCACTGACTAACTATCTTCTTATATGCCTATCAGGCGTGCATGTGATTCCCATTATATATCCCCACTTGTATAAGATTACCTTTACATTATAAATTTACTGAAAAAGATAGAAAGAAATAAACCCAGATTTTAGTTGTAACTCCACTCTTATACACATCTCATACCACGTATGAGTTTGGTTGTCCCTACAGTACATCTTAGGATAGTATATCACTTCGAATGATATGATGGACTATCATTTCACGTATTCACATGCATTTTACTAATTCATAAAATAGTTACATATACATATCATTTTCTTCTTTGAAAACAAATAAGAAATTAACATTACAAAGTTGAGAATGGATATCCAATTTTCTACCATGCAATTGTGACCATACAGTCTAAATTAAATAATAGTACAAAAATGTAAAGTGCTAACATAATCGTAAATAAACATGTAGTCACATTGTGACAACAGAAAATAAATTAATCTTGGATATCCGTTCATCAAGCCACACATAGCACAATTATATAAAATACAGACATCACCCCCCGAGTTTGATTATAACATTTTACCGTTTCATCCCATTTTTTCATTTTTTTGGTACTTGCATTTTTTAATTTTTCAAACATAAAATTTCTTTTTCGACATTTATTAACTCAATATAATTGTATTGATTATTAAATTATTTTTCAAACTTTAAAATTTATTTTTATCATTTAAATTAAAAAATTACAAAAATTGAATCAAAATGGGGTCCGAATAGTGGCACAATACCAAATTGGCATAAATAATCCGGTGAAATGTACCACCCAAATATAATTTGTTATAAAACACAATTAAACACATCAAACACATATATTTTGCATGAATTTGAAATAACAACGAAAATATTACATTTTGAAATAAAATCAAAAGATTTATAAAAATCCTAAATGCATTTTGGAAATCTACAATTACTTGTAAGAATCATAAGCTTCTACCACTCTTTAGGCATTAGAATTGAAGAACGTGCATGAAAATAGAGGCGACCAGTATGGAAATCGAGGTGAATCTAATGTAGAGATGGTTGATTTTTTAAAAGAATCTGGTGGCTTAAAAGATCTCGACGCGACGTCTTTTTTTCCTTCTACGACGGAGGACGATTTGATCTCTAAGTGAATGAAATCGTAGGTTGAAAAATCAAAACCCCCGTGTATGGTATGACTAATTTTTTATGAAAAATAGAGAGTGAGAAAGAAATAGACGTGGTTTGTAGAGTTCGACGTCACGAACAATTTTTCCTTCTTCGTTGAGTGTCGATAGAGTCCCGTTCATGATGAAATCGTGATTAAAGTTAGTTTAAAAACCAACGTTTTCTAAAAACTATCTTGACTATTTTTGGTTGACGGGTTGGGGAAGATGAAAAAATAAAAAATAAAAACAAAATTCTTTTATATATATAAAATATAAGGACACACACAGTATTTTTGAAGTTCTTTCTATTTTTTACAATAATTTGATTTTTCGAACTCTAAAACTGATTAGTGAATACTCCATTTTTTATAATTTTTCATTGCAAACCAAATGGCATGATCAGATTTCACCAATTCTCACTCTATCAAAAATTCATTTTTTTAGCCTCGTTCGACCTAAAAATCAAGAATTTTGCCACTTTTCTGTTCGAACTAGGATTTGAACTTGCTTACAGGATAAAATATATTTTTCAGCCATTTGGAATCCAATGGTGAAGTCAAATTTCATTAAAAATTAATCGAAAAAAATCCTAAAATTTTATTACAAGTCCTACTTTTAGAATTTTCTCTAAATTTTACTATTTGATTTTCCTCGAGATATGAATTAAAAACTTAGGATATTACATTCTCCCCCCTAAATAAAATTTTCTTTCTCGAAATTTTAATGTCATATCTTATTCTTCAAATAGTCCTTATGCTTGATATTCATATCGAATTCAACATCTCTGCCTCTCGTTCCATATTCTACTTATCGTGATATTTTCTCAAGACTTTTGTCATAAATCTTATGATTTAAAATCTTACTCAAGAGGATAAATCCTACATCTCAACTTTCTACCTATCATAGTCTCCCAATGTTGCATTCAAGATCTACTTATACCAATGCATAAACCACAATATACATACTGTAACCAGTTAATTGTAATACAATGCACTTTCTATTACTAATATAATACAATAACACTATACCAAATACTTTACTACTTCCACATCACTTATAAATACACTACAATTGTCTTTGGTTACTTCCACGACAACACGATTTTAATTTTGGAAGGTCTACTACTATCCATTTACTTGATACTATGTGCCCTAAGAATTTTACCTTACAAAATCAGAACTCACACTTGTTGAACTTGACATATAGCCTATGTTCTCGTAAAATCTGTAGTGTGATTTTGAGCCATCTCTCATAATCCTTCCTCGACTTAGAATAGATCACGATGTCATCTATGAATACAATGACAAATCTGTGGAGGTACTCCCAAAATATTCGATGCATAAGATCCATAAATGTTGTCGGTGTATTTATCAAACTGAAAGGCATTACTAGATACTTGAAGTATCTTAGCTTAGTCCAAAATGTAGTCTTTGCGATATATCTACCTCCTAGATTCTCAATTGGTAGTACCTAAATCGTAAATCGATTTTAGAGAAATACTGGCAACATAGCTTTTACTGCATTCGATATGCTGACAAATCACTAACATTCATAAAACATTAACACCTTGCATCTTCTCTCAAACATACCTAAGTTGTGTACAAATTTTCCTTGTATTCTACAATCTACACCGTTCAATTATCTACAATTGAACTACTTTTTATTCGGTGCAAAAATTACTCTAATAACCTCCTTTACCTTAAAACTAAAAATGTTTTAATAACTACTACAATAACATTCCAACAACACCCAACCTTCTAACCTGCCAACATCCAAGCACACATCACACCATAGTCATACTACAAAGGTACCACAAAAACCACCAACAATCCTGCTACTATTAATGTTCACAAACTAACTACTGTACTAAACACTCAAAAATGTAACACTAAGCACTTTAAACATACCCATAATCCTTTTTTCCTTTTACACCACAAATTGCTCAATAACTTAATATATACACAATTTTACTAAACCATCACCTTTTGATCAACTCACATATCATCAATATAAACAATACAACCCAACTTACAACTATAACATTCTTATTTTGCACATCATTTACTGACACCATATGTCTTAATTCAAAACTTCTAACACGCCACTACATTCTTTATTGCATTTCTAACTTTCAATTTGCACTAAAGACGGGAGCAATGATCTTAAAAATGAATATTTTAGGAAAATCCCTTTTATTGGTGAGACATCGAGGAAAGACTATGAATCATTTGAAGGATTTAATGGAACAAAAGACAATTCCATAAAAGAAATGATTAATTTCATTTTAAATCAGCTTAAATATAAGCAAACAACTTTAAAAGATCAAAACCTAGCCACAAAAGCCTTGAAGTAGTTAAACTTGGGAAGAGACAATAGAGACGAAAATATCTCAGTTCAATAGAGATGTAAAGAATGGATACTTCAGACCCCATAAAAGAAAGAGATTCAAATTCAGGAAGTCTAAGACATTTAAAGAATTTGGAAGAAGAAAATCCCCAAAGTTCTTTAACAAAAAAAATATTTCAAGAGGAACAACTCAGGCCAGAAGAATAACTTCTATTTTTACATCGTATATTGGAATGGTTTCTTTTTTTCAATTGGGTCTATTACGATTTTCGTCATTTCCTACCATATGGATTTATGTCTTTTTTCTAAATCTTAACATTGGTCTAAAGTTACATAAATTTTAATTAGGATTGCCGAGTGATGTGAGTCAATTTTTATAAAACCTAACGAATAAGAGTTGGTGATGAAATCCAATCCCTATCTTATCATGTCTCCTCTGATTAGTGTCTCAAAGAATTGATTTATCTGCATTTTTCCAAGCAGTTATTTTGGTTTAAGTCCCAATTTCACCTTTATTAGTAAATAATCATGTTTATGCCTCATATTATTTATTTACCTGATTTATCATCTTAAGTAGGCATAATTGCATGAAATAATACATTTGTCAAAAATCTGATTATGCACGTATTCAAATGTGCAGATAAAAAATCAGAAGAATAAGATTGAACACCAAATCATAGTTTCAACTTTGCTTTGCAAATAAGAAAATAAGAAAATACTATGGGACAAAGCCCAACCATTTATGTGCTAGAATCACTGCGGCACCTCAAACCAAGCCCGCGACGAGGTAATAGTAAAAAGGGTTGCCTTAAAATTGCGCGGAGCCTTTACATATGCATGAAGTTTCTACGGAAACTTTGATAATTACATGTGACCGTCATGCCTCTTCATATGAATTATATTGCAGACTTCTCCAATCCAATGATTTGACACATAACCCCTGTTAGGAAATTACCACCTACATGGTAGGAAATTCCTTGAGATTCCCTAAGATAATTAAGATATTCTAACGAGTCTAATTTGTATGAGAGTGGAAGGGAACACTTCGACAAGGACATATGTATTTATGGTCTTTACTCATTAAAGTTAAGTTGCATGAAAGTTTTAGCAGAGACTTTTATAACTACATGTGTAGTCCTCTTGCCTCATTATATGGCTTATAATAAAGACTTCTCTAGTCCAGTGATTTGACACATAACACCAATTAGGAAATTACCACCTAGAAGGTAAGAAATTCCTTGAGATTCTCTAGGATAATTAAGATATTCTGACGAGTTTAATTTGTATGAGAGTAGGAGGGAACATTTCGGCAACGACATATGTATTCGTGGTCTTTACTCATGAAAGTTAAGTTGCATGGAAGTTTTAGCAGAGACTTTTATAACTACATGTGTGGTCCTCTTGCCTCATCCTATGAATTATAATGAAGACTTCTCCAATCCAGTGATTTGACACAAAACACCAATTAGGCAGTTACCACCTAGATGGTAAGAAACTCCTTGAGATTCCCTAAGATAATTAAGATATTTTATCGAGTCTAATTTGAATGAGAGTGGAAGGGAACACTTCGACAAGGACATATTTATTCATGTCTTTACTCATTAAAGTTAAGTTGCATGGAAGTTTTAGCGGTGACTTTTATAACTACATGTGTAGTCCTCTTGCCTCATCATATGAATTATAATGAAGACTTCTCTAATCCAGTGATTTGACACATAACACCAATTAGGAAATTACCACCTAGATGGTAAGAAATTCCTTAAGATTCCATAAGATATTAAGATATTCTAACGAGTCTAATTTGTATGAGAGTAGGAGGGAACACTTTGGCAAGGACATATGTATTCGTGGTCTTTACTCATGAAAGTTAAGTTGTATGGAAGTTTTAACGGAGACTTATAACTACATGTGTGGTCCTCTTGCCTCATCATATGAATTATAATGAAGACTTCTCCAGTCCAGTGATTTGACACAAAACACTAATTAGGCAATTACCCCCTAGATGGTAAGAAACTCCTTATGATTCCCTAAGATAATTAAGATATTCTGACGAGTCTAATTTCTATGAGAGTGGTAGGGAAGACTTTGACAAGGACATATGCCTTACTCATGAAAGTTAAGTTGCATGGAAGTTTAGCGAAGACTTTTATAACTATATGTGTGGTTCTCTTGCCTTATCATATGAATTATAATGAAGACTTCTTCAGTACAATGACTTGACACATAACACCAATTAGGCAATAACCACCAAGATGGTAAGAAATTCCTTGAGGTTCCCTAAGATAAGATATTCTTACGAGTCTAATTTGTATGAGTGTGACCTTTGAAAAGGACATCTATAATGGTGGTCTTTACTAATGAAAGTTTAGTTGCATGGAAAGTTTTAGTGGAAACTTTGATAATTATATGTGTGGTCCTCTTGCCTCATTCAATAGGTAATTACCACCTAGATGGTAAGAAACTCCGGGAGAATTTCTTAGATAATTAAGATATTCTGATGAGTTTAATTTATCAACGGAGACTTTGATAACTATATTCGTAGTCTTTACTCATGAAAGTTAAGTTGCATGGACGTTTCAACGGAGACTTTGATAACTATATTCGTGGTCTTTACTCATGAAAATTAAGTTGCATGGAAGTTTCTGTGAAGACCTTGATAACTATATTCGTGGTCCTCTTGTCTCATCACATGAATTGTAATGAAGACTTCTTGAATCCAGTGATCTGACACCTAATCCCAATTAGGAACTCATCACCTAGATGCTAAGAAATTCCCCGAGATTCCTTAAGATTATTAAGATATATTGACGAGACTAATTTGTATGAGAGTAGAAGTGAACACTTTGACAAGGACATCTGTATGCATGGTCCTTACTCATGAAAATTAAGTTGGGTGGAAGTTTCAGCAAAGATTTTGATAACTTCATGAATGGTCCTCTTGCCTCGATATATGAATTATAATGAAGACTTCTCCAATCCAGTGATTTGACACTTAATCCCAATTAGGCAATTACCACCTAGATGGTAAATAATTCCTCGAGATTTCCTGTGATAATTAAGATATTCTGACAAGTCTAATTTATATGACAATGGGAGGGAACACTTTGACAAGGACATCTGTATTTGTGGTCGTTACTCATGTAAGTTTAGTTGCATGGAAGTTTCAACGGAGAATTTTATAATACATGTGGGGTCCTCTTGCCTCATTAGAAGAATTATAATGAAGACTTTTCTAATCCAATCAGGTTGAGCTTAGGGTGGACACTGGACCGGTTAGGCCCGCCATAAATGGGCCCTATCCCAATCCTTAAGAAGCAAGTTGCACCTTAGAGAGTCCTAATCTCTGTCAGGCTTAAGTCAAGTAAGACTAAGCCCGATCCTAAATGGTATGAGTTGTATTCAAGTTGAATTGGGCTTTGTAAAAATATAATTTCACGCAGAAGTTGTTTAAAGTAATTTGATTTCACTCTTCATCCAAATAAGGGTCCTCATTCCATCTTCATTGAAAAAATTAAAATTTATATAATTAATTTATGAAGTGTTTTATTTATTTATTTGTTACAAAATCAAACATCTAACTATATAATGTATACATGTCAATATAATAACGGGTGCTACATTGGGTATTGTTAGGCCCTAGCCCAGTTAGGATTAAATTATGTAAGAAAATTTTGAACCCAACCAACTTTTGTGTGTGCTCAAGTGTATGGGCTAATAGGTCAAATTAATAGTTCTAATGATCAGTACAAATTTCATGAGAAACGTATCCATTTTAGCAACATGATGAATGGATATTAGGAGACTAGAATTGTCCTCATTGATTTAACTTTTTATTAATTAGTTTCTATCAAACATATATGCATACTTATGAACTTATAAATGATTGATTTAGAGCCAAGAAACTTTGAACATTAACATCGATTTTGTACCAACGTTAAAGGCCTTATTCCAATTAATGTATTGATGTTAAAGGCCTTATTCCTATTAATTATTATATAAAATTGGTTATATAAAAAAAATTGAGATTGTATAATGGATATAAGGTCGGTTTAATACATAACCGTCATTGTATGAGATATATAACGTCGATTTTTTTATTATAAAACCGACGTTATATCTGGGCAGTTCCCTGTTCAAATAGAAATAATATTTAACCTTCTGCAACCTACACAAACAGAAATATGCATGCGACCTACAGAAATAGAAACATGCATATATGCAACTTGCACCATGTTGCTACCACCACCACAAACAGATATGCATAAATATAAATCTATAAAACTATATATACGCATTCGTTGGTTTCAAAATATTTGTTTTTAACATTCAAAGGTTCTTAGTTCTAAGTTAGCCATTTATAGGTTCATAAGCATGCATATATATTTGATAGAATCTAATTAATAAAAAATAAAGGAAAACTAACCTAGTTACACATATATAGAATTGGTGGTGGGTCCCCTTACCTATGATGCTGCAAATTTAAGTGTTACGAATCTACCCAAATTGGATTTAAGGGCATCGGATAAACCCATCTTGATGTGAATGTGATATCCATGGAAAATGTTTTTTTTTTTTTTTTCATATATTTATTATTTTTTGTAAGCCTGAAATCATTCTTCTATATTTTATCAATTAGTAATATATATATATATATATTGAAGGATAGCGATCAATGATGTGTGCAATTATTTCTTTTGTTAGAAGGTAAAAATGTGTTCATCTCGAACATATTAATATGAATGAATGTTGTGATTTCCTTATATAGATGTATGTTTTTTAATCGAGATCTTCTCTTATAATATACATGATTTTTTATCAAATATGTCATAATTTCACACGTTCGAAAAATAAAAAAGGTTCCGTTGACTTTTATTTTCTAAGGAAATCTACATTTGGTCCAATTATATATATATATATATATATTCATTTAATTTATTTTAATGCAATCATTTGTTAATTGTTGTATTTGCAAGTCAAAGACATGATGTAGAACTTCTCAAAATCCTTATGACCAATATTTTTATTTTTATTTTTATGATGAGTTAAACAATTTATGTTGAAATATTATATTTAAATTAATTAAGTTTGATTTTTTATTTCAATACTTATAGGTGATGAAGATTTCATATTCTCATTTAAAATATCTATATATATATATAGATATGTAAGGAATTTAATATCATTAAATTTATTGTACCAATTTTTTTAGGGATTTTTAGTGATGATATTTTTCTTGTGACTAATAGTCCATTTTTAGTCGCAAAGTAATTCGACACTAAATCTATTACTAAACTGTTTTTAGTGGTAACTTATGATTGTGACTAACTGTTCACATTTACCCACATTAAATAAATTATCACTAAATCTAACACTTTTAATGATAATTTATGAGTATAGCTAACTTTTCACTTTTAGCAACGACATCAAATTGTCACTAAAAATTCATTTTTATCGATTAGTTTGACAAGTTTTAGTGACAATTTCATATTTTTAATAACAATAACATTTTAAATTAATCGTAATATCTTTTATAACTGAATATTATACTTTTAGTGATGATTTATTAGTCGTAGCTAAAGGTATAATCTTCAGTGGCATTTTTTAAAAGTTACAACTAAAACATTTAGTCACGACACTTTTTGTTGCGGTGTAGCCACAATAAGAACGTTGCAAACTTTTAATGGCAACTTTTGAACATTTAATGTTGAAAAATGTTGCAGCTAAGTATCAAATTTATTGTAGTGTTTTTTTTTTTTTTTTTATCTTCTCTCTCTCCCTTAGATATAATAAACGAAGGAAATAAATGACCCTTTATTTCTCAAACGAACTCCCACATTCAATTGAAAGCTCTTTAACACTAATTCTCATTTTTTGTTTTACATGGAATATTAAATACTCCATATGGGAAACCTTCATTCTCCCCAAAACCATCTTACATGATAAGCCAAGGAAGTGATACCAGATGGCACACTTAATGAAGGAGAATTTAAAAGGTTTAACTTTGAAGCCTTTCTCCAATCAGCCAATGAATTAATCTTCATTTATTTCAATCTAATCACCCAATGAATCTATCATCATTTATTTCAACTCTAATGTTACCAAAATGGTTTGGAAAAGTTCCCATTTTGCATAAGCTAAATTTTTTTTATTTATTTTAAGAATATCCACTAACAGACCTCTCTTATTTTCCCCTTCACTTCCACTCTTATGACATCTCAACCTTTTAGTTTAATCAATAACTTATTTTCACCCAAGCCTATTAGGCAAACACTCAAATAAAATTCATTGGGCTCAACATAATAACAAAGGAAAAAAAATCACATACTGAAATTTAGGTTTCGACATAAGGAGATCAAGGTGATTACTCTTGATCATAAGTTATTTACAATCTGAATGACACTAGCGTTGAGTACCCCGTTTCTTGCCAAAGTGATGAAAACGTGAAAGCAGCATGATGAAATAGTTTAAAATTTAACATTACAGAACCTTCAACATATTTTAAGCAAGCAAATTAATGTACTTGCTTCAATCCTCTAAAAAAAATTCACTGTGATTCTATGTTGACCAATTCTATGGAATTTGAATCCGAATGAGACCCTCTCATGGATATTTGTCGTGGAGAAGATCGGATAGGCTTGGGGGGCATTTCTAAATTATCAACATTGTTTCTAACATCTCTATCACTTTGCTCATGGAAGGACGATCCACTGGCTTCATTTGAATGCACTGAAGCCCCACTATGCATAGTTTTTTCGCTACTTTCATAAACCCATGACGGGAAGTAAATTTTGCTGAAGTTATCAATTTTTACATCAACATTCTTTCTACCTGCAGCCATTTCAAGCAATAACATTCCAAAACTATAAACATCAGATTTATCTGACACAACCCCAAAATTCCTCGATATCAATTCTGGAGCTATATATCCTATTGTCCCTCTGATAGTACTAATGGAAACGAAGTCATATTCCTTAGGGTACAATTTGGAAAGGCCAAAATCTGCAATTTTTGGGGTGAAATTGTGATCTAAGAGGATGTTGTGAGGCTTGATGTCAAAATGAAGAATGCACATGTCACATCTCCGGTGTAGGTATTCAATTCATGGGGTCTCTCCCAACTCAATATGTGATGCCTTGCTTCCTTTGACAAGATATATTTGTCAAGTGATCCGTTAGGCATGTATTTATAGACTAGAGCTCACTTAGAACCTTCTGAGCAAAATCTGATCAGTTTTACCACGTTAACATGGTGAATCCTGCCAATGGTGGCTAATTCATTAATAAAATCTTCCCCATTGCACTTGGAATTTCCCAACAACTTTATATCCATCGAACAACCAAGGATTTTCCCTTTGTATACAGAGCCAAAACCGCCTTGCCCAAGCTTTTCACTGAAGTGGCTACTTAGTCCAATGACATCAGTGTAAGAGTATCGTTTGGGCACGAGGGTCTGATGATTGCGAAGAAACTTCTCTACAATATCGAAATTTCTAAGTTTCTTTTGTAGGTTAGAGACTACTAATACTAATATGATTGCTGCGAGGATAAATCGTTGTATGATCTTTAATGTTGCAGAGCGTGGAGAAAGGGAAAATGGTTTAGTTCTAGAAGTAATAATCATTACTTTTGTTAAGAGGTATTGAACTTACATGGTTTGCAAATCATACTTATATATAGCACCCCTATTGGTTGTAACAACTGCAAAATATCTGCAAAGAAAAAAAAATAACTCAAACATATAGATAAAATAAAAAAGGGCAGAAAAAAATATGAAAGAAGTCGTTGTCATTCATAATTGTTCATTGTATCCTTCCAAAATTATCCAATTGCATGACATGTTACATTTTCAAATTTACATAGGGATTGGAGATTGTAAACCCTTTTTTTTTTTTTTTTTTGAAGTTTTTCTATTCACAATTATGCCAATTGGATAATTGAATCGAATCAATCAAGTAGGGTTGATAATTGATTCGATTCAACTTTCGACTTTCCAGAGCAAGAGGAAAATTTTACTTTTCAGTGTGCCGCTGAATTATTTTAATTTTATGAAATGGTTATAAGAAATCTATTTCTCCATTTAAATCTATCTAGATTTTATTTTTAGGTAATTTCCAACTCTGAAGAAGGATTTAAGATTTAAGATTCACATGGTTCATATGTACTAAACCAAGATCAATGAGGGCACATGTGAAGAGTAGCAATACTATCAAGAATCTAAATTTTGTTAGAACATGGGATTCTCTCAAGCCATGAACACTTCATCTTTCACAAACCTAGATGTAGACTCTTCAACTTGACTGACTTCTTTTATTCTTTCGACGCTTTGTTTCTCATTACCCATTTCTTTGTTAGAAATTGAATCTTTACCCGATCCTTTTCTTTTCCAACAATCCATTTTCATATGTCCCATGTCGCCATAATACCAACAATCTTCCTTGTCAAAATGACCTTTAGATTTTGATTGATGCTTGGATTTGTTTCTTGACATGTGAGTTCCATATTCGAGTCTCCCGAACTTCCTAAGAATGCCTTCCTTCGAAACTCATCAGCAAGTAATGCATTACACACTACATTCAATTCAAGAGCATTTTCTTTGATGCCACTCAAGATAATGATCCAATTGTCATAGGACTCCAACATTATACATAAAAAGTCATCATCTTATCTCTATTTTCATCATCACACCAATGCTTTGAAGTTGACAAATAACGTTGTTGCACTCATTTAGGTACTCCGAGATATTTGTTATTTCCTTTATTCTCATGGGATACAATTTTCTTTTCTAAAAAAATTGATTAGTTAGAGACTCGATTTGATACAAGCCTTCTAACTTTACCCAAAAACCTATTGCCATTTTCTCCTTGGTAATATTAAATAACACCTCATTCGCTAAACACAAACGAATGGTTGTTCGTGCCTTCAAATCAAGTTCTTCCTAATCATCTTTGCTCATTATTTCTACTTCTTATCTTTCCCATACAAAACCTTGTGTTTCCCTTGTTGAATAAACAAGTCATGGATCTTCATTTTCCATCACTCAAAATCCTTTTTTCCATTTATATTTTCCCCCTCAACTCATCATTTTTCTTGGAAAAATTTCTTACAAGCAATTTGAACACCTTGCATACACAACTCTAATACTACTTGTTATGACTAGACCCCAACCCACACATGAAAACTTAGTTATTGAATTAATCCCCTCTAACACCAAAACAATCAATTCCAACAATCAAACCCCGAAAAATGTGTTGCAAAGTAAATGGAAGTAATAATAAAGAAAGTCAAGAAAATAATACAACCACAACACAAGATGTACATGATTCACCCACAATGGAGTTACATACACGAGCAAGTCGACAAGTAGAAATCCCCTACTCAAGGAAGAAATTACAAGAATGGAAGTTTATACTTACTTATAACTCTCCAGTGAAACCCACCAAATCTCTACACTCGACTCTAGTATTCCCAGATAAGAAATTGATCACACTCCCGTTATCACAAGCCCATGACTACAATGTGAAAATCACCCTCAAAAACCTTGAGCTTTTAGGTTTTCACAAGAAAAGAAGAATATTCATGTAAAACCTCAATTCTTTATCTCTCTAACAAAAAGAAAAATCCCTTTTAAAGGAACCCCATTTTATGAACCATAACTACCACCTAGGGACCCCTTTTGTTTCTCATAAGCTAATGAAATTACACTACCCAAAATACCCTTGGAAAAAATCCATCAACCTTAAGAAACAAAATATTGGTGAAATCCACTACCAAGTTTCCTTCACGAAAAATATGGTAGATCTCCCAAGTTAACCTTCTCAAAATGAACTTGATTTTAAGAAAATGACTTCCAATTCCTAAGGAATTTTGCCAACCTTTAGTGCATGTGCAACCTTAAGAGAATCATATTCGAAAATCAAATGCCTTGGAATCCTTTCAAACAACAATAGACCCTACAGAAGTGTTTTGAACTCGGCAACATTTTTCGAAGCCACAAGCCTTGTGCTTAAATCCTTGATAATACGTCCCACACTTGCTCTTCATTTGATTATTTATATTTGCCCCACCCACATTCAACTTCAAAGAACCCAGAGAAGGTCTTTGCCAAATGACCAAAGTTGTTAAATGAGGGCGGTAGGAGCATTTTTTTGAAACTGCTAGCTCTGTAAAGAGATCTTCGATTTTCATTATAAGTGAAGCTAGAGATTGACGAGACCCTAAAAAATTGCATGATTCTATGTAAGCTAAAGGAACCATGATAACATCAAAGGAATTAATAGCTCTAAACGGGGGGGGGTCCACCAATCTCTGAAGAAGGATTTAAGATTCGTTCGAGGATCCTAATTCCCAAATGAGCACAAAAGTAATCCCAAACTTTTCTTTTGGCAAACTTGCAAATGAAGAAAAAGATTACCAATAGTTTCCTCTTCACTATTGTAGAGACTACACCACATGGAAAAAGATAATTCCCTCCTTAGAAGCAAAGTATCCACAGGAATTATTCTAAGTAAAGTTTTTATTTTGATAGGAATGTCTGATTTCCATATAGTAATCTAACAATCTTCCTTACGACCATGGTTGATGGCTGTGAATTTGGAATTCCAAGCTGAACTTGAAGAAAAATTCCATGATTTTTCTAATTTCCAAACTACCCACTTGTTCTCCCTCCAAAGGTTCTATCAGATTCGGGACATTTCGCGGCAACAAATCAATTTTGGGGCATTTTGGGACTTATGGAGGGAGACACTTAGCTTGAGTTCATCCTCTTGTTCCTAGCATGAAGATAATGGATCAAGGATCCAATTTCAACATGATGAGGTGGTTAGATCGAGTTTTACTTGCAGTACAAGAAAATAAAAAAAAAATGGAAAACTTGGAGAATAAGAAAATAAAAGGAAATGCAAGAAATTCATAAATTCTATTAAGAAATTGAAAATAAAAAAGGAAAGTTTACAGATTTGAAGCTTCATCAATCGGAGTTCTCTCTCATGGTGAGAGAGAACTCATTCTCTTTCTAGTTCTTCTTCTTCTCCAAGTTTCCCTCTCTCTTTCTTTTTTTATGAATAAAATCCTCTAGAAAACACCAAATCCCTTACCCCTCTCTCTCTCTAAAGGAGAATAAAAATAAACCAACCTCTAAAACTCTCCAAAACTCCCTTATTTATAGAATTCTAGGGGAGCTGGTTACAAAAATTCAGCTGAAAGTACAAAATTGCCCTTAGAATCAAATTTTGTATCATGATAATGATTGGGCATTCGCTATCTGTCAGCATACACTTTTTCCTTCCTATTCATTTAATTCTTGTTGATAATCATCTATTCTTTAATTTTCTTGCATTGGTCCTGCTTGTACTCCACTTCTTGGCCAAATTTGTGTCTATTTCAAATATCAAATAGGGTGGGATCGTGGCATCATATAACATAAAGTCTTGTTGATGCTTGCCCGCCAAAGAGGAGCTCAAGGGTGAGCATCACAACAAATATTTCATTAAGTCGCAATGGATATGTCATTGAGAACAACCTTGTGGTGACCATGATGTTCAAACAAATATCTTGAAAAACTTCTGTTCCAAGTCTAGTACAAGATGTGACCAGGTAAGCATCAAACTAGAATTTCGATCAGAGTGAGAAGTTGCAAAAATATTTTTGGGTAAAATCGAATTAATTGTGCCCCCATAATAATTTTTCACTACCCCGAACTGAATCAACTATCCCCATGTCTTTTCAGACTAATAGGCAAATGCCATTAGTCCTTTTTCATTTGTAACACATAAGCGAATATCTCAAGGGATAGCATCAACCCCAAAAACTGAGTCATGTACTGAATGAAGAGAATATAATTTGAAGGATGAAAGTGTTGGTCACATTCATAGTGAGTCGATCAATGAACCTCTTGAATGTTTCATCTGTACTTTGAACCAAAATTATTTAAGAATAACAAACACAACAAAATGAAACTGCTACTTAGTGAATGAACACACTCGAACACTAAAAGCAATGGTGAACATTTGAACTCATCAAAATTGGTTACCCATTCAATGTGAATATTCCCTTTTCTCAATTTTTAGTTGTTACACTTTCCCTTTGAGCTAGAAAATGTACACAATCTCTGA
Source organism: Akebia trifoliata (assembly GCF_017979445.1). NCBI lineage: Eukaryota > Viridiplantae > Streptophyta > Magnoliopsida > Ranunculales > Lardizabalaceae > Akebia > Akebia trifoliata. The sequence goes on from NC_141383.1 coordinate 19,327,175, forward strand.
AAATAACAAGTCATCTAATTGAAACAGCCAACATACTCTAATATTAACACCAATTACTACACCCTTTATGTAGAGAAATGATCGAACTTGGCAGAATGAATTATAAAGGATGATGAAAGTGAAGGTGTACTTCTAATCACATTAATATCATTTTCTCTCTGTCTAGTCCAAACGTGATTAGAATCGTTGAACTTGGTCAGCATAGTTTTTTACTTGACATTTGCAACTTTCTTGAACTACTCACTATTTTTCTCAACTGTAATCATGGCTTAAAAAGTATTTTCCTAACATTCACAAGTTCAAGTCTGCTTGCATCTAGTGGATTAAATAAAGCTAATATCATGTCTCCCGTGAAACTAGTCTAATCACACTATCCAACCATTCACAAGATATTCAGGCTTCAAAATAGGTCTTTGATTAGAATGGAGCCAATTCAACTACTGCTATCAAGTTATTCCTAATTGTGAACAAAAGCCATCACACCACTATTTCAAGACACCTAAGTGTAGCATCAACTATTGAGAATTCTGAAACAAATAATATTGATACCATCCATTGTTGAAATTGTCTGAATACGCATGGTGATGAAGACTCCTAAAATAGAATAAAACAGTGTACCTCAAGTGTGTGAAATTAGAAAAGTTTTCAAGCCGACAATGTAATCTAATGTCTTTATCACCAAAGGAATAGTGTGAGTAAAACTTCATATAGATGTATATGCATCAATCTCACATAAATAAAAAAGCATATTTTTGTGATTTTCAATATGGATGCTCAATGTCCCAAGGTTTCTACATTCAAGGGGAGGGACAAATTCTTCCTCATGGAATGAAAGAACGAAATATTAGAGTTGAGACACCAAGCTCTTAAAGTAAGAAATTGAGTATAGTATCAGTACCTAGGGTTTTGGGAAAATGATGAAATTTTGTCGAACCAAGAAATTATAGGGTATTATGTATTGAAATCACAAAGATGCATGCAATTGGCTTTTGAAAAATATGGTTCATAAGGTTAGCAAAAATCAGTAATGTAATGGATGAAAATGCAAAATAAAGAAGGTAGAACTTTAATACAAGTCGACGTAAGATTGTTGTTATTTTAATAGATTCAAAAATGATATATGAAAAAGATTCATATATCAATCTGTGAACACACAAACTTTGGTGTGCAATTATGTAGGTTGATATTATTATTGAAGCTCTTCCTTTTGGCCAAATATGCACAAATATAGGGTGAAGTGAAGGATATAGGGAAAATTTCACCAATTTGTTTATAAGTAACATTTGTACTTCACAAATGATGAAACTTGAAACTTATGTCTTGGATATTGAAATCAATAGGGGTTTAAGCCAATGTCGTATTCTAATATCCTCATTATTGATAGAGACAAAATGAGTAAGACTTACTAAAATGTGTCTCAATCTCATTGGTCAAACTTTTGGAGAAACATGGGTATCAACAGGGAATCATCAATGTCCTGCAATTGCTATTGAGAGAATAGGGAATCATCTTCTTTTCTTTAAAATGAAATAACCAGAAAATAGGGACCGAGACATAAAATGCCCTAATAAAGAAAATGAAAAGAAGATAAGGACTTCTCTCAAAGCATTAATATGGCAAGTTCAAAATGGGAGTGAGAAAATATGGCTGAGTTGAAAAATCAAATGAAAAACATACATGTGAAAATATAGCACAAACCAATAACATTGGGTAATGGAATTCATAAAATGGGACAAAAATATCAATGTCTCGTATGGTGCAAATAGACTGGGGTTAAAGCTAATGATACTTTCTAACAATGACGCTACCAAAGGATTTGAAGTGAGTAGGGTTTATTGAAACACAAATTTTTCATGCCTCAATCTCACTCAATTATAGAATTTGGGGTTGTCAATTGGAAAGAATCAATGTCTTGAGATTGTCATTAAAAGGGGTTAAGACAAAAATAAAAAAAGTTGTGTATGGTTGGGGCTAAGGTAGGAAGTCCCCTTGTCAAAGAAAAAAAGAAGGATCATAGAGCCCCAGATGACTTCGACACCTCAAGTTCAAAATAGGTATAAAAAAAAACATTGAAGAATTATTCACAATCAAATTGAATAAAGCACAAATTTCTTAAAGTAAACTTTTTTTTGTTGTTTTCAAGATTTGATGCATTTTTTTGTGGAAAGAGGCACATTTTTGAAGATTTTCAATTGATTTCATCATCATCATTTTTTTAAAAGACACCTCCAGCATTGCCAGAACATGTTAGGTGTCATGAATTTTGATAGTGTACCTCAAGGTTCTAATCCTTCCTCAACGAAAATTAATGATGAGCATTTCTAATGACACTGGCCAATTTGGAATACCCTAGACATTAACATCTTGTACATTGTAGATGCATCCAGCTATCTCAGAAAATGTAATCAGTGAAGGGTGCCTCAGGGTTTCAATCTTTCCTAGGCAAAGAACAGTGAGCATCTCTAATGGCGTTGGCTAATTTGGATCACCCTATACATTGCAAGTGTTAGTATCCTATACATTACCAATGCATCCAACTATGTCAAAAATGTTATCAATCATTGAAGGATGCCTTGGGATTTTAATTCATCATTGGCAAAAAAAAATATAAAAAGTGAGCACCTCTAACGATGCTAGCCAATTTGGAACACTCTGAACATTGTAGGTTTCAGCATTCTGTATACTGTAGATACGTCCAACTATGTCGGAAAGTACTGTCAATCAGTGAAGGGGAGCACCTCTGACGGTGCTAGCCAATTTGGAACACCCTATATGTTGCAAGTGCTAGTATCTTATACATTGCAGATGTGTCTAGCTATGTCAGAACATTCGGGGTGCTTTTAACATTGAGAAGTACGCAACTAAGACATACATTTGTTTAGCGTGATTTCAACACTGCTGGGACACTCAAGATTTTTGCAATTAAAGATACGTGAAGCAAACTAGAAAATATTGAAACAATTATGGATGATAGATATTTTATTATAGAAATTACAACTTAGTGAAGAAAATTAGTCTTTTGAAAAATATTAAAACACACGAAATAATAATTAAGGGGGGAAACCCCAAATTTTAAACCAAAGGGGGAAGAACCCCAAGTCCTACGAGAGATTATTGCAAACGTTCTCTTCAAAACATTTTTTTTACTTTTGAAAGTACATTTTCCATGTCAAAGTATGCACTTTGATTTTGAAAAAGTGTGAAGTGAAAAGAAAAGGAAAAGAATGTCTATTTCTGACACCAAATATAAAAGAAGAAAACACGAAGCAAACAAGCATATTACAAAACACGGGAAAAAGAAATAGAAAAAAAATATACGGACCAAAAAGGACAAACCATCGAGTATGAAAAAGTTCAGGCACAACCTTATCAACTTCCAATGACAAAAGTGAGTCTGTGAGGGTGTGCATGAAAAGATGAGAGAAAAATTGGATAGCGTAACGCCTCAAAAGAAGGAAAATGCAATATCACATGATGGAGATCAATCCAAGGTCCCTCGAGCAAAATGTAAGACAGGATCAAGGAAAGATACCACAATCGTGATATTATTTTTTTGAAGGAAAATGTGAGGTGTTACTCCAAACCATTGTCAAACAAAAAAAAATGCTTCAAGTTATGGAGACAATATAAAATTTGAGGAAGAAAAATGTATTGAAATCATAAAAATGGTGGAGAACTTCTGAAGATGAATATGGGGTAATACATATCTTGCTAGGTATTACAATAAGCATGAAGCAAAGAATCATTGTATGTCACTTGAGAAAGTGATGTCTTCGAGCCTGGGGAGTCCAAGGGGCAATGCGAAGTTTGATTTGAGTGCCCCCAATACAAAAAATATGGGGTAATTCACTGTTCAAAAATTGCAACTTTCGAACTCATGAAGAAAAATCTCTATTAACACGTAAAATACTGAAAAGGACCTCAAAACAATATGCAAAGCAAACAGGGATGATTCATAGAGAATGAAATTCACCTTGAAAGCGAACAAGAAATGATATGTGACATAGAAAATGCTCGTTCACTATGAAAGTGAATGCTCATTCGCTATGAAAACGAATGAGTGTTCGTTATGAAAGCAAAAAAGACATAGTGAATGAGTTTGCTATGAAAGTGAATGGACATACGAAATGCATTCACTTTCCATACTAAGCAAAAGTTTTGCTTATAGCGAATGCATTCGCTATCCATACTTAGCAAAAAATTTGCTTATAGCGAATGCATTCCCTATGGGGGGGTAGTACAATTCATTCAATATAGCATGTTCGTTATGCGCAATGCACAGAGCGAAGCAACAAAACAGAGAGTTTTTTTATAGCACGAAATGTGAAATCTGAAATTTAAAACTCGACGAAGATTAGCAGAAAATCAAAGTGACCCCTAAGAAAATATGTACTAGAACCCAGATTCAAGAGGAAGCAAACAGTGGCATTGAAAATCAATTAAAATTTGCAGAAAAGGGGAAAAAAAAAAAAAAAAAAAACAAATCTGAAGAACATAAAAAAAAAAAAAATGGAGAAAATATTTAGATCTGAAATAAGACAAAAAAAAAAGATCCAACCACGACCAAAAGGGACAATGAAAGCATCATTTTGTTCTCCCTCCAAAGGTTCTATCCGATTCGAGATATTTCAAGGCAACAAATTGATTTGGGGCATTTCGGGGCTTATGGAGGGAGACACTTTACTTGTGTTCATCCTCTTGTTCCCAACATGAAGATAATGGATCAAAGATCCAATCTCCACATGATGGAGTGATAATATTGAGTTTTACTTGGAGAACAAGAAAATAAGAAGAAATTGCAAGACAATGAGAAGAAAATGAAAAACTTGGAGAACAAGAAAACAAAAGGAAATGCAGGAAAATTAAAAATTCTATTAAGAAATTGAAAATAAAATGAAGGTTTACAGATTTGAAGCTTCCTCAATCATGAGAGAGAACTCCTCTTTCTAGTTCATCTTCTTCTTCCCCAAGTTTCTTTCTCTCTTTTCTTCTTTTTACGAATAAAGTCCTCTAGAAAAACACAAAATCCCTTTTCTCTCTCTCACTTTCTAAAGGAGACTAAAAAATGAACCAACCTCTAAAACTCCCCTATTTAAATAGAATTACAGAGGAGTTGGTCACAAAAATTTAGCTGAAAGTATAAAATTGCCCTTTTTAACAAGTTTTTTTTAGGTTAGCGAATGGGCATTTGCTATCTATCAACATCACATGCACTTTTTTCTTACTATTCTTTTGATTAATGTTGATAATCCTCTATTCTTTAATTCTCTTGCACGGGTCTTCCTTGTACTCTAATTCTTGGTCAAATTTGTAGGGTGGGACCATGGCACCATACAACACCACCCTATCGTGAAGCATCGATTAATTTATTTGGTTATTGTCACATAACTCAGCTACGACATCGCTAAATAAAAAATTAATGTTGTTTAAATCCCAGGCATTTTTGTAAAAGAGAACAAAAAATCGATCTGGACTTGCCGCAATTAAAACATTCATAGAAGATGATTTAGATTTTTGCAATAGAGCTAATTCTCTAATTTCTTATAAATTTGAAATGATCAAAATCGAGGATGAAATTGTACACCTCATATATTTTATTTATATAAAAATATGATTTTATCACTAGCATCTACTAATCCATCTTATAATCAGTACATAATATTATTATTTTATAGAAATATATATTATTAAATAATTTTACACTGGACTCATACAAGAGATTCAGACGAGTCAACTCGGCATCCCCGAGGAGAGCGAGGCGAGACGAGGCAACACATTAGGTAATCAAACCATGAGGGTCATCAACATTTGGGCCAAATAGTTAAGAGGGATCCAAAGAGTGTGTCACATCATGATTTCTACATGATGCACAACCCCATAATGAGAGCAACCTGCAATTTAGATTACTTTTAAATATAAGAAGCAACTCATCAACTTGTTCATTGCTTCTATTAATCTGGTTGAAACTTTTTCCAAATTTTCACAATTTAGATATCTTGAAAATTAGTTTACATGTATGGTATTTGAACATGACTAAATTATACTAATACTTCAGTTTTTTTTTTTTTTTTTAAATATATTTCTAGGGTTCTCATTCTCGTTCTCCATTGATCATAGGTAATCTCTTTAGTTATTGTAAATTCATTTAGAAACTTTTCTCAAGCAATATAAATTCTTATATGGGTGCTAATTGCATCTTTTGGGTATTCACAGGAACAAGCACGGGAGGCGCCTTCATTTTAGTATCAATATTACTTATCATTTCCTACTTATATAGAAAAAAGTGATCAGCAAAAGAAAACTCAGCTCATGGTAGAAAAGTTCCAGGCAAATTATAAGACCTTCCACCCAACAAGATATACTTTCGCAGATATTAAGAAGATGACCAAGAAATTTAAGCACAAATTAGGGCAAGGGGGTTTTGGATGCGTGTACAAAGGAAAGCTTCACAATGGATTCCTAGTGGCAGTCAAGATGCTTGAGATTTCTAGTGGAAATGGAATAGATTTTGTTAATGAAGTGGCAACTATCGGTATGATTCATCACGTTAATGTAGTTCGCCTTCTTGGGTTTTGTTCAGAAGGAACTAGACGTGCTCTCATCTATGAATTTATGCCAAATGGATCACTAGAGAAGTTCATTTTAGCAGAAGAATCTAACACAATTCATAGAACATTTAGTTGGGAGAAGATGAAAGAAATTACGATTGGCATTGCTCGCGGGATTGAGTATCTGCACCAAGGGTGTGACCAACGAATTCTCCACTTCGACATCAAGCCTCACAATATTTTACTTGACCATAACTTCCAACCAAAGATTTCTGATTTTGGACTAGCTAAGTTATGCTCCAAAGACCAAAGCATAGTCTCCATGACAGCTGCTAAGGGAACTACTGGTTACATTGCACCCGAGATCTTCTCAAGGAATTTTGGAACGGTTGCCTATAAATGCGATGTTTATAGTTTTGGAATGTTAATGTTGGAGGTAGTTGGGGGAAGGAAGAATTTAGATATCACTGTTGAAAATCAGAGCCAAATTTATTTTCCAGAGTGGATTTACGAGCAACTGACTGAAGGGAAAGATCTTGGATTAGCAATTACAATAGAAGGAGAAGACGAAATTGTGAAGAAGCTTGCAACCGTAGCACTATGGTGCATACAATGGAATCCAATTAACCGTCCCTCTATGACAATGGTGGTCCGAATGCTGGAAGGAGACTTGCAAGGCTTGAAGATCCCTCCCAAGCCTTTTCTTTCTTCTAGTGATCCTTAAGCAATGCAACCTTACTCCGCTGAAAAGTGTTTGATATTTGTGTAGAAAACAATAAGATGAATACTTCTGTGGTAGTTGGGGAAATCCAAGCCTTGAAGGAATTGAGTAAGCCAAGGTGATTTTGCCTCACATTTATATATTTTGTATGTTTACCTAATTAGACATTTAAATAAAGAAGTATAAAATAAAACCAATGATATGTAAATGTTATTGTTCATTTTAGGCTTTCTATGAGGGAGAATTTCAATTTTATTTATAGGAAATGAGATTGAGATATTATAATGACCGTATTTAACTTTCACATAAATAGTGAAAGGATCTCATCATCATACGTGGACGCGACCATGTGGCCACTAATGCAAGAGAAATGTGAGCCGGACGGACATGTGTAGTACATTAAAAGTTAGTATGTTTATTCAGTGGACGAGTGATTCCACCGGAGACCAGCCTCCATGTGTCAACTCCACGGATTCTAGAATAGGACTCGGGTAGAGTGACATGTGGCAGTGTTAAACCACTCGGCAAAATATTAATGAGTGATTTCTATAGTTAAGGAAAGATACAAGAATGGAAAGAGATTGATACAAATCTTGATAAGATAATTCCTAGTATGGTTTAGATTCTAGTTATGATTATTGTTGAGTGTGTGACTCGAATTCTAATTGACTAAGTTCGAAAGGTTTGCGGTGTGACATTTTGTGGTGAAATAAAATAATAGGAAATTTTTGGGGCTCTGTGGTGGTAGCGAAGGGATCGGGCCGTTGGGGGTGCGGGGGCGGAGCCCCCGCGGTATGGACCTATTACGTTTTAGGGTTTCCCTTTTTTATGTATATGTTGTTTGACCGAACCCTGTACGTGTATTATTCAGTTTTGACATAGTGGATTTTCTTTTCTCTACCCATGGTTTTTCCAAAAGGTTTTTCACGTAAATCTGTGTGTTCTTACTTTTTCTTTTTCCATTGTCGATTTGTTTGTCTCTATTCTTTTTCAAATTCCCATATTAATATTAAAAGTATATATAAGGAATAAGAAAGAATTATATTTTTGTAAGGAATTAAACGGATAAAGGTAGAAAAATCCTAATTCTCTAAAAGATAAGGATCAGTTGTAGGAATTTTGGAAAAAGTTATAAAAGGGTATTAATACTCTCCTTGTCAACAAATATAGAAAAATCTCACAAGTAAGGGACTTTTCGATTCATTCTTTAACTTGTCCTTTTATTATTCTTGCTAACTTGATCGTTGAAGGATCTCAATCAGAACAAATCTCCCACTTAAGAGATTTTTGTAGAAATTAAAGGGGAATCATCATTGAGGTTTGAATTTGGGGTGTGCTAATCTTTTTTACCTACTCATTGTAAATTATACTTTCTTAATTTCTTGAATAATGAAAAGATCTTCTCCTCTCCAAGTATCTTTCTAACTCAAAATGTGAATGTTTGTAGCTTATGTTCTTAAGTCATTCACTCTACAAGGTTTCCATCGAGTATCCTTGCTTGCACTACAACATATATCACCTACAGCGGAGGATAACTCCGCGGCTATAGGCAAGAATTTTCGTTGTCATAGCCTATTGTGACAAATCAATGACGAAAGTTCAATGCTATTTCCTCCGTCGCTAGACGTAACGATGGATCGAGTTTCTGTTGAAAAACAGCACACATATAGTGGCAGATATATCCACCGCTATAGACCATTTTTTTAATAATGCCTATAGCAGCCAGGGGCGGATTTACAATGGGGGCAGTGGGGGCAATTGCCCCCACAAGAATTTCTAAAATCAATTGAGAGGTACTGATTATTTTTAAAAAAAATTTAACATTCTATTGCTTTGCCCCCACAGAAGTTTTGAAAAATTTTCTATTTGTAATTTGTCCCCATAAAAAATTTAAACATTCTACTGCTTTGCCCCCACAAAAGATTAGAAAATTTTTTTATTTATAATTTGCCCCCACGAAAACAAAATCCTGGCTCCGCCCCTGATAGCAGCAGATATTTCAGCTGTTATAGGCCATTTTTTTTAAATAATGCCTATAACGGCAGATATATCGCCGGTATAGACCATTTTTAGTTTGTTTAAAATTTCTTATAATATACGAAGGACCTTGTGATACAATAGAACCTGAAAATTTTAAACATTGCAATACACTACAAAATTTAAAAATTATTTTACAATAATTCAAGGATGAATCACAGATATGTCTTTGTTACAAATAATGTCATGTTTCATTCCTTAAAAGACAACTAAACTTGCTTGCTTGCAGCTAAGTCTCTACGCTTATGCCATGACCTTCCCCATTTTCTGCCCAAATGTACTTCTGCATTAAGATCTAAATCCTTCGCATCTATAAAGAAAATGTCGCAAATTTCGAAAAAAGATGACCCACAGAATGGAGAAAGGTTTCCTGACAAGAAAACAAGTCAATAAAATTATGTGAAAATCATTTTTTTTTTTCATATCAAGCCAATACAGAAGGTGTCATGATCATTTGGAGTTGATTATTAGATAAATGACATATACAAAAATATTTACATTCGATGAATGGTACGATCGAAAGGTTGGGAAGGTGAGATCCAAAAGTAAATAAAGGAATTTATGGATAAAGGTGAAATTAGAGCATTCAACAAAAAGTTAATGAAGGAGAAATTTAGAGCTAACAAGAGAAATATCCGCATGGGTACTATTAACTTAGAAAGCCCAAGTACGAATTTGCCGGAGAGGTTACCGCATTTAATTAGATGAGAGTAATTCCGTGATCAGCTCCGTCTCGATCAAGCACATTCAAGGCTTGCTTCCATTCTAATATATAAACCATTTACCTGTAGATCACAAAAAAATACTTGTGGATTCAATCCCAGGTTCACTATTTAAATCAGAAAATGCAAAGCAAACTGACACTACATATAGATAGTTACATACCACACTGTGTAGACCAAAGATGACTTCTTTTTTTATACATAAGAAAATTGTATATAGATAAAAGAGAGAGTACAAAGGGAGAGGGTATCACCCATTAAACAAGTCCTGACTTTCAAAGGGAGAGACTCAACGAACTAAAAGAGGAGGAAGCACGGTTAATAATGGCTAGCACATCAGCTACTGAACTTTCCTCTCTATAGATGTGTTGGATTTTCCAATTGTAACAAGCCAAAAGATTTCTCATCTTATGAACCCAATGATCAAGCTTCCAGGGCAATTCAATCCTACCAAGGAGACCCTTAACCATAAGTGCTGAGTCCATCAATGTTAGCATAGGAAATACTGAAATGTTCCAACGCTTTTACCCTTAACCACTACTAGATTACCTTTATAGTTTCTCATAATAGCACCTCCACTGGCTGTCCTTGGAATTGAATTCTCCGCACCATCAACATTGATCTTTAGCTAACCAACAGGAGGTTTACAACAAGAACTACTCAGACGATGTCTAGGAAGGACATGTTTTGGAGGAATGTGCCGCAGCGACAACTTCCTCGAGGCAGGAACCAATGTGGGCAGATTAAATTTTAAGACTCCCTCCAGTTCGTTAATCTATTGAAGACATTTAGCAATAACCCGAGATGAAGAAGGAATCTTTGACTCAAAGATAATCTGATCTGATTTCTCTCCTGCCAGACACACCAAAAAACAACCCAAGGGATCATAACAGCCACAACACCAAATTGAGATCTAAAACAACGACCCCAAGAACAAATGAAACTTGGATTTATGCTAAAGTAAACAGAATCATGGTAGTCTAGCTTGTGGAATGCTACACTAGAACAGATTAAGATGTTGGATCTTAAACCCATTTAGGCAGATCTTGGCTCAAACATTCTATCAATCTCAACTCATGAACGTCAATACCATAGATCATAATTGTGTTATATACCTATAAATTAGCAAGATTAATGGATAATAAAACTCCTTTAGTTCCTTAAGGCTTTTGAACAATAAGCTCCAAACTCACAGAAATCTTTCACCTTAACCTGCAAAACATAAGATTAGAATAGGTAGCTCTACCCCAATCCCTAAATACAGCCAAGGTGATGGGAGTGAAACGACATGTGTATTTGGGAAGGGGACAGCTACCAATATTTATAGATTTTTGTCCTCCAATCTTCAACCGATCATAGAAGATAGAGGATTTTGGTAGATATCAATCTCCTACAAAAGGAGAAACCACATCTCTTAGAAACGTGCTAAGATTGCATGCCCTATTTCCAATTATACCCTTAAGTAATTTAAGCAACAACTCAAACCCAAGTTTAGAAACAACTACATGTGTAGGGCTAATAAAAATTTTACTTTAGAAACAAGAAGAGATGCGTAAGAAGAATAAATATCCAACATAAGAAGATTTGAAAAAAAAAAAAAAAAAAGCAGATCAACAAGATTAGTAATACACATTTTAATGACACTCTGGTTGATCAGAGGGTTTCTTTTATGGCTCTGGAAACACATACTCATTTTGCAATTTGAGCAATTTAAGAGAGTTCTGTTTTTTTTTTTTTTTTTTCGGTTGGTTAGGTGGAGTGGTTTCTTTTATGGTTTTGAAAACACAGACCCATTTCGCCATTTGAGCGATTAAAGAGAGTTCTTTTGTTGTTTTCAGTTTGGGTTTGTTAGGTTGGGTTAGAGATGAGTGAGCATGGGGAAGAAGAACAAACTGGTTTTGAGATTGCAGTGGTGGTTTGAAAGAAGGGTTTGAAAGAAGAGGAGGATGAGAGTTCTGAATGTGTTGAGTTTCTGGTTTCAGAAATGAGGAAGATCGGGTTGATTGTTGAGAGAGTAACTGGTCTTACAGATGAGTTTATTAAGGTTCAGTTTTAATTCTTTCTCCTCTCCTCTTTTCCTCTATTTTTTTATTTTTATTTTTTATCATGTAGTTTGTGTGGTTCATGTAATTTAGAAACTTGTTTAGGAGGATGAATTTGATATGTTTATATCCTTATCTATGATTTCTTGCTCATGGGCATTTCTCAGATGTTAGAACAAAGAAAAAAATTTTAAAAAAATTCTCATTAAAATTTTTAATTTCTTATTGCAATCCTTGTGTTCTTGTTCTATTTTCCAATTTATTAATGCATGGGGATTTTCTGAATTGTGTTCTATGAGAGCGACTTTATGGGGTAGTTGTTTGTTTCTTGATCCCAATTCATGAAGCAATAGTTTAAAACCCATTTTAAGTAGTTTTCTACTAGATTTTTAATTGGTAATCTTGAAGCTACTCTCTGCCACTAATCTTCCCCTTAAACACTCTATTGTCCATAAACCTTCCTCTCCTTCCACCATCTTCTCTCTAAGAGAAAACCCATCAAATAAGATTTGAAAACTAAGAAAAAATAATAAGAAAGATATCTTCATGAGGATTGCATTCACTTGGTTGATATGTTTCTTCCTAGGAAAAATACCATTCCATGAATTACATTTTGTCGACTAACATTGAAAACACATGGTGGTTGTACATACAAATTAAGAAAAGTATCCAAAAATCGAACCTATCATGCACGTTATTAAGTTTTAAAAGTAAAATCCGAATAATGATCAATTGGTAACTAAACCCAATTAGTAACGATATGATTGTACATTCCAAACAATCATTGATCATTTTGTAAAACAAATCAGCATTCGATGATTACTGATTATATATTTTTTGTTTAAAAAAAAAAATACACCAGAGATAGATGACTAATCATTTAGTAAAGAGTTGTGCTGGAGTGACCTCAAGATTGTACCTCATATCGCACATCCTGTCGTGTAAGTTTGTAGGAACCATAGATGCTTTTCATCGAGATGAGGTACAATCTTTCACGACATGATGTGCGATATGAGGTACAATCTTGAGGTCACTTCAGCATTATACTTTAGTAAAACAGATCAACAATCAGGTATCAATCATTATTGAAAAATAAACTTCTGAGTTAAACAAAGTTAAAAATGTTCAAGGAGTTGGGTTATAAAAAAGAAGGAAAAAAGAAAAAGAGAAGAGATTGAAAGTGTTTGGATGCTCCTTATGAGGATTACCATAATTTCTACCCAACTTCTATGTAGGGAGTTGTATAATGAAATTTTAAAAAACTAAATTAAAAGAGTATCAGTAATGGCTAACACTTCATTTTTTAAGTTCAGTTTTTATATACTAATTTTGTTCATCTCTGTTTATTTGAGTTTCAAAATACTAATGTACAGCACATACCTATGCCATCATAGAAGCCTGCCTTACTCAATTGTTCTGTTTTCCAATTTCTTAATGCATGGGCATTTTCTGAATTGTGTTCTATGTGAGAGACTTTATGGGGTAGTTGTTTGTTTCTTCATCTGATTCCCAATTCATGTAGTGGTAGTTTAAAACCCATTTTAAGTAGTTTTCTAATAGATTTTTAATTGGTAATCTTGAAGATACTCTCTGCCACTAATCTTCCCCGTAAACACTCTATTGTCCATAAACCTTCCTCTCCTTTCATCTTCTCTCTAAGAGAAAACCCATCACATAAGAGATGTGAAAACTAAGAAAAGAATAATAAGAAAGATATCTTCATGAGGATTGCATTCACTTGGTTGTCCATACTTGACAAACCAAATACATCATGGAGCATTCCATGCATATCAATGCCACCTAGAGCATCATCACATGTAATATTGGACGTAAATGAGGAAAATGTTTCCCCATGATATTGCCAAATTGTGTAGTGCTCCATAATTCCATAGATGATGAGATGCTTCTAGACAACATTCTGTTTCTATTGAGAAAAAGAAGAACAATCGAACCAAAAAACAAATCAAAACAAAAAACACAAATCACACACAGAAACACATAATTTTACGTGGTTCCCTTAAGATCAAGATACATCCATGGATCACACAAATTCCACTATAAAGAGAAAATTCACAATTACATATTACACCCTTTCACCAAAAATGATAAATATAAATATCCTAGGAAACCTAACTAAGATTTTACATAATAATAATAAAATTACAAAAATACCTTAAATTATATTAAATTATTAATAGAAGGTGGCTGATTTTTTTCCCTTAATGGTTGTTGTTAGTATTTTAAAAGTGGAAGAAAAGATAAGAGGGGTGTTGAAATTTGTAATTATAGATATAAACTAATATTGCTCAATACCACTTTAAAGTTGGACACTTGAAGAAGGAATGATAGGATTTGAAGAAGATTTTATAGAAATTCAATTATTTTGGATGCTATAGATGTGTTTTTTTAGGTGCTTTAACTTCCCCTACGTCTCATGTTTCTAGAGTTTACCAATGACTGAAGCCTAGTATTTTATATTTTTTTTTTACATTAACTATTTATACTATTTTGTTACAAGTGAGGGGCTCTCATAGGCCATTTTTCCTAAGATCGAAGGCCTGTTAAAAAGTCTATTCAGAGGTGCCTACAGGCAATTCCCATTGATGTTATATATGTATCATTGAATAGCTCATGCTTGTTTAGAGATGATTTTGGAGTGTCAAGAGGATAAAAAGAAGTTCTCTTATATTTGGAAGCGATGGTTAGTTGGATTTGGTGTTGGAGTTGTTGTAGTTCACTAACTCCTTAAAGGAGCTCTAGTATTTGGTTTTTTTTGTTAGGAAGTTGTGGTACTGGGCACACAATTACAACTGAAGTAGAAAAGAAAATAAAAATGAAAATGATGAACACAAGAATTTAACGTGGAAAACCTCCAAAGTTGGAGTAAAAACCACGGGCAAACTGCAGAAGGATTTCACTATTGCAAAAGAAATACAACCCTTTCTCTATATAAATAAGGAGAGCACAATTGACAATACCCTCTCTCTTATCATATGAGAAAACACACTCTCTCTCTAACAAAGGAAAGACTATGAAGATTAGGAGAAACCTGACGTTTTTTTTTCTCTCTAAACTTTTTTCCCCTCTCTCTTAGTTAGGATGGGATTCTAACACAAGACTGGGATGATTTCTGAATGAGAGGAGGCATATATTTATAGGGGTGGATAGGTGGTTATCCAGTCGTCAAGTTTGACTTTATCCAGTCGTTATTTTTGACTTTATCCAGTCGTCAAATTTGACTTCATCCAGTCGTCAATTTTGACTTTATCCAGTCGTCAAATTTGACTTCATCCAGTCGTCAATTTTGACTTCATCTTAACCACCTTCAGATAACAAAAGTGACTTTATTATCTGACAATCTCCCACTTAAAGTCACTTTTGCAATTCTTCTATCCTTTCTACTTGCCATTCCCATGCTACTTACGTTTCTGCTAGGCCAATAGAGGATCGACACCAACTAAACTTATCGTTGTTGATCGGCTTTGTTAACATATCAGCTAGGTTGTCTTTAGTATGGATTTTATATATATCCACACTTCCTTCTTCCACCTTCTCACGAACGAAGTGATACTGAACTCGTATGTGTTTTGTCTTTGAATGAAATGCTGGATTCTTTGCTAGATGCAAAGCGCTCTGACTATCACAAAATAGAGCAATCTTCTCTTGTTTGTGTCCGAGCTCCTCCAGTAGCATTTGCAACCATATTGCCTCTTTGCTGGCTTGTGTAGCTGCGACGTATTCTGCCTCTGTTGTAGAAGTAGTCACAATAGACTGCAGTTTCGAAACCCAGCTTACAGCTCCTCCAGCAAGAGTAAACACATAACCTGAGGTGGACTTACTCTTATCAAGATCACCTGCATAATCTGAATCAACATAGCCTCTGACAATAAAATCTGATCCTCCATAACATAATGTAGCATTTGAGGTATCCTTAACATATCTCAGGATCCTCTTTACAGCATTCCAATGCTCTCTTCCAGGATTCGCCATGTATCGACTAACCGCTCCCACTGCTTGTGCAATGTCTGGTCTTGTGCAAATCATAGCGAACATTAAACTTCCCACTGCTGATGCATACGGTACTCGAGACATTTTCATCTTCTCTGCTTCGTTGCTAGGGCTCATCTCTGAGGATAACTTGAAATTAATAGGAAGAGGGGTAGAAACTGGCTTACAATCTTGCATATTGAAGCGTCGCAAGATTTTCTTCAGATAGTTTTTCTGAGAAAGCCATACCTTCCTATTATTTCTGTCTCGGTAAATTTGCATCCCTAGAATCTTGTTTGTTAGTCCCAAGTCCTTCATTTCAAACTCCCTAGCTAACTGTGCCTTTAACTCTTTAAGACGATCTTTGTTGGGGCCTGCTACCAACATGTCATCAACATACAACAGCAGAATAATGAACTCATTATCACCAAATCTCTTGTAATAAGTACAAGGATCTGAACTAAGTCTGTTGTATCCAAGACTCATGATGAAGGAATCAAATCTCTTATACCAACATCTCGGCGCCTGTTTGAGACCGTACAGAGATTTGTTCAACCTGCAAACCAAGTTCTCTTTTTCTTTTTCTTCAAAACCTCCTGGTTGGAGCATGCAAATCGTTTCTTCAAGTTCTCCATGAAGAAATACAATTTTCACATGTCTGCTGATTATCACCTTGCGGGCAGTGAGAACCCACAGGTGGTACCCCTTAACACCATCAGCACACCCTAAGAAAATGCATATTCTGGATTTTGGATCCAGTTTTGATATTTCTTGGGCATTGTACATAGCGTACACAGGACTTTTGAATGTATGTAAGTGAGAATAATCAGCTGGTTTACCAGTCCACATCTCCATTGGCGTCTTCAGATCAATTGCGGTTGATGGTGACCGATTGATCACATAACAGGCGGTCTTGACTGCTTCTGCCCAAAATGACTTGGCCATCCTTGCAGTTATCAACATCACTCTTGTCCATTCTAACAAGGTTCTGTTCATCCGCTCTGCTACTCCATTTTGCTGTGGAGTGTATGCCATTGTGAACTGCCTCTTGATACCTTCTTGATGACAGAAGTTATCAAATTCATCACTGGTATATTCTCCTCCATTATCCATCCTTAAACACTTGATCTTCTTCTCAGATTCAAGCTCCACTCGCGTTTTGAACATTTTGAAAACTGGAAATACGTCTACCTTCCTCTTGATTGGATACACCCAACATCTCCTGGAGTAATCATCAATAAAAGATACATAGTATCTTGCCCCTCCTAGGGATAGAACTGGTGCTTGCCAAACATCGGAATGGATCAGTTCTAAGATAGCTTTGCTTATAGCATTAGAACTGCTGAACTTTAATCTGTGCTGCTTACTAGTAACACAATGCTCACAAAAGGGTAATGAAACCTTTTTGAGCCTTGGAAGAAGCTTTTTCTCAGCAAGAATCTTCAAGCCTCGTTCCGACATGTGGCCAAGTTTATGATGCCACATTATCGTTAGTTCTTCTGTCGAACTTGCCGATGCAGAAGACACTTCTCCTTCTTGATGTGTTTCTCCTTTAAGCATGTACAAATTTGTAGCTATCTTTTCTGCTTTCATCACTACAAGCGCGCCTTTAATTATTTTCATGATCCCATCTTGAACATGGGTTTTGCACCCACTATTATCTAATTGTCCTAAAGACAATAGATTTTTCTTCAGGCCCTTCACGTGCCGTACCTCCTGGATGATGCGAACTATACCATCATACATCTTCAATTTGATGGTACCAATACCAGCAATCTCCATGGCATGATCATCTCCCATGAACACAGATCCTCCAGAGATAGGTTCATATTGGTGGAACTATTCTCTCCGGGAAGTCATATGCCATGTTGCTCCTGAGTCCATAAGCCAGACATCAGTGAATTTTCTTCTGCCTTCAACAACTATTGTTGCCTCGCTGTATAAGATTTCGCCATCATCCGAGGTGCTTGCTACACAACCCTGAGCTTTTGACGACTCAGTACCTTTTCCTTTGGCTTCTTCGATCTTCTTGAGATACCAACACTCCTTTTTGTCGTGCCCTTTCTTGCCACAGTGATGACACTTGACATTTTTCTTACTTCTGGATTTTGATCTACTCTGATTTTGACTCCCACTGGGGCCACGTTCTGTTGATCTCCCTCTCGTCATCATTAAAGCTTCAGCCTGCTGTGAGCTTCCCAGTCTATCTTCTTTGTTCTTGCGCCGACTTTCTTCTTCAAGAACCGCAGCTGCAATATCATCGAAGACTAGAACTTCTATGTTATTCGTTAAGTTGATGATGAGTTGATCATACGAATCAGGTAGACTTTGAAGTAGAATTTCAGCACGTTCACCCGTCTCTATGTTGTGCCCCATTGTTGTGAGCTGTGAACATAAAGTGTTGAGGGTGTTGATGTGGTCAGTCACCGAAGTTGACTCCATCATCCGAAGGGTGTAAAGCCTTCTCTTCAAGAAGATTTTGTTGTGTAGTGATTTGGCCTCGTACAATTTTGTTAGTGTATCCCATAGTTCTTTTGCTGTCTTTTTCTCCGCCACACTTGACAATACTCCATCGGCTAGTGCTAAGTGCAGATTAGCAATAGCATTGCTATCCATCTCGTTCCACTTGTGGTCGTCAGTGATTTCCGCGGGCCTATCTCCAATTGCCTCCAAGCAGTTATCTTTTCTCAAAACTGCTTTTATTCTCATTTTCCACAATGAGAAATTATTCCCATTGGACTTTTCTATTTCATACTTCGTCGCCATTATTGGAAATGCCTCTTTTCCACTAACTAGATCTGACTGTAGCATGAAAACCGGCTATAAACCTGGCGCTCTGATACCACTGTTAGGAAGTTGTGGTACTGGGCACACAATTACAACTGAAGTAGAAAAGAAAATAAAAATGAAAATGATGAACACAAGAATTTAACGTGGAAAACCTCCAAAGTTGGAGTAAAAACCACGGGTAAACTGCAGAAGGATTTCACTATTGCAAAAGAAATACAACCATTTCTCTATATAAATAAGGAGAGCACAATTGACAATACCCTCTCTCTTATCATATGAGAAAACACACTCTCTCTCTAACAAAGGAAAGACTATGAAGATTAGGAGAAACCTGACGTTTTTTTTTCTCTCTAAACTTTCTTTCCCTCTCTCTTAGTTAGGATGGGATTCTAACACAAGACTGGGATGATTTCTGAATGAGAGGAGGCATATATTTATAGAGGGGGATAGGTGGTTATCCAGTCATCAAGTTTGACTTATCCAGTCATCAAATTTGACTTCATCCAGTCGTCAAATTTGACTTCATCTTAACCACCTTCAGATAACAAAAGTGACTTTATTATCTGACATTTTTGTGGGAATTCAACTGATGAATTATTTACATTTGATTGAGATTTGATATGACTCTTCTATTACTTGGAAAATATTGTTATAATTAATAAGATTCAACCGAGTCCGTTAGATTTTATATATTTTGATAAAATAATTAATTTTTGATAATTTAAATATTTATTATCTTTAAAAAAATATTGATTTTGTGATGAAATATATTCTAATATAGGGCTAAAATTGGTCGGGTTCGAGTCAAATATGAGTATATCCATATCCAAATATTTATTCAAATCCATATCCGAGTCCGACTTAGATCTTATTAGCTAAAATCATATTCAAATCATATTGGTTACACTAAATTCAAATTTGGATCCATCCCAACTAAATTACTTGATTCGGGTAAGATAATTTTGAATTTTTCAATACTTTTTTTGTTATATTTTTTATTTATTTTCTATATTATACTATTTTACTATTATAATTTATTTATGTTCTAAAAATTCATGTTATATTAAACTAGTAGATAAAAGATATTTCTAAAAGTTAAAAAAAGAAAAATCAAAGCAATATATCATTCGAATCTAGGCATAGGGATGGATCCGTATCTAACCCGGATCCAACTCGGGTTAAAGGACATCAATCCATGTTTTTATTCAAATCTATTACAAGGGTTTGAACCTTCTAGATTCGGATTACTCGGATTTCGGATAAAATTTGGTCCATTTTATGTCTTATTCTAATTACCTTATTTTATTAAAAATTTATAATTATTTAAATAGGAATCTAGATAATAAATAATGTAAAGTAAATTGAATGATTTATATATCAGATGATTCAAGTGAGTCAACTCAATTTTTTTATTAAAGATTTGTGGTAGGAGTTGTAAATCTCACCCATATAGGTGGGAGTTGTAACTCCTTTAAAAATTGGGAGTTGATGATCTTCTTGGAATTACAACTAATGGAATTGATTAACCAAACAATTAATTAGAATCGAAGGTCGAAGTTGTAACTCCAACTCCCACCACCTACCATTTCCAAAGACACCCTAATGTATTAGGTGTCGCAAGCAAAAGTTGGATATCATTTGGTGTGTTTTTAGTAATAATTGGTGTGGCAATATATGTTATCATTTTAAATCAAACAGAGAATGTTTGACTCATCTGTGTAAGATCAGATTATCTCGATCGAGTCAAATATGATTCGGTGGGCATGGGAATCCTGTCAACTGATCTATAAGATTGGCAACAGATCGGTTCAGTACCGGATCAATGCCACTCCAATATCGATCCAAATTTTTTTAAAGGTGTACCCTATCCATATATGAATCGAATCCGATCCGTTTCAATTCATCACTAATCTAAAACTGATCCGGTTTGATCAGAACATATGTCTTGTTTTTAAATTATCAATGTTCAAATTTTTTTAAAAATCTACTTTCCTATTATAAATATAAAGGGAAATCAAATGGAAAATATTTTATCTATACGTATTTATATAAAAATAAGAATAAAAATAAAAATAATTATTGAAATATGTTCAAATCGGATTGGGGTACATTCGAATCGGATTCAAAATTATTTTTGATATAAGATTTCAATCGAATCCGATTTGTTATGTTTTTCCGGATCGGATCGGATCGGTTCGGTTCGGACATCGGGTATTTTTCGATTCATTGCCAGCCCTACTGATCTGAACCGGTTCAGAACTTCAGATAAATATCTACTCTCTTATCCTTTAAAACACAGTACACCGCGAGTCCAGGGTCGAAGCTCCCAAGACTTCTACTGCTAAGCTATCTATCTCACTAACAATGGCTTTCTGTATCAGTGGTGGTGGTGGTGTCTGCACTGGCAACCCACAGAGCCATCTCTCACTGCACAAGCAACCCATTCTTCCAAACAACTCATATCTTCCTTCCCTTAAGAGGAGATCTTCTCATATCACTTGTGCTAAAAAGATTTCTTCTCGAACGGGTAGGTTTGATAGCAGAAACAAGAGGAGTAATGGTGATGGTGGACTCACAACTACCAAAGAAGAAGAAATTATAGAGAAGGAGAGAAGTGAAAAGGGTTATTTAGTAGAAGAAGAAGAAGAGAAGTATGATGGAGTAGAAGATGGGTATGTATTGCCAGATCTTCCTGGTGAAAAGCCTGATTTCTGGGAGGGACCTCAGTGGGAACCTTTCGGTTTCTTTGTTCAGTATCAATGGGCTTTCGGTATCGTCTTCGCGGTAATTTTATTGTTGTTTTTCTTCTTTATCTGATTCAGATTGGTTTTTTTAGTTCATTTCTTTGTTTATTAGCATAAATTAACAATTTTAAGAACTTATTTGTATTAGTAGTTGTAGTTTAGTAATTCTTTATGAGAATTGGATTTGGAATTTGGTGACAAGTTGAAATTAAAGACTACCTAAGTTGTTGGTTTGTCCTCTTTTTTGATTCTTGGTGTAATTTCAGGTATTTGGGTAGGTGGGGGTGTTAATTTTATTATGTGGGTATTGAAATTGATCGGATTAAGAGGTCATGTAAAGCTGTTGAAACCTCTTGTAGTCTTCTTTTATTTTGTTCATCTCATTCAAATTGGTTTTTTTAAGTTATTTCTTTGTTTATTAGCATAAATTAACCATTTTAAGAATTCATTTGTATTAGTTGTTGTAGTAGTTCTTTATGAGATTGGGATTTGGAATTTGGTAATAAGGTGAAATTAGGACTACCCAAGTTGAAGGTTTGTCCTCTAATTGATTCTTGCTATAATATCCGGTATTTAGGTTGGTGGGGTGTTGATTTTCTCGTTTGGTATTGAAATTGATCGAATTAGGTGTTGAAGGAGAACTGTGGAAACTTTAAACCCTTTGCAATCTTCAATTAGAGTCTAATTAGGAGTTGATGTAGGGCTGTTGAAACTCTTCGTAATCTTCTTTTATTTTCTCCATCTCATTTAAATTAGCTTATTAAGTTCATTTCTTTGTTTATTGGCATCGATTAGCATTTTCAAGAACTCATTTATAATACTACATGTAGTAGTTCTGTTAGGAGAATTAGATTTGGAATTTGGTAATCACCTCAAGTTACGGACTTCCCGAGATGTTGGTTTGTCCTCTTTTTGATCCTTCATATAGTTTTGGGTATTTGGGTTGGTGGGGTCTTCATTTTCTAGTCCGGGTATTTAAATTGATTTATAAAGGTTTGAAGAGAATCTTTGTGTTTCTTACTTTGGAATGGAAATTCTGTTCGATGAGCTATTCTAGATTTGGGATTGAACAGAGAATGATCAGATAGTATTCTTAGAAGAGTTAAACTAGGAGTTGATTTAGGCCTGTTAAAACACAGCCTTAGATCCTAGAGTACCCTCCAAAAAAACAGGAAAATGAGAAAGGAGTACACAATCCTAGAGATTAGTGACATCTTCGTGATACGCATTTTATCCAGACCCTTAATGTATTCTTCTTAATCACATTATTTAGATACTTACAAGTAGATTTAGATTGTTTTATGTACCTTTTTTTTTTTTTTTTTTTGCATTTAAATTGGCATTATAAATAGGCAAATGAATCATTACAAATGGGGACAAGTTTAATTCTGTCCTCTCTTTAACAGCTAATTGCTTGTGGGATTGCTGTTGCCACTTATAATGAAGGAGCGACAGATTTTAAGCAGACTCCCGTATACAAAGAGTCCATCCAATCGCGAGAATTATTGGAAGAACCAGAGGCGTCCAACTCAGATGTTTTTGAGGCCAATCCAACTGAAGAAGCACCAAGTTTAGAGTAATTTCTTCAAAACAGATCAAATCGCCTTCACCTTCAGTTCATGATATAATTTTAAGGGTAAAGGTTACAACCCAAGGCATTCCCTGACATTTCTCAAGGTAATAATTCCGTTTGTATGCTGTAATTTGTTTTTCCTTTCTTTTTTAACTCTTTGTTTTATTAATGTATGCAATACTGATACTGAAATAGTTTTCTTATAAGAACTCGAATTCCATATCAATCAAATTTCTAAAACAAGGAATAGTGGATACATATATTTGGAAGTCTTCAGATACGCATTTATTGTGATCTACCTTTTGATTCTTGAAAATTAAATTCAATTATGAAGGAGATCGAGATGACCAACCAAATATTAAAAAACATATTAGACTCACAACAAACCCTCAAACCAACTACTCGACAATGATGCTACAAACCCAATCCATCTGCACAGAAAGTCTTCATAAAAAGACGATCTTAAATTCCTTAAATAGCTTACATAAGAAGTAGAGAAGCCCCAAGGTTGAAAAAGGTAATTCGGAGAGCCTGAAAAATGAGTCGACTCTCAAACAAAGTATCAAGAGAATTAGGAAACCACCCCATGATACTAAGGAGGATAGAAATGAGACCAAATCTCGTAGTTACGTTTACAATGGATGAGAAGAGAAGATAGTGGACATACCCAGCAGCACTCTTACAAACGTTAAAATTAATAATAATAATAAAGTCAGAGCAATGACACCTCAAGTCCTCGATGAATTACATCATCCATTATAAAGTAGTTGTGATGTAACTGTTATTGTGATATTGAATCACATCATAAACAGTCTAAATTTTGAACTCTTATATGATAACGAAGTCTTGTCCCAAAGATTAGAGATCGGCTAAAAGAATTGTATTCGTCCATTTCCCTCTGCTCAAATCCAAATCTTTTGTTATTATGATTGAGTTCATATCTTGTTTCATTATATCCTTCCACATTCTTTTGGGTGTTCCTCTCGCTCTTTTAGGGCCTTAAACTTTAATTTTCTTTAAATTCCTGTATTTCGAAGCAAAATATACAAACCTTAAGTGATAATCACACCAACACAAAAATTCCTTCAATAGTCATATTGGCACTGGCTTTCCAGCTGATTCTGAACCCCATATCAACGTAGGTGTTGCAGAAACTGAATAAGAGATTAAGGGTATGTTTGATTGCACATGGAAAATAGGGTGGAAAATCAATTTCCATGGAAAATGACATTTTTCAAGTGTTTGATTGCACATGGAAACAGAAATTCATTTTCCACCCTATTCAAAAAGTCCACTAAATCATGGATTTCACTTTCCCACCCATATGGGTGGGAAAATGAAATCCACCTATATGTTTCATCATCAATTCTTCCCTACCACCACCACCATTACACTAACCTCGCCGTCGTCGTTGTCACCATCGCCGTTGTCGTCGACTCCGTCTCCGACCACCTTCTCTCTCTCTTTTTCTTTTTCTTCTTTTCCATCCCTCACCTCCTCCGCCACCACCACCACCACATTCTCCCCCCATCTTCCTCACTTACCTCCGTCGTCGTCGTCGCCGTCGCCACATCCTCCTCCTCCCTCTTCCTCGTCATCTTCTTCTTCCTCTCCCTCTCCTCTCATCTTCTTCCTCCTTTTCCTCTTCTTCTTTTTTCTCATATTTTTTTCATGATT
Organism: Akebia trifoliata; assembly: GCF_017979445.1. Taxonomy (NCBI): domain Eukaryota; kingdom Viridiplantae; phylum Streptophyta; class Magnoliopsida; order Ranunculales; family Lardizabalaceae; genus Akebia; species Akebia trifoliata. Next base: position 19,352,016 of record NC_141383.1, read on the forward strand.
TTATCCAAGTGAAATCAAACAATGGAATTTGATTTTCCAACCCTACCTATTTTCCACAACTAATTTTCCATGGATTTCAAATTCTATGGAAAGTGACTTTCCATGCAATCAAACATACCCTAAGAGAACATTAAAATGAAGCACATCCATACTTATTCCTCTTAGACCTAGTTCTCACTGTGAAGAGTAGCCTCTACTTCATATTCAATGAAATCAAAAGAGTGAGAGTGACCCAACATTCAGTTTGGGTGATCTATTCTGCCAAGATATCATCATGAGTTTAGTAGATATCTTTTGTTAAACCGTATTTCACTTTCTGACTTTTCAAAGTAATGAGACAATTCAGTTGGTTATTCTAATCCCGTCAAATTAAAGTTTAGCATCAAAGATCTATGCCTGATGAGTTCTTTATCATGGAGTTTAGAAGAAGAATGTACATCAGTCACCTGAACCAGTTGTCGATGCTTTCTAACCAAGAGATCTTTATTTCAGTCATTGCGCTTTTATTCTTTTGGTGCAAGGTCTTTAAAGAGCACAAAGGGGTTTTCTTCGAGGATTTTCTTGTTCAGTGGGAAAACGTTTGTAATCTTTCATCTTGTTAGCTTTCTTTTCTTTGTTTTCTTTTTTGGATGGGTCACCTTGACTTTCCCTTTCTGTTCTCTTTCACCACTAAGAGGAAAACCCCGACGAAGTTCAGTTTCGAAACAAGTGCAAACGTCTCTCAGGTGAATCCCTTTGTAACAAGACGGGCTTTATATCTTTCAATCGATCCATCAGGCATTTATATAAATTATTCACCAATGCCACATCCCTGCAAGAAGACATGAATCTAAGAACTTTTGCTCAAAAAGATGGAAATCGATCTTGAGGGCAATAAGGAGATTCAGCAACAGCATATGCAGCGGGATTGCAAGCCATTGAAGGTGAGGGTGAAGAACCCAACATTGATCAACTGTGTCACCAATTTTGCTACAATGACTGCAAACAGGTAGGGCCACACAATGCTCTAATTTGAAACTGTACTCGTCGAAATGGTAAACTTGCAGAAAATGGTAAAAATTCTAATTTGACTAAAACTATTCTACTAACATTAGAAGTACTTACTTATCAAAAAAAAAACATGAGAAGTACTTGATATGGAACTTCTAAAACAAATGCTAAATCAAAATACGTTAAAATGAAAATAACCAAAAATAGAAATTATAACTCAAAAAGTGCATTTTGACATTCAAAACAGCTTTTTCACGATTGTAAAACAAGTCGAACAGCCTATGACACCATTTTCTATATAGTGCATGTTATACATTCTCCGAATCGATACAATAATATGCCCTTGAGTTATGATCATTTAAAGATGTTGGGAATTTACTTGCCTTTCCCTCTATGCAAACCAATGGAAATTTATCCACATAAAATATAAAATGCATAATAAACTAAATTGGAGCATAAATTAGCAAGGAAAAACACACAAATTATATCACGACTTGAAAAACCATTCAATGATAATGGTAAAACCATGAGACCTGATCCAATAAAACCTTTCACAATACAAATAATGGGGATTTTTAAAATTTTCTCCCTTGACAAGGTTAGTGTTGGTTTATGGCCTTAACTTGAGTTATATTTGGGTGTATCTTGAGCCGGGGGTGGGGATTGTAAGGATCCTGCAACAGGGTTTAGGGGTCGATAGGCAACTTAGTGTTGGTTTATGGCCCTAATTTGAGTTATATTTGGGTGTATCTTGAGCCGGGGGTGGGGGGCCGTAAGACCCTGCAATAAGGGTTTAGGGGTCGATAGGCAACTTTTGAGGGCATTTTCATTTTTAGAAAATGTGTTTCACCCAACGAGGCCATATATATTCCAAGTTCAAAAACCCTAAAATTTGTATTGTATTTTCGCAATTGTCATCAATAAAGAATTATTATCGGCACTCATAGATGTAGACAATCTTGTTGAACCACGTAAATCTCTTGTGTTTTATTTTCTCTATTTAAATGTTTGTTGTTTATCAATCTTAATCGACCTAAGGGAGCTTTTCCAAAACAGTTAGAGGATACTAACATTAAGAGAAAATTCATTCTTGAACTACAATGTGTAAGTCTTTCACCAGTAAGGTGAATTTCAATCAACAAGAATAAGAAAGCTCTTACTTGGATTATAATTGCAAATATCTCTGTTTATGCTAGGTCCCAAGCCACATAGAAATTAATTATTGAAATTAATCTCTTTCAACACCAAAACAATCATTTCCAACAATTAAACCCCAATAATGTGTTGAAAAGCAAATACAAGTAATAACAAAGAAAGTAGAGAAATGAAAACATCCACAACACAAGATATACGTGATTAATCTACAATGGGGTTTACATACACGGACAAACCGGCAAGTAAAAATTCACTACTCAATGAAGGAAATTATAAATATGGAGGTCTATACTTACCTCCAACTCTCAAGTGAAATTCATCAAATCTCTACATCCAACTCTAGTAAGAACCCAAACAAAAAATTAATCCTACTCTCGTTGCCACAAATCAGCAACAACAATATGTTGATTACCCTCAAGTATCTTAAGCATCTAGGTTTTACGAGAGAAGAAACACTCACATGTAGACTCAATTATTTTTCACACTTTCTTTACAAAGAGAAAATCCTCTTTTAAAGAAATCTCCTTTTATGGACAATAACAACCATCTAGGGACCCTTTTTGTTTTCCATGCGCTAATGAAATGACATTACTCAAAATACCTCACATAAGTGGAAAAGCCTAGCAACACATAAAAACAAAGAATGTGGTGATTTTATATCACTAAACCCAACATCCAAAACCCCCTTTTTAAGATGCCTACTAATGCCATGGGCTAGGAAATTGATTCTTCACAAGTTCCGGAATACACCTTTAAAATTGCATTCAAATGGGTAAGAAATGAGCTTGCAAGAAGTATTACTTATGAATTAGAAATATCTGACTAGAATTAGAGATATCTCCTTGAGATTCCAAAATGATTATAAGTCATGCATGAGAGACTAACATAAAATGACCAAAATGCCCTCATCTCTCATGTCATGACAAGAATCCTTGAAATAATTTTCCTCCAAAAATCCAAGCATCTTTTAACTTCAGTTCATTTTTGAAACTGTAGAACCTCTTCAATCTTCTTTCAACCTATGATATTCAAACTCTTGGCGAAATCCCTGATTTTTCTTTCCAAATAGCTATCATCTTCAACCTCCTAGTCTTGTTCTTGTCGTTTGATGGCTGACAGTATCTTTTGGTTGAAGATGAACATACATTCGATTTTTTTCCACTCTAGAAGTTGAAGATGGACTTTAATAATAAATAAAAACAAGTGGTCAAATATTGAAGATGAGGTATTTGAGTCATTTTACATTAGTTCCTAATGTATGACCAAAGTCATGGAGTACATAGTAGGGTCACTCTCAAAATAAAATGAGTCGTGGAGTTACATTGACTGTACATCGATTCTCACATTGCTGATGTGGTGATGCACACATAACCATAGATGCCTTTCACTCGTATGAAAAGCATCTATGATTTCATAAAAGCATCCACGTCAATGACGTGAGAAACGATGTATATTTTCATGTTACTTCAGCATTTTCCAAATAAAATCCCAAAACATATGGAGTTTTTAAGGTGAAGCAAATTTTCTTCTCACATGCTTCATTATCTACAGATTTTTATAGGGTAAACTATATTCTTCCACAAGTGGATCAAATTTGATCCACTTTTCTTGAAAAAATGTTGTGTGGCAAACTTTTTTTAGGTCCATGTAGATGCAAAAATTTGCACTACTTTGAAATCTGTGATGATGCCTCGCGATTTCCTCTTCTCGTTCTCCTAGATGTACCTGCAACAACACCTCTTTGACGTCCAAGTCAAAAGCTTAGTTTAAAAATAGTGTCAAATTTAAAGGGGGGAGAACGCATACCTTTTTGTACCTCTGCCTATCTATTTATAAAGATGAAACCTTAGGATCCCTTTAAATTTTGTTAGCGATTTGACCATTATCCAATTTAGAAGGTAGATCTTCATTGGTGATTTAAAAATGTATCTAGTTAATATTTGGTCCTCATACATTTCTCCTCTTTTGAGATTTTTTCTTTCTAGAATTTTAACCACTTTTGATCTAATATCTGATTGTATCCAACCAAAACCCGAACTCATGGTTGGTGATCGAGCTACCGAACTTACCCTTGGATTTTCACACCAAACTCGAAACCATAAGTGCCACGTGTCTCCCTTTGGTATCCAGTGAAAAATATCCTACACAATACCCCTCTCGAGGGTTCGGACTTTTAGTCAAAGTGCCCGAGAATAAATGAATAGTACCATGTGACACATGACCACCTACCTTACAAAAAAAATTTCAAGGTCTAAGATCTGTTCAATTAATGTCCATGCCATGTGTCATCCAACTATTTCACCTTCGAAAATGTGGTGATTATAATTACCTCGGTTTATTTAAATCATTAGTTTTGTCACATGCTTCGAGGTATTTTTCCTTTATAAATACATTATCTATTTTTCTAATTTTTCATCATTTTTCGCTTATCGATCAAGTTTGGTGCCATCGTGATCCAAAACTCCTAAGCCAATAAACATAACCCCTATGGTCAAGCTTGGAACAAAAATCAATTAAACCTACCCCCAATGATTGGACTTGGCTATCTTACGAATCAATTATTATTAAAAACATGGACGAGTTAGCCCGACCCTCATTGGTCAGGCTTAGCTCTTTCATGAATTACGTTTAAATTAGCGAATGACTAACCCCCACCGATCAGGTTTGGTTCCCTTTATACGCAAAGACTTTTGATGTGTGCCAACTCCTTTACGGTCGAGCTTGACTCCCGTAATGAGCCAAGGCTCTCACTAAACCAACCTCACACAGTCGGGCTCAACTCCCATAATGGACCAAGACTTTCACTAATCAACCCCACATAGTTGGGGTCGATTTCCATAACAGACCAAGACTTTCGCTAAACCAACCCCATATGGTCGAGTTTTGCGCTACGTTGTCCCGCACGACCGATTTAGGATGTGGATCGGACTCCCTATATGAGTCAGGTGTAACTCTAAGTGGTCTCGCACGATCGACTTAAGATATGGACCGGACTCCCCATATGAATCGAATCTGGCGCTAAGTAATTTCGCACGACCGACTTAGGATGTGGATCGGACTCTCCATATGAGTTGAGTTTTGTCAAGTCTTTTCTCGACCTACATTTTTTGAAGTAATATGGATACAAAATAGTAATAATTGCATAAAATAATAAAATAATAAGTTTTCAGTCTAATGTTGTTGATATGTGTCATTGTCTAAAACAACGTAATTTGATTGAATCCCACATATAAATCGATTTCCTAAATCAAACTCACTCAATTTGTTGAGTCAAGACCCACGAGTCGGGATTGGTTGGCCTTTAACAAATTAGTCCTCTGAATTGGACTCGGGCTCGAGTTAAACCCTCATATATAAACTTTCCATTTTAATCCATTGAGTTCCTTGACTCGGTTAATGTCCCAAATATTTGTCACATGATTCGACGAAGCCCCTTGACATAATCGAGTCCCTTGACTCAGTCGAGTTTTAGATTAATAGATTTACTTTCTTGCCTCGATGGAATCCCTTGATTCGATCGAATTCATAATAAATAAAGTCGAGCTACTTGAGTCAAAGGAGTCCCTTGACTCGGTCTAACTCAATAGTTTCTTGATTCATCGAGTTCATGATAAATTGAATCTCATGTCTCGATCATATTCCTTAATTAAATACTTTACTCGATCAAATCCCTTAACTCGATCAATTTATTTATTGAATAATACATGATTCAATTGAGTACCATGACTCAATTAAGTTTGAAATAACAAATTTGACTCAAAGAGCCGAAATCGAGTGAAATCGGATTGGCACCTACAAATTTTATATTTTATTTTCCATTAATTTTAGTGCCTATGGATACACCCAAATTTTTTTATTTATTTATTTTTTTTAACCTCTTACTATCCTTACTTTATTACCAAGATAGGATTTGTATGCACATCAAAAATTGATGTTAAGTCAAGCATTGAGTTTGAATCCTTTCCCATTGAAACCATTCCATGTTATTGTGCGGTGTTTTACAAATGAACCTGTGCTCATCAATTTAGATATTATATTGTCAAATCTTATAATTCTAAACTTTTTAGAATTCTTAACTTGTCATTATCATCAAACATTTTTAAAACTCTAAAACCTATAGAAGTCTAAAGTAGTGTTGATTTTATAATAGGGCCTAAAGTCCTAACACGATTTTGGTGGTTGGGACAACGACTTCATCTCTATCAAAGGGTAGGCTTCATATTTCGTTTTTACCCCCTCAGGTGATGTTTAATGAATCAAATCAATATACATACATCTCACGATGGCAATGACAAGATTTGCATCACCGTTTCCACCAACAATCATCTGAGAAATTACCTTTGGTGCAATCGATATGGATCTGAAAAATACATATTTGTTCAACCTCGAACATTGAAGAATCTAATCAAAAAATTACGATTCGTTCTTCGATAGTGTCAGATCAAGAATCATAAATTCACGACTGATCTTTTGGATAATTTTTCTCCCATTTATTGGTCGTTTCTCCTTGTAAGAATTCTCACGAACAATACCAAATTGTAGATATAAAAACTTGTACTACTTTGAAATCTATGACGATGTCTCGCAACATCCAAGTCAGAAGTTTAATACAAAAATAGTATCAAATTTAAAAGGGGGAGAATTCATATCTTTTTGTACATCTATTTTTAGAGATGAAATCTTAGGATTCTTTTAGATTTTATTACCGATTTGATATTTATCTAATTTAAAAGGTAGATTTTCATTAGTGATTTGGGAATGTATCTAGTCAATATCCAGTCCTCATACATTCCTCCTCTTTTGAGAATTTTTCTTTTTAGAATTTTAATTACTTTTGATTTAATCCCTAATTGTATCCAACCGAGACCAAAACTCATAGTTGGTTTGTGACCGAACCACCGAGCTTATCATTGGATATTCACACCAAACTCGAATTCCTATGTGTCACGTGTCGCCCATTGGTACCCAATGAAAAATAACATCCACAGTCCACATGCTCATGAATTTTAACCCACGTCTCTGATTGGCGATTTTTAGCCGCTATTTAATAGATTCCAAACCCTTGTCCAAAAAAAAAACAAAAAAAAAAAAATACATACTCTAATCGAAAGGTTTGAATTGACCAATCAGACTGATTTGTGTGTGAGGTTGATCAAGCTTTCATTTGAATGGCCAAGTTAAGTGTGCCATGTGTTTTTTTTAGAGGGTAGTGTATCAAATTTTGATCCTCCATGGTGGAGTGTATTTTCTACCTTTCATGGATTTTTTTTTTTTTTTAGCAAACTAAAGGAGTAAATAGGATGGTTTAGATCATCCTATTCTTTGTTAAATTGGGACTTTCTTCCTGACCAATTTACAAGTACGAAAGTAAATTTGTAATCCTACCTAACACAAATTTTGATGTATTCCCCTAAAACTTCCTTATCAACCACCTGAATGTTCAGCCTATCATGTGATGGGCATATAGATACAAAAATTAAAATAAAATAATGATTAAAAATTAATCATGAAAATGTACATAATCAGACTAATTATTAGGGTGACCGACTAGTTGAACACAACTAGTGGCTGATTGCACCCGAATCTTAAAAAAATTACCTCTTTTTTTTTTCTTTAAACAAAAATGATCTATCCTAACCTGAGAGTTGCACTTCATTAGGATAACTTGTTTCTTCATCTTCTTTGTTGTAGGTGTGTCTTTTTTGGTTTAAGATAATTAATTGATTGAGCTAAAATGATTTTTATTTTTTGGAAATGTGCTTTGATCTATTGGGAAATTGATAGAAATTTGGCCAATCTCTTTTGTACAAATTTATGAACAAACAATAATTTTGGTAGGCATAGTTGAAGAAAGAAGGAAAAGAAAGAAGTGTAATATTTTTTTCTTTTTTGGAGTGCAATCATACAAATAGAGGGCAAGAGGGAACTTGTAAGTGATGGAATGCAATTGGTAATGGATAGTGTGCAACTAGCCAATTCCTATAATTAGCAATCAAGTAGATTGTTCTAACCTAGACCTAAAGAGGTGAGTTCTACCTAAGACCAGTCCTAACCCCTTGGGTGTAAGTCGGCCTTGTCCAATTCTAGTCTTAATAGGTTCGGATCATATTTGAATTGACTTTCAAATTTTATTAAAAAAATAAAATCATGCACCATTGATAGTTGTCTAGAGCCATTTGATGTTATTTTTCTTCAAAATAGGAGTCAAATCTCCACCTCAGTTGATAAACAATTAAAGATGAGAGGAAAGTTTTTATTTTATTACACATTTTATTTATTTATTTATTACAAAATCATCCATCTAACTATAAATTAAAATGATTTGAGACAATTAAGTGATTAACCAAAAAAAAAAGACTTGAAAAAGAAATGACTAAAGAATATTCATTCATCCAATCCTAATTTTTTAGATAAATATTTGATGATGATGTTGATGTACTAAGCTCATTGGCCAGAACAGTCTGGCTTAATCAATTATACTATAATTTTAGAGAGTTGCAATTGTCACACCAACTGTATGCAATTCTTTAATGATTATATATAGGAATTGGTGTGGCATTAACAAAAGTTGGTGGGGGTAATAGTAGCTCTCTAATTTTATTAGAGTTTCCCAACACCTATTGGCACAAGCATCTTCTTTGGGTTAAGGGTGCTAGAAGAGGAAAATGGGTATTATTGAAAAAGGGAAGAAGAAGAAAGACAATATATAAAATGAATAGGTATTCTTGGAAATAGGTAAAAGAAGAAAGACAATCAATTTGGAATGGTATTCTTGAAAGGAAAATCCTTGGGGGACTTTATTTTTCACTGTGATTCTCACTGCATTGATGTGATAACCATAGATGTCTTTTATCGAGATATAAATAAAAGCATCTACGGTTATGTGGCCACCTCCACGTCAGAAATGTGAGAATCACAATAAATCCCTATGTCACCCGAGCATTGCTCTTCTTGAAAAGAGGAAAAAGGAAAATAAGTAAAAGGGTAATTACAAAAACACCCCACGAATTAATAAGGGCAATCCACACCATAGTCGAATTGTTTTGTCTTATATGGGTTAAAAGTTTTGAAATGAATTGATTTTTTTGTGAGGATAATCTATATGACGAGGAGATCATCCTCACCAAAAATCAGCTCATTCTGAAAGTTCTAACCACATCAAAATTGATTTACAAAAAATGAACGATTTACGATTCTTGAACTTGTTTTGATGGGATTAGAAGTTTTGAAATGAATTTATTTCAAAAATTTTAACACATATAAGACAAAATAATTCAGCTATAGTGTGGATTGCCATTATTAATTTGTGGGGTGCTTTTATAATTATCCTAAATAAAATTGAAAGTTTTTTCCTGAGAAAAAAATGAAGTAGACTCCACCATTGTGTTTTATTATATGGATTTATAATATAAATAAAATCGGTATACTTAATGGGCCCAGCCAAGTTTGGATATAGTAGACAATTTTTTGTTTGATACATTAGATGGGCCAGGCTTGATTAAGATTTTGAAGCCTAATTAGTACAGATCGTCCAACATCCTGGCCTACCCGGCCCACATTGAAGGTCCTACATACAAGAAAATATTTGTTTTTGTAGTGTAGAGAGATTCTCTGTACGATCACTCTAGGGTCAAGTGGGTCAGTATAAGTCGTTTTTAACTGTCCATTAGTGATCTGGATCCGCAAGTTGGTCTTCTACGGTACCTCTCAACAATAATTCTTACCAAGAAAAAGAAATAAAAAAGTATCTTTTCTTTGATAAGAAGGGGTTGTGACGTTGTCTTGCGCACTCAGCCAGCAAAGAAAACAAAGGCTCATGTTGGGCCCACTTCCTCACATTAAATACTTTAACGACCCTGATTCCTGCCACGTGTCCTATCTTTACAAGGGCATTATCGGGATAAAAGCCTTTGTTTTTCTTACATGTTCTTCTTCTCTTTTATCCTTTTTTAGATACAAATTGAAAAGTTGAAAACGCCCAATCAATGTGATCCGGTCGCTTCAGATATTTTTTTCTACTTTTTTAAAAACTTCTCTTGTACGTAGATGAGCTGAGATCGAACCGTGAAGCAGAGACAATTATATATTTATATTTGTAGGCTTTGGTGTGAGGAAGGAAGGAAGGATAATAGACTGTAACTATGACGCTAGTCGATCAAGGGAAGAAGAAACTGAGAGTTAACAAGTCTAAGAGACTACAACTTGGTGGAACAACACTCGCTTCGGTTGAATCACTAGCTATGCCTCTTGTTAGTTCTCTCTCTCTCTCTCTCTCTCTCTCTCTCTCTCTCTCTGTGGATTTAGAACTTATATTTAATTTAATTTATGTTTCTAGAATATTTGAGTCTGTTTGATTGTAGGGAATTTTTTTAATAATGGAAATCAAATTTCTTAGGAAAATGAATCGGTGGAAATTTGTTTTCTACAATTGCTAGGATTATATCTCACAAAAAAAACTTTGATTTCCTTGGAAAATCGTCATTTAGGAAAATGAATACAGTAGGAGTTCGTTCTCAACCAAAAGATACTTGGTTTTTAGAATTCGTCGAGTCAACTTAACTCGAAAGGGTTTCAAGGTGACTCGAGGTAGAGTCAATTTATAGAAGGGCCGACTAGTTGCACACCACACACTACCAATTGCACCCCATCACTTAAAATTTTCCCTTTGCACTTCATTTTGGATGATTGCACTCCAAAAATAATAAAGAAAAAAATGTTGCACTCCTTTGTTGATTTTATTTCCTTTCTACTTTAATAATTTCAAAGTGAGTCGGAGTCGAGTCAATATATAAAGGGACCAACTAGTTGCACACCACACACTACCAATTGCATCCCATCACTTAAAATTTTCCCTTTGCACTTCATTTGAATGATTGCACTCCAAGAATAATATATATAAAAATGTTTCACTCCTTTGTTGATTTTATTTCCCTTCAAAAGAGACGGAGCTAGTAAGGAGATTGTGGGGGCAATTGCCTCCATAGAACTTTGAGATAGTCCTATATTTTCAAGTAAAATACATCTCTCATTTGCCCCCAGTCACTCATTTCCCTCCTTATTTGTCCCCACCCCATCACCTCCCTCCAATTTTTCCCCCAACCCCCTTACAGTTTTTGAAGATGACATTGTCTCTTGATTGGGCCATTCTCTCATGAATTAATTGAAAAAGACTTAAATAACCTTTTCTTCAACTTCCAACCAAAAATCTTTGAATTTCTCCTCAAAACTATTCATACTCCAACTTTTTAACTGTACCATTAATTATAGTTTGCCCCCACTACAATAAAATCATGGCTCCACCCCTGTTTCTACCACAAAAATTATTGTTGGTTCAATAACTTTTATAATAAATTCTCAGATATATAGCAAGCATGTTTACATTACAATTTATATAGTTGAGAAGTTGAATCCACGAAAAGGTTAATAAGCTTTAAACCCTAGGTCACCATAATGAAATGCACTTAATAGGTTGAAAGAGAAGTTATAAAAATAACTATTTTTTGAAGGTTTGTGTGCAACTAGTCGGTCCCTTTATAAATTTCAAACAAATTTTCAAATCGGGTCAAGAGGTGGATGAGCCAAAACCAAACCAATAAGTTATCAAATCAGAATCTTGTCGGATTAGATCCATATTGAAACCGAAACCCTTTATCGAAACTTGTATATTTTATATTGAAATAGATCAAATTTTGGGTCTGATCCAATCCATAGACGGCCCTATTAAATCTACCACATAATCCGTCATACTGAGGCAACTCAAAATTCAATGTGGTTGAGTCAACTCAGCTCGTTAATTTGAAGGGTAAATTACTATTTCATGATCAACTTTTGATGAATTTATGATTCCGGCTCACAGGTTTTAAAGTTATTATTTCGCAGGTTTAGAGTGATAATTTTGCAAAGTAAACCTACGAAATAGTCACTTTAAACTTATGAAATAGTCAATTTAAAACCGCCAAATTTGTTCCTGATTCACGTTTTGGTAATTAAAATGAACAGTGAGCCGGAAAGGTAAATTCGTCAAAAGTTGGTCACATTTTCGTAAATATTTCTAGTTTAAAAACATGTTTGTTAAGAGTTTCTGAAGAATTTTGGGTGGATGTGATGAGAACAGGTTCATGAAGTTGTTCTCACAGCAGATTTAGGATGCATGGAGTGCCAGAAGAGGGTAGCCGACATGATTTCGAGAATGAAAGGTAAATTTTATATGGACTTTCTTACTAAATTTTATGGTGATTTATTTATACCCTCTCCTCCTTTTTGGTAATTATTTGAGATACCTTTCGGATTTCAAACTAATGACATATCCCTTGACTTTAGTATTTTCTTATAGATTAATAGAAAATGCCCTTGCCTTCAACCTCTAAGGCTAAAATCTTGACTTTTCCCTCGAAGATTACATATTTTATTTACGAGAGCTTATATTGCTACACCAACTTTGGCTAATGCCGCCTCAAATGTGTATTAATTCTTTGATGATTTACATATGAATTGGGTGGGTTAGCAAAAGTTGGTGTGGCAATAAAATCTCTCTTTATTTAAATATGAAGTTCACGTGGGATAGTCAGATTATTACTATTCAATGAGAAATATTTCATTTTAAGATTAATTATTTTTTCTCCAAATTAATATTTTATTTTTTCAATAAAAATATTATTAAATATTTATTAATTAGTAATATTTGATCCCAAAAGAATTTTCTTAAGAAAATCATAATTGTCCTTCAAAAAGATCGACATTTGCATCGATTTGGTTGAAACTTTAAGTTGTAAATCCGATCATCGGTTTTTGAAAAGATCCAATTGTGCTAAAGTTCTTATCGGTTCAGTACCAATTTGGTAATCCGATCCATTGACAGACCTTGTATGTATACATAGCTGAAATGGCCTAACCAGTAACCATGGCATGTTTGGTTTATGACTAAGCAGAGACAGAGTCCATGGTGGTGGATGTAATAGGGAAGAAGGTGACAGTTACTTATAGATCAGTCATGAAGGAATCAACATCCCAAAATGTGGCAATTAAAAGGCATAATCCACCTCTCAAAATCGCCAAGAATTTGCTCATACTTCTATCTTCTTGTACATGATCATGGAATCCTATTTTTTACTAAATATTTGTAATTTTTCAGGTCTTTAATAAATATAAATAATGCTCGTGTGTTAGAAATTTTCTATCTAATTTTGATTTATTTGCCTAAAAGTAATTTATTTGTTAATGATTTATTATAAAATTTCTAAAAGTTGGAAATTCAAAAAAAGTTTGTTTAAAAGTAGTTGTACCATTAAATTACTTTTGTATTTTTATAAATTTTAAATGTTTTGTAGGAAATTTAAATTTCTTTGAAAAATTTAGTATTGTGTGTTAGAGAACCAGATGCAACATATTATAATACATGCAATACATTGTATCATATCAATGTATCTCTTTTCAAAAAGAAGGAAATGTTGGAAAATAATATATGTATCAATATCCATTACGATATTTTATATTACGAAGTTTTAATAAATTAGAATATTTATGTTAGGCTAGTTTCCTTATCTTGGTTGATGTAATCCCTATAAATATCATATCAGGATTCATGTAATATTCATCCAAGAATTCTCAATAAAATCATATTTCACATGGTATTAGAGCTCAAGTTCTCTTGAATATATCGATCCTGATGCGTTGTTTTTCAACGATGGCGTCACCGCCATCGTCAAACCTAAATCCATTTTTTTTACTTTATTATTCTTATAATTTTCTTCAATAAAACCACATCTCCTTCTATTTCTCTACAAATCTCCCCCGTCTGTACATTTATCTCTTACGATCTTATTTTTTTTTCTTATAAAACAAATCTCTCCAATGAGAGTTCTTTCATTTAAATCGCACAATCCTAATTTCTTTGCTCTTGGGAGAGATCATGATAGACCTAATCTCGTAAGCCACTAACTCCGACAGACTCGAGAAAAAAAAAGGAGGGAGATGCAACAGTGATGGACTTCACAGACAAGCGGTGACCATTAAGAAGTAAAATTGGATTTTTTGACAATCTAATAACATGTCACTTAATGAGATCAAGGGAAATTATTCAGAGAAATCAATTGTAGATTCCTTCTTCAAAGGATCATGCAATTGCGGGAGGATGTTAGAGAACTAGATGCAATATATTATGATACATGAAATACACTGTATCATATCAATGTATCTCATCTCAAAATAAAAGGGAATGATGGAGAATAATATATGTAGCAATATCAATTAGGATATTCTACATTTAAAAAATTTAATAAATTAAAATATTTATGTTAAGTTAGTTTCTCTATCTTGGTTGATGCAATTCCTATAAATATCTTATAACGATTCATGTAATATTCATCCAAGAATATTCAATAAATCAATTTTCACATTGTGGAGACTTAACTTTACACCTTTTTTTTTTAGTCCTACATGGAATAGGAGTAATACTCACCTCAAACTTATAAAGGACTCCTCACTTATAATATTTGTTATTTTAATATAAAGAATTTGTTGTATGTTGCAGCGGCTAACCGCAGTATTCGTGCACTTACACGTGCATGACATGCGAAAGCGCGATTGGGAGTTTAGGGTGCTTTAGAGTTATACTTTGCACTTTGTATTTTCGCAGGGAGCATTGGGGAGCTCTTTCCTATTTGCTAAGTATACCATCAAGGTTCGATATTGACCATTGGATAGACGATCAAGATGATTGGTTGTTCAGAGTGGTTAATCGTGATCAAGTCTACGGGTCAAAATGGTTTGACCACACAATGACCTGTCAATAGGTATGACCATGAGTCAAATAGAGTTGACCACCGATCAACAAGGTTTCTGCAACTGTTGGTGTCTATTCTAGAAAGGTATGATTATCTACCAGGAACCCTTTCCAGTCATGGTGCCTATTCAAAGAGACACAATCACAATTTAAATTCAAATTTTATAATCTTTTTATGGATATTGAAAAATCACAAATTTCTTGCAATCTTAAAATCTCTCTCTCTCTCTCTCTCTCTCTCTCTCTATATCTTCGTCTTGGGTATAATATCTTAGTGTTCGAATCTCTTTCTATTAGTGCAAAAATATTAGGAGATAACAGAGAGACAGGGGCTTCGTTGTATCCTAGGAACGTGTTTGTTATAATCCTTTTTTGCATCCTAGGTTTAATTCTGAAAGAGGACAAATAACATTTAAAGAAAGCGTAGTTACAACGTGCCTCGAAGAACAATCAATCTTCTTTTATTAGTTCCTTACAATTTTTTTACAACAATTTTAAATGTTAGTTTTCAAATGGAAGCATCAATCCAAATGATGAATCAAGACTTTGTAAGGCTAGAAAGATTCGAAAAATCAAACTTTTCTCGTTGGCAATAAAAGGTGTTATTCTTTCTCACAACATTGAATGTTGCATACATTCTTGACAAAAATCTGCCTGAATTGTCTCCACCAAATCTAAAAGAAACATATGTTATAGTCGAAGAACGCAAGAGGAGGAAAAATGAAGAATTTACATGCAAAGGTTACATTCTGAATGCACTGAATAATGTTATGTACAATAATATCACTTCAGCTAAGGAAATTTGGTACGCTTTAGATGAAAATATCGGGTTGAAGAATCTAGTAATCAAACTTTCCTAATTAATAATTTTATGGAATTTAAGATGAAGAACGATATGCCTATTCTTCCTCAAGTTCATAAATTACAACTTGTTGTTAGTCAACTTAAATCTATCGATATTAATCTTCAAGAGGAAATTCTAATGGGTTTGATTATTGTTAAATTACCTTTGTTTTGGAATGACTATAAAAAGAAGATGAAACATCAACAAAGTTTTGAACTGGTCTTTGGTTCAACTTCAACGTCATCTTATAATCGAAGAATAATCACAACTTCGAAATTCAAAAGCTGATAAAAAAAAAATGATCCTAAAGCATATATGGTTGGGGATGCTAATTCTAGAGCACCCAAATCAATTAAGGGTTTGAAACCATATAAAAAGAAAAATCAATTCAAGAAGAAATCTGATTCCAAAAACGGTCAGTACAAGACCAAAAATAAGGGTATTTGTTACAACTGTGGAAAACCTGGGCATTTCGCAAGAGATTGTCGCCTTTGAAAGCAACAACATCCATCTCAAATGAATGCAACCGAGGACAAGATCATAGCCATGATCACTGAAGTAAATTTGGTAATGAAATATGAAGATTGGTGGTTGGACACAAGTGCAACGATTCATATTTCCAATGATAGAAATGCTTCTTATAAAGTAATGAATGAATGGGCAGTCCAACTTGGCACTTCAGTCATAGCAAAGGTCATTGGAATAAGAACTATGGATCTAAAATTCACTTCCGAAAAAGTGATCACTTTGACTAAAATTCACTATGTACCTAATATGAGAAAAAAATCTTGCTTTAGGTGACATTTTTAATAAAAGTAAAATCAAAATGATTTACAAATCTAATAATTAGTATTGTTGAAAAATAGGTTGTTCTTAGGAAAGGGTTGTTCTTATAATGGGATGGTTAACTTAAATGTAGCTGATGAAATAAACAAGAATTCCAATTCTTCTTCTTACTTGATTGGCCCATTTAATTTGTGACATGGTAGATTAAGACATTTAAATTATGCTTCTATTAAAAGCATGATAAATTTAGGACTCATTCCAAAATGTAATTTTTTGAATAGATTAAAAAAATGTGAAACTTGTGTTCAAGCCAAAGTAGTTAGAAACACAAAAATTCTTGGACCTATTCACACTGATGTATGAGACTTAAAAAATTATATTGCTACTCAAGGAGGAAAGAAATATTTCATAACTTTTATTGATGATTTCTCTACATATACATATGTTTATTTGTTAAGAACTAAAAATGAGGCTTTTGAAAATTTTAAGATATTTAGAGCAGAAGTTGAAAATCAATTAAACAAATCTATTAAGATTGTAAATAGCGATAGGGGTGGAGAATACCTTTCGGGTCCTTTTGATGAATTTTGTGAAAATCATGGTATTATTCACCAAACTTTAGCCCCTCGTATTCCTCAATAAAATGGTTTAGCAAAAAGAAAAAATAGAACTCTAGAAGAAATGTTAGATGTTATGCTTATAAATTTTGATTTACGTTATAATTTATGGGGGGAAACTTTGCTTACTTCGTGTTATATTTTAAATAGAGTTTTATTTAAGAAAAGTAACAAAACTCCTTTTGAACTTTGGTTTAATAGAAAATCGAATTTAAGATATTTTAAAATGTGGGGGTGCCTTGCTTATGTTAGAAAACCTAAGTTGGGACCTAAAGCAACCGAATGTGTTTTTATTGGTTATGCACAACATAGTAAACCATATAGATTTCTAGATTTAAATTCTTATATAATTATAGAATCTAGAGATGCTGATTTTTTTTTAGAATATTCTTTATACATATCATAAAATAATTGATGATGATATGAGTAGTACTTTCGAAAATAAAAAAATCTGAAACTGAATTTATTGATGAACCAAAAGAATTTGTTGATCATTCAATAGAATCTATTGAACCTAAGAAAAGTAAAATACTTAAAAAGGAAACTTCTTTTGGTCTGATTTTTATGTATATTTAGTTAAAGGTAGTATAAACGAAATAAAGACAGAATATTATCCTATTTTTAATGTTGAAGGTGATCCCACTTCTTTTTATGATGCATTGTCATCTATCGATGCATCATTTTGGAAAGAAGCAATTAATGATGAAATGGGATCCATTTTATTAAATAATACTTGAACTTAGTAGACTTACCCCCTGGTTCAAAAACCATAGGCTGTAAATGGATTTTTAGAAAGAAGTTAAGAGCCAATGACTCTATTGATAAGTTTAAAATCAGAGTAATGGCTAAAAGCTTTAAACAAAAGGAAGGAATTAATTATTTTGATACTTATGCTCCAATAGCTAGAATAGCTACTATTAGACTCTTGTTAGCTTTATCGTCTATTCATAAATTTACCATCCACCAAATGGATAAAACAATTTTTTTCAATAAAAAGTTAACTAAGAAAATTTACATGAATCAACCTGAAGGTTTTATAACGAAAGGACAAAAACACAAGGTTTGCAAATTAGTCAAATCTTTGTAGGAGTTAAAACAAGCCTCAAAATCATGGCAAGATAAATTTGATAAAGTAATGTTGTCTAATGATTATAAAATTAATGAATCAGATAAGTGTGTATAAAGTAAATTTAATTATTCTTTTAGAGTAATTATTTTTTTGTATGTTGATGACATGCTTATTTTTGGTACTGATATAGAATACATAATAAAAACAAAATTATTTTTGTCTTCTTATTTCAAAATAAAAGATATGGGAGTAACGGATGTAATTCTAAGAATTAAGTTAGTAAGAACTGATAATTGTATATCATTAACTCAATCTCATTATATTGAAAAATTCCTTAGAAAATATAATCATTCTGATTGTAAACCTGTTTTTACCATTATGATTCCAACAATAAGTTAATTAAGAACACCAGAAGATATATTTCCCAATTAGATTATACTAAGACTTAACTTTACACCTACCTTTTTTAGTTCCACATGGAATAGGAGTAAGATTTGTCTCAAACTTATAAAGGATTCCTCACATATAATATTTGTTATTTTAATAAAAAAATTTGTTGTATATAGCAGCGGCTTGCCGTCGTATTTGCGCATGTGCAAGCACGCAACATGCAAAAGGGTAATTGGGCATTTAGGGCGTTTTAGAGGCGTAGTTTGCACTTCACATTGTTGCTAGGAGCATTGGGGGCTCTTTCCTATTTTCTAAGTATGCCATCAATATTCGATATTGACCATTGGATAAATGATCAAGATGATTGATGGTTTTGAGTAGTTGATCATAGTCAAAACTGCGAGTCAAAATGGTTTTTGACCACGCAATGACTTGTTAATAGGTATGAACATGAGTCAAATAGAGTTGACCATTGGTCAATAAGATTTCTACAACTGTTGGTGTTTATTCCAAAAGGGTGTGATTATCTAACAGGAACCCTTAATAGGCATGGTGTATATTCAAAGAGACACAATCACTCTTTAAATTCATATTTGAAAATCCTTTTATGGACATAAAAAAATCATAGATTTCTTACAATTCTAAAATCTCTCTCTCTCTCTCTCTCTCTCTCTCTCTCTCTCTCTCTCCTCGTCTTAGGCATAATATCTTAGTGTTCAAATCTCTTTATGTTAGTGCAAAAATAGTGGGAGATAACAGAGAAACAGGGGCTTCGTTGTACTCTGGGAATGTGTTTTTTTTTTGCATTCTCAATTTAATTCTGAAAATGGGGCAAATAACATTTAAAAAAAGTATAATTCTATTATGTTTATTCATGAAAAAAAATTCATAAAAAATCAGGTCGTCCCAACCCATAAAACACAAAATCCAACAGTTGAGATTTATAGTAGTAATATATAATGTACCTACGGCTAGTAATGATCTGAAATATACTCGATGTCTAAACTAGATCAAACTGATCTGATTTGAAAAAACATTTAAAAAAAAATGGATCTTTGGATCGGATTCAGATTGAAATCTTAGATTCGATACAATTTTATGTCTGATTCGAATGTATCTCAATCCGCTCCGAAAAAATCAAATCCGAACATATTTTAATATATTTTTTATTATTCTTAATTTCATATAAATACATAAAGATAACATGTCTTAGTTTCCCTCTATATTGGTAGTTGAAAAGTGGATTTTTTTAAACATTTGTATGATTTAAATTTTTTAAACATTGATAATTTGAAAATAAGGTTTATTTTAGACAAATCGATTTTGAATTAAGGATGAAATGAAATGGATCTGATTCGATTCGCATGTTCATTAATCCAATCGAATCGGATACATGTTTAAAAAAATTCGGATCATATTGGAGTAATATTAATCCAGTACCAAGCCAACATGTTGGCAGCCCTAAATGTATCCCTCATGATTCATGTTTTATCCCAACCGTTGGATTTCACCCTTATGTTATTTCGTTTATCTTTGTAATTTTATGAAGAGTAGTTATATAAATTATTGGAAAATGATGGACTGCCTGCATTGGACTGCCAAGCCATTACTTTTTTAACTTGTATCTCGAGGAAAGAAATTTATGGTCATTTGTGCACTGCCATGTTAATGCAGTGTTGAACCCAATGTCCAAAACAGGCAGTGTATCACGACTCTAAATTATTTGGACTATCGTACTAAGAAATAATCCGGTCTGAACTATCCTTTAAATTGAATAAATTTACAAATATACTAAATAAAACCATAAGTACATTTACATTTTATATTGACATATTTTGAAGGAAAATACTAGCCTCAATCTCGTATGATGATCACCATCAAACTAGGCTGAAATAGGAGGATAATCCTAAAGCTTCCCAACAGAAACCAATCCCTAGAGAACTGGTGTTGATCCCTAGGAAATTAAAGAAGAACTAATCTATGGAAAATCTGTATTTTCTTCTCATCTCACTTATATGTTCGATGGACAACCTCAAATTGGTTGACTTTAGTAAAATCTCATTTTAAATTTTACTGCTTTGATGCTTAAAAGTATTATAATTTTCAATATTTTAAGTTTGTTTACTTTACAACAAGATACTAATGTTAAAAAACTCCCTAAACCTTACGACGATATCATTATTAATTTTTTTTATTTAAACTAAAAGGTGGCATGTGCAAACGCGCATGTCTCTGAAGGGTTTATTTGTAATTTAAAATGTTAATTAAAAAGGTGATTTTGAACATTACATAGTAAAGGTGATAATTCTATAATTTTGAAAACTAACATGCACGGTAGGGATTGTAATTCTATTAAGTTTAAATGTCAAGGTGGGGACATTTTTGAAATCCAAATTTTGGTGTTGAACCACTTCCACTCCACCTTCTCTCATTATAATAATAAAGATATTATTTCATTACAAATATCATTTATTTCAAGGAAAATTACTTAAAGGACACTGGTGGAGGGATTTCTTTCTAATCAGTCTCTAAGGTCATGTTCTTTTGAGCTTTAAGAGCTAGTTTTTTTTTTTTTTTTTTTTTTTTTTTTTTAAGCTAAAAAAATCAGATAAATGATGTTCATTTGGACTTTTTTGACTATCGCGGATTTCAATTGAAATCTAAAAGTGACTCCTAAAAGAAGTCACCCAAAAGGGACTTCTTCAAATGGTTTTTGTGAAAAGCCAAAAACGTAAAACGGTTCAACTATAGTTACCAAAATACCCTTCATCTTTAATCAAAATTTCAAGCAAACTTAACCTTAAAAAATGAAATGAGATTACTAAAATACCCTTCATCATTACCAAAATACCCTTCATCTTTAATCAAATTTTCAATTAAACTTAACTTTAAAAAATAAAATGGAATTACCAAAATACCCTTCATCCTTACCAATTATCAAAATACCATTTATCTTTAATCAAATTTTCAACTAAACTTAACCTTAAAAAATAAAAGGGAATTACCAAAATATCAACCGTCTTTAATCAAATTTTCAACCAAACTTAACCTTAAAAAATAAAAGGGAATTATCAAAATACCATTCATCTTCCAAAATACTCTTTATTTTTATAAAAATACATTTCATCTTTAATCAAATTTTCAACCAAACTTAACAGTAAAAAATAAAAGAAAATTATCAAAATATCATTTATCTTTAATCAAAATTTCAACCAAATTTAACCTTAAACAATAAAAGAAAATTATCAAAATACCCTTCATCTTTTCTAATTACCAAAATACCTTTCATTTTTAATTAAATTTTTAACCAAACTTAACCTTAAACAATGAAAGGAAATTATCAAAATACCCTTCATCTTCCAAAATACCCTTCATCTTCCAAAATACCCTTCATCTTTAATCAAATTTTCAATCAAACTTAATCTTAAAAAATAAGATAGAATTACCAAAATACTCTTCATTGTTACTATCAAGACCAAAAGCAATTTATCATTACTATTTTATTACCAAAACACCCTTCATCTTTATGTGGATGTTGGATTGTGTATTATATAGGTATTTTCTTTATCATATGTTCATTTTTAAGTGGAAATGCTGCCGAAATTTTAATATAATTATAAAATTTATAAATTTATTTAAATTAAAAATAATTATTTTTATAACATTTTAATATAAATATTATATATATATAGTGTAATTATATATTTATTAAGGTATTATATTCATTTTTTATGCATTCTGGGTGAATTATCAACATTAAGGGTATTCTAATCATTTTACTAGAATCCAATAATAAACAGTTGTCAAACGAACATCAATTCATAGCTTATGTGCTTTTGTAATGAATAAGTTTCTGCTGGATGTGACTTTTCAGGCTTTAGGCTTTTACTTCTTCCAAAAGTCAGTTTTTGGAGTTGGAGCTGGCTTTTGCAAAGAACAGACCCTAAGTTTCAAGACTTCTCTTAATAGTCCATTTAGTGAAAATTTTCTTTTTAATTTGTTCGATATGAACTCCACTTCCCACATTTCTCACAACTGAAATGTCAATACTGCTATAACCATTCAAACTCGCCATTTTCTTCTCAAAAAATTGGATTTTCGACATTCCAATCAAGTTGCAAAGATTCTAATCCAACGGCAAGGATTCGAGAATGAAGAAGAAGTCATTTTCAAGGTTTGTTTTCAAGCATTGTGAAAACATATTTTTCAATTATTTTGCTTTGTTTTTTAATGCAAATTAATCAAGAATAATTCTTTGGTTTGAAATTAATCTACACAAATCGTTATGTCAAGTTTTTAGTCAATATTTCCATTAATTTTAGTCGAAAAAACTTGAAAAGCAAAAAACGGGCGTGTTTTATCAATTTCGAACTCACCAATTTATGTTGTTGAGTTCACATATTTATTATAGATGTAGACACCCAAATTTGAACTGGCCCTCAACACAAAATGTCCAAAAATACGTGAAAACTGGAATGGGCCTCAAAGCTACCCCCAAAAAACTTGTTTTATTTCAAATAAATGGCCTAGAGCCCCTCTTGCTTGGCTCATGGGCTAGGAACCTACCCCTTCTTTAAACCATCATCACCTCACCTTTCAACCCAACCCTAATCAAATTTAAGCCAAGCCAATCTTATACATACCCTAACCCAATTGAAGTCAACCCAACACCTAAGCCCTTGGACCTAAAACCCAACCCAAAACTTAAGCCCAAGTCTTAACCCAAGCCCAATGATCACAACAAATCACCATAAGAAATTAATGATCATCAAAATGGGACACATGTCACCATCACAACCCACCTCCCAATTCATCTACTAACCCTATCATCTTTTTCTAAAAAGTTAACATACCCACATCTCAACCCACACATATGTCATAATCTGCCCCCAATGTTCTCTTCAAATCTCTCGTCACAAGTCATCCTCACACCCATTTTCCCTAATCAACTCACCTAATACACACCCACACACCTCTTTGACACATGTCACATCTCCTCTACCCTCCCAAAAAAATCAACAATCACCCTCTTACACCACCATTCTTCTAATCAAAATTCACTACATTCAACTTATGTAACACTTAACTCAAATGGGTTGAACAATGCAACTCATTTGGATCAAAAGCAATCCACTAACACTCCCTTCCACAAATACCCTTCCCCCCAATCTTAAATTTCACACATCATACTCATCAACCTCATGTCGTTCTACACCTTTCATCCTTTCATCCTTTCACCCCACGTTACCTCTAAAAGTCACCTTCAAAATTCTATAAAACCTTTTATTCTCAACACAATCTCCCCCTCAGTCTTGAAATTCCTATCTTCAACCCCCAAATCTTGAAATTCCTATTAAGCTTCAATCCTTTGTCAAGTTGTACTCTCTCTCAACTCTCACTCTCTCATAATCTCCATACTTACCTCCATCAACCATTAAAAACTCCACACATCAAGACTAAGATCAAAACTCATCATTTGAAGGTCAAAGAGAAAGATCAAAGAGGAAAAAGAACAAGGTAGGATAAGGACTAAAAAAAAAATTCCCTATTCTCTCTCCTCCAATTTCCCCTCTTCTACTTCTCCTTTCTCCCTCTTTTCATGTTATTCTACTTTTATATTAGCCTTAAGATGTGATACAAACCCCCATTTACCTCTGGTAGATTAGGCTCCAATTCGATCAAAAAGGTAGAGGCTGAAAATCATTTAAAAAAATATTTCTTAAAAAATTTCTACATTAATGCACACACCATAAAAATGTTTTAAGACTAAGGCCTTGAACCTTTTCCCTATGAAAATAGGCCATTGACTAAAAAGTTTACATTTTTCAAGATTTGTTAAAAGGCATAAACCATGATGGGATCCCTTCCTCAATAAGGAATCTCTTAATGATTTAAGCTGAAATCAAAATCTTTCGCACTCAATGGTACAAATCGATTTTTCAACTTTCTTTATTCATTTTTCAAAATTGACCGAATCCGAGGTTAACACCAATGGTGGAGGGAATATGGTGCCTAACATCTTTCATGTTTCCTAATATCCCTTACCTAGACCTTAGATGGACTAATTGTCATTATCCGTATGAGAATGACTACAAACAAAACAAAATTTTCGAAATCATTTTTCGGGTGTCCATTTACACATTTTTTTTTTAAAAGAATGGTGACGACTCCATATCCAAGTATTAGACATCTTCGGACTTGAAAATCTCATATCTACAATAGAGTTTGACATTTTCTTTTTACAAATTATTGAATTCAACAGTAAAAAAATGTCTATCTAGACAATAAAAAGTGGTAAACTCGATAATAAAGAAAAAGTGGTAAGCTCAACACTCTATAAAATTTTGGAATCTCAGCTTCTTCTTTTTTTTTTTTTATTAAATCGTCAAAATAAATAAAAAAATACATCTAAATGTTCAAAATTAGAAGTATATCATTTTCATTCATCATTTACGATAAAAAAAAAAATCGTTAGAAATGATTATAATTGTTGTTGAAAAATCTAAGTATGTAAAGAAGATGAGAGAAACGAGAGTTTGAGTATTTCAAGAATATTATAACATGAGATAAGGTTGAGAGACTATTAAGGAATAAAAAGTTTCCCAAATGGACTGCCACCCAAAACTTAGGGACTATTTAGAAAGAAATCATTTTGTCGAGGTCCTTCAAGTAATTTTCCCTTTATTTTATGGGTAAGGGGTTAAGCTTATGGTGAGGACCTAAGGTGGGTTGAACCCGTAGCCCATGGTTGTGAGGAAGTTAATCAGCCAATTGAGCCATGGGCTCGAGCCCAAGGAGATGTCTTAATCTCTCATATCATTCTTGTTTGCCAACATTGGCTAGTCTAATCCAGTGGACATGGTCCATGGGCCTATGGACTGGAGATAAGATCAGATACGGCGCCCAAACCACCTGCCAACGGGGATACCACTGTAGCAATAATTAAAAAAAACATTGGATGGTCTTAGAAATAAGAAAGATGCTTTCCCCTCATTAACATGAGAGATGTACACAAAGAAAAGAAAGGAAAAGAAGTCAAGGATAATGAACAAAACATCCATCTCCCTATGATTTCCTTCCTCCCTTGGACTTACTTGAATCAGATTCTATAACAATCACCATAAGAAACAATCCACAAAAGATAGAATATAGTAACCTTTTCATTCTCAAAATTGCTTTTATAATCTACATTTTGTGAATTTAATTGATCAATCATCACTCGCCGCTTGTCCGCTTCATGTCGGAAAAGGCAACCTCTCTCTCTCTCTCTCTCTCTATTTTTCTCTGTATAAAGGTTAATCATCATTTTGAGGCCAAAAAAAAAAAAAAATTTGTTATATTAAAGTTATATCTTTTGTGGTTCAATTTCTTTGTTACTTTGCAGTTTTGCTGCATGGTGATGAGGATCAACCTTGACTGTAATGGTTGTTACAGAAGAATAAGAAGAATCCTTCTCAATATGCAAGGTGAGAAGGCCTTAATTAGCTTTGAAATTAAAGGAAAATTTAGATGTACTCCTTCAGATTTTGGTGAATATTTGAGACACCTTTTCTTTTTTTTGCATTTTCAAACTAATTACATACCCCTTGACCACAGTATTCTAGAAGAGAATAACAAGGAATGACCCAAGTGTTCTCCTCTTCAACCTCTTGCCAAAAACCCTGGATTTTTTTTCAAACAAATTTCGTTTTCAACTTTAAGGTCTGTATGACTGCTCGAAAATTTTGATCAAAAGTGATGGCTTTTCATAATGTATTTTGCTTGGAAAATTATTTTTATAGAGAAAATGATTTTCCCAATTTGGTGGGAAAATATTCCCTAGTAAAATGATTTCTGGTTTGGGAAGGAAGACTCTAAGGTTCATTTTACAATGATTACCACCACATCCAAACTAATACCCAACTCTTTTTGTCAATTGCTATGAACAATCAAACCATGACAAATATTTTCTGAAGAAATCTATTTTCTTCGGATCATTTTCTTGAGAAATTGGTTTTTCGAATGATCACACAAATTTGAAGGATAAGTATTTTACTGTCGTATTCATCCTCAAAATTCTATCTCCTTCAAGCCTCGGTAACAAAATATAGATTTTAAGAAAGTTGAAAATCATAGGTTTACAAAGAGAAATCTAAGCTTTTTTTTTTTTTTTTTTTTTTTTTTTTATGGAGATTGAAGAAGTCAAATAGGTTTAAAGAAATTTATCCCTCAGACCAAATAGGTAGGTTGAGGACAATAAGTTTCTAAGAAAATAAAATAAAGGGTTTCGACAAAAGGTCGAATACGAGGACATTTGGATAAAAAATTTTTAGTTTCTTACAAACAAACAAAAAAAATGCGGTCAAGGGGTATGTATATCAGTTTGAAAATAATAGGGTATCTCAAATACTCACCAAAACATGCGGAGGTATGTCTAAATTACCCAAAATTAAATTTTCTAAAACAGGTTTTAATTTGTGTTGGATAGATTTTCAAAACTTGGATCTCTTTTTCATTAGTATCCTTCTTTTTTCCATGGTTGAAGAGCTGGAGACCCATTTAATAGAGAAGAAGCAATGCAGGGTAAGTGTATGTGGGAAATTTTGTCCACAAGATGTAGCAATAAAGATAAGGAATAAGATGAACCGACGAGTTGAGATATTGGAAATTCAAGAGTTCGGAAGCAACAATGCCAACGATAACGATAAAAATCCAATGCTTATTAATTGATACTGAACTGATCATGTTTACAAGTTTTATGTTGTTTAATGCCATGGTATGACTTGAAGGACACCTTAAACTTGTTCACAGACCCTAATAGAGCTTTGAGAGCATAAGAGAAGATTTTAAATATTTCATGAGGGTGAAATGAGGGATAGATTGAGATCACAAGGGGGAGGGAGGATAGGTAGAGCTCCAATGGGTTGATAAAACTCCATTGGAGTTTTCACAAAACCACATTGAAATTGAAAATGATGTTGTATTTTATATGTAATTGATTTGATGTACAAATGCAAGAAATTGTAAATGGATAATATGTTTATATGATTAATATTTGTGGAAAAAAAAGGGTATACAAGTGTTGAGTTTAGTCCCATATCAGACACTTATTGTCTTGTCTCTCTCCTTATAAGCTCTTGGGCCTCTCCACTCATTGTTAGTTGAACCCCCAAAAAATGCAGCTTTTCGGTGTATGGTGGTACATTTCCATGTATGGAATCCATGTTCCCTATCGACCAAACAATCACTACGTCATAAAAGGTAATCTATGACTCTAATTTTGTGGAAAGAACGACTGTTTTAAGCAATTGCTTTTAAGCGACAACTTCCATCAGTTGATACAATGAAAACGACACCAATTTTAGATGTGTAATTAATGTCAATTTTAACAATAAAGCATGATAATGGGTTTTGTGATGTCGTTTGGGACCCATCAGGAGTCGATTTTGCATCCAACACCCACAATTTACCTTCTCTCTCGCATCAGCTCTATGTGTGTGTGTCTCTCTCTCACACATACACAATAATCCTCTCTCGTATTCAAGTTTCTCAGATGCATCAATTCTCAGAGCCATCAACTTTCGATTTGTCCCTCTCAATCTAAGACGCAATCTTATCTAGGGTTCTGATATCTCTCAATTTCGACCTCGAAGTTCTGTATTTCTTTAAGATTTGAAACTCTAGCTACTCTACCTATAGATTGGCTGAGTCTCAGCTTTCGAATATCAGTTCCAATAAGTTTTTCATTTAGATCAATGTTTCTTATCTCATTCTCTTTAAATTGATGTATTGTTTTTAGTGATTTGGCTTAGAAATTTATTGATTCTGTGTATTTTCATTCTAGATTTTCGGATGCTTGAAGATTTGATGAAAACATCAAATCCTTGTTCTTTGATCTTGATTTCTGAGATCAAACCCTTATTCTTCGACCTTAGAAATCAATTATTCATCTTTAATCTTCTCGATTTTGAGAAAATGAGAAAAAAAAAAACTCTTCTTCTCTCTCTCTCTCTCTCTGTTTGTTTATGTTTCCATCTCAAATTACTATTTCGATCATTGTTTCGAGGGATTTTAGATTAGGTTTTGTAGCATAGTTACATGTTTGATGTAATTTTTCTGTGATTTTGTTGATTCATCTCATCAAATGTGGATTTGGATCAAATTAGTGAAGAATATTGATACATTAACAAAAACTGAACGACAAATCTTAAACACGAAAGATATTGGTGATTGTTTTCTCTTAATCAACCTTCTATTGTACCAATATCTAGTTCATATTTTGTTCCCTCTAAGGGAGAGAGATGCTCCCAACTTATAGAATCGCTATTAGTTTGAGTTTGGAAGGCGGAAATTGACAAAAGACGATGTAAGGAGGTTAACCTATAGAGAGGTATGGCCGAACAACTTGGTTTTCTTGCTACAATGGTATTATTCCTTTCATCTACATCTAACTTTTACTTACAATGGATTTTCTTTTAAAAGTAAACAGATATTGAAGTTGTACAAGTTCTTACTGTATGGTTAATTGCTTTGATGTTTCTGGTTCAACTATTCCTTCTGGTAGGTTCAATAGATGAGTGGACATGGCATAAAAGAGGGGATCTACAGCCTTAAGGTAATATGATGAGGTTTTTGTTACTTGTATTAAATCATTAAATTACATTACTTGTCCAAATAAACATGAGGGATCCATGTCTATAATGGTGAGGATATATGAAATTTTGGAGTTAGTGTTCTTTAATAACATGGGGGTGGTTGAAAATTTTTCTGATTATATTTTGCAAAATGCAGGTAAAGTTGAATGTATCTCTTCTGCAAGATATTAATGATGACATGGGGGATGCTGAAATTTAAAAAATACCATTGAGTGGATCATGTGAAACCTTGATGGTTGTTACGCTTGCACAAGTCAAGTAAGCTCGCCATATTGCAGAAACAACACTTGCACTTGCCCATCTATCTTCTATAGATATCCTGTCCATCATGGATAAGTTCATTAATGTCTTCCAACTTGATATTTTTCATATAATCCAACTTGACGTGCACTAATTATGTTAATTATCTTTTTCCCTATTTCTAGTTTTATTGCCAATAGTCGATCACTTATTCTTCTAACACATGCAACTTTATCCTTTAGATCTCTATCTACTATTATAGTTGTTCTATTTTTAACTTTCCTATTTACTAGATCTTGTATCCACTAACTCTGAACTCTCCCTGTTTATTTTCTTCTTGTACTACTCATTTCTTTATAGCATAAATGGTTATTACTCTAAGTACTGGTTGCATTGGGTTATTGAATGTTGTCTTCTATTTCTTAGGGCTCAAAAATAAGTGTGGGTTTCTTTTTGATACTTAAGATTCTGAGAATTTACACAAGTGGCCTCAATGCACTTCTCCTTACTCTTTTTTAAAACTTTAAAGGAACTCAATACAAACACAATAAAACAACACCCTACTTTTTATCTCACATTATTGAAAGTTCTCTGTCCCCACTACCTTTTCTTTATAAAACATATAATTCACAACATATTACTTAAATAATGACATCTAGACTCCCTTTAATATCATGCAATGGAGCTTATAAGCACCTCAAAAGGGTTCTGAAGCGAAAAAGGAAATAACAAGGGAAATAAGGGGATAGCTGTGACAGCAACCTGTTAGCAAACTCTGTTTCCTTTCCTCATAATTAGTATTTTGAGAGTTTGAAGAGGCTTTCTCATTTGAGTTGATGAAACCCAAATTGAAAATTTTCTTCGAGAAATGAAAATGAGGTGTGGTTATTTAAAAAATAACCTATTAAAATGAATTTTTATTTAAAATGCACCAACTTATTGTTCCTTAATGTCTTCCCACCCAAATAATCATAGCTTCTAATGGGTTTTGCATCATAGAAAACTACTCATATATTCTTAGTTTTGTCTTTTGTAAAATTTCTCTGGTAAGTGTAGACACCTCATTTTTTGCACTAGCCTGATTAATCAACTTGTCAACCTGATTGTGACGGTTTCCAATGATGAATAAATATTTCAATGCTTAATTTTGTTACTAGATATGTTTCAAAAATTCGGATGAGGTATTTCAAACAAACAAAAATTTAGAAATCATGCTACGCTAGAAAAATATGTCCCAAAAACATAGAAATCATCATTGTGAGACAAAAAAAAAAACTTTACGTAAAAAATTACAAAACAAAAATGATTAAATTATCAAAATACCCTCAATATTAAAACATCGCTAGAGCCTACGTTATGCTTAGGAAAATCGTTTCGAACACATAAAATAATAAATTAAAATCAAATAAACTGTTTCGCAATAAATTAAAATCAAATAAACTGCTTCGCCAATTCTTATCAAATTCGATAATATTATGAAAATACCCCTCATAGGGTCCCTGACCATTTCATACCAAAAACCCATTAATGACACAAATCGATGCTCAAATTGAATTCCTTACGAAAAACTGATTTTAAAATATCGAAAAACGACCTCGAAACGCAAAAGCCTTCTTGAAGATAAAACGATAATTTTCTAACCTTAAAAATTCAAAATTTTGAAATTTAGAATTAAAACATTAATTAACGTAAAGTGAAATCTTAATAAATTGAATTAAAATTTTTAAACAATTAAAACCAATTAATTAAGCCCATGGGCCAAATTTTATGTCGTGGTCGACTTAGGGCCCACCTGATATTTATTAAAAGGCCCCTCCATTTAGGGTCCGAAAGAATTAAAAATATAATCAGGGGGGTTCTTCAAAAAAACTTAAAAATATTATTTCATTGTACGTAAGAATTGAAATCCTAATTTAAAATCCTAATTAAACTCTAATCTTAAAGAAACTAAGTCAAATTGAAAAACTTCCAAAAAACTCTATAACAAGGAGTCTCCAACCCCTAATCTCGCAGATTAAGAGAAATCCTAGGAAATAAAGGCTAAAAACTCTCCCCAGCCTTCCTAAAATCATAAATCTGAAGTCCTAAGTCTCTACTTAACACCCTAAATCCCCTTTTCTACTCAAAAAACACCTAGAAAGCCTCAAAACACCCCAAAACAACTAATAAATATTCAGATCTAGGAGGAGAATACATCATCTCGAAGATCTGAAGTTGGTTCCGTGAAAGAAATAAAGGCATGAAGGTTCATACGAGGAACGCACACTGCTAGTATTGAGGGAATCGACTGTCCCAATCACCCAAGGTAATAAAGGTAATATTTTATTTTGAATTTTAGGTCGTATTTTTAGCAATATAAATTTTTGGAAAAGTAGAGACCGACATTTGCCGGACGGGATTAGTGACTAACATGATCCCTGGACCCCGTAGTTTCTTTTTCGTAGATTATTGATATTTATATGTTTAGAGTCATGATTTGATTCCCAGACCATAAAATTAGATAGCGACTCTCAAAACCCAAAAAAATAGATCCGTACCCGCAGATCGAGGGTGCTTTTAGTGGCGACTCCGCTGGAGATATTTTTGAAGATCAAACTTGAAAAATCCCAAATATTAATGCTTTGCCAAATATATCTAGTTTTTATTCTATTTTGTTTTGTTTATTTAGTTTATTTGTTTATTTATTCTTTTTTTTAGGTTGTTAATATTTTGTTCTTTTGGTATCATTTGATTGGATTTTGAGTATGATATTTTGGAATATTATTTTCTATGATTCAATCGTGGGTCATTTGGGATGACCCTAAATAATTCAAGAGGTTAATTTCATTGAAGATGGAATGATGGTTGTTAAACCATGAAGATTTTAAAAATAAATAAATAAATGCATAAACTTTTTTTTTTAGGTACATGCGTCTGATTTCTTGAAAAAAAATTGGCTTGTTATTAGTAACAAAAAAGTATTTTTATGCGTGGTGTGCTGTTAGCGTTTTGAGTTTTTTTTTCTTTTTCTATGTTCTTCTCCAATGTGCAAAGAAAGGGGCAGCAAGGGAAAGAGATGTTTCTTTTTCCTTCCTTTTTCTTTCTCTTCATCTCTTTCTCTCCCTCTCTCTCTCTCATCTTCATTCCCAGTTCTGCTGCTGGTTCTACTCCAACTCATCTTGAAAGAAAGAAGAGTTCAGGAACTGTAATCACATCCCTTTCTGTAAGCGAGCACGATCGAGGAAGCCTGGGTTTTGTTCTATTATAGTTGTTGATGTCTCCATTAATGATGGCGATCTCGTTGCCAATCTTCTTCCTAAGAACAGAGAACATGAAAAACAAGATTATGAAATCTTGTTCTTAGGTTATCAATTTATCAAGATGGGATTTTGAGGATCAAGATAAAAAAAGATCCAAGCTTAGATCCACCGAAGAAACGATTCGAAGTCCCTAATGACATTTTACCTGAATTCAACGATAAGAAGTTTTGGTTGCAAACGGTTTCAAATGAGGTAATCGATGGTGATTCTGCTTCTTTTTCAATTTTTTATTTTATGGTTATGAAGTTGTTCTTCAACAAAATCCTTTTGAGATCTACGCTTGTAGGAAATATGGCGATCAGTTTCGTCTCTTAATTGTCATGGACTCTTTGATTTTGAATAATTAAGGACAAAAAAAAAATGAAGAAAAAAAATTCTTTAGATTTAATCGTTGATTGTGTTAAAAAGAGGTGTGATTGATTCTAATTTTGAAGATGAACATGAACATGGCCGACCAAGTCTTGGAAGGGAACTACCCAGTTGATATTTCCAAATTTCTTTTTTTCCTTTCTATCATTGTACCTACTCTACAAAACATTGGGTCAACAGTCAACTTGGACTGCAAATTGGATCTTAAGGCCATAGCTCTCCAAGCTCGTAATGTTGAGTATAATCCCAAGCATTCTGTCGCGGTAATTATACCTAATTCTTACGGAGTTCAGGAAAAGCCAGCAATGTTATCTATTTGAGAGTGCAATGCATGTACTACTGTTGTGTCGCAGAATGAGTTTTTAAAAATGTAAATAGAGTGAACGGGGATTCTGTTGGCAACTCTTGGGTGATTGGTAACTTCTGGAGGAGAGAATGTGAATCACGAACACACAACATCACACTAAATTCTTTATTTATTTATTTTTATTTGTTGGTTTGTTACTAACAGTATATCACACAAAAATATAGAGTTTTTTATTAGGAAAATTTTTACTAACAACACACAATCAGGACGTTTGATTCCAAACGTGTAATTGGTGTGGCAATAGATTTTTGTTTAGATTGTGTTTTAATTTTTTTTTTTTAGTAATTTGTTTTTATATATAATAAAATAAAAAAAAGTTTTTTCTTGTACCTATTTCATCGATTGACCTATGATTGATTATTTTTATGCCATAATTTTTGCCTATTTGATATGTCATGATCCTGATTGTTATATATTTTGATGCGCATGCCTTGATCTTGATCTCGATGATATGAATTTTGTATTCTCTGATTAAGATTTATGTGATATCCGTATGTTGATGGTTTAATAATTTGATCTGGCCCATGGGCCTATTTATCTGAAGAACACCTCGGACACACCCCACCCCATATGGCACACACCACTGGTACGTTTATATTGTTGCATTGCACTCTTGCATGTCCCTTATAGCCAATGTGACACTAGTGTGTAGTTCTGTCTCCTTGTGAGACGTGACGTCATTCATGAAAACCACAACTCCAGTCACGTACCTGAAATCGTCTTGACCCCCGCGGCCGTCCGCTAAATAGCGGATTAGGGGTCCGATCTACGTATCTCGGGGATTTTTAAGAGAAAATGGAGTCGCCACCTAGTTTAGGTCTAGGAACCAAAATTAACTCCAAATGGATATGGGTCGGTCCGTGGATCAGAGAAATGGGTAAGGGGTCAGGTTACGGATTTTGGAAGGTGTTAGGCACCGAACCCCCCCGCCTGATCAAGATGATCAGTCTCTACTGCGATCCAAAAATATCCTACGGTCAACATTCAAAGACTAAAAGTCAAACTAGGGTCCAATCATCATCAAATTGCATCGGATTTATTAAACAAATCCTACGGTTAAAATAATTACATGATTTAATGAGGCATTCATGACACCAAAAAATAATGGATCAACTCGATCATACTTTGAATAATAGAAAATTGATTTTCAATGCCACGTACATGAAATTAATGAATTGGCTCATTGATGATATTTATCAAAGAAATTTGATTTCTGAGTCGTCACGTGCATTAAATTCAGTGGGTTAACTCGCAAATTTTGAGTTGCCACATGTATTAAATCGGTGAGTTAACCACGTGCTTAAAAATAAAATCGATTCAAATTTTCAATGTCCCAAAAATCAGCAGGTCGACTCGCAATTTGTTAATCAAAAGGAACCTAATTTTTTTTAAAAAATTCGATTCGCATTCTCAATTCTCCAAAATCAGCGAGTCGACTCGCAATTTTTATATCATAATAATTTTATTTTTTTTTTTAATCGCCACGTGTATTAAATTGGTGATTTAATCCACGTGCCTAATTTTTAAAATTTCCATTTTTGAAATGTCACGTGTATTAAAATCGACGAGTTGACTCACAATTTTTGAAGTGCCACATATATTAAATCGGTAAGTTAACCCACATGCTAAAAAAAAAATCAATTCAAACTTCCAATGTCCCTAAAATCAGTGAGTTGACTCACAATTTGTTAATCCAAAGAATCTCGATTTTTTTTAAAAATTCGCCACGTGTATTAAATCGGTGATTTAACCCACGTGCTTAATTTGAAAATAAAATCAATTCAAATTTTCGATGTCCCCCAAAATCAGCGAGTTGACTCACAATTTTTATTGTGAAAATTGATTTTTTATTTTTGTGTTTAGTGCATACCATTAATTTTCATTGAGTCGAATAAAATCAACATTAATGAGCCGGTCCATCAACTTGGTATACGTGAATTGATTCAGTCGATCTATTAATCAAAAAAATATGGGTGAATTGATACACTAATATTTCGGAAACTCGAACATTGTCATTAATGCCACGTATACCCCAAAAATCAATGAATTAGTTCGGAGGCATTTAAAAAATAAAATCAAGAATAAATGAATAGAAAATAAAAATAAATAAACAAAACAGAGGCATAAAAAATACTCCTAACCTATTAATATGCAAAAGAATAAAATACAAATGAATCAACAATATATATATATATATATATATATATATATATATATTCCTACCCTATTGATATGTAAAAATAAATAAGAAAAGAAAGAGAGAAAAAAAAAAAAAATTCAAACAAAAGAGATGTCTAAACATGTTCCCTAATAAACCGATATGCAAAAAGAATAAATAAAGCATAGAAAAAGATACATAAAAAAAAAATCCTAATCTTATTAACATAAAAACACACAAAAAAAACTACATAAAATAAAAGAAAACTCTCTTAGTCCTACCGTTATAAAAATATTAAAAAAAAAAAATTTATCTAATCCTATTCAATGTGTAAGGATGAACAAAAATCACATAAACAACGTTTCTCTTAATCCTACATAAAAAAATGTCGTAAAGACGAAAACAACAAAATTAAAAAAAAAATGATAAAAAAAAAAATCCAACAGTGAACTCACCTATAAGGAGAATTATCGGGAGTCGGTTCCTTCAGGTACGACTCCAAGTATTTGCTGTTGAGAAATAGGACAGAGGAGTGGCTGCACTGCGAAGAGGATGATGGCTGAAAGTGAGGTGACTGTGTTGGGTAGTGAAGAATACGATGACTATGATGGCTGGTCGGTGATGTGAATGCGGCAAGGCTGTTGAAGGTATTGTAATGGAATCAATGAAATATGAGATAGGCCATTGAAGGAAATGATTTAATAGCAGAAAGGTTGGCTGTTGGAGGTGTTTAATGACAGCAACATTAGCTATTAGAGAGGAAGGAGAATGGCTAAAAAAAAAAAAATTGGGGCAGCAACTAACAAGGAAGATAAGGGGCTGAGAAGATGGGTATTGTTGCAAATGAGTTGGAAAGGAAACTGAGTAATAAGATTGCAGCTTTAATGGAAGAAGGAAAAGATTTTTTTTTATGGCAGCCCAAAAAAAAAACCGTCTCTGTTTTTTTTAATGGTTGCTGATTTTTTTTTGTTTGATGATGGTTGTATCATCAAATATCAGAGAGAGAAATGAGAGAGATCAAAGGGATGAAGGAGGAGAGTTGCTGGTTTTTTGTGCAGCAAAGGGGCTGCAATCGGTCCTCTAAAATGTGAGGGAAAGTTGGCTATCTTATGAAGATGTGGGCTGTAGTTGCAGGTTTAAGGTTGCTGTTTTTTTTTTGTTTTAATGGCTGCCTCTCCCCAAAATCGTCCTCCCTTTTGTTCTCCTTCCCCGCTTTTATAATGGTTTCTCTATGAAACGTGGGTGTGGGTGTGTGTGTGTGTGTGTGAGAGAGAGAGAGAGTGAGAGAAGATGGAGCATGGTTGCTGTCCAACGTGGGAGCATGGCAGCAGTTGGAAAAGGGAGGTTATGGAGTGGAGAGTGATGGAGAGAGTTGGAGAAGGAGTGGGGAAGAAAGTGGGTGTTGTGTGGGTGGTCCAAAACGTGGTTGGAGAAGATGGAGAAGGAGGAGTTGAAGACGTGGGGGAGGAGAAGGCGTTGGGGAAGAAGAGGAAAAATGTGTTTTTTTTTTTTTTTTTTTAATTTTTAATTTTTAATTTTTATTATTTATTTATTTTTTAAAAGAATGAGAGAGGGGGTTCCTACGCTACTCGTACTATGGTAATTCTCCACCAATGAGTCGTGATTGGTTAATAAATTAATTTTGTTTCCAATTAGTTGATTTCGAATTTTTTTTATATTTTAGTCGATGTTTTGATTTGAAATTTAATTTGATGTTTTAAATTACATTTGAATTTGTATTTGATTTTAAATTTTGAATTTCGATTAGAATTTAATTTGAATAATTTAGTTGTTGGTTGATTTAATTTTGATTTTTGATTGGTTGATCGTTCGATTTTATTTTTACATTTTAATTGGTTAGGTGATTCGATTTTTAATTTTAATTTAAATTTTGAACGGATTGATTAATTTGCATTTTAATTTGAAATTTAAATTGATTTCAATTTTTAATTGGTCGGTTGATTCGGTTGATTGATTTAAAATTTTAATTCAATTTTGCATTTTAATTGGTTGAGTGATTTTTAAATTGATTTTCAATTTGATTTTGATTTTGATTTTGTATTTTAATCGGTTTCTTGAAAATGTAATTTTTATTTTGGTATTGAATTTTAATTTGATTTTACGATTTTAAATTAATTTTAGATTTTGGATTTTATTTTAATTTTCAATTTTAATTTTATTTTAGTTTAATTTTTTTATTTGAATTTTATTTTCCTAGGGATCAAGGTCTCTATGTTAGAGTTAGATGTTAAGGGGCGTTTTGGTCATTTTTACGATTTTTGACGATTTTTCTTGAATTTCTCTGTTTTCATCGATTTGAGTTCCGTTAGACTCGAAATCACGTTCTGAGTACAATGGAGGTACTTTCGAGACTTTTCGGACATCCAAAATTTATGAGGGGTATTTTCGTCATTTTGATGACTTTTTACAAATTTTTATCAATTTCTCTATTTTCATCAATTTGAGTCCCGTTAGACTCGAAATCACGTTCTGAGTGCAATGGGCGTACTTTTGAGACTTTTCGGACATCAAAAATTTATGAAGGGTATTTTCGTCATTTTGGTGATTTTTACAGATTTTTAGGAATTTCTGCGTGAGATTTCTTTCAGTCCCTGTGTGTTTATTTCTAAATCTCAAATCCATATTTTTCTAGCGTAGCGAGGTCTCTAAGTTATCGAACTGTGTAACGAACCTATGCGTACGTGCTTGCTAAGTCGGGTGTAAGATGTAGCGATCCTAAACGTGCGTAAATTTCTAAGTCAAGTCGTGACGAGTAGGGAGGATGAAAAGAAACTTGAAACAGAAGGAATCAAGTAGTACTCACAAGCCTTCGAGTTCTTGTATATTCATCATTAGGAATCCACCAAAATCGGGTGACGAATTGTCGAATTAGGCAGATGCAATAATGGGGTGTCTACAGTACCTTTATGGTATATAAAACTGGGGCATCAATACCGTTTAATCAGGTGATTTTGAAAGGTATATCGATGCACCCATGTTGGAGCGACCTGAGCCTTTGTCCTATTATAAGCCGCAAAGTCACATGTCCCGATTGCCAACGTAATATTAGTATGTGGTCGGTTCCCTTGTGGGATGTTAAACCATTTATGAAAGTTACAATCTTAGACTCGTACCAATACGATATATCAAAGTTAATTTAAGTTGCACCAATTGCACTTCTTGGTCAATAAACGATGTTTATTCTAAACAAGATGTAACTTAAGAGTGCCTTTGCTCAACATTTTGTGCCACCTCTCAATTGGGGATTAAACTAGCCGTTTTCGACTTTAAAGATTTGGGTTTGAGTCTTAGATTATCATATATACGGTATATCAAACCAAGTCACCACATACCGTCTGATTGAGTACGTTTAAAAGGTATATAGGTACACTTGGGCAATGGTGACTAGATAAATTGCATTACACGTAATAAACCTAGAGTCTAGGAACCTTCCTATAAGTCACAATCCGAACCGACTATGGGTGTTACCGGATTACTTTATTCAATTCAACCAACAAGTAGACGGACCAGTCCAAACCGTTCAAATTGAACCCGTAATATCGATCCGACCTAATGTGTGAAATGTAAATCAATTAGCCAATTGACAAATAGATCAAACTGATCAACACCAAACTGGATAGACCAATTGGTTTTACTTTCAAAGATTCAAACTACTTTATATAAAAAAGATTCGATCTTAAGGTCAAATTAATTTGTCTGATCGAAGGTTTTATCCTAATCAGGGGTAGACTCGTGACAAACATTTTTCACCTTCTTGGTCACTATAGACTTATAGTGCATTTGGATTCAATGTTTTCCACTAGACTTGAGTTAATTTCAAAATTTTAATCATGTGGTTAAGAATCAAACCTTCATAATCAATAGTTAATCTTGGTTTACTTCCAATCAGGTAATGATTACTCCTAGACATTCAAAACCCTCATCTATAGTACTTTGGATATATCAAAAAAGTTGTTAAGCCAAAGTACCAATGTCAAATCCATGTAGTATAACCTTGTACCATAATATTATGCTCATCCACCTAGAAGGACCTCCCCGTTTTGTAGATAAGTATCCATGAGTTTCTTTTTAGTGTCAATTCAGTTTTCATCAATCTTGAAATTGAGTTAGTCATTTTAATTACATTAGTCTTTATTTAATTTTTAAGTTTTAGTCGAGTTTGTTAGTCTATGTTTTTTTAATTTCAATAGAAAAAAGAAGCTTCTAATTATCATGCATGTAATAATATTTGAGCATAATATCAAACATGAAGAATGACTCAGAATTTACTAATCAAACTTTATAAATATTGGAATTAAATAGTACGTTCAAAAAGTGTAAATGCATGCTACATTATCATCAAAAGAACATGAGAGAATAATAAACTTACTTGAGAAATTTGACAACGTTCCTATATGGTCTCATGAGGATATATTGATAGATTGACCAAAATATATCAAGACATAAAGTCAAGGGTGATTTTCAAAGTCAAAGTTTATCGATCAAGAATGATGTAGTTAAAACCATCGACAAACGTGTTAAGATCCGCAATAAGGGATTCATCATGTTTTCACTTGAAAGAAAAAAGTTCTCATTCGCAAAAGAATATGAGATTTTCTTTGAAATTTGGAAAAGGTTGAACGAGTCAATATCAAATACAAAGAACTCAATCACACTCAATTTCGTAAAAGAAGACCAAAGATTACTCATTCTCAAAAGAAGACTATACTCGACAGAGCAATCAAAACAACGAGTTCCCAGAACTTTGATAAAATCAAATAGCATTTCACCAAATGGGGCCTTCTTTGATCGAACTATTTTCCTATCTTACTGAAAGCGCCCTCGATCCGCGGGGTGCGTGGATCCGCTTTTGACCCTTGAGGTTTGGGAGTCGCCACCTAGTTATTACGGTCTAGGAACCGATCAATGACTCTAAACGGATAAAAACTAATCTAAAACCAAAAAAACTGAATTCAGGGATCAAGTTACGGGGTTGGAAGGTGTT
Source organism: Akebia trifoliata (assembly GCF_017979445.1). Classification (NCBI taxonomy): domain Eukaryota; kingdom Viridiplantae; phylum Streptophyta; class Magnoliopsida; order Ranunculales; family Lardizabalaceae; genus Akebia; species Akebia trifoliata. Next base: position 19,392,720 of record NC_141383.1, read on the forward strand.
AGGCACCAACCCCGCCCGGCCAAAGCCGGTCTCTACTAAATTCCCAAGTAAATTACATTGCTAGAACCTAGATAAGAAAATAAATAAAAATAAAAGGTTTACCTTTCCGATGGCAAGGACTTGGTTCCCTCAGATCTGACAAAAGAGCTCCTTGTACCGTGCTCCCTTGCTTCGTTCTGTCTCCGGATTTGATTTCGGATCTCCGAGACAAGGTATCTTCTTATTTTTGAATCTGAACTCTTCAATTTCGTTGTGGATTTGGGGGTGTTTTTAGAACGCTTTTGGGTGTTTTCTAGACTAAAATTGAATGAGGGATGTTAACTAAGGAGTTGGGGCTCCAAAACTAGGGTTTATGGGGGGCTAGGGGAGCTTCTAGACCTACTTCTCTTAGGGTTTATAATTTGATACGAAAATAGGGTGTGAGCACCTCTATTTATAGATGTTTTTAGGGGTTGATTTGGATAGAGTTAGTGTTTAATTAGAGATCTTTTAATTAGAGTTGTGTTTTAGTTTGACTTGTTTTAGGTAGAATTATGTTTTAATTAGAATTGTTTTAGGTAGAATTATTTTTAAGTTAGAACTCTATTAGATAGAGTTATTAATCAATTATAATTCTATTATGACTTTTGGTCTTATTTGATTGACTTTTAATGTTTTGACTTTAGTCTTAATTGATTGACTTTTAATATTTTGACTTCAGTCTTGCTTAATTGACTTTAATTTTGACTTCAGTCTCACTTGATTGACTTTAATACCTTGACTTCAGTCTTGCTTGATTTACTTTTAATTTTTGGAGAACCCCCCTCTATTCTTTCTTTAATTCTTTGGACCCCCAAATGGAGGGGTCCTTAAAGAAATATCCCACGAACCCTCAACAATTTTGCCTGAGAGTCCGATTAATCGATTTTTTAGGTTCAACTTTTTAAATTAATTTCATTAATGTTTAAATTTAATTATTTAATATTTTATTTATTAATTTCGGAATTTTTTATCATGAAAATTGTGAAATTACCGTTTTACCCCCGGCGAGGACTTTTCACGTTTTAAGTCGGTTTTTAATGTTCTAGGATGTTTTAGAATCGGTTTTTCGTAAGGAATTCAATGGAAATATTAGTTTTTGTTATTTACGAAAATTTTTATGTGAAATGATTGTGAATTTTATGAGGGGCATTTTCGTAATTTTGTCAAATTCTGTTAAAATTGGTGAAATGATCTATTTGGTTTTAATTTATTATTTTATGTGTTCGAGAGAGTTTTCCTAAGCGTAACGTAGGCTCTAGGGTTGTTTTGATGTCAGGGGTATTTTGGTAATTTGATCAATTTTTAGTGATTTTTATCCTAAAACTTCTTTTTTGGTCTGCAAGATGATGATTTCTATGTTTCTGGGGTTGTGTTTTCCTAGCGTAGCGTGGTTTCTAAGGTTTTGTCAGTTCGAGATACCTCATCCGGATTTCTGAAACACATCTGGTAACAAAATAAAGCAACGGAATACACATCCATCATTGGGAATCCTTGCGATCGGGTTGACAAGTTGATTAATCAGGCGGATGCAAAAATGGGGTGTCTACAGATGCCCCTCTTTGGTAGAGGGTTGAAGCAAACTAGATAGCAAATCTATCTTGGTAGATAGTGCGATATCCGAATGCCAAAGCTAGTGACAGTTCATTTTGCAGCCTGATTTAGCAATTCGTCAAGGTGTTCGGATCCTTGAGGGTAAAGCTCTCCCCGAATTAAAAGGTTGTCAGGTCCTTGAGTGCTAACTCTCACTGATGGCGTCAGATCCTTGAATTTTAAAGAATTCTCCCTGACTAAAAGAACAAGTGTGCAAGTGTGTGCACTGTGTGAAACTGAGTAAAATCTGAGCATAAACTAAGCATAACTGAGCATAAAAAAATTGAATGTCTTACTTTACCTACCATGGGTGAAAGAGTAATAAACAATTTTTTTTGGAAAATTTTACTCTACCTACTCGGGGTGAGAGAGTAATGAACTATTTTTTCTAGGAGTCCTACTCTACCTACTCGGGGTAAAAGAGTAATGAATTCTTTTTCGGGAGTTCTACTCTACCTACTCGGGGTGAAAGAGTAATGAACTATTTTTTCTGGGAGTTTTACTCTACCTACTCAGGGTGAAAGAGTAATGAACTATTTTTTCTGGGAGTCCTACTCTACATACTCGGGGTGAAAGAGTAATGGACTTATTTTCTGGGAGTTTTACTCTACCTACTCGGGGTGAAAGAGTAATGAACTATTTTCGGGAGTTCTACTCTACCTACTCAGGGTGAAAGAGTAATGAACTATTTTTTCTGGGAGTCCTACTCTACATACTCGGGGTGAAAGAGTAATGGACTTATTTTCTGGGAGTTTTACTCTACCTACTCGGGGTGAAAGAGTAATGAACTATTTTCGGGAGTTCTACTCTACCTACTCGGGGTGAAAGAGTAATGAACTATTTTCGGGAGTTCTACTCTACCTACTCGGGGTGAAAGAGTAATGAACTATTTTCGGGAGTTCTACTCTACCTACTCAGGGTGAAAGAGTAATGAACTATTTTTTCTGGGAGTTCTACTCTACCTACTCGGGGTGAAAGAGTAATGGACTTATTTTCTGGGAGTTTTACTCTACCTACTCGGGGTGAAAGAGTAATGAACTATTTTCGGGAGTTCTACTCTACCTACTCGGGGTGAAAGAGTAATGAACTATTTTCGGGAGTTCTACTCTACCTACTCAGGGTGAAAGAGTAATGAACTATTTTTTCTGGGAGTTCTACTCTACCTACTCGGGGTGAAAGAGTAATGGACTAATTTCATGGAGTTCTACTCTACATACTCGGGGTGAAAGAGTAATGAACTATCTAAGTATAATCTGAGAAAACCCTCGGCGATATCTGACTAAGCATAATCCGAGAAAGCCCTCAGTGGCAACTGGCTGAGCATAATCTGAGCAAACCCTCGATGACATCTGGCTGAGCATAGTTCGAGCAAACCCTCGGCGATAACTGAGAAAAATCCAAGATAACCCTTGGCGGCATCTGAGCAAAATCCAAGATAACCCTTGGCGGAGACTGAGCAAAATCCAAGATAACCCTTGGCGGCAACTGAGCAAAATCCAAGATAACCCTTGGCGGAGACTGAGCAAAATCCAAGATAACCCTTGGCGGAGACTGAGCAAAATCCAAGATAACCCTTGGCGGCAACTGAGCAAAATCCAAGATAACCCTTGGCGGAGACTGAGCAAAATCCAAGATAACCCTTGGCGGCAACTGAGCAAAATCCAAGATAACCCTTGGCGGCAACTGAGCAAAATCCAAGATAACCCTTGGCGGAAACTGAGCAAAATCCAAGATAACCCTTGGCGGCAACTGAGCAAAATCCAAGATAACCCTTGGCGGAGACTGAGCAAAATCCAAGATAACCCTTGGCGGAGACTGAGCAAAACTGGCAAAGGAATGAATGAATTTTGGAGAAAACTGATTAGAATGAATCGGAGAACGAATAAATCTGGAAGATAATGAATCTGGAAGAGAAATGATTGATTCCAAGAATGATTGAATCTGGAAAAGAATCTGGAGAACGAAAGAATGTTATATCTCCTATGTGAGATCCAATATGCTTTTGTTTGAACCTCAAGGATTTATCAAAAAGTTTTATGAATTTAAAACCTGAGTTTTTATTTCTTTTGAACCTCAAAAGTTTTTCGAAAGAACTGTTATCAAGAGGGTAACCTTACTTTGGGGTTCCTATTATTTTTTAGGATTAACATTGCTCGAAGACAAAATGCCCCTAGTTTGACAATGACCATGGCCTTGAAAATAATTGAACACATCATAAAAAAAATGCCCCTAGTATAAGGGGGAAAAGTTACATTAACAAAAGAAAGAAAATGCCCCTTGTATGAAGGTTTGAAATAATTGATTACCACAAGCGCAATAAAGACTCAACTTTTAATTTTGATTAATTTTATTGAAGGTTTTGAGTCAGGCTCAAGAGTACAAAATTATTTCCTTTCGAGACTCATCATAGAATTCACCCTTATCTCCCTTGGTTCACTTGGGGTAGTAAACATTTTCAGATCGATCGTAGACAAGATACTTGGGGCTTCTGAGTCTATGCCTGGTTTAAGCTAAGTATTGAACTTGATTATTCGGACTTCTGATGTTTCAGCTCGGACCGCTCTCAGCTTGGGATTTTCTTCTGTTTTTCTTTGTTGCTCTAACTTTTGCCTAGATCGCCTTTTTAGGTTTTCAATCTAGCGAGCTTGCTCTAGCTTTTGCCTAGATCGCCTTTTCAGATTTTCGATCTAGCTAGCTTACAATTTTTTCTTTTTTCTTTGCTCTAATTGTTGCCAAGGTCGTCCTTTCAGATTTTCAACCTTGCGAGCTTACCTTAATTTTTGCCTAAGCCGCCCTTTTTGGGTTTTCAACTTAGCAAATTTTTTTCTTCTTCTTCCCTTCTGAACTTCTGGAGTTGCTGTCTGATCATGCTTTGCTATCTTCCTTGACTTCTCGCACGTTACTTAGGAGGACTTTCATGGGTAAGCTTAGGACTGGGTATAAAAAGAAAGGAATCTTAAGGCTCAAAAACCCAAATGCCCCTTGTGTGGCATTTCATTTAAACTTTTTTCTTGAATTTTCTTCCCCATTTTGAATGATATTTCTTTTCTTTTGAATTTTTTTGCTTGACTTTTTTTTTTTTTTTTCTGGGGAAATAGATTTTTTTTTATTGATGTGGTCGGGCCTGAAGTAACTTCTCAGGTTGCCTACGTACCCCAGAATTTTGGGATCAGACCAAAACGTAGTTCGAATCTTCCCTCCCCTAGGTTAGGTGATCGGGCTGAGAAAGAAAAAAGGCATCATTCATTTTTTTTTTGAAAAGGCTACAAAGGGTTGAGAAAGGATATGTTGAACAGGATAACTGGGTAATATGAGGATTGATTCGGCCAAAGATGGCCTCCTTAAATGTAGTACCGCTTGATCTGGTCAAGGTTGGTTGGTTCTGGTAGTTCACCTCCATCATGATCTTGAAGTCTGACGACTTTTCCAGACAGTATTTCCTTAATGAATGAATTTCTCCAATTTAGACTTTCTCCTATAGTCGATGAGGAGTGTTCAATTTTCTTTGAAGTCTGATAGTTAAATCTTTGACTTGTAAATGATGAGCTTTGACCTTTTTGTCAAATGCACGGGTGACTCTTCTTAGATAAGCTTGCACGTGGTACAGGGCTCGTTTTCTTCAATCAAGTTTAATTCTTCATACTGCTGACGAACCCAATCTGTTTCTAACAAATGATTTTCCAACAAGACCCTGAGAGACGGAATTTACATTTCAACTGGTAAGATTGTTTCCATATCATACACTAGAAAGTAGGGAATAGCTCCAATAGAGGATCGAATTAGAGTTCAATATGTCCACAGCGTGAATGATAATTTTTCTGACCAATGTCGATGTTATTGACTCATTTTCCGGATGATAGTCTTGATACTCTTACTAACTGCTTCAACCGTTCCATTGATCTGAGGACGGTAGGAGGATGATTTGTGATTCCGGATCTTCAACTTTGAACACAGAGTAATGATTTAAGCTTTGAAGTACGACCCATTATCAGAGATCAGTTCAAAAGGTATCCCCATATCGATTGATAATATGTGATTTGCAACTCAAGATGTAGTAAGGATAGTGCTGATATATTTTATAACATCTTCTTTGATTCCATCGATATAGACGAGTATATATAATCCGTGTTAGACAACACCCAAACTTGCACCTAACATATCCTCATAGGCCCACGTGAACAAGTCTTCAAAATTTCTAAGAAAATTCATTATCCCCTTGTGTTCTTCTGGAGATAAGATGGTTTCTATTTGAATCTCTTTAGGAATTTATTTCTGTTCCGAGGTCAATAACCTTTGCTTTCTTGAGCCCGACTCTTATCTTCTTGTCTTTGAAACTAGATTACTAGTTAATTCGTAAATGCGCTCGAGATATTCAAAAATTTCTTTTGTACGATCAATTCAGAAGGGGCGACGGACACCTCTATAAACTCAACGAACTAACTTGACTCAATAAAAAAGAGTAGGCTCAATATAAGGAAGACATGACCTTGCTAGAAAAAAGGACTCGAGCTAACCCAAATGACCCATGAAAACTCAAGACTACCCAAAACGGGCTTGATGAGAACTGAGACATTACTTACAACCGGTAGGATTGAAGCACTATGATTTTCAAAGAACAATTGGATGATGTTGAGAAATTTTGAGGTCATTTCTGACTGTTGACTTGATATTGACGTTTACTCTAACTGATCGGATTTACAACCCTACCTAGACGATTGGCGATTGAGCTTAGATACAATGATAACCCTTAAACCTCTTTGAAGATGAATTTAACCAATTTCAGTGTCACCCCCTTGATAACATTTTAAATTAACCCTGAGATTTTATTGAATTTTGTGCACCAATCCATTAAAAAGTTCATCCATTTAATGATTATTCAGAAGAAAAATAATTTTACTGCACTCTTGAAAAATATTGACAAATAATGTTTTCATTGAATAACAACTTCAAACATATTTCAATAATTTTTCATGCAAATATATATCTTTTGTAAATCATTTTTCCTTCATTTTCTTTTCTTTTGGAAAATATTTTCTTCTGAAAAATATTTTTTATTTGAAAAATAGTTTTTATTTGGAAAACATTTTCTCTTGGAAAATCTTGTTCTTATGGAAAACATTTTCTAGAAAATATTTTTTTCTTAGAAAACATTTTTTTCTAGAGAATAACACTTTTTCTGGAAAACACTTCTTTTGGAAAATATTTTTTCCTAGAAAATACTTTCTTTTTCTTCTTTGAAAATTCGATTCCCATTTTGATTTAAATGGCCTGGTCCATCATGATTGTTGGATCGGGATGGACTGGGTCATTATTGTAAAAGAATGGATTTTTTTATTGGATCGGTGCACCAATTTTACTTTTCAAAAGCAACATTTTTATCCTTGAGATCAATTATGCACTCGGATCTCATCATTCACATCACTTACATACATTCATCAATCAACGGACTTCATTCAATAAACAACCCGGGAACACCCACGATAAGTTCAAGTCGTGACCTATTGGGAAGGTTTCTAGACTCTAAGCTTACTACGTGCAATGCATTTTCATCTAGCCACCCTTGCCCAAGCACACCTATATACCTTTCGATACGTGGTGACTTGGTTTGATATACCGTGTAGGTGATAATCTAAAACCTCAATTCACTTCTCTGAAGCCAAAAACAGCTAGTTTGATCTCCAGTTGAGAGGTGGCGCACAATGCTGAGTAAGGGCCCACTTAAATACCTCTCGTCTAGAATAGACGTAGTCTATCCCCCTCGTACAGTAGGGTACAGCGGGGCAAGATCTTGCTTAAGCACCTGTTTTGACCAAGAAGTGCAATTGATATACTTAGATTACCTTTTATACATACGGGTACGAGTCAAGAGTTGTAGCTTTCATAAATGGTTTGGCATCCCACGAGGGGACCGACCACGTACTAGTACTACGTTGGCAATCGGGACATATGACTGTGTGGCTTACAATAGGTCAAAGGCTCAGGTCGCTCCAGCCTGGGTGCATCAATATACTTCTCAGAATCACCTAATCAGACGGTATTAATGCCCCCAATTTGATATACCCTAAGGTACGTGACTGGAGTTGTGGGTTTCATGAATGACGTCGCATCTCCGAAGAGACCGGGCCACGCACTAGTGCCACGTTGGCTAAATGGGACGTGTAAGTGAGTAAAGCAGTAAACGTGCATGTGGTGTGTGCAAAACAGGGTGGGGAGTGCCCGGGGCCTTTTTCAAACAAATGGGCCCATGGGTCCAATCAAGCCAATCAAGAGAGGATATTAAATCATACAAGTGCAAGCAAACATCGATCAGGAACATACTCATATGGTTTAATTCAAGCTTTAAACGTGCACATCTCTAGCATTCATCAATTAGCAAATCAATTAATAAATAAGGGCCTATAATAATTAATTAGATCTAATCATCGCAATAGGCACAATTTTTATAATTTTTAAAGTCCAATCAATGATCACTTTTCGGTGATCCAAAATAAATCGAGATTTCAATAGGTGTTACATTGATGATAGAATGACAATGGTTGAGATGAGCTCACTCTCAAGAACATTAATTGTGCCAACATTAGATAAATTCAGATTTTCTTTGAATTAGGAAAATACAATCTGAACTTGCATCGATGACATCTGGCTGAGCATAGTTCGAGCAAACCCTCGGCGATAACTGAGCAAAATCCAAGATAACCCTTGGCGGCATCTGAGCAAAATCCAAGATAACCCTTGGCGGAAACTGAGCAAAATCCAAGATAACCCTTGGCGGAGACTGAGCAAAATCCAAGATAACCCTTGGAGGCAACTGAGCAAAATCCAAGATAACCCTTGGCGGAGACTGAGCAAAATCCAAGATAACCCTTGGCGGAAACTGAGCAAAATCCAAGATAACCCTTGGCGGAGACTGAGCAAAATCCAAGATAACCCTTGGCGGAGACTGAGCAAAATCCAAGATAACCTTTGGCGGCAACTGAGCAAAATCCAAGATAACCCTTGGCGGCAACTGAGCAAAATCCAAGATAACCCTTGGCGGAGACTGAGCAAAATCCAAGATAACCCTTGGCGGCAACTGAGCAAAATCCAAGATAACCCTTGGCGGAGACTGAGCAAAATCCAAGATAACCCTTGGCGAAAACTGAGCAAAATCCAAGATAACCCTTGGCGGCAACTGAGCAAAATCCAAGATAACCCTTGGCGGCATCTGAGCAAAACTTGCAGAGGAATGAATGAATTTTGGAGAAAACTGATTAGAATGAACCGGAGAACGAATAAATCTGGAAGATAATGAATCTGGAAGAGAAATTATTGATTCCAAGAATGATTGAATCTGGAAAAGAATCTGGAGAACGAAAGAATGTTATATCTCCTATGTGAGATCCAAAATGCTTTTGTTTGAACCTCAAGGATTTATCAAAAAGTTTTATGAATTTAAAACCTGAGTTTTTATTTCTTTTGAACCTCAAAAGTTTTTTCAAAAAACTATTATCAAGAGGGCAACCTTAAATTTGGGGTTCTCATTATCTTTTAGGATTAACATTGCTCAAAAACAAAATGCCTCTAGTTTGACAATGACCATGGCCTTGAAAATAATTGAACACATCATAAAAAAATGCCCCTAGTATAAAGGGAAAAAGTTACATTAACAAAAGAAAGAAAATGCCCCTTGTATGAAGGTTTGAAATAATTGATTACCACAAGCGCAATAAAGACTTAACTTTTAATTTTGATTAATTTTATTGAAGGTTTTGAGTCAGGCTCAAGAGTACAAAATTATTTCCTTTCGAGTTTCATCATAGAATTCACCCTTATCAACTTTGGTTCACTTAGGGAAGTAAACATTTTCAGATCGATCGTAGACAAGATACTTGTGGTTTCTGAGTCTATGCCGGGTTTAAGCTAAGTATTGAACTTGATTATTCGGACTTCTGATGTTTCAGCTCGGACCGCTCTCAGCTTGGGATTTTCTTCTGTTTTTCTTTGTTGCTCTAACTTTTGCCTAGATCGCCTTTTCAGGTTTTCAATCTAGCGAGCTTACTCTAGCTTTTGCCTAGATCGCCTTTTCAGGTTTTCGATCTAGCGAGCTTTTTTTTCTTCTTGGCTCTGATTGTTGCCAAAGTTGTCCTTTCAGATTTTCAACCTTGCGAGCTTGCCTTAATTTTTGCCTAAGTCGCCCTTTTCGGGTTTTCAACTTAGCAGGCTTCATCATTTTTTATCTTTTTTTTTTTTTGTCTCTGAACTTCTGGAGTTACTGCCTGATCATGCTTTGTTATCTTCCTTGACTTTTCGCACGGTACTTAGGAGGACTTTTATAGGTAGGCTTAGGACTGGGTATAAAAAAGAAAGGGATTTTGAGGCTCAAAAACCCAAATGCCTCTTGTGTGGCATTTCATTTAAATTTTTTTCTTGAATTTTCTTCCCCATTTTGGATGATATTTCTTTCTCTTTTGAATTTTTTTTTTTTTTTTTTTGATTTTTTGTGTGGGGAAATAGATTTTTTTTATTTTGATGTGGTCGGGCCTGAAGTAACTTCTTAGGTTGCCTACGTACCCTAGAATTTTAGGATCAGACCAAGACGTAGTTCGAAGCTTCCCTCCCCTAGGTCAGGTGATCGGGCTGAGAAAGAAAAAAGGCATCATTCATTTTTTTTTTTTTTTTTTTTTTTTTTTTTTGAAAAGGCTACAAAGGGTTGAGAAAAGATATGTTGAACAGGGTAACTGGGTAATATGAGGATTGATTCGGCCAAAGATGGCCTCCTTAAATGTAGTACCGCTTGATCTGGTCAAGGTTGGTTGGTTCTGGTAGTTCACCTCCATCATGATCTTGAAGTCTGACGACTTTTCCAGACAGTATTTCCTTAATGAATGAATTTCTCCAATTTAGACTTTCTCCTATAGTCGATGAGGAGTGTTTAATGAACTTTTTGTCAAATGCACGGGTGACTCTTCTTAGATAAGCTTGCACGTGGTACAAGGCTTTGACTCGTTTTCTTCGATCAAGTTTAATTCTTCATACTGCGGACGAACCCAATCTGTTTCTAACAAATGATTTTCCAACAAGATCCTGAGAGACGGAATTTCCATTTCAACTGGCAAGACTGCTTCCATGCCATACACTAAGGAGTAGAGAGTAGCTCCAATAGAGGATCAAATTAGGGTTCGATATGTCCACAGCGTGAATGATAATTTTTCTGACCAATCTCGATGTTATTGACTCATTTTCCTGATGATAGTCTTGATACTCTTACTAACTGCTTCAACCGTTCCATTGATCTGAGGACGATAGGAGGATGATTTGTGATTCCGGATCTTCAACTTTGAACACAGAGTAATGATTTATGCTTTGAAGTACGACCCATTATCAGAGATCAATTCAAAAGGTACCCCCATATCGACTGATAATATATGATTTGAAACTTAAGATGTAGTGAGGATAGCACTGATACATTTTTATAACATCTTCTTTGATTCCATTGATATAGACAAGTATCCATTCCATGTTAAACAACACCCAAGCTTGTACCTAGCATACCCTCATATGATCACACGAACAAGTCTTTTGAAATTTCTGAGTCAATTCATTATCCCCTCGTGTTCCTTTAGGGATAAGATGGTTTCTATTTGAATCTCTTTAGGAATTATTTTTTGTTTCGAGGTCAAAGACTTTTCCTTTCTCGATTAAAGGTTGAGCCTGACTCTTATCTTCTTGTTCAAAAACGAAATCTATCAAATTATTAGTTAATTCGTTAATGCGCTCGAGGTATTCAAAAATTTACTTTATCCGATCAATTTCAGATGGGACAACAGACACTTATAAACTCGATGAACTAACCTGACTCAATAGGAAATAGTAGATTCAATCAAAAGAAGACATGACCTTGCTGGAAAAAATGACTCAGGTTAACCCAAATGACTCATGAAAACTCAAGACAAGTACCCACACGAGTTTGATTAGGACTGAAGACTGAGATATTGCTTATAACCGATAGGATTGAAACACTATGATCTTCAAAGAACAACTGGATGATGTTTAGAAATTTTGAGGTCATTTCTGACCGTTGATTTGATATTGACGTTTACTCTAACTGACCGGATTTACAACCCTAGCTAGACGATGGACGATTGAGCTTAGATACAATGATAACCCTTAAACCTCTTTGAAGGTAAATTTAACAAATTTCAGTGTCACCCCCTTGATAACATTTTAAATGAACCCTGAGATTTTATTGAATTTTGTGCACCAATCCATTAAACAATTCATTAATGTAATGATTATTTAGAAGAAAAATAATCATGTTGCACTCTTGAAAATTATTGGAAAATAAAATTTTCACAAATCTGATTATTTTTTACAACATTTTTTGGTAGTTTTCCAAGGTCCATAAAAACTTTTCATGCAAAAATAGATCTTTTGCAAATTATTTTTCCGTCTTTTTCTTTTGAAAAATATTTTCTTCTGAAAAATATTTTTTCTCTGAAAAATAGTTTTTTATTTGGAAATCATTTTCTCTTGGAAAATCTTGTTCTTATGAAAAATATTTTTTGGAAAACGTTTTTTCTTAGAAATTTTTTTTTAGAGAATAAAACTTTTTCTGGAAAACACTTCTTTTGGAAAATATTTTTTTTTCTCGGAAATATTTTGCCTTTGTAAACTATTTTTCTTCTTTGAAAATTTGATTTCTATTTCGATTTAAATGGCCCGGTCCATCAGGACTATTGGATCGGGATGGACTAGGTCATTATTATAAAAGAATGGATTTTTTATTAGGTCGGTGCACCCATTTTGATTTTCAAAAATAATATTTTTGATCCTTGAGGACAATCATACACTCTGATCTCACCATTCACATCACTCACATACATTCATCAATCAACGGACTCCATTCAATAAACAACCCGGGAACACCCACGATAAGTTCGAGTCGTGACCTACTGGGAAGGTTTCTAGACTCTAAGCTTACTACGTGCAATGCATTTTCATTTAGCCACCCTTGCCCAAGCACACCTATATACCTTTCGATACGTGGTGACTTGGTTTGATATACCGTGTAGGTGATAATCTAAAACCTCAATTCACTTCTCTGAAGCCAAAAACAGCTAGTTTGATCTCCAGTTGAGAGGTGGCGCACAATGCAGAGCAAGGGCCCACTTAAATACCTCTCGTCTAGAATAGACGTAGTTTATCCCCCTCGTACAGTTGGGTACAGCGGGGCAAGATCTGCTTAGGCACCGGTTTTGACCAAGAAGTGCAACTGATATACTTAGATTATCTTTTATACCTACGGGTACGAGTCAAGAGTTGTAGCTTTCATAAATGGTTTGGCATCCCACGAGAGGACCGACCACGTACTAGTACTACATTGGCAATCGGGACATGTGACTGTGTGGCTCACAATAGGACAAAGGCTCAGGTCACCCCAGCATGGGTGCATCAATATGTCTCTCAGAATCACCTGATCAGACGGTATTGATGCCCCAGTTCGATATACCCTAAGGTACGTGACTGGAGTTGTAGGTTTCATGAATGACGTCGCATCTCCGAAGAGACCGGGCCACGCACTAGTGCCACGTTGGCTAAATGGGACGTGTAAGTGAGTAAAGCAGTAAACATGCATGTGGTGTGTGCGAAACAGGGTGGGGTGTGCCCGGGGCCTTTTCTAAACAAATGGGCCCATGTGCCCACTCAAATCATAACAACAAAGGTATTGAACTATACCTTAATCATATTGTTAAATTCAGAATTAAAATCATGGTAAATCAAATTATGGCATAGAATAATTGTTAGATCAAACATTGCAATATGCGCCAATTGATAATTTTAATGGTCCAATCAACAATTATTTTGGGTGATCCTAAAATAATTCCAAATTTCAAGAGATATCGAGAATGAAACAATGGTTAATGAGATGAGAAATTTCTTATTTTTTCCTAAAGGGAGAGAAATAAAAAAAAAGAAACTAGGGAAATCTATTGTTCTTTTTATTTTCTTTTATTTTCTTTTATTTTTTTATTTTATTATCATTTAAAAAAAAATTGAAAAAAAAAAAAGAAAAAAAAAAAACTCAATCCATTCTTTAACAACAACACAATGGTGCCACTAACTCTTCGAAGCTCACAAAAACTCTTCGTAGTCCAAATGAAGTGAAAAAAACTCTTAAGTGACTTTCAAAAACTTGCTTCGTATAAACCGGGAAAATGGGTCACTCCTCAACAAATCGTTCAAAAATTGCAATATTTGGCGGAATTTGATTTTAATTCAAAACTGTCGTTCAATATTTTCCGATTGATAAAAAGTCTGCAACAATAGAATAACAGATCAGAAAACGGCTTAATGCCATAGCAATATGTGATCGGTTCTTTGGAACCAATGGATGCTCAGCAGCCAATCCCAATGATGTGTTACCATCATTGTCGCTGTCTGTCACCTTAGACCAATCGATATTCGGCCGATCATGTTCTTCGTTATCCATAACCGAAGACAGCAAGAGAAACATAATAAATTCAGCAAAGTTTAATCAGAGAACAGAGAGAACAAGTAAGTTGCTGCCCCAACATCTCGTAGTCTCTCGAAAACTAATCTTAATCTCATCCTACTGCAATGAAAACTCTCCCCATAAATGGTCTCTTGATGTTCCGATTCTTTGTTTGAAAGAAAAAGCGAAAAAACGAGGTTCAACAACTCTCTACAGCGGTTCTTTCGTTCGAAATCGGAATTGGAAGCACCTCATCTTAAGAACGATCGATTGAAAACAAAAACAGCTACCAAAAACGATATGGAAAGAAACACGAACCAGATAACAGATCTGCCTGCCCCTTTGTTCATCGTTATTCGTTCGATTGAGGAGCAATACAATGGGAAAATACCCAAACAACTCTCTCATCGATCTTCACAAGCCGAGATATGGGCTGAGAACCCTTGGGAAGCCAACTTCCCTGCTCTCTGTTGAGGCCAACAGCACTAAACGGGAAGAAGACGACGAGATTAGAGTGGATTTGTGGAGAGGTCATCAATTTGACGCTCTACCACACTCCATGGGGGGAAATCGATCGAGTTGATCAGCGTTGACTGGGTTGGGAGACCAAAATCAATCGGTCTCTGCGTTGGTTTGGTTGGAGAAGATGAAGTGCGAAGAGAAAAACAAATACTTTAATTGTGGCACACCAGCACATTGTTATTAAAGGGGTGTAAAAAATAAAACTGAGACTATTATTCGCGGCACCCCAACTATATCAGCACACTGCTGACATGAATAAGAGAAAAACTCTACTTCTGTTTGCTGTCCATGGACAGCACACAAATTTTTTAAAAAAAAAAAAAAAAAAAACAAGTACCTCCATCAATCACACGACACACTTACTTAAAAACAAACGAGTAATCGATAGATACATCACTTCTAAAAAAAATGCTTAAAGCCAAATACTTAAACAAATAAATAAATAAAAACTTCAAAGTTCATTAATCACTACTCTATTCTCGATTAAATCTCTCGATCTCTTCAATTATTTAGGATTATTCTCAATAACCTTCGATTGAACCATGGAAAATAGTATGCCAAAAATAAATGAATACATAAATAAATACTCAAAGTTCACACAACTAATTAATAATCAAGCCCAACAAATAAATAAACTAAATTGAACTATAAAAAAAAGGTCATCTTGGCAATGTTCCCATACTTGGGGTTTTTCAAGTTTGATCCTCAATGTCCCCAGTGGAGTCGCCACTGAAAGCGCCCTCGATCCGCGGGGTGCGCGGATCCGCTTTTGACCCTTGAGGTTTGGGAGTCGCCACCTAGTTATTACGGTCTAGGAACCGATCAATGACTCTAAACGGATAAAAACTAATCTAAAACCAAAAAAACTGAATTCAGGGATCAAGTTACGGGGTTGGAAGGTGTTAGGCACCAACCCCGCCCGGCCAAAGCCGGTCTCTACTAAATTCCCAAGTAAATTACATTGCTAGAACCTAGATAAGAAAATAAATAAAAATAAAAGGTTTACCTTTCCGATGGCAAGGACTTGGTTCCCTCAGATCTGACAAAAGAGCTCCTTGTACCGTGCTCCCTTGCTTCGTTCTGTCTCCGGATTTGATTTCGGATCTCCGAGACAAGGTATCTTCTTATTTTTGAATCTGAACTCTTCAATTTCGTTGTGGATTTGGGGGTGTTTTTAGAACGCTTTTGGGTGTTTTCTAGACTAAAATTGAATGAGGGATGTTAACTAAGGAGTTGGGGCTCCAAAACTAGGGTTTATGGGGGGCTAGGGGAGCTTCTAGACCTACTTCTCTTAGGGTTTATAATTTGATACGAAAATAGGGTGTGAGCACCTCTATTTATAGATGTTTTTAGGGGTTGATTTGGATAGAGTTAGTGTTTAATTAGAGATCTTTTAATTAGAGTTGTGTTTTAGTTTGACTTGTTTTAGGTAGAATTATGTTTTAATTAGAATTGTTTTAGGTAGAATTATTTTTAAGTTAGAACTCTATTAGATAGAGTTATTAATCAATTATAATTCTATTATGACTTTTGGTCTTATTTGATTGACTTTTAATGTTTTGACTTTAGTCTTAATTGATTGACTTTTAATATTTTGACTTCAGTCTTGCTTAATTGACTTTAATTTTGACTTCAGTCTCACTTGATTGACTTTAATACCTTGACTTCAGTCTTGCTTGATTTACTTTTAATTTTTGGAGAACCCCCCTCTATTCTTTCTTTAATTCTTTGGACCCCCAAATGGAGGGGTCCTTAAAGAAATATCCCACGAACCCTCAACAATTTTGCCTGAGAGTCCGATTAATCGATTTTTTAGGTTCAACTTTTTAAATTAATTTCATTAATGTTTAAATTTAATTATTTAATATTTTATTTATTAATTTCGGAATTTTTTATCATGAAAATTGTGAAATTACCGTTTTACCCCCGGCGAGGACTTTTCACGTTTTAAGTCGGTTTTTAATGTTCTAGGATGTTTTAGAATCGGTTTTTCGTAAGGAATTCAATGGAAATATTAGTTTTTGTTATTTACGAAAATTTTATGTGAAATGATTGTGAATTTTATGAGGGGCATTTTCGTAATTTTGTCAAATTCTGTTAAAATTGGTGAAATGATCTATTTGGTTTTAATTTGTTATTTTATGTGTTCGAGAGAGTTTTCCTAAGCGTAACGTAGGCTCTAGGGTTGTTTTGATGTCAGGGGTATTTTGGTAATTTGATCAATTTTTAGTGATTTTTATCGTAAAGCTTCTTTTTGGTCTGCAAGATGATGATTTCTATGTTTCTGGGGTTGTGTTTTCCTAGCGTAGCGTGGTTTCTAAGGTTTTGTCAGTTCGAGATACCTCATCCGGATTTCTGAAACACATCTGGTAACAAAATAAAGCAACGGAATACACATCCATCATTGGGAATCCTTGCGATCGGGTTGACAAGTTGATTAATCAGGCGGATGCAAAAATGGGGTGTCTACACTTACCAAGAAAAAAGATAACATTTTTTACCCCGCCGTAACCTTTAAAAAATCAATAGCCTCTTCTTTTTAAACCACACCAACCAACCTCGGGAGGGAAGTCTAGATATGAACTACGTTTTGACTTAATCCCAAAAGAGAAAAGAAAAATTTTGGGTACATAGGCAACCTGAGAAGTTACTTCAGGCCCGGTCACGCAACAAAAATGTATTATTTTAAGCAAAGTATCATCTAAAAGGAAAATCCCCTATGGAAAGGTTCGAAAGAAAAAATGCTAAACTAGGGCATTAGAAAAAATCGAAAGAAAATAAAAGAATGCCAAACTAGGAGCATTAAAAAAAAGAATCAAAAGAATTTACAAAAAGGAAATGAATGCTATATTAGGGGCATTAGAGAAAAAAAGACTAAAGGCATTTTGGGAAAGTCGAGCCTTATACATTTTCTTTCTAAACCATGTCCTAAGCCCACCTATTAAGTCCTCTTGAGTGTTAATTGACTCGGTTAAGGTGTAGGGAATCAAGAAGTTGTCGAGTTGAATATTCAAGATCATCAAGAAGAAAAAGAAGCCTGCTAAGTTGAAAATTCGAAAGGACGACTTAGGTAAAAGTTAAGGCATAACCATAAAAAAGAAAGCTTGCTAGGTTGAAAACTTGAAAAAGCAACCTAGCCAAAAATCAAGGCATCCTTTAAATAAAAAGAACTAAACCCGCCAGGTTGAAAACCTAAAAAGATAACCTAGACAAAAATTATGGTACCAAAAAAAGGGAAGGAAAAATCCCACTGAGAAGAAAATTCAAAAGAAATTTGTCGAGTTGATTATTCAAGATCATCGAGAAAAAAGATAAGTCCGCCAAGCTGAAAATCCGAAAGGGCGACTTAGGCAAAAGTTATGGCATAATCATAAAAAAGGAAAGCCTACTAGGTTAAAAACCTGAAAAGGCAACTTAAGCAAAAATCAAGACATCTTCTAGAAAAAAAAAAAAAACAAAACCCGCTAGGTTGAAAACCTAAAAAAGCAACCTAGGTGTAAACACCCTAATTTGAATGAAACCCTTACTCGAAAGGGTCCAAAAACAATAATTTTTTAATAAACTTGGCCAACGGGCCTCGAAGGCCTGAATCATTAAAATGGGGTGTTTTTGTCAAAAATCAAAACTCTTAAGACCCCTGAGGGTCTAATGGGCTCACCAAAAGGACTCGGTATGCTCCCATCTATTCCGCTCCATTCAAAATACTGATTTTCCAACAAGATAGGCCAACGGGCCTCTAAGGCCCAAAACATTAAAAAGTGGTAGTTTTGATTGAATTGAGGCCCCTAAGACCACCCAATGGTCTAAGGGACCCACCAAAGGGATCGGACCCATCTTACGTTTTCCCAACCTTCACCGCTCCACGCTTGCATCCAAAAAATACCAAAAGCTTGATAAAATTCTCCAACGGGCCTAAAAGGCTCGATTCGCCAACACGTGACATTTTTATCATACCAATGATTGCAAAAATCTCAAAAAAAAAAATTAAAAAATTAAAAAATGTGAGACTTGGGATGCCTACCCCTCTCTACTCCCACCGTTTTGCCTCCGAATCCGTAAACACCCTAAGCCCATTCAAAGCCCTCAACTCTTTCCTAAATTAATTTCTCATCCTACCCCTAACCTAAAATTGATCTCATATCACCTAAATCCTAAAACCTACCCATTCTCAAAAATTCAATCCAAAACAAACCCTACCAAATTCAAAATAACATATAAACAATTCTCAAAACCCAAGCCCAACACTACAAAGTCTACAATGTTTCGCCCTTGAGCATTTGGGATCGCGTTCAAGGGACATATACAAGTGACAACTATTTTTACATTGCTCAGATGCCATCAATTTTATACGATCCAATGACATTTGGTGGTGTTGTAGAAAATATTGAAAAAATGGATAGTATCTGGATGATTACGTAAAAATAGTTGTTAGTTTTATATGTCCCTTGATCATATCCCTATATATACACGAACGGATGCCCGTGCCAAAGCTACAGTACGTGTATTTGTTTCTTACACCTTCAATATTGCTTCTCATTGAAAATTAAATTAAATTGATAAAATATCAAATTTAATTAAGTCGAACAATTGGATTAACCTTTTATAATTTTGGATATTAAAATGATATATTTTTTAATTTCATCAACCCTTTACGCCACAACTCAACATGTTAATTATGTATATTATGCATTAGTAATAATATATATAGTTTTCTCCAAAAAATCTTACGTACTTTTTAAGAGATCACAACAATGGGATTACCTGCTCAAAACTCGAGAAATTTACCCACTCAAAACTCCAATGAGTCAAGCTGACAACTTTTGGTTTACTAGAATTAAAATAAAAATATATTAAATTTATAACTATTAAGTAATAGTATTTAATAGTTTTAAAGAAAAGAATTGTCATTTTTTTCTACAAAAAATCAAAAGTTTGTTATCAAATTTATTTTATTACAAAACCCGATCAAATCTGGTTTGATATAGATTTTAAAACTCTGGTTTGGAGAGTAGAATGACCTTGAAATTCGATCTGAGTTGAGTCAACTCAGTAATCGAAGCCTTATCTAATGAAAAACACTTTAGAAATTTCTTAGTATAACCTTGTGGCATCCTAAAACATAATTTGATGTAACAGGGTTGTAGAGGAAAAAAATTTAAGAACTTTGAAAAAAAGAATCATAAACAATTTATTTTTCGCCATTGAATTTTTATTTTAAATTTGAGAATTATGTGGTTGTCCATTTTCAACACTATGATTAAGTCCAACTTTTTTTTTTTTTTATATTTTGAATCTGTTTTTTTTTTTTTTTAATGAAATATATAAGAATGTAATGTTCAAATGCCAATGTGATCATCCATGTAGACCCAATGATCCTTAATAAGATTTGAAACCTTACTAAGTTAGTCAGGCTAGCCTAACTTTTTATTGAATAGATTGAAACATTTGCATTGGTTCAACATTGAAGATTTTGTTAAGTAGATAAGTGAAAGATCACTTCCTTTTATGCTTCAAGTTGTTGTACCCCAAGCAAATATCACCACAACAGCTATCATCAACTAGGTGGGTATCAACTCTAGCGAAAAAATTCTCTTCATTAAACGAATAAATTACACCATGCCTAAAATAGAACTTAAATTTTGATTTTTTACTTCCATGGCTAAAGCAGTCTTGGAGCAATGGAAACCAGCCTTTTATGGGCATTTGGTGGTTTCAACACGCTTGAAGGTCTTTGATCATGACCTAAAAGTTTTCTTTAATAGGGGTGCACATTGGATCGGGCCAAACCGAGAATCGAACCAAACCAAGGCATTTCAGATTGGTTTGGTTCGGTTTTTTAGTTCATCGATTCGGTTCTGGTTTACAATTTTGAAAATTTGATTAATTTGGTTCAGTTTTTTATTTAGGAAACCCTAGAACTGAATCAAATTCATTATATATATAAATATTCTAATTTTTTTTATTTGTTATTGGATGTGTTCCCCAAGCTCGGATGAGATATTTCATGCAAATAAACTTTAGAAACCACACTAAGTTAATAAAATATAATTCAAAATATATAAATCATCATTTTGAGACAAAAAGAAGCTTTATAAGAAAAATCATCAAAAAATTATCAAATTATCAAAATAACCTTAACACCAGAACATCTCTCTAGAAGCTACGTTATGCTTAGGAAAACCCTTTTGAACACATAAAACAATAAATTAAAATCAAATAAACTATTTCGCCAATTTTCACAAAATTTAATAAAATTATCAAAATGCCCCTCATAGGAATCCACAATCATTTCACATCAAAAACTCATAAATGACACAAACCAATATTCTAATTAAATTCCTTACGAAAAATAGATTCTGAAATATTCCAAAACATTAAAAAAAAATCCCAACTCAAAAGTCTTCTTTGAGGGCAAAACAATAATTTTCAACCTTAAAATTTGAAGATAAAAAATGTGGACATGGGATTTTCAATATTTTTGAAACATCCCTCCACTTTAGGGTGTTTTGGAGTCGCCACCATTCAAATGCGAAATTGGGTGTGAATGGTCACCCGAATTTGTATTTTTTGAAAAACATGACATTTAGACATTTGATGACTCACGTATGGATAGATTACATTTGGTCCAACCTTGATTCAAGGTAAGGGGATCCATTTATGGAGTAGGGAAGGTGTTAGGCACCCTACTCCATCCATGTAATGTGGTAACCTCGGATTCGATCTTCTAAAATAAAAGAAAAGAAAATCGAAAAGAATTCGATGTGTGCCCTCAAGTGTGAGGGGCTTTAAATATTGGTTCAAACCATTGAGGGCACCCTTATGAGAAGGGGCCCTTTGGTGATTTAAACCGTAGTGGTGTGTGTGCAAATGTGTAAGAAATGGAAGAGTAGAAGAGGGAAGATGGAGGGGGTGTTCCTTTTTCAAACCCACCTTGACCTTGAGTTGACTTCCTTTGACTCTCCTTGATGAGTCTTCTTTTTCTCTTCTTGATTTGTTTGAGAGAGGTTAAGAGTTGAGAGTGATGAGATGAGTTGAGAATTAATGGTGGTTAGGGAGTAAAGTAAGAGTAGAGTTGAGGGTTGAATTGAGATGAGTTGTTTTTTTAAAAAGTATTTTTCTTAATTTTTCATTAGTTGTCATGAGGGGAGAATGGAGGGGATTTTATAGAGGTTGGAGAGGTATTTTAAGGATATAATAGGGTGATGGATTAGAATAAGGGATAATGACATGGGTTTGAGAGAAGAAGGGTATAAAATTTGAGATGGAAATAAGGGTAGTTTTGTAATGAGGAAAATGGGTTGTGTTTTAACCCAAATGGTTTGGATCTTACCCAAATCTATTTGGGCAGAGTGTTTGGTGGGGTGAGATGAGTGATGGTTGATGGGAGGAATGGTGGTGTAAGGGGGTTGTTTGGAGAATGACTGTTGAGATGGTTGAAAATGTAAGGTGTTAGATTTGGAGGGGATGGGTAGTGTAAGAGGTTGATTGGTTGGGTTTTGGGAGAATTGAAGGGATGATGACATATGGCAATTGGGGAGATGATGAGATTGGTTGATTGGTGATGGTGGTTGGTTGATTAGAGAGAGAGGTATGGGTGGTGATGGTGGGAGGTATGGGTTGAGGTGATTTTGTGGGAATGTTTTAAAGGAAAGTGATGGTTGAGGTGTGGAGGTTATGGGTTGTGATGTGGGGGTTAATGGTGTTAGAGGATGGATAATAGGTTAGGGTATGTAGGGTATGGATTGTGATGTTCGTGGTTGATAATGTTAGAGAAGGGGGAATAGGTTAGGTTAGGGTAGGATTATGGGTTGAATTAATTTTTGGAGGGAAGTGATGGAGTTGGTTGATTAGATGAGGGAGGTGGAAGGTTGTGATGACATGTGTCATCTTTTAGGTTTGAATTGGTGATTGGTTTGATGTGATGATGATGGGTTAGATTGGGTTTGGGTAGTGAATTGGGATTTGGGCTTTAGTAGTGGATTGGGTAGGGTTTTAGGTTTTAGGTTTTAAGTTGGGCTTAGGTAGGTAATTGGTTAGGGGATTGAATAGTAATGATAGTAGACTTGGGTTTAAGAAAAATGGTTGGGCTTGGGTAGTATAGTATTAGGTTGAGTTGATGTGGATTGGGGTAAGGATCCAATGGGCTTAAGGGATGGATTTGGGTTGGGTTGGGAAGTGTAGAATAAATATGGGTTTTGGGGCTTATATTGGGTTGAATTTAGGGATGAGGTGTTTGGGTCCATGGGCCACGTGAGTGGCATTGGACATTTATTAATGGAAGATGCATCTAGTTTTTGTAGGTTTGGGTTTTAGAGCCCATTCCAATTTTTCGATTTTTTTGGGGCATTTTCTTCGAGGGCTCGCTCAAATTTGGGTGTTTACAAAAAATTAATAATTAAAATATTAATTAACTTAAAATGAAATCTTAATAAATTAAATTAAAATTTTTGAACAAATAAATTCAATTAATAAAGCCCATGGACCAAATTTCAAGTGGTAGCCCATTTATTCAAGTAGAACCTACTTAATATTTAATAAAGAACCATCTACCAAGGCTCTTAAAGAATTCAAAATAATTTAAAAAAAAACCCTCCATTGAAGGGGAGGTTCTCCAAAATTTCAAAATTCTCATTTTACGTAAGTTAAAAAATAAAACTTAATTAAAATCTTATCTAAACCATTTAACAGATTAGTTAGAGATAGATCATATCTCTAAGAGACATAATCAAACCCTAATCTTATCAATAAAGCTCCTTAAAAAGGAGCTTCCACCATCTAATTTCGTAGTTCAAGAGAAACCCTAGAAAATCAAAGTAAAAAACTTTTCAAAACCTTACCATAACCCTAAATTTAGAGTCCCAAGTCAATACTTAATCCCCAAAGCCTAATTTTCAACCTAAAAAATATTTCAAAAAAGTCATAAATTTTTCAGATTTAGAAGAAAAAAGTTTCATCTCGAAGATCAAAAGTAGATCTAAAAATAAAGATAAGAAGATTCATACGAGGAATGCTTACTGCCAGTTTATAAGAGAACCATCGTCGTAATCACTAAGGTAAAAGAAAAAGGTAATTTCTTTATTTTTATTCTGAATTTAGGTAATTTTTTACAATGTAAATATTTGAGAAGAGTAGAGACCTACTTTCGTCGGGCGAGATTAGTGCCTAACACTTTCCAATCTCGTAACCTGATCCTCGTACCCATAATCTATTCGTAGTTTTGTGTTTCTTATCCATTTAGAGTAATTTTTTTGTTCATATATCATAAAACTAGGTGGCGACTCCCAAAAAAATAATCGAATCCGTACCTGCGGATCAAGGGCATTTTCAATTAGATTTTATATTTAGGAGGATTTATTTTATGAATCCTATTGTTCTTGTTAATTATTTTTTAACTAGAAATTATCATTTTAACTTAAGTTTTCATCATCTTATATCAATTAATAAAACCAAGATAAAACATATGCAGTTCAACGTTAGTTAAACAGCTCTAGCATTGAATTTTTTTTTATGAATTTATAAGTTAGTTTTAGCAATGGTTCAAAATTTATAATGTTTATTAACTATTTGTTGGA
Organism: Akebia trifoliata; assembly: GCF_017979445.1. Taxonomy (NCBI): domain Eukaryota; kingdom Viridiplantae; phylum Streptophyta; class Magnoliopsida; order Ranunculales; family Lardizabalaceae; genus Akebia; species Akebia trifoliata. The sequence continues at coordinate 19,416,897 of NC_141383.1, forward strand.
GAATTGTCATGAATTCAATTCGATTTCTTGACGATCTGTTAATGACTCGTTTGACCCAATTAATTGGTAATGTGTGTGGTTTTCTCCTCATTATCAAGGGTCCGAAGGCAAAACAACTATTTGACCTCGAAAATTTGGACGCATTTGGTTTGGGTTTTGAACTAATCCGTTTTTTATTCTTTGTATAACCCTAAGGATTTAAAGGGTATTTTAAGTATTCATTCTTAACATGTAAGAAAGAACTTCTAGAGAGAGAGTATGTGTGATAAGGGGTGTAACAGGGGACTAGGGTACCTGATGAACTTTGTAAATCTCGTTAAAGATAGTGGATTGATTATCATTCCCCATGGATGTAGGCATCTTGCCGAACCACATACATCGTGTCTTCTGTTTTTATTTTTTTCCTCTATTTTCATTTGCATTCAATTTTTTTTCATTGTTCGTTTTATTTACTGCATGCTTTCGCATAACACAATCTACTATTAATTCTTTTAGAAAAAGAGTTACAAAATATGAAGATTCGTCAGTGATATGCTCGGATGGATGATATTACAAAAATTAGATTTTTAAAGAGAATGAGGTTGGCTTATTCCAAAAATAAAATAGGCTAAAAAACGTTGGTTGTAGTCCCATAACTACAAAGACAACAAATGAACAAACTTATTGTCTGATTATGGCTCAAGCATATCTATCTTAGATGTCTATTTTATTTTTTAGTTATAACAATTATTTTTTCCATTGCTACACAATTATTTTACATAAACAAATAAATAATTAGGAAATTAACTAATAATAAACAACTCTCTTTTTGATATGTGCAACATGTTCTAAAGTGTTAGTAGCAAGCTGTAGTGGAAAAGAGAAAATTAACATGATGTTGGCATAGTGGCAACCTCCTAATTACATGCATGTACATTGTTGGAATATTCTAGTGAACATATGATGTTAGCATTAGGAGTAACTTATTCATTTGAGAATGGAGTTAAAAGAATCAAGTTTCATTAGTTGAATATTCCAACAACTAAGACAACACAATATTTATTATTCTAGAACAGTTTAAAGTACTTCCAGATTATAAAATTTTAAAGAAAAAAATCGAAAATTAAAATTTATAACATGTGGAAAGAGGGAACAATTTTGCATTTTTTCTCTAAATGAGATATGTCGCGTAATTCTTACGAAAAAAGTATCATTGATAAATTACCTTCGTTTCAAAATTTTCACTTAGAAGTATATTGGTGGAAATCTCTATAAACAATAGGAATCCCAACTTCAGAATCGGAATGGAAATAAGCAAGTCTTCTTGCAACTCCAAGTACACCTTAATCCCAATAATATCCATGCCGTCAAACAATAAATAACTTATGGTTCTCGCTGGGGCATTAACCCCATGGAAAATGCCTCCGTTGAAAATAACACCTACGTAAAGCACAAAAGAAGTAATAATTAATCAAGAACCTGCCAACAATGATCAACATTAAAATAAATAAAAAATAAAAACAAGACCAACAAATTCTTAAGACATGAAATTTTGTACTAACATGCACATTTAAAAAATTAATTTTACTAGCATAAGCCTTTATGTTAGGGAAAAAAATTGGATTCAAACAAGTGATGCGTTCCCAAGATCATGGTGCATTAATCTAACTAAAAGCACACCATGAAAAAAAGAAAATTAACATTCGGGATGGACAAAAAGATCAGATTAAGGACGAGATATCATCGATGCAAAAACCAATAAACTGACAAGAAGTTGCCCCGATTAATCTAATTAAAAAACCTTAAAAAATCTGAAATTTTAGAGAAAATTAACAAAATTCAAAAAAATCAAGTTGTATAAAGGAAAATAGAGAAAATACAAAACCTTAAGCTGAACAATCAACTGATTAAAAAATAGCACAGAGAATCTCTACAACTAATAAAGCCATGGATTTCTACCAATGTGTTGTTCCACACATATACATACTAGATAATTCAATTTGATGGCTTTGATCTTTATAGGAGTTTGGTTAGATGACTAGACGAGACATACATATACTTTTAATGAATGTGAAGTATGAATGTAAGGTGATAGCAGTGTGGAATTGAAATTAAGAGGAAAGCTAGATAGAGCAGGCTGGGCAGTGTTGTGAGTAGCAAGGAAGGGCTTGTTGCTATTTTGCAGTAGTCATCTATGAATAATGAAATGGCAAATTGTCTCTCTAAACAACTTGCTCCAAACGAAAAACAGGGAGCACAAAATGCTATTAGCAGATCTTACTAGTCATGAGTTAGCTAACAATCACTGACCTATCTCCCATATGATTGAATATAACAAATCCTTTTTTGTCCTCTTTTGTTTGGTCCTCACCTTTCCAATGGATTGCCACCTCTCTTTAGTTGGCTAACTCATGAAGCTATGTGGCTCTAACCACCTTCAGCTTGTTGTCATTCCTTTGCACTTACTCAAGCACACACATGTACCACCTTTCATTCCATTTGATACCTCCTACTATCAATACATTAAACAAAAAAAAATATTTTTGTTTCCATTTCATTGACTTTTCACACCCATCATACTACCAGCACCACATATACTACTACCTCCCTCATTATACATCCATTTGTGTCAAGCAATAGCAACAACCAAGCCACTGACCTTTCACTCATTTTTCTTAATGAGACGAATGTCGAATTCACCTCATTATGATTGTGATTGATGTGCATATGTGATTAACACATCAACCTTAAATATGTTTAGAAAAGATGCTAGTTCATGTAACTATAGAAACAATACATCAAGTAATATAAGAGATTATAGGCAGCTAAAACAACATATTTTTATAGAAATAAATATACATTAACCATGTAGAAACAATTAGTAATTTCACGCCAGAAATCTATAATTAAAGAGCTATAGGCATAAAACATTGGTTCAACCCCCTAAATATTTTAATCAAATGTGAATGTTACTTGTTTTTAAATACACATGGCACCATATCATTGGTTCATCACCTTAGCATATAAATTTTGAAATGGAAAATCTCTATTCTTCTTAGCATATCAAAGTACCAATTAACTGGTGAGGAAAGCAATATCAAATCACATTAAAATAAAAATATAGAAAGAATAGAAGTTGAAGTTACTTAAACCTATTCCTTACAACACTATGAAGGCTTATTATCAACTTCTCCTCCTCTAGAGTAAACTTCCCTCTTCTAAGCCATGGACCCCCCCACACCAACCCAAAAGAACATGTATAATAAGAGATAGAGAGAACATGATTTTAAATGGTTTTTTTTTTTTTTTTTTTGTATCTCTTTTTGTTTACGAATGATATAAAAATGGCTTAGAGAGGATGGTGAAAAGAATAGATGATCAATGACAAATCATCGGATGATTATCTAACATCCAAATAACTATATGGAAAATGAAACTTGATTTGTCCCAAGGATTTAAAATTGGGTTCAAATATGAACAAGTCAATTGATAATTAAAATCTAAGCATGTTTGACATCTTCTGAAAGTCCAACATATACTAGATCAACTTTCAATATATGAGCACATCATATTCGAATAAACTATCCAGAGATTGATTTGCATGAAAACTTGGCGTAAAATGAGTAGTTTTCACAGTCAATTAGAGACAATGTGCGAGTATCATCATAACACTTACATTATTCTCCAACACTAGTGTTACCCAAAACTATTAAAACCATAAGGAGCTGGGACGTGAAAAATCTACTAATCTTTCACTTTAATTGTGATAATTTAGTTTACAGATGATATAAGTTCTAGTACTACTTCTGGCTTACCACCCAAAGCCCAAGGATTATCCATTTCAACCATGGAATTGAATTTTTAAATATTTCTATAAAACATATAAGAAAAATATTTTTCATTTCTACGGAGACAAAAAAGAAATAGTACTAACATTTTTCATTTACATAATTTTTATAAAGTTTTCTTTTTTGGGAAACTAGGTATTTGGACCTTTTGAAATTGGATGAATCAAATATCTATAGAATAAGTCTTACTTTTAGAACTTTTTTGAGGGGAAAAAAATCAGTCTATTTCTTTCTCTTTGTAGGTATTTTGAGGATAAAATGAAAAAAATATATATTTTTCTTTCTTCTCTTTCACTAGAGAGATCAACAATATAGGAATGTTTTTTTTAGGTTAAATCCTAATGGAAGCATTAGAGCTTGATTAGGGTGTAAGATATGCTATATGGAATCTTAATTGACTGTAAATTTACATTGATTGACTGTTGTTATTTATTTGTAATTAAAAAAAAAAACCAACATTTGAATTTCTATTTTGATCTCATTTACCTAAATCATTCCCACTATGTTCTTCTTTATTATTGTTTCATCAGATTTTTGTTTTCTAAAATAAACCAGATTACTAATACATTATGAAGAATCCTAATGACTCAAATTAAAACTCTGTTTTCAAGTTAAAACCTACTTGTCATAGTTAATTTACTCTGCCAAACACTAGAAAATTCAACACTCCAATGCTTGATCATATTATCAAACCAACCCAAATCAGAACCAAGTCTTGTGGATCTCCCTCAATGATGGCAAGTAAACCACTTCTAAGAATCCTCCTCACAAGCAGATTCCACACACAACATTACCCAACAGTTCACATTAGACCTCACAATGAATCACTACCAAACCCTAGTGTTAGGTTTGAGCTTAGGGATGACATTTGAGGGAAGGGAAGAGTATCTCCAGTTGTAGAACTACAAGTAGGTTCGTATGCTATCAATCCAAATAAAAATACTTAACAATAAAAGCAATCAATTTGTTACTCATCTACTAATAGAATCATGTTAGATGCATTAGCGAAAACAACTAGATCAGGAACAAAAAATAGATCGAAAAATAAAAATTATAAAAAGTTTTATTACATTTTCCGTAAAAAGAAAATTATAAAATTGCAATTTGATATTAGGGTTTGGATTCAGCTCAAGATGATATGAAGAAAGTGGGAAACTTTATGAAACTTGATAATGAGATCGAAAAAAGATTTTTTCTGAGATTGAGATCAAGAGCAAAAGAAGATTGCTTGCTTTCTTTGTTAAAACAAGATCAAAAAAAGATTACCGTTAGGGTTTAGGGTACAAATCTTGAGGGAGTTACAAGGATTCTTTCTGGGAAAGTAACGATCGTTGTGTTAAGATTTTGATTTCTTAGAAAAAGTAAAAGATATGCAACCATGAGACCAAGTTTTGATTTCGAAACTTGCGAAAAAAATAGAAGAGACCGAGTTTTGATTCCATAAAAAAAACTAATATTAGAGAATGAGACGATTTAAGAGAATAAACTCCCACAATCAAAGAGTTAGGATTTGAGTGAGAGCTAAGAGAGAGAGAGAAGAATGGCTCTTCTTCCTTACTTCCAAAGTAATTCTAACAAATGTGGGAAGAGGAGAAGAGATCAATTAAAAAACACGATTTAAAAGCACCATATAGCGAGGGTCACATTCTTCTGTTGCTATAGATGGATATGACAACAGTTTAAATGTGACTGTCGCTGCAAGTCATTACTATAGAAGTAATTTCCTGTAGTGTTTCTACCAAGACCCAGCTGTGACCCACTTTATTATTTTTCTCTTACCCCTTCAAACTTATTCTTTTTTACTCTCTTCCTCTCTAATCCCTTCTTTTTTTTAATAATGTTCTTCTAATTTTACCATCTTTCCTCTTTTATCTTATCATCTATTAATATTTATTTAAAAATTCGTTTCTAGTATTATTATTTTTCCTCTTTTACAACCTCAAATTGTAGGCAAGGGCGAGTCTAGTAAACATAAATTTGTATCACGATTTCTTAAACTGAAAAACCCATTGAGTTGATAAATTTAAAACTCAATTCCCCGTCTCATCCATGCTAGGTAGTAGGTATCGAGTAAGGCGGTGTTTGTTTGAGCTATTTTTCAACACTTATTGCTGAAAAAAATTAAATTCAGCACTTTTGTCAAAATAGCGCGTTTGTTTATTCTATATTTTCAGCGCTTATTGCTGAAAATAAGTGAAAAAATTCAGCACTATTTTGATGCTGAAAAAAAGTACTGAAGCGATAAACACTTCGCTTTTTTCAACACGGACAAGTATGCCCTTTGTTTTTTTGAGCATGGAAATGTATGCCCTTATTCTTAAAATGATATTACCTCTTATATCTCATCGATAAGTATATAAACACCTCACAAATTAATAAACCCACACCATAGCTAAATTATTTTGTCTTTTATGGGTTAAAAGTTTTGGAATGAGTTGATTTTTGGTGAAGATGATCTCTACAATGAGGAGATCATCTTCACAAAAAATCAGCACATCTTGAAACTTCTAACCCTATTAAAACAAGTTCAAGAACCATAAATTGTCCCTTTTTTTTTTTTGAAAATTATTTTTGACGAGTTAGAAGTTTCAAAATAGACTGATTTTTGGTGATGATGATCTCTAGACCATATAGACCATCCTCACTAAAAATTTGCTCATTCCAAAAACTTTAACCTATATAAAATAAAATAAAAAATGGCTATAGTGTGGATTGCCCTTATTAATTCATAGGGTACTTTTATAATTACACATCCTTCATTTCCATCGAAAATTATTCATCCAAAATTAAATTCTTTTAAAGTTGATTTCAGTTACTTGTATGACATTATTATTTTTAATTTGAAATTTGTAGGCTTTTATAAATAGAAATTATTATTTATAAATTGAATATTTGAGTATTATTTATTATTTACAAATAAATTATATTTTAATTTTATAAGAAATAATATATTTTATTGTGTTTGATAATAAATAAGCATTTGAAACATGCAAACAATGTATAATATGATTGTAAGGGTAACAAAGACAATTTACCAGTTTCAGCAATGTGTAACAAACATGATTCAGCATCTAAATAAATAACTTTTTCAACACTTAAATTCAGCGCTTATAAGTTTCAGTATTTAAAGTTATTCAGCACTTATATTTTTCAATTTAACAAACAGCACCTAAGTCTCGGACGGACGAGTTTTTCAATACGTTTGAGATATCTCGTTCAAATAATGAGAAAAATGAATGTGGCGTTTTAAATCTCGTCCAAATATTGACTTGTGCGACCGTCTCGTCCATGCCGATTCGGACTATACGTCTCGGTCTGTCGAGTTTTGAAACCATTCGTAATAGATATAACTCGGATATATCTCGCTCAGAGTGACGATAAGATACGAAAACCTGAGACGGGTTGGCAATTGGCACCCTACCCGTTTCTCTTCCTCCTCTGCTCAGAACGAAACCCTAACCCTAACCCTAACCAGAGAATTTCTGCAACAGCCATGGCGGGAGACGAACCAGAAGTACGAAGAAAGCACAATCGATCTCCAGATGATGGAGCCGAAGAGGGATCGAAGCGTCGAAAGCACAGTCGTCATCGCAGCAGCCATCGCCATCATCGTCACCATCGCCATCGCAGCAGCAAACACCATGAATCCAAACACGAAGAAGAAGATCTCGCTCCTGATATTGTTGTCTTAAGCCCTAATTCTAGGTTCAATTATGATAAAGAAGAAGGAGAGATTCTTGAAGAAGAAGATTGCATTATTTCCAATAAAGATTTATTGAAGAAGAGAGTAGATTCTGATGTTGAGTCTGGTGAGATTAAACCTGATGAAGTTGCGGAAAAATTGGATAATCAGAATCCGGTGTGTTTCGCCCCTTTTATTGGTTTGACTTTCTCCTAACTTTTCGATTTTAATCTCTATTTAGTTTGCAAATTGTTTGATGATCTAGTCATGTTTTTGTTGATTTTACTGCAATTTAGCTATTCTTGCTTATTTGAATCCGAAGAGATTTCCAAAAAAACCTTTTTCCTCCTTTTAAGTCTCAATGCTTTATATTTCGAATAGTTTGCATATTGGTTTACTGGGTTTGTAAATTCTTAAGATCTGCTTACATATTTGTGGAATCAATGGGGAAGTACACTTAATCTGGTGATATTAATTTTACTTGTTTAGGAATTTATGGTTTTTTTTCCCTCTGTAGGTGGTTCACGATAATGGATACACCTTTTCTGGTAAAGCTGCAGAAGAGATCGAGCTTAATCTTAGTTTAGTGCCAAAAGATGATGATGGTATAGTGGAGAACTCAGTCGTGGATTCGAGAGACAAAACTGACGATGCGTTTCATGAAAATTCTGATGGGAAGGATGTTAAGAAGATGTATGATGAGGCCGAAGCCGAAGCCAACGTTGCAAGAAATTCTACTGGAACCTTATTCTCAGGTGACAAAGAAGATGGTTTAGGAGAATTTGATGTATTTAGTGCTGAATCAGAATCAGTCAAGTATAGGGAAAAGGAGAGGTGGCATGGTGACTCATCTCACAGAGATAGAACACCAAGTCATGCCAATGGGGACGTTGGCCACAAATCTCGAGAATTGGGTATGAGGACTCAAAGATATGAGTCCCCTCAGAAAGAAACTGAAACAGAAAAGCGTGAAGTAGGCATTTTGAGAAGGCATGATAGGTCGAGATCTCCGTCAACTAAAGAAGATCTTGACCCAAGAAAGCAAAGGAAGTTAGATAGACATGGGGTTAAAACTGATCGATCTAGGGATGTTGAAGAAGGCAATTCAGTGAGACATGAGTCAAGGAGAGCTTTGGAATCCTTGGACATGGAAAAAAGCAGTTTAAAGAATTGGAACAAATCAGTGTCTCCTGAAAGTATGGAGGCACATATCAGGAACAGATCAAGGTCGCGTGATCATGCCAGGGAGAGAAGATCTCGATCTCGAAGTGATTACCAAGACGGAAAAGTTCATTATCATGAATGGGATGTCAAGTCCGATTCACGAGAGAAGGCTCGAAATGAGTCTGATCGTCAACGAGTGGTAAGACAAAGTAGGGAGGGCCGACATGGTAGTAGAGACTCAGTTAGGGATAGGGATAGAGAACGAGAACGAGAACGTAGTAGTAGTTATAGCAGACACAATCCACGTGAGGAAAGGCATGGTAGTCGGGACATTAGAGAGAGGGAGAGGGATAGAGAAAGAGAGAGAAACAGGGATAGGGACAGAGATAGAGATAGAGATAGAGATAGGGAAAGGGGGGATAGGAATAGGGATAGTTACAGGGATTATGGGCGAGCAAAACATGAAGCGGAACATCACCGGGACAGAAGATCGAAAGATCCAGCAAAAGAACACAGTTTTGCAAATGATAATCTTGAAATGGGTCGAGAGAAACTAAAAAGGTACTTATGAAGGATGATTTCGATTTACTTGCAAACTTTTATCACGGTTGCTTGTTTTGAATTTATATTCATTTTTTTTTTAATGTTTGTTTTCAGAGATGAAGATGAACAAGAAGACTACGAAGAAAGGGTTGCACTGAAACTTGCTGAGCAGGAAGAGGAGGATATTGACAGGATTAAGGAGGAGAGCAGAAAACGAAGGGAGGCCATCCTAGCAAAATATAAACAACAACAGCTTCAGAAACATGATGAACCTCGTTCTGAAGATCTAGGAAAAGGTATATTTAAATTATTTTAAGTTTGTTTGTGCCATCTTTTTTATTTTTACACACATTATTTAATTTTGGGCTTGTGCCTTTTCTTGCAATCAGAGGAGAAAGGTTCTGTCACTGTTGACAAGCCAATCGAGCAGTCTTCTACAAAAGATGATTCCAATACGATTCCTGATGGTCTTGAGAGTAGGAATGATGGTTCAGATGTTGATGTTGCCGACCCCTTGTTTTCAGTGAGGAAATCACCTACACAAAATGGATCTCCAGTTTTTGAGAGGACTTCAGGTGTTGGGGGACTTGGTGATGGTTCTCCAAAGGTTAGAAAATCATCTCTCATTTTTTTTTCATATAGTTTACCTTATATTGTTGAGACTAGATCTAATTACTTAAGATAATTCAGAGCCTTTGATTTTACATATGCCTTTTTGATCTATTTTGTGCAGAGCGAGAGATCAACAGATATGTTCTGTGATGACATTTTTGGAGAATCACCTGCTGGAGTTCGTAAAATGGTAAATTTTTGTGATTATGCATACTTATCTTATCTTTCCCATTCAATTGAAGATTCTCTTGTATTTTTTCACTTTCAGATGGTTGTGATCTGACATGTGGAATGAGTTCAACTTTTTTTTATTTTTACATTGTCATGATCATCAACATCAGGATCTATGTCTCATCCCAAGTGTAGGGTATGAACTTGAATCCTATTTCACCAATGAATATGTGCATAGACTAATTCCTTCATATGTTTATCTGGTTATTCCTTTTGACTTCTTCCCCACTCTATTTCTTTAATTTGAGATTTTCTTGTGCCATCAGCTTTCACACGAATCCTTGCAAATTATCTTTTTTATTCTACCTCTCTTATCACTAATCCCCGGTACCAAAAACCCTGTTCCATTTGTCTTCCTTGTTAATAGAGGATCGTGTTTGCTGAAGTTTCTATCCTCTCTCTGGTCAGATTTCGAAGGGATTATGGAAGTAGTTAAATTGCACTGGCTCCACTGGGATCAATCATTTTCTACCATCCATATCCCTAGTATTCCTCTGAATGGGATTTTCAACTCCACATTACTAACATTAAAAAAAAAAAAAAACTCATTATTGCTAAAACGTTGTGATTCTGGTTGTTTTGTATTGGAAATTTTCCGTATATCTGTAACAGTGAAGTCTTACAATTTTCTCAAAAACTTTCGAAATGACATTCACTAATCTGTTGCAGTTTTGCTCACTTCCATTCTTATTGCAGGGGAAAGGGGACGATGGTTTACAAGTTGAAAGGAGTGGCCTTAATGACAATTGGGATGATGCGGAGGGGTACTATAGTAAGTCTTTGATAGATTTCTTACTGAGCACCTATTTATTTTATTCTGGATGAACTTTGCCTTACTTCATTCATTATATCAGATTGGTTCTTTAACATATTCTAATTATTTGATAGATACATTTTTTCCCCTTGCTTTCAGTAATCACATTCTTTACATGTAGGCTATCGATTCGGGGAAGTACTTGATGGTAGATATGAAGTTATTGCAGCTCATGGGAAAGGTGTTTTTTCAACTGTAGTTCGTGCAAGGGATCTCAAGCCTGGGAAGGGGGATCCTGAAGAAGTAGCCATAAAAATCATTCGCAATAATGACACCATGTGAGTCAACAAGGTTCTTTTCTTCTAGGATCCTCTATTTTCCCGATATAGCTTGAATTTTACCTTTTCTGATCATCTAACAAATAACTGTTGATTCCACTTCAATAACAAAGGTACAAGGCAGGTTTGGAAGAGCTGGTCATATTAAAGAAGCTAGTTGGTGCAGATCCAGAGGACAGACGCCACTGTGTTCGTTTTCTCTCTACTTTCAAGTACCGGAATCATCTTTGTTTAGTTTTTGAATCTCTTCATATGAATCTTCGTGAGGTTCTAAAGAAGTTTGGTCGTAATATTGGCCTCAAACTTACTGCTGTGAGGGCATATGCAAAGCAGCTTTTTATTGCGTTGAAGCATCTAAGAAATTGTGGCGTTCTGCACTGTGATATTAAGCCGGATAATATGCTGGTAGGCATTCAGTAGCCTTTCATGGTTAAATTTATTCTCTGTTTGCTGCTTCATTCGAACACTAGATTTATCACATCTTTCTATGCTGGAATAGGTTCTTGTTGTGCCTCATTATTTATGATCTTTGTATCATAATCTTGTTTTTTTAATTGTGTTCATTTAACATGTATATTGACTTCTGATCACCTCATATTGTTTTTTTTTTTTTTTTTTTTGATAAGTAATCACCTCGTATTGTTGGTTCAGGTTAATGAAGCGAAAAATGTGCTAAAACTTTGTGATTTTGGTAATGCAATGTTTGCTGGGAAAAACGAGGTCACACCATACCTGGTGAGCCGCTTTTATCGTGCCCCTGAAATAAGTAAGCCCCATGATTGCCTCACTTCATGTATTTGGAAATATTTTTGTTGGATTTGGATTGATTCTCATTGATTGGACTTCAAAGAAAGGTCTTCATGTTGGACCATATTTTCTATTGACTTGTTTCTTTCTGCTGCAGTACTTGGTTTGACATATGATCATCCTTTGGATATTTGGTCTGTTGGTTGCTGTTTATACGAGCTTTATTCGGGCAAGGTCCTTTTTCCAGGTCCATCAAACAATGACATGCTCCGCCTCCATATGGAATTAAAGGGTCCCTTTCCCAAGAAGATGCTTCGGAAGGTTGGTTTTCTTTTCAATTTTTTTTTAAAATTCTTTTTTGGAGCTTGGGCTTCTCATGGATTGCATGGATTGCAAAGTCATGATTGTCTTCATTATTAGTGGGGTAAATTACACTTTCACCCACTATGGTTTGGCATAATTCTATGTTAACCCCCTAACGTTTTGACAATTGCATTTACCTCCCCTACAGTTATCTAACAGGTTCATTTACCCCCATTCGTCTACTAATCGTCAATGAAACAGTTAAAAAATGATTTTGACATTTTATAAAGACCATTTTTCCCTTCTTAAAATGTTATTCTTTTTTATAAACAAAAATATCGCAGTGAAAAATTGGTTTACTTGTGAATCCTTTGATGAGTTATAATAAAAAAATGATAAAATGAGAGGGTAAAATTGTAATATAACATCTGCATTTTAACACCGTGTGTGAAAGGGGAGGTAAGTGCAATTATCAAAATGTTAGGGGGTCAACATGGAATTATGCAATACCACAGGGGGTCAAGGTGTAATTTACCTTTGTTTTACTTGTGGCCACTCCTGCTTCTAATCCAGTAAATGCTATTATCATGTCATGTTTACATCCTATCATGTTCGTTGCTCATTTTATTTTATTTTTCTCATCTTGCTCTTATTTCAGGGAGCATTTACCGAACAGCATTTTGATCAGGATTTAAATTTTCATGCCACAGAAGAGGATCCAGTTACAAAGAAGGTGAACATTTTTCAACATTCTATTTATCGATTCTATGTAGACAAGTTCACTTTGCCTATAAAAAAAATGTAGATAAGTTCACTTCTAGTTGTTGGAAAATGTATGTGCATGTTGATTCATGTAAATACATGTTAAGTTGATCTAGCCTTCTATTCTGCTTTTGTAGCCCATCAAGAGGTTGCTTCTCAATATTAAGCCAAAAGATATTGGTACCATAGTTTCAAGCTCCCCTGGTGAGGATCCCAAGATGCTCGCCAATTTCAAAGATCTTCTAGAAAAAATATTCGTGTTGGATCCAGAGAAGAGGATGACTGTATCTCAAGCATTGAACCATCCATTCATCACGGGCAAGTGAACAAAGATGCTGATTTTCTGACTCCAGAAATGGAGTTGAGCTAGATACATGTACATTATGATCTAATTTATATTCAATTTCTAATCATTGGGCATTTATCTGTCTTTATCTTCGCTGCACTGGCCCAAGATCACTGGATACAGAGTTATTGGCTTGGATGAAGTGCGAAAAAGATGATGTTTGATTTGGAGAACTCCTACTTGGCGGTTCTTTCAGTGGAATGTGTTCTGTTTCTATTGTAAGACAACTCGCCAGAGGCGTTTTTATCTCTTGTAATCATTCTTGATAATGGGTTTTGTGAAGATTTATAACTTTTATTCTCCCTATGGAATTTCATTTGCTTAAAGTTTTAATATGAAAATTGACTAAAATATTAGAGTTCAACTCTCTTGGAGGCTGTGAAATAGTAATTGTTGCTTGTGAACTTTGAAAAAGACAGTTAGGTGGAGTATTATGTCATTTTTATGTGTGATGCTTATGCCTCGTCACTTTGTTTCTTCATTTCATAATTTCTTCTATGTCCATGTTGTCTTTTCTGTTATCCAAATTGGTTTGACCTTAGAGAATCTAATTCAATCTTTCATTCAGGGTTTCTTCCAGTGCTATGAGGCAACCATTTCGGTGCTTTAGATGCTTAGAAGGCGATCAAAAGAAGGTACCCTGGTGTGTTTATTGGGCAGCTTTCTATGTCACCCTTGAAACTATATGACAATCTTAACTACAAAACTGTAGTTTCCAACTATCTTTAAAATTAATTGCAAGTAGCTTATGAATTAAAATGATCTGGTCTATTAAATCTATGGGCAGCTGAACTTTTTTGCTTCTGCTTTGGCATTGCTTTGTTTTCTGATTTATAAGATTGTTAGATAAAACCATAGAAAAACAAGTTGTGAAGGGAATTTCGGAAATGTTTCATATTACTGTAAATAGATAACACATTTAAATAAAAATATTAATGTTGAAAAAATCTCCGAGAAAGCTTTCTAACATTACTATTTTTTTAAATTAAAAACCAACTTACGGATTACAATTTATGGTATTTTGAAAATCCAAACAAAAACAAACTGCTTTTTAATTTGTGTGTGTGGGTGTTTTGGGGGGGGGGGGGGGGGGTTGAAAGGAGAGTCCTTAGGAACAGGAATGTTTTGGTAAGCATGCCGCTTCTACTCCGGAATCCCACTCTTTTTTTTTTTAATGATTCACTCCTGCTTTTTCTTCTGGTCATAAAATGGTTCAATCTTTAGTTCTTGTACGGCACTCTTTCTTCCAACAAGACCTATTTCCTAGGGCCTCCGCTACTGTGAATCCTTGCAACCCTCTATAATCCATAGCATGGTTGATGGAGGGCATGATGCTAGGGTCTATTCTATGCATGATCATCCATTGTATTTTGTTTCTGCTCAAGTATGAGGATTTCAATGTTGGTATCAGATAGTTCTAACCGTTGGGAATCTTTTATTTCCCAAGGGATTATGGATTTGGCTATCCCACCATATCTCCAAGTGTTCATTGTATTAGGGACAATAGAGACTAGGGTAAAGGGTAAGTCCGTTGAGAGTGGGGTATCATCTTTGATTACAAGAGGAGGGGGTTTGTAGAATAACTGTCAAGTCTTTGGAGATGCCTTATTTTGGCTAAGTACGGCTACAACTTTGGTTGGGATTGTGGCAAGATTTGTTCTCCTTATTAGTGTGGTGTGTGGAGGGTTATATTGAAAGTGAGCTTAGATTTTCAGGAAAAAAATGTATTTTCTTTGTGGTTGGAAAGCGGATATGGTTAGGTTTTGGTCGGGTAGTTGTCATGAGATTCTGTTATTAGAGAGGATTCTTCTATGGTTGTCTCTATTTCTCTTTCTTCCTGGAAAAGTTATCCTATCCAAGATATTATGATTTGGGATGAGAACTTATTATGGAGCTTTAGTTTTAGTAGAAAATTAAATGATTGATGGATTGACCTAATGTTCCATAATAAGTTCCCTTATTTGATTTTCCTTGGATGGTCACCTCGACCTCCTAGTTGCCTCTTGTACATTTTCCTTTATTTTCCTAATATGTTTCAATATATATGTGAAAAAAAAAATGGTTTGGTGTATGGGAGCATCTTTTGAAATTGACCCAACTTTGTGATCTTGTTTTTGTACGGGAGCATCCTTTTATTTAACATAAAAAATAAATAAATAGTATGTATTTTTAAAACTCCACTGAAGCTGTGGTTATAAAATGTCTCCGTCCTGACATGTATTTGGTACACTGCATTATATTAACTACTAAGAAATACTTTCTTTTTATTTACTGTGCTCTTTTTTATCAAATTTTATTACGTCTGATCCTCGCTTTGGTGGTTCTGGGCCAAGGCTTTGCACTGGAGATGGATGGTTGCAGCCCTCGCAGTGAAAGTTTTTTCTTGGTGAGTTATCCCGTTCATCTAACTTCGATTTCATTTTTATCAATGCATAATTTTTTTTACTTTCAGTTCATTTTCAGCGTTCTCTACTTATATTAAAGAGCAATATATTCTTTCTTCAAAATGTGGATATTTATTAACGACTCGTTTCTCTTTTCTTTTTCTTTTTTTCATTTTCTTCTCTAGGTTTTAGTTGCCAACTTGTTGGAGACCCTGTAAGTACTCTCTCACCTTTGAACTTATTAATAATTGGCCATCTTTCCCCTTGCAATTCAGTCATAGCTACTATGTTATATTCCATAGGTCTAGGTTACAATACTCTTACAGCCATATTTTCCTATTGTTGTGTTTGCAAAGTTTGGCATGGAATTGCTCCATTTGGTCCTTTGATTTTAAAAAAATATGGCTTCACGGAGTTGTTTCGTTCCGGTAAATTTTTATTTTTTTCCGAATTTCATCATAGATCTGCTGCTTTCTATGTGTTATTTTAATATTTGTGGAGTACTGATGGGACATGATAAGTAGCACTGTTTTGATAGGGTTACAAGTCCTTGACTTTATGAGCTGACGAAGTTGATGCCTTCACATGATAAAAGTCTCCTTGACCCTCTTAATTCTTATTCACCTTACCTATGTTACCTGGATACTTCAAAATGTGGATACCATGTCAATGGTTTACACAAATCTACGAGTAAGAATAATTATCCTCTTTTTAGTCGCCCTCTTCTATCCCCTCAGCTTTTGAAAATTGCTGCCCAACTGCACCGCAGCCAAGGGTGCTCTCCACCTCTTTCTTTATCGGTTGCTACTTCCAACATTCTTTATCTGCAGACATATATTATGAGTCTATGGATCGGCGAGAGAAGTTTCAAAAGAGGCTAATTTTTTTATGAAGATGATCCTCTCACTGTAAAATTTAGACACGCGAACCCTCTCAAACCCAACATGCTGAGGAGCACATACAGTTTATTCAATACGTTTGGATTTGATACTTACATATCTTAGGTTAAATCTACAACCTTAGAATGACTTGTCCATACCATGGAAACTAATCTCGCAAAATATCAGTTTATTATATCATTCCTAACCACGTGAAAAAGGTAATTGTCATTGAAGCCTTATCCCATTTGGGTTCAGCTCAATGAATCTTGTTCTTCAATTCAATTTCTGTCCAGAGCCACATCATTCCTATCCATGTGAAAAGGTAAGGATGAAAAATCCATCACACCCACCTCTACATGCACGTACGTGCCCATGTGCTCACACATAACATCCATATAAAAGATGATAATGAATAAAAGCAATTATTTTTGAATGAATTCAAATTTTCTTTTTGGAATTAATTAGGAGTTTATTTGGTAAGCTCAGTCAATATTTTTCCAACACATGAGACGACATTGTGTATGGTACAAAAAATTCTTTAAAATTGGAGTGTCCTTTTTTTGCATTGATCAGAATAAGGAACTAAATTGTCACTTGGCAGGAGTCTACTGAATGATTAATAGGAATTTATTTTGGGCAGGAATGATATCCCTGACCATGTTGATCAAATGATGCTGGCAACCAGCATGATCTAGATCTAAAACTTGGTCAACCAATAGAAATATGGTTAATGCCTAAATAGTTTAGAAAAGAGACAGATTTTCTTGTGAGAAAGACTTTTTTAACAGTTAGCTCCCAAGTATATCACACGTCAAAGTTGCTCATTGTCATGCCACACCCTACAATAAGAAGAGTAAGACGAGTAGTTGACATATTACGGAAAGGAAAGTTCATTGAAAGTTTTCTATAGACCCTAGTACTAAATCATACATGCGCTGGATAGCGCCAAAAAGAACCAAATTACATGTTGAGCAGGGTGGCTTTTGTTCTCTTTTGTATTTTATTTTTTGGGAATTTGGTTAATGTTTCTTTTATTTTATTTTATTTATTTATTTACTTTTTGATAAGTAAAGGGTTAGTGGTTAGCAAGGGAAAAGGTGGGTTCAAGGGGATTGGAACCTAGGACATGGGAACAACACTCCATATGTCTTATCAACTTATCTAAGTTTGCATTTCCAGCTCCTCTTTCATTTTGTTATGCATTTAGACTAGTTTTACCCTGTCGGAAAGGACTATTGTTAACAGGTTAATGCCCGAATTTATTTGGATGGGAAATGGTAATGCTAAACAAGTCGGTTGGATGTTGTTGGCAACCAATTCTAGTATGATATTGTGCTGAAACTTGGTCAACTAAAAGAAATATGATTATACCTAAATGGTTTAGAAATAATCTTCTATACACCAATCAAATAGATTTGGATGAGTGTACTTTTTTTGGGCCTGAGCTCGATATGTAGATGGGTGAGCCTGGGCTTGGAGTTTGGAAGTCTGACCCGAATCTGGCCCCCCTCCCTTCCTGTTACAAAAAACCCTTGATTTGTGTGCATAAAACCATTCATCTTAAAAGCTCTTCAACCTCTAATGGTAAATTATTTGTAATGAACTAACCTTAGCTTCATTCCATAATTTGCAACTCGCCTTAATCTCTTGTATAAACTTTTGATTTTTCTATCCCAAATCCGTTCATCATCTGCTTACAAATCAAAATTTTAAAGGTTTGAAGGTTAACGTAGATAGAATGTTGTTACATGTACATCCCGGATGTAGAGTACAGAATTTTAAGTATTTTTTTTAATTAAAAAAACACTAAATTTTCACTGTTGGATTTGAATTTTAAATTTGGGAGTTCATTGATCGTCCATTTTCAAAGCCATTGATCAGGTCAAGTAAAGTTGTTCTTTTGATTTTCTTTTAAATATAATCTAGACCAAGAACTTTAGAGGAATGAAGTGTTATTTGGCTAACTTGGCAGTCCATGTGGGTCCAAAGTTATTGGGTCTTACTCTCACTCCTTTTGAACCTTCAATTTGTATTCATAATTTAATTTAATTTTTTAATTTTATATTTCATAGTTTTTCCACTCATTCATCACTTTTATGAACTTGCTATTTCTTGATTCCCAACATTTAGCTTCATAAAACATAACAAATGGCATCTTGTTAGCTTGATTTATCTTAGAAGTACCGATCAAAATTTTTTTTTTGTCTTAGAAGTAACTGAATGAAATTAGATCCTACTTGGATTTATTGATTGCAAGTGTTACTTGCTTCTCTCCATAAGAATCAGCAGTCATATTTATGGGTACAATTTGTTATGTTACTATGATTGTTTTGGATTATTAGATGTCACATATGGGTAGCTGGGAACACATATTTTCAATTAGGAACTCAAGACTCTTGAATGTGTATGTTTGTGATATTCGACATTGTAGTCAAGGTGTTTTTTGGGTATCTACCGGTCATGGTCCACCTCTTTCATCTCCAGTTTTAATCTTCTAAAAGTATATTTTGAACAAAATTAATACATTTTGAAAATTCTTTCTTTGATAATTCTGTCTCTGGTACTTAACTTCTACTAGAACTGGATTAATTGTCACTACAAATAGTAACAATTTCTTGTAGAAATACTTGGAATGTGGTAACAAAAGCTTGATAGTGCTCTTTTCTTGTCAAGTTGTCTTTAAATGGTTCTGAAACCTTTGATACTGTCTGATACCAAGAAAATGAATGTTGAGATATGTCTGGGATATTTCCCTTTTTCATAGACTTCTGATTGGGTTCATAAAAATGAGTGCAACTGCTTACTCAAGAAAGTTGCTACTTGCTTCAGATCAGCTAAACAAGGGGATAAGATGTTGTATGTGTGTGTTCTTGAAGGATTTTAGAATGTCGAGTATTGGATTTTTTTTACGGTTGGGGGGAGAGAAAGAATAGTGGATTTCCAAAGATCTGAGTACGTTCTTTTTATTGGTTTGAAGTTGGTGGCTGTGTCAGTTGGTTTCCATATGGGACTCTTGCCAGCCTCTTATCCAGGGCTTCCTTTGAAGGTGACTTACAAGGGAGTAGGGATCCTGCGATTGAGACAGTGGGGAGGAGGCTCATCTCTTGGAAGGCTAAGTACTAGTCTGAAGGTGGGAAGTAGAACTTTGATTAAAAGTACTCTAGCCAACATCCCAAATTATTTCTTGTCCCTGTTCTCATTGCTAAGAAGCGTGGAGGGCAGATTAGATAAGTTTGTATCGTGATTTTTTCTGGCATGACAAGGATGGGAAGCTCAAGTTTCACATGGTGTGTTGGCCTAAGATTTTTCCCTCTACGAGTCATCGTAGGTGGGGGCTTGGAAGATTTTGGTTGATAAATTCAGCTTTGTTGGGTAAATGGCTATGGAGCTTTGGCGATAAGGATCAAAGTCTTTGGAGAAAGATTATAGTAAAAGTTTGGTATCTAGGAGTTGGGGTGGGAGAGTGGGGCAGCTACGGCTTGTGGCCTTTGGAAGGGGATTTTGAAGAGACTTCTGGTGTTTCTTAAGAGAGTTAAATTCAAGGTAGGGAATGGGCATGGAGTTCGGTTTTGGGAGGATAGGTGGTGTGGGGACATCTCTTTCAAGGATCAGTTTCATGATCTTTTTGAATTGTCTTGCTAGAAGGGACAAGTTATCTCTGCTTTCTTGAACACGGAAGGGATTGGGTCTTTGGATTCAGAGCACCTTTTAATGACTTGGAGATGGCTAGCATGAGCAGATTGATTCGGGGGATTGAGGCTACCACTTTCCACTCAGAGACAACAGACTGGTGAATTTGGGAAGGATCTAAGAACGGTCAATTTACGGTTCCCTCTATATATATGGCTAGTTTCTCAGATTCTGGTCAGTCTATCTACAATTCTCTTGTTGGGGTCGGAATGTTCCTTCAAAGATGTCAGTTTTCGTTTGGGCAGCTTCTTTGGGAAGGTCACCAACCTTGGGATCAGATTATTAGAAGATGATTTCCTTCTCCTAACTTTTATTGTTTGTGTAGAAAGGACAAGGAAACGTCGGATCACATTCTATTACACTACTCTTTGGTTCGTTCTGTTTGGTTGTATTTTCTAGCGCTCTTTGGCATGGAGGGGTGTTTTCCTATGTCTGTTTGACTGTTGTTTCAGTCTTGGCTATTTTGGGGTCCTCCTTTTAGGAGGTCAAAGCGTATTCTCTGAAGTCTCTTGCCTTCGCAGTCTGCTAGTGTCTTTGAAGGAAAGAAATATCCGTGTTTTTGAAGATCTTGAACACTCCATCCAAGATCTAATCTTCTCAATTTTAGGTTTGCTCTTCTTTTGAGTAAAGTTGTTCAAGTAGTTTAAGGGTGTTTTCTTTGAGGATATTCTTGTTGGATGAGTTTTGGTTAGTGCCAACATAATTTACTTCATGGAAGCTCCTTCTTGATTGTAGGTGGTCACCTCAACCTCCCAGTTTTCTCTAATGAATTATTTTTACCCATAAAAAAAATGGTTTGGGTTCTCAAGATGAAGTATTGGGTCTGTAGAATTGATCACAATGAGATACTTAAAGTTCTCAATATACTACTCTAGATTAGTCCCAATATTTGGGCTTTTGTAAATGGTCTCCTTATTTCTAGACACCTTTAATGGAATGCAATTCATTTCATACCGTCTGTTGTTCGACTCAAAGCTACTAACTTAATGAGTTGCCGTCTGACGTGTTTGTCTCTTATGAGTCAAAGCTACTAATGTATGCGACAACACTTAGTGATGGTGGATAAGTAGGTATTCAGGTGGAACTCGTGGGTGAAGCCCACTATTCTTAGTCAAAGCTACATCAATAACAATTTATAAATAATATATACTTGAACAGATCTCATTGTAAAAAAGTTTGCGATATTCACCCTGTTGTATTTCTTTTGATAGAAATGCAAGGAAAAAAAAAAAAAAAACAACACTAAGCTTAAAAATCAGGAAGCATTGTATAGGTAGGATACCACACTGGTAGTCGTTTCTTAGATTCTTATTCTTTTTCTTAATCCATTTCTCATGCCAATTGTACAGCAAGGCTTGCATCTGGGCATATTTATCATTAGTCTTTCCTAGGCTTGCCACTCATCTGAATAACATTCATTCTACTCACTTAACACTGTGCCACTCGTCTGAATAACATTCATTCTACACATTTAACACTGCTATATAAAATGTAGCTTATCTTGATGGGTGTTTCTTTCAAGATTGCTACAAGAAAAAAATGGAAAACAACTACACAACAAAACAGACGCCACTTACCTCTATGCAAACACAAGAGCCTATCCATAAAAGGAAAATCCTAAAATTTTTTATTGAGCTTGGACAACAAGGATTTAGAGCTTTTAAGACTGAATAAGTATCATAGACCAAATTCTGCTTTCCTCCAAGGTCATCTTATTCCTCTCTTTCTGGAGACATCAAAACTGCTAACAGTATCGTTCTCTGCATAATCTCACCTCTAGAAACAAATGTTGGGTTTTGCCAAGTTTGGAAAAGGGATAGCAGAGGTTGATGAAGAGTTAAGTGAATACATGAAAGGTTCAAAAAATGTGTTCGAATTTCATAGGCAAGTTCACAATGACCGAGGAGAGGTGGTTGATGGTTTCAACACTAGATTTGAGCCAAAAACTAATATTATTATCCTACTACTGATAAGGTGATCAATTGTCAATATTTAATCCAAAGCAGCAAACCAATTAAAAAATTGGGAGTTTCTCAAATAGTCTAGAAGGGAATAGAAGGATATTACTTGGGAGGACGCATCTGATCCCTCCATGCTCACCTGTCCATGTCTGATGTTTAGGCCTCACCATCCTGCATCAATGTCCCTGGGAAAATAGTGGCACCAGAGTTGCATTAAATAAGGCTAAACTATCAAGTTCACAATCATCAAGGTGAAAAGATTCATGACATGATCTTGTCAACAATGCAGATTTACCTTACCAACTATGAAATCCACTTCCATATTGAATTCAACCAATCCATTATGAATCTCTCTTCAAACCGCAACACTCATAAGACATTAACACATGGTCCCACCCAAAGATACAATGTAAGGTAGCATGTGAGATTTCGCATTTCTTGGGATGTTTGGCTGCTTCCTTTATTTGTCCGTGTCTTGTTTGAGTCATGGTTACCTATTGGTTTCACGTTCTCAGGCTCCAAAGGCTTCTTTGGGCCTCTTATTTTACTATTGTAAGGTCTTCAAAGAGTTCAATGGAGTATTTTTTGAAGACTCGGACCGTAGATGGGAGAGGTTTTGTTGCCTTCAAGTTGGCTAGTCTCTCTTGTAATTGGAATCTCATTTGGTCGGCCATCTTGTTCACTCTTTACTTTATTGTCAATAAAATTCGAATTATCAAAAAGATAAAAAGTGACAGTGACATTGATTCTCAATTATTCTCTACTGGATGCCTCATTCTTGCTAAGGTGACCTAGTCTTGGGTTTTGATCTTCACTCCAACTGGTACATATCCATGGAATTTTTCTCCTCTGACAATGGAGATTCAAAAACTTTTTCGTACACCAACTACTTGGACCTTATTTTTGAAATATTGGCAGCTACTACCTCATAATAGCACAAGAGGCATCTTAGGAACCAATGCAGGCTAAAAGAAACACAAGTGTATCTAGTGTTTACAGATGCTCAGGTGTGAGGTTAATTGTTTGGTTGGCTAGTGCCTTTGAGTCGTAAGGTGTTAGGCTAATGTCTTTGGGATATTTAAGTAAATGAATAATTAATATAAATAAGAAGAAAAAAAAGATGAAAAATTTCTTACTGCAAAAATTGCACTATATATATTTATCATAGTTTTATTACTTTGAAAGCTCACCAGTTGACTCGATGAGTGATATTAAAATATTTAATTACTTAACATGCCCTTTTCTTCAACCTTTGGCTATATGCTTTTGACATTTTTTTCTAAAACTAGTCATCTTCATCCTAGCCCCCTCTTCAAGCTTAAGATCCATCTCATTCAACCTTCACATCTTACGAACAAGACAAGATTTTTGGGTAGGTAGAAGAGAGATTTGGGATAAAAGGGTTTTCTTTAAGAGGTTGAATTCGATAGATTGAAGATGAGGTTCAATAGGTTCATGAGATTCAAGATGATAGTTCTTTAATCAAGGTTTTTCTTCTAGATGTTGAAGACGGTAGATTGAAGATGAACTTGAACATGTTTTGAGAGCTTGAAGACAATGGGTTTTGAGTAGAAAACTAATGGCTTTCTTTAGGAGGTGGAAGCCATGGATTGAAATCAAGTGTGAACAGGTAAAAGTACTTGAAGATGATGTATTTTGAGGGAGAAAAATCAAGGGTTTTGAAAATAATGTTTTTGACTTGACTCAATGTATGGCTGAGTTTTGAGTTGACTTGCCTGAGTTTTCATATTGACTATGTATACTGTAATTTCTTTTTTACAATTTTTGTTGTTGAAGAAATTATGCAAAACTAATGGTAGTTGCAAGGTTGTAGCAAAGAAAAAGAGAAGGCAACGTAGCAGGAAAAATACCGGAAAAAACAAAACGAATTTGTATGCGTACGATATTCTTATGCCATTTCCCAAAGCCTTGGGGCATTTTTGTGTGCCTTATCTTGTGGCACCTTGAGACAATAGGCCTCATGCAACTTTGAAAGCTTCAATTATATTTCCTTTTTTATTTATAGGATGGAAACATTGATTGTATCATATCCATAGATTGGAGGTGGGATACCATAGACCAACCCTCCGCCGCTACAAAACCTTTTGAGTTTTCTTTTTTCAATAACTGTAGATTTAAATCTCCCAGTAGCCTCAACTATGATATCAAACAAGAAAAGATAGGGAGTCACCTTATCTCAGTCCTCTTGCCACTCTTTATACTTTGATGGACAACTTTCTCCAGAATGAGAAAGGATATTGAGGATACACTTTTCATACTGTACTTCCATGCACCAGCAAATCCATTGTCCTCATATATTCTGAAAAAGCACAACTAACATGATCATAGTTGTTCTTCAAATCAACCTTGTGGACAGGTTTTGGTTTGCTTGATCGAATCCTATAATTAATATATTCGTTCTCCGTTATAACTCAATCTAATGTATGCCCACCCCTAGCAAAAGTTTCTTGCTCACTATTAATAATAGAAGGTAAGACTTTTGAATTCTAGAGGGGAACATTGATTGGTGTTCACATTCTCAACAACATTCTCCAATTCTCGTTCTCAATCTGCTTGGGATCTAAAATTGATCCTACTCGAGATGTTAACTATGGACAGAAATTAAAGTGGAATATATGTGCCTTTTAGCTTAAGCTTTGAGAGTTGCTAAGGAAATCCATTGGAGTTGTGTGGATGAATATGCATTCTCCATGTCAGCTGAGAGTAACATCAATTTCTAGTGGAATTTGTAGAATCTAAACCCTTGTTGATGATTAATCGTCTAGCATGTTGGTGGCTCTAAGATATGTTTTGGGATTTGAGTGAGGGATTCCCATTGTCACGTCTCTCCTGTCCTGAGAGTAATTGACCACATAGGACATGCAAATACTTCCTTTTAGGGATATTATATCACTCATCCCATGTGTCCTTGGAAGCGAAATTTATTTTAAGCATTTGTCCTTTAAATGGATAAATTTAATTTTGCACCTAACTGCACCACCCATGGAACTTTGAGGAACATGTCTTGATATGTGTTGCCTTATCATATTAGTCTATGTTCCATTTCTCGATTCTAGGTGCCTTGGACATGGCTTCTAACAAAACCAAGAAATTTGGTTGTAGGAAACAAGTTCGGGAGACATAGGGGGCATGGGGGTTGATGGGAAGATAATGTAGGATGATGTGGGGTTCCTCGACTGTTATGATCATCATTATGAGACTCCTTAAACATGGATTGGCATCCTGAGCATGGACTATTGAGTTTGTTGTCACACTCTTCCATGGCAGGAAAATCTTAGTTAACCCTAAGAAAAGGGAGCTTCATATATTATCTAAAGGTACTAAAATAACTACCTCTTCTCCTTACAAAAGTTTACATGTCAAATCCTGAACCTCTAGTCATTCCCAACCACGACAACATGACCCAATCATGGATAAACATTGACAGTGGGAACTCCTCATTTGCACTCAACTTGATATTGTTGTCATATTCCTAATTTCCGAGCAACAACAAAGGGGAGCCTCCATTCCCTTCCCTAGTGGAAATACATTATCAAAGATGATCAAAGACTTAAAAACTCCTTACATGGGGGATTGCATACCCAATACAAAAGCTGTCAATTCTATTAGTTATTAGGTTCACTCGGTTTGAATTCGGTTTTGTAGGTCATGGTTAACCTTTTAATTGATAAAGTTAACAAGCATTACACTGTCATTTATTCTGATCTGTTCTGGTTTAATGTAGATCCCGAATAAGCTATCCACATAGGCATGTGCATTGTTTCTTTGACAGTGAATTTCTTCAATCTCGTTAGTTTTCATTTATTAGTGTGGCGTGTTTGAAATTTCTATACCTTGATTTCTTTAAGACATGGAACTATCCTACCCTTATTACTTTTTATTTATACTTGATGATGTCTGTTAACATTATTACATTACATCATTGAAGTGAATTAGGGTCCACCATTATCTTTAGTTCATTAATGATACAATTTGGGAAAGCAATAAGATAGTCATGAAATCCAGTGTTGCATAAGATAGATTAATGCAAAAATAACAATAATGCTACTCAAGACTTGGAAGAGATGGCATGGATTAAAGTGCCATGGTATGTGCTAATGACCTCAGACCTGAGATCAAAACCTCAACTTCACACTTGCATCTGTTGCTTCCATCAACAGTTCTGGTTTCAGAAACTCTTCAGAATCTGAAGGGTAATGAGAAATGTGTGCAAGACCGTTCAATTGAGCTTCAATGCACGGTTATTCTCATCTGGGGTTTGGATCCCCATTACTAAAAAATCTGGTTTAGTGCAAGACACCGACATGAATTGCAGATTCCCCATTATCTTGACTGCTAGAAGGTTAGAAATTATCACTTTTACCAGGATTGATCGTCAGTTTTTTGTACACATATTCCTTCATTACCACTGGTGTGCCTTCAGGAATAAAATGCTGCACAATCGATGTGGACAGGTAAGTTTATTGCTCTAGCACTAGTAATATTGTATGCTAGGTCCATAATTCTGATTCTTCGTTTATTGTCAGACGCAATATAATGCTTCACAGATTCTCTCTTTCAAACAAGGTTGACGTGCTGTTGTTCCATTTTGGATAAATGTGAAAACGTTGTGCACATTTCCAGGTTTCTGTTTTGTACTCTGAATTTTGGATTGAACTGGGGGTTCTACCCCCACTTCCATGGATTGAAGTTGAAATTATTATAAGAATCACAGAATACTCTTCCCATGAACCCTTCAAACCTTTTTTTAAGTTTCAGCCAAACAATGGATGGGGTTTAAAAAATTTCAAGAACCCAATATGCTTCATCATCTTGGATTATGCTCCTAGCACAAAAGTTTAATTTAATTCTTTGTATATGGAAGATTTCGGGAGATACTATTACCACACCAACTTCTGATAATGCCACCCCAACTCTGCATTACTTTGGTGCTTTACATAAGAATTGGTGTGGCATTAGCAAAAGTTGGTGTGACAATATCAGCAGTCAAATTTTTTATTTTTGATGCTGAGAATGATCTTTTGGTGGTCCTATGCACAAGCAGTTTATGTTGAAACCAATTTTATTATGAAACAATAATGGAGTAAATTAGATTTCATAATTAAGAAAATTAAAAGTAATAATCTCACTAGTTAGAGGTGTTAAGTGAAGAAAAGGAGAAAATGATAGGAAGGAGTATTCAGAGTGGACCAAAATTTTGATTTCTTCAGTATTTGTAACCAGTCGAGTAAGGGCCTGTGTATATGTGGGGAATGATTTTTCATGGAAAAAGAAATTTTCAGCTGTAGAGATCATATCCATCTCTAGGGAAAATGGTTTCATGCTAACGATTTCAATTCTTTACTAAATAGGGACAATTTGTTTAGAGAGTTGCTATTGCCACCCCAACTTTTACTTATTACACCAAAAATTTAAATTATATATCACAACCAAATTAAAGATTAAAGCACACCATTCAAAGATTACAAATATTTGTCTCAAATTGTTAATCAACATTACCAAACATCAGAACACAATTCAAACAATTTGTACAATTAGGATTAAGCTTATGCAAAATCCAAAACCTAAAAATAGAAATCTAACAAAAAAAAAATAATAGGGAGCTATTGTTGGCACCGAACTTTATTTTTATGCCCCAAGTCATTTCTATATTTCATTTTTAATTGAGGTGTGATAAGTAAAAGTTGGGTTGCCAATAGCATCTTTCATTGTTTATTGGTTCAGAGTTTGCCAGTTCACTTGATTTGCTTAGATATAGCTAGCCTCATTGGCATCAAAGATAGATTCTTGCAAACCGTTTTAACTTTTTCTACTAATGTATTGCTAATTGCTATTAACCGTTTTAACTTCTTTGCTAATTGCTATACTATTCTAATTTACCATATAATCCTTTTTTTATATATAAGAATTCATGTTGTACTAATGTATTGGAAAAGAATATATTGAAAAATCTTAAAATTAATTTTTAACGTGATATTTCATTTGGATTTAGGCAGATATAGTGATGGGTCCATAACCAACTCGGATCAATGGGAATCAAAGCATGCTTGATTCTATTTTTTTGTTTTGTTTTTGAAATTTAGATCTACTCCGAAGGTCCAAACCTGCTAAATTCAAATTTTAGCTCACTCGGATTTTGTATAAAATCGGACACATCTGGTGTTGTAGCTCAAGTGTTGCTTAATTCACATCCCTTTACACTCAACAATAAGAATGTGAGCTGTTTGGGTTCATGGGAAGGGGTGAAAGTGTTTCATTCCATGAGCAGTGGCTAGCAGTTTATGGCACAGCTATGCACAGATGGAAGCGATGTAATTTTTAGGCCCACTAATTTTATAGGTGGATCTGATGGTGAACATACATACAAGCACTCAATTTGATTCACGACACAACTATTAGATTTATGATTTTTCATGATTGTTTCCTAGTTGAGTCGTGATTTTTTTTACGCCCCCTCTAACATATGCTTCTTGACGTGGCATGGGCTAGAATAACAGATCTTTTTCCTCGTGATACACAGTTTCACATCCCCATAAATATGTGCAAGTTGTAATCCCAAGGAAAAAGATCTATGAGTTTAGCTCCTGCCACGTAAGGGAGCAAAAGTCATTATTCTTCCTATTAAGTATGTGATCAGTGTTTGGTTCTCAATTTTCACACCTAAATGTCATGGATCAAACTATCTTATATAGGTGTAAGAAAGAGATGATCTTGATAATGGATTTATCTGTGTTGGTCAACAAGTCACTTTAACAGGGAATTGAAGGCTTTTTGGCAAGTGGGCTTGTTTTCATAGGGGGAGTTGCTTCATGAGAGTGAAATCTAATTATTGAGGAAACATAATTACTAAACTAAAATTAATTTAAGTCTTAAAGTCTAAACCACCCATAACCTCTTTCTCGATTCCTTCTGAGTTTCCCTAAGTGGTTCTATCTGACATTGTGAAAGACATAAGAAATGTAATACACACGGAATAAGCAAGCAAGGAAATGCAATTTTCGCACTAACTTATTATTTATTTTGATGATGAAAGGCATTGCGAGTGAAAGTGTGTGTAAAAGGGACACTCAAGCTTGTATTATTCGATTAAGGGTCTCTCTCTTTCTTTCTTTATTTATTTGATCATATTTTTATTGACACGAAATAAGCAAAGCAATCAAATGCAATTTTTTCACTATCTATCATATTATTATTTTGATGATAAAAGGCATTGTGAGTGAAAGTGTGTGTAAAAGGGACACTCAAGCTTGTATTATTTGACTAAGGGTCTCTCTCTCTTTCTTGATGTGATCATATTTTTTTCTACTTAAACCATCTATATAATAAGATACAATAGTGGGGCCCCACTTCCTTTATTCTCCGTAAAGAGGGGTTTAGATTTAATATTAGGAGCACGTTCGGCACCCTACTATGTAACCTACATGTTTTGTCCTACATGGATTAGAAGTTTTGAAATTAGCTGATTTTTGGAGAGGATGATCTCTATGGTGGAAAGACCATCCTCACCAAAAATCAGCTCATTCCGAAACTTCTAACCCCATCAAAAATAATTTACGAAAAATGAATGGTACACGATTCTTCAACTTGTAAATATGGGGTTAGAAGTTTCAGAATGGACTGATTTTTAGTGAGGATGATCTTCTCACCATAGAGATCATCCTCACTAAAAATCAGCCCATTATCCAAAACTTCTAACCCATGTAGGACAAAACACGTATGGCAAAACGTAAGGCAAATAGTAGGGTCCTGAACATTTTCCTTAGTATTATTACAAATCTCGAGGATAATTATTTATTTTCTTTCCATTCTCTTCCAAGATTACCCTTCTAACTTAATAACTTTTTTCTCTTGTACCTCTTTTTCAATAATGCTTCTCCAACTTTTTATTTTTACCAGTAAACCTATTTTTAATGAGTTCATCTAAAGACAGTTCTTTGGTATCATCATCCAAAGACCTTACCAACTAAGCTAGTCGGCACCTGCACTCCATCTTTATTGTTTTTTTTCCTTTTCTACTCCATCTAATTGGGTATACGTTAAGAGTGTCAATGGGTAACCCAATTTCTTGATGTATTAGAAACCGACTAGTCAGTTTCGGGTGTACCATATTGGACCCGATCTTTTTGGGTCCGGTTATGTGTAGCTATTTGAGGAGACCAATAAGAATCAGTCTCATTCGGGTACCCAACTTGTAAATTTATTTTACTTATAATGAAATTAGTAATTTAATTAAGTACTAATAAAGAAGTATCTTGAAGTCAATGTACATGAAATAAAATTAAATATAAAGAAAATATGAAGTGTTTAATTTTTACCTTTTTTCAACATAACGTCTATTCATATATTACACAATTTCAACAACAAATAAATGGCCCTTTCCATAATCATCTAGATTTTATTTCCAAAAGTTTGATTTTCTTAAAGAATTTATTGTTAATTTTAACTTCCAGTTGAGAAATTACAAGTTAAAGTATTACATTTATAAATGAAATTTTATTTTATCAAATAGTTTTTTTTTTTTCTCATTCGAAAAATATTATTTATCTTAGTGGATACATGATGGGTATAAGGTACTTGTAGGGTCAGTTTTGGTTCTAAGTTTTCATACCCAAAATCGAATTTGATAGGAACCGAAACCAAAATTTTATATAGGTTCCAGTTTTGGGTATATGTGGAACCGACCCATTGACACCCCTAATATATATATATATATATCAATATTTTATATTTATTTATTTATTTTCCTTATAATTCTAGTAATAAAGGACTTTAATCATAGGGTTAACGGACCCATTAAAAGGAAAAAACTATGAAGCAGTTTGTTTCGGACCATTCCCTTCAAGATGATACATTGCCCCTTTAATGTTTTGGTGAATATTTGTGATACTCCTTATATTTTTCAAATTGGTAGTAGCCCCTTGAGCTTGGTCTTCTCTCACCAAGACTAAGCATGGTTTAGAGAACATAGAGAGGTAACTCAAGTATTCACAAAGTGCATAGGGCGTCTAAAAATAGAAGAGAGTCATCTTCAAGGAGGAATTTCTTTTTAAATGCCCTCAACTTTTTGGGGATATCCTGACAGCCTTAATATTGCCCCCCATCACCCCTTTTCCCTTATAATTTTATATCATCGAGATTGATGCATGAATCGTCGAGGTCAACTCTTGAATAGTTGAGATTGATGATATATTTGCTCCAAATAGTTGAGATCATGAATTATAGAGTTTGATTTCTGAAAATTACGGTTGATCTCGACCTATTTTGATCCAATCATCTAAATCTACCTTATCCACAAGTGTTGATCTATATGATATAAGATTGTTGATACTGAATAATCCAAAATGGATGGCTTTGATGATTGTTTAGTTAGATTGAAAGTACAATTGAAAGCCCATCTAAATTTTGAAAATTAAAAGATATCATTTTTCATTCATTATTTTATTGTGTCACAAAATTAGGGGGAGTCCTTAGCATTAAGAAAGAAAAGGTTTACTAACAAGGTTCCTGTGTATCACCAAAAAGTTAGGGGGAATCCCTCCTCAACCCGAAATTTGACTTGTGTAACAAGACAAGATTGGATCTATTTAAAAAATGACATATCTAGCCTCAACCCACGGTCAAGGCTCTCCGTCAAATCGACTGTTGAAATAAGATCTAAAATGCAAATTCCTAGAGATCAGTCTTGATCTTCGTAGATGCAAAAACTTACACTACCTTGAGATTCCCATTGAGTTTATATTCTCCCCTTCCTGTATACCTGAGTGTGCCTACAACAACACATCTCTGACGCCCAAGTCAGAACTTAAGTACAAAAAAATAGTATTTAGTAATTAGCGAAGAAAATCGCATACCTTGTAATGACCTATGCCCATCTATTTATAGGGGCTTCCTCCCTAGTTTTCTCCTTGATTTCTGTTCTTTCTATTTTATCCATTCTTGCCCTTTTAAGGACTTACCTTGATCCTCGTGAATATGGTTAAATTCCTAATTTTCAGATATACGATGTGACTAGACTATATCCTTGATCCTTAGAATCTCGATTT
Organism: Akebia trifoliata; assembly: GCF_017979445.1. Taxonomy (NCBI): domain Eukaryota; kingdom Viridiplantae; phylum Streptophyta; class Magnoliopsida; order Ranunculales; family Lardizabalaceae; genus Akebia; species Akebia trifoliata. The sequence continues at coordinate 19,449,186 of NC_141383.1, forward strand.
AAGATTCTCTTCTCACATCACCTGATTTCCCTTATTCCGATCTTTATTGATCGGTCGGATCTTATTTACATGTGACTCGATAGAATCATCTCACAACTGCCATGTGTTAATGTTTGAAAAAATCCTCCACAATACCCCATCTCAGTGTTTTGGGTCTATATCCGAGGGATCGAGACCAAATTATTAATTATTGACTCGTGGCGCCCCCCTCCCCCCCCCCTTGGATTGTTAACGTTCACTTTTCCTTTCATCTCTTGCCTTTGGCATTAAATTTGAAATCTGACCATTCAAATTTCTTTGACGACGCTATTGCATGCATGTTCGTACCGCTTTTTGTTTCTCGCACACATTTAATGCTTCGACAACTCATCATTGCTAATCAATGCAATCTCAGTCTTCCATTCTTTGCGTATCTCAACGCTTTTGAGGTCTATAAATGCCCCCTCCTTCTTCTCATTTTCTTTTTACTCTTCTTCTTGTTCCTTAGCTCAAGAGTTCTTACCTGCCTTTCACCTCCTTGCTCGGTTCTAGTAAGTTTTAGTGGAAACTCTGTCGCAGGACTTTTGAAGGTCAGAGCTCTATCACCCTCCCTCTCCTCGGGTTTAAAGCTCAAGCTCATTCTTCTATTTTCTTTCCCTTTTATAAAAATAAAAAAAATAAAAAATAAAAAAAAATCCTACTTCCATATCTAAGGGAAAGTCTTATTCTCCTACATGCCCTCTTTTATCTAAGATCAAGGATACTTTCGCTTTACCTAACGCCGTGGGCACTTTCTTTTCGGAGGAGCCCTCATCATCTCAATGCCTCCCCATGCTATGGTGTATTGGGGGCAATTTAAGGCTGGCCTCCAAGTCCCTCTCAATAAGCTGACTCGAAAAATCTTAAACTTTTACAAGAGGGCTCTAAGACAAATGAGGGTAATTTTTACCATCTTATTTATGTCATCGAGCAAATGAATACTCAGTTGGAAGAAGGCATACAAGTCGGACATCTTGATATAAGAGCCTAGTTCTCTCTGAGGAAATGTCCTAAAAAGTAAAGGTACTTCTACCTAACAAAGAAGAGGGGAAGTCTTCCTTGTTCGAGTTCCCAGATTTGAACAAGGACTGGTTCTTGTTCCTGATCAAGTTGACTAGTCGATAGGAGAGTACACTAGGGGATGAATTTCCATTGCTTACATTCAACTCCTTCAACTGAAGTAAGTTTTTTTTACCATAATTATGATCTAATTTTCTTTTGTTTATTTCGGGATCTTATCTCCAATCTTTTCTAATTTTGTAGATATGAGCAAAGATAAGAAGGTCCCTAACTCAGTTGTAATCAACCATATCTTCTCCAATCAAGAACTACACCGTCAAGTCACCAACTTCCTTACTCCAACCAATTCTCGGTGTGAGGGAAAAGAAGTAAGGAGCTCATTTGTCGAAGATAGATGAGGACATCATTCCGGTCTAACCGCCCCTCTCTACTCTGACATCTCCAATGACGAGGTTCATTAGGTGTAGCCTTCTGCTCATTGGGAAGAGGATGGAGATGAACAACCTCTGTTGAAGAGGTTGATGCGAGGTACTGACGCCCGCCCCCCTTATTCAATTGGCTCAATCAAGGCTCTGAGGGTGATTCATCAGCCTCCCATCCAAACCACTCATACTTTTGTTCCCACATCGACTTCTTCTTCTGGGTCGGGATCTAGGGGAGGTGACTATTCCTTGGATCTTCTTCCAATCCATGGCTAGCCACCAAGTCACGGATCAATGTGTCGTACTTTCCAATTCTCGAATTGCGTGGGCAATTTTTGAGTTGTCCTGTCTCCCCAAGGATATGACACTCACTAATAAACACTTTGTAGAAGATCCAACTCGATTCTTCTACAACATTTTTCGAACGATGGCTATTGTAAGCTATTTTTCTTTTTATTTATTTTAGTTTTTCCTTTCTACTGATGCCGACTTCTAATTCTCCTTTTAATTTGTCCTTTAGGTCCAACACGGGGTCCTGAATCTCGAACAATCAAAGGACAAGCTCATCACCAATCGTGATGTAACCGAGGCAGTTGCCAAGAAGCTGCAAAATGAGAGGGATGTTGTTGTCTCCCACAACTTGAAGCTTCGAGGTGATTTGAGCACAATCTGAGCTCGCAAACTCGGATGAACGGCTCGAGCAAGCGAAGAAAGATCTTGCCTCAACTCAAAAGGAGCTCGCCCTTGCGAGTGGGCATCTTGTAGCTAAATAGGCAGAGAAGGAGAATGAGATACAAGATCAACTCCACTTGTACCATGCCCAGCTCGACAATTCGGAGTCTGCATGAGAGAAGGCCTACAATAAACTCAAGCCCAAGTTGAAGAAGGCCGACTTCTATCCCAGTCGACCCTGTTGAAAACTTAAAGGCTACTGGAAACGCTTATCTCCCTCCCTCGAAGCAAGCCAATGTAACTGACCCCCATTATTTAGGGGTTTATTTTTATGTAATTTTTGTTTTTATTTTTCCAATGTAATCCAATTTCTTTTAATGAAAAGTCTTTCATTTCTTTTTATGCTAATTGCTCGATTTATCGAGTTGTGTTAGTAACTAAGCTTTCGTAATGAGCCTAGGATTTTTCCAAACCCAAAAACGATCGGTCTTGCCTCCCAAAATGAGCCAAAAATTTTCCAACTTTAATTGGTTTGATTTGGCTCTCGTAATGGACTGAGACATTTCCAATCCCAAATAGTAGGGCTTGGCTCTTGATAATATTTCTTAAGGTTAAAGGCATTCTTTGGCCCTGCAATTACATCTCCAGCTCTAGTTTTTAAATAATAGACCCCCAACTTCCCCTAACTTGTATATGAGGTACGATCCTTCCCAATTTGCCCTTAGCTTTTCACTATTCAACTATTGTGTATTTTGAAATACTTTTTGCAAAACCATATCTTCAATTTTGAAAATTTTTCTTCATAATTTTCAATCATAGGATCTCTTCAATTGTTGTTAGTATCATCCGAGACTTTTCATTACCCGCTCTCAAGTCTTGCCTAGCCAATCAAGGTTTCGCGCCAACAACTCCTCATTACTTTGAGGCTCAACAACTTGTATTCTAGTCGTGGGAACCTATTCCTCGGTCGGGATTACAACCTTCGTCCCATAAGCCAACGCAAACAGTGTCATCTCCGTAGCCCGTTTTGGTGTTGTTCGGTATGCCCATAATACATTGTACAGCTTATCCACCTATCTTCCTTTATGTTCAACCAACTTCTTTTTTAGATTGTCCAATATCGTTTTGTTCGAAGCTTCGACTTGCCCATTGCCTTGAGGATACCTAGGTGACGATTGAAGTGACCGCATTCCATACATTTTGTAGTAAACGAGGACTTGGTTCCCTTGGAATTGTGTACCATTGTTCGAAACTACTACGTACAGGATCCTGAACTGTGTTATGATGTTCTCACATAAACTTGATGACCTCATCCTCTTTGATCCGAACCAAAGGGATGACTTCTACCCATTTTGTAAAATAATCGATAGCAAACATTATGAATATCCTACCCTTAGACCCCTATGGTAACGATTTGATGATGTCCATTCCCCATATTGCGAATGACCAAAAAGTTGCTATCGGATGAAGTTCCTTAACATGTTGGTGATTTAACTTTGCATGTCTCTGGCATTTATCACAAGACTTTACATATCGTTTGCAATCCTCAACCAATAATACCCCTGTGTTATCACCTTATTTCCCATTGATCGTCCTCTAAATTGATTTCTGCATATTTTCTCATAAATCTCTGCCATCACTAGTTTCGACTCCTCCGAATTCAAACATTTCAAAAGCGGGCCTCCAAATGATATGCTATGCAGTTCTCCTTTAACTAACGTATACCGTCCGACCTTGTAAAGCAAGTTTCTCGCCTTTTTTATATCTCTAGGAATAATTCCTATTTGAAGGTATTTGATGAAGTCATCCATCCAGTTGTGGGCCTGATTAATTTGCATACACGTCTCTAACGACTGATCAATGCTCAACCTCTGTTGATATTCCACAAAAATCATTCAAAAAATTGAGTCCCCAAGTATAGATGCTACATAGGCTAATGAGTAGGTGTGTCTATTCTAATCTCTCAGGAACTTGCTTATCTTTTCCTCCATGAATTTTTCGAGTTCCCTTTTTAGTAGGGCTAGTTATTGTGCCATTCGTTCATCCTTTACCTGGTATTTGCCATTATACTGGTTAGTGGCCAGCTGAGAGTTAGTAAAAACCATCAATTTTTTTTTATTATTTTCAGTTCCCTTACTATTGTAAGCCCCTTCAAGATTGCTTCATATTCAACTTCGTTATTCGAGGCCCCATATCCCAATTTTAGCATCTTTTATATTATGTAGTTGTTTAGTGTCACCAAAACTATCCTGATTTCCGATCTGTTGTACTTTGATAACCCATCTACGAATATCCTCCATCATGGCAAGGTGTCCCATGCGCTTAATTCCTCATTTCCCTCAACCATTACATCCTCATCTTCTTCCCATTTGGATCCTCAGTAGGGAAGTTAGCTAGGAAATCTGTCAGTACTTGCCCTTTTAATTTCGTTCATCCCTCGAATTATAGATCATGTTCGTTGAGCATCACCGCCCATTTTGCCATTCTCCTAGACTTGTTCATCCTTTGCAACATGTCTCGCAGAGGATAGTCGATAATCACTCGGATTCGGTGAGATTGGAAATATGGTTGAAGCTTCATAGTCAAGTAAACCAATGCCAAATTAATCTTCTTGGTGTATTTAGCTTTCAATTGTCCGAGGGTTTTGCTAATGAAGTATACAGGATATTCTCACCTACGATCTATTCTGAACAAAATCGAACTTTGAGAGTGTCATTGTTGCCAGATAGGTTCCTAAATTGTCGTATTTCTCTAGTGTATTGAGTATGGGTGGCTCTCCAAGGTATTTCTTCAAGTTTTGGAAAGTCATTTCTCATTCCTCAGTCCATTCGAATCCCCTTCCTTTCTTTAACAATTCGAACAATAGTTGGCACATGTCTGATACTCTTGAAATGAATCTGTTCAGAGTCGCTATCCTTCCGATCAAAGTCTGCACTTGTTTCAAGTTCTTCAAACTCGACATTGCAATTAGCAATGGAATTTGGTCCAGATCAGTCTCTATCCCCCTCTGTGTAACCATATACCCGAAAAAATTTCCTGATGAGACTCTAAAAGTGCATTTACTCGGGTTTAACTTCATTCGGTATTATTTGAGTCATGCGAACATTTTTTTGAGGTCCTTAAGATGATCTTTTGCCAACTTGTTTTTCACCAGCATATCATCTATGTATACCTCCACCGTCTTTCCAATCATATCCTCAAATATCCTGGTTACCAATCATTGGTAGGTTCCTCTTGCATTTTTTAATTCAAATGCTATGACAATGTAGTAGAATAACATTTGTTCGGTCACAAACGACGTTTGTTCCTACCAGGGGGATTTGGTTGTAGCCCAAGTACCCATTCATAAAAAATATCATTTCATGCTTTGAGGTTGAACCAACCAATTTATCAATCATTGAGAGCGAAAAACTATCCTTTGGGCAGACTTATTCAGATTGGTGAAGTCGATGCAAACCTTAACTCTTCCGTCTTTCTTTGGGACTGCTACAATGTTTTCTATCCACTCCAGATATTCGACTTCTCGGATAAATCCCGCCTTGAGCAACTTGTTGATTTCTTCATTTACCCATTGCCTCAGATGGGAAGATAACCTTCTTGGCTTATACCGGATTGGTTTGGCTACTGCTTCCACATTTAGTCGGTGGCTTATGATGAGAGGGTCTATCCCAAGAATGTCTTCGAACAACCATGCAAAGACATCTTTGTTGACTCTCAAAAATTGTACTAGCTCTTCCCGTTGTTTCTTGGACACGTTTGTCCCGATATTCATTTTTTCTTCTTATCGTTTGAATATTATTATTCTATCGTTCGAGCCCTTATTGCATCTATGTCAATAAGCGGTGTACCTCCAATAGAGGGTCTTGTGGTACAAATGGTGGATTCGCTTGTTCTTCAGGTCCTTCTCGTCTTGTTATCACCATACTGGTCGTTTTTCCTTGTAACGTTTCCCATGGACGACGCCAAATTGTAGATACAAAAAAAATGTGTACTACCTCGAGATTTCCATTGAATTCAGATTTTCCCTTCTTGTATACCTGGGTGTGCCTGCAACAACACATCCCCGACGCCCAAGTCAGAACTTTAGTACAAGAAAATAGTATTTAATATTTAGGGGAGAAAATCACATATCTTGTAACGCCTTGTGCCCATCTATTTATAGGGGCTTCCTCCTTGATTTTCGTTCTTTCCGCTTTATTCATTCTCGCCTTTTTAGGGACTTACCTTGATCCTCGTGAATGTGGTTAAATTTTTTATTTTCAACGATACAATGTGACTGGACTATATCCTCGATCCTCAAAATCTCGATTTAAGATTCTCTTCTCGCATCACCCGATCTCCCTTATTCCAATATTTATTGGTTAGTCAGATCTTATTTAAATGTGACTTGGTAGAATCATCTCACAACCGTCACGTGTCAGTGTTTAAAAAAGATCTTCCACAATCTTCTAGGGATTATTAGTACACAATTTCCTCGGGCTATATTTTTCTCGAAAATCCCTAGCATCCCAACCGTCAATTTGATGTGGATTGAGGCATTTTTCATTTGAAAATTAATCGAAACCAAGCTTGGTCCCACCCATTGACATCTCTACTTCTCGTGTCTTGAACGAAACATATACTAGATATGATTTCAAACAAAATTGAATGTAGGTATGACACCCCCAAATATTATGGTAAGACTTCAACAACGACAATGATGACGGTGAATTTAACGGACATTCCATCGAAAATAAAAATTGATGTGAATTGACCATAAAAATAAGGGTAAATTGTAGTTTGGCCCATGTAGTTTGGCATAATTCTATGTTGAACCCCTAACATTTTGATAATTGCACTTACCTCTCTTTTAATGGAAGGTGTTAGAGTTCAGATATTAATTTACTATTTTACCCTTTCATTTATTAAAAATTTTAATTTTAAAATGATAATTAAAAATGCCCAAACATTAGGTGGTCAACATAGAACTATGCCAAACCACAAGGGGTGAAAGTGTAATTTACCAAAAAAAAAACACACAACAACCATTAATGTTGAATTATTTGGTGTCGGCTGTGAGCATCGAGTATTCTCTTTTCTATTTTCCCATTTGTATTGGTAGTACCTTCAGTTTGAAACGTTCTTTCCTTAACGTTGGCTGTGTGTGTTAGTCTTTTTCTTTGGTCTTTTCTTAGACTTCATTTGTCCTGTCCTTCTTAGAATCTGCACCGTTGGATGGTAATCAAGTATTATTCATGTGAGTCACGAGGACCATCTAACAGTGTAGACTTAAGGAGGACCAAATCACACGTTGTTCACATAGCGTCAGAACTTTCTAGATCTCTTCCTCCATACAGCCTTCCAAGAAGGAAAGGACATACCCATCTTCGTCTGTGGGGCCCACACACCAAGCCGCGTTCTCTCTCTTAGTAATATTATATTCGATGAGTTCGAGATGACTCGATGTTGATATTCTACAAGAACTTAGTTACCGATTTGACCCAGAAACTTAGACAAGTTAATAATCGGGATGGGTCTGAGAATCCGATCCATGGTGATGCATTGATTTATTCAAAAATTCAACGAAAAAAACGCAGGACGGTAAAAATACAATACAAAAATAATTCAAATATGATTCGAATATAATAATTTTTAAAACTTTCAAAAATTCGGATATATGTAACATATGATATGATCTAACAATTTTAATCTACTAATCAAATTATCAATATTTAAATTAAAAATATCTTAAGTAAATAAATAAATACTCCACAATCACATTTATCAAATAAAATATATATTTGTAATTAAAGATTTAATTTTAATCTATTTAATAATCAATGTAAATAAAAAGTATAAAACATGATATACTAATTAATGTCAAAATCATCATGTCCCATGATTTAATTAAATTCAAAAAAATAAAAATTTCTTGTTGTTTCTAAAAAATTACTAGATGAAAATTTTACTAGATGACAGATTGCCAACGAGTAAACTCTATGGTAGGAGCGATTTTCAATTTCGGATTTTTTTTCCCCTTCTCTTGAGTCTTGAGTTTTGAAGTGAGAACATGAAAATACAATATATTTTAATAAAATATATATATAAATCGTGATTTAATCGTCGGGATTCAAAGATCCGCAAATTTATTTGAATCTTTGAATCCAACGATAGTTCTAATTCAGAAGAGTAATATACGTCTAATTCGCGAATCAATCGTGAATTTACTAATTATACTTCTACTCCCAAGTAGCAAAGTGAGTCGTTGAGTTGACTCAACTCTCTGAACGTCCGATTCAAGTTTCTCTGAAAGAGAGGGAGAGAGAGAGAGAGTCAAGCTTGCTTAGCTCATAAGCAAAACGTTGAACTAATTTAAAAAACAACTGTTTCTTAACCCTTCACACGTTCTTCGTCACCTCATAAAGAGCCAACTTCGTCTCATTTGTTTGTGACCTTGTGAGAGAGAGAGAGAGAGAGATGGGAAGGAAACTAGACGCTTTGCTTGGAAGAAGAAACTCCTCCAAGAACTCAAATAAACTGAAACCTCTCTTAAAACTTTCAATCTCTCGTCTAGATGTTCTCAAGAACAAGAGACAGGTTCAATGCTCTCTAGCTCGATCAGATCTCACACAACTTCTCAACCGCAACCACCACCATCAACAACTTCTCCTTCGTGTATGTATATATATAACTCATTCAAATCTCTTATTTCTTCAAACGTCAAACATATATTTATATATATAGAGAGAGAGAGAGAGATCCTCCTAATTAAAGAGTTGTTTTGTTGTTGATATGTTAATAACAGGTTGAACAGGTGATGAAGGAGCAAAATATGTTAGATGTGTTTATCATGATTGAAGGATATTGTCATCTCTTGATCGAAAGACTTGTTCTCTTGGAAACCTCCAAGTATGTGTTTCCTTTCTGTTCAAACTTTTCATGTTTCAATTATTAGAAATTTATTTCAATTACAATCGAGATTTTTGAAATTCTATGGATGTTTGCATGATAATAGTAGTTTGTGGGTTGGGTGTTGAGGTGGGCTTTTAGTTTCCGGCTCATGAAAAGCACTTTTAGTAGTCAAAAACTTGTTGGTGGGCAATGTCTTTTGGATAAACATGGGCTAGAAGCCGACGCTATTGGATCCATTTTGGGCTTTTGGCTTTTATGTTTCTTGAATCTAGATAGGATGGAAATTATGGGATTTGGGGATAAAATGACTAAATGGTTTCTAGGATTATTCATGGTCTCTTCACCCTTTATACAATGTAGATTGTGGGCTTTTAGCTTCCCACGTATCAAAAGCACTTTCAATAAAGGGGTGAAAAGCCGAAGTTACCAAATCAATTTTTTTTTCTTTTTTTTTCAACTTTTGCTGGTCTAGATAGAATGAAAATTATGAGATTTTGGGAGAGAAGTTATTCCTCTTCATATAAATGTGGAATGCAAAAGTTGCTCTTTAGTTGATTTCACCATCACTAGAGAAAGTTACTTATAATTTTCATGTTGTACTTATGTGTTATGTAGAGAATGTCCCGATGAGCTAAAAGAGGCGATATCGGGCTTGATTTATGCCGCTTCGAGGTGTGGGGAGTTTCCTGAGCTCCAAGAGATTCGTTGGGTCTTTACGTCTCAATATGGGAAGGAGTTTGTTGCTCGTGCTGTTGAGTTACGTAATGGTTGTAGTGTGAATCCTAAGGTAGGGTGGGTTGTTTCGAGATTTAATCTTATATAATATACTTATTCACAAGTTTTATATTAATGGTGATAATCATAACAATATATTACTCTCTGGTTTCCGTAGATGATTCAAAAGTTCTCATCCCGACAACCAAGCTTGGAGAGCAGATTGAAGGTTTTGAAAGAAATTGCTTCTGAAAACGGCATTACTCTTCATCTCGAGGAAGAATCTTCTTTGAACACCAATGTAAGAAAAAATTGTGATAAAAAGGGTGTCAAACATCAACCTTGGGTCCGTATTTTAGAAATCATTATCATATCTCCTAATTGATGATGATTGCAGGAAATATCGGACTTGAACCAGCCTAAACCCAACCCATCGACGAACATAGATGATGTTAAGCTTGGAGATGATGTCCATAATCCACCAGAAGAAATTGATCGAGACGAACAACTCTCAGCATCTATGAAAGCTCGGAAGTATAGAAATGTTGCTAGTGCAGCTCAAGCTGCTTTTGAGTCGGCTGCTTATGCAGCAGAAGCGGCAAGAGCTGCTGTGGAACTCTCTCGATATGATTCCCAAGATCCATCATCGGGTGGTTCCACTCCTCGACAAATAAACAGGTATGATAACGATGGATCTTCAAGATCAAAACTTGGAACTCGTCTTGGGTCTACGGCTTCAGGCGAGGTTGAAAACTCGACTGGTGGATTGGGTTTTGCGGTCGTTAACTCAAGTTCTGAATCGGAAGATGAGGAAATACCACAAAACCATCATGTAATTCGCCCAGTAGAATCCAAAGAGAGAAAGAACAAAGCACAATTGGAGAGATCACCATCTGATTCAAGCTCAGACTCAAATGGGGACACATTGAATGAGACCAAGATTTCTTCGGAAGTATTGGACAAGATCGAGCCATCAGAGGAGATAGCTTTCGACAAGAGTGATGATGAGACTGAGAAATCTAACTTGCCCACAAATGTCTCCCTGAAAACCAGAAAGACCGATAAAACTATGAATTCGGATGAGGAAGTTAATATGCCGCGTTTAAACATTGAGAGGAGGCCAATTTCTGTGAGGGCTAAACGAGGAAATAGGCGTTGAGAAGCACATGAGAGCAAAGATGAATTAGTTACTGAAACTTTGTGAGGTTTATATCTATTCATGCATTCGGTTTGCTTCTTTTATTTATTTTCCCCTACATGTATATAAAGCTTGTAACAATTTTTGGACAATTGTGAGTGAATTTTTTTTAAAATTGTGATAAAAAAATTTGGTAATTTTGAGATCAATAGGTTCTAAACAGTCATTCCTGAACTTATTACAGTTGTTATGACATCTTTATATGGGAGAAAGGTACACTATTCTATTGCAATGCAATACTCTTATATCATAAATGAACCATATTCTATCACAATGGGGTATTCTTATGATCATAAAGGGTCCATCCAGATATTTGGACAAGATCCATCACCTTTCCTATTCTTTCCCTAAATTCAGTTACAAAGAAAGATGTTCACTTCTAAAAATACCCCCATGACGGCAAGAATAAGACTATCGTTTATAAACGCTGCAGCAGGCACGTATGGTAAGCAGAATCATAGGAAAAAAGCCAAAAAGAGGATTGAAATGACAATAGCAGATGTGTTGGATGGAAACCAAGTGGTTGATATTATTCCTCCAAGACCAGAACTTCTTGTGTAAGTCTGATTAATCAAGAACAAATAATCCCCACGTGGGGGTAATTAGTGGGAGTTGCAGAAATAGGACTTCAAGATCCATGATAGGTCTTAAGGTCCAACAAGTTCAGCTCGAATGGTTTGTAAGGGAACCCTACCTTCTCTAATCTATTCGACACATACCATTACTTTTCCGTCGATATGCCCTGAAGTTTGTACTTGTTCATTTTCATGGGCAAAGATGCATCCACTAGAAAGTCGGATCATTTCAAGAAAATTTGAGTTGTTACCAATACGAGGTTCGTCTACATCTAAAGTCAGCAACGTGTGTTGCATGTAAGTTGTAAAATTACTAAAATCACCCATTGTTTGGGATGCATGAACTTTGTTACATTGCGAAATGACTTATACATGTTTGGCAGAAAATTTGTCCACGGTAGTAACTAACTCAACACAGTGATTCAATAGGGAGGAAATCTAGATCACTTTAAAGCATTTAGAATATACAAGAAGCAAAATCTGATTACTTCTCAATGTACCGAGAAAACTACATGTGCCTGAATCCCTAATGTAGCTTACCAAAATAAATCATTAGCCTCTCCCTCGCTTCTTACCATGTGGCCCTAATTCGCTAAATGACTGCAAATTTACCCCAACATCTTCATCATACTCGATTCCAAGTTCCTCCTGTAAAAATTATACACCATTAACATTGATTTCAGAATCAGCCGAACTACATAGGCATAAAGACAAGATTCATATATATACGACCTTGAATTCTTTGAGATCCTTAGGGGAATTCTCAGTTATAGCATCCCAAAGATCTCTGAACATCCTCTTGCGCCTTCTCCATTGACTGATTTTCTCGAGATACGTTTCTTCAACCACCTTTCTATCTTCTGGTCTCACCAAAGTGACTCCTCCACGCAATTTGTTCAATTTTTCCCCCATTTCTTCAACCTGATAAAGGATGTAAGGTTTTGAATGTTCTCTGCATTTTCTTAATAGAGTTATATTTGCTATCAGTTAATGCAGTGAGATCGGCAAACTTAGAGGACATACCTCAGTTCTTAGCTTGGCTTCTTTAGCACATATTTGTTCCAGCGTTAAATTTGACTGCAGAGCTCGAATTTCTGCAAGAGGAGACTGGAATGTCACACGTTTGCAAGACAGAAAAATAAATACACACACACAGATGGGGTTACATGGACCAAAGGACCACCTATCTCTATGGACTACATGTCAACGTGGCACCCAAAAAAAATTTTATGAACTCCCAAAAAAACAAAATTGAAAAATAGATATGTTCACCATTGGATTTAAATGTTAAATTTAGGAATTCAGTGGCTGTCCATTTTCAAACTCAAGATCTAGACCAAAAAAAATCTTTTTTGGATTTTTTTTCAGACTCAATCTAAACCACAAAATCTAGAGGGCAAAGGTGTCGTTTGGGCCACGTGGCCGTCCACATGGCTCAAATGAGTACCTCGGTCCAGGCTCTTCATGGTCCTTCGGTCCATGCAACCTTTTCAGGGGCCCTTGCATCGAATTTCATGAAAATTGCTACTCAGAAGACAACCCATTGTCTACAAATATTTTTAACTGGGTTCACAATCTCATTCAGTATTCAGGAATACTATAGAAGTTGAAAAGGAGGTACCTCCATCAATCTCACTAATTGTTCTCTTTTGATCTTCCAGCTCTTGTTGTAGTTTGGCCTTTTCTTTCTTCATTTGATCTAGCTCTTCACTGTTGGGGATGTCAAATTGATCTTGCCGAGCAATGTATATTTTCTGCTTACCATATTCTTTGAATGAAATTCGTCCACTATCACATAAAGTATCCAACGCTTTTTGAACAGCAGTCTTTTTGAGGTTGTACTTTTGTAAAGCATCAGCAACATTTTGAGAATTTAAAGGTCTATTTTGCTGAAGGGAAAATAAAAACACAATAGTTAAAACAAGAAGGAAATGCACCTGAAATGAAGCTATTCATAATTGAAGTATGGACATAAAATCAATTTTAGCTACTTTACGACAGCATAAGAAACTACTGCACATGATAAGAGAAGATAACTGACAATAACAAAACAAAAAAGGTAAAACCTCAGATAGAATGGATACAAAACACTTGCTTTAACTGGATAATTAGAAGGGTAATTATTACTTGATATGAAGTTACTAAAAGAAATATAAGCTACCTATATGTCCTACAGTGAAATAGACTAGATCAAAATTTAATCCTCCCCAAAGACAAAAACCTTTCTTGTCCCCTCAAGTAATCAAGATCTGATGAGCACCACATTTGCACGATCAAAGTGGCTGATAAAAAAGAGAGGCTTCTTTCACTTCTGATTTCATCGATTTCAAATTTCATGAACTAAAAAAAGTGAGTATGCTTTCCAAATACCATATATTGGATTAGTTCACAAGCTTTCATCAACCTATATATCTCATCTTCCTTTTGCTTCTAAGAAAGATTTACAGAATATAACTGGTCTTGAACTTCTCTAAATTTCATGTTGAATCCTTCATTCAATTCATAACTGAAAAACCTCGTTATACATATAACTAAATAGTTAAATAAAAATAAAAATGTGTTGGAAAACAATTATGTTTCATTGAAAATAAATGGAGAAATGGTTGACCCAGAATAACAAAAACAAATAGTAATAAATGGATAAGCCCAATTGAAAAGCTCAAGATTATTTCACCAATAAACCCAAGAATTATGGCCAAAAAATATAATCTGTAAGAAAACGGATTAAGGAATTGTGTGTTGTCGTAGAAGTAGAATTCAACCCTGCTCTGGTGCTGATAGTGTCTAGGCACCAAACACCCAAGATTCAACGGTCCTAACTATGGTGGCAACACTCCCAGTCCCAAAATTTTGTAGGACCATGATAGTATATTATGGTTCTCCCAAGATGAACAAAATTTCCAAAATTTATAATAAACAGATCATAAAACAAAATAGAGTAAAGCAGATGGAGAAAAAATTGTTCTTCTGATGTGTGCTTTTCAGAACCTGAAAATCAAAGTATACGGTCCCATTTATAATCAATTGCACTTTTAGGATAACTCTCCCAAAACATTTATGGTGTAACCAATTCTTAAAAGAAAGGTTTGCAATGCAATAGTTTCACCCCTTCAAACAAGGAAACAAATTAAAAAAAGAAATCTAAAAACAAAAATGAGCAGTAGAGGAGCACTAGGTTCACAATTAGCAATCCTTGTGATGCATAGCATTGTACGGCTCAAGGAAAACGTGTGCATGGCCCTCCTTGCCCATCTTCGGTAGGTGTTCACTAGTTGGAATCCAAAGACTCAATTATACACTACCCACTACATAATTCCATGAGGAACTAAAATTACCCAAAAATGCAAAGAATCGAAACTATGTAAAACATTGCGAGCGAGCCTACTTAGTGGTCAATGTGTTCATTCACCCAAATTTTGCAAGATCTAACAAGATACATGGAAAATATGTAATCACACACGAAATGTGGGACGAATAAAGAATTCTTGAAGTAAAGTTCCTCATCTTACCCAATACCTGGATACATTAACATCCAAAAAATCACAGAAAACCCAGAAAATTGATAAAACCTATGGACATTGCAATATTTCATAGTGATGTCTGCCTTCAATAGATTATGACAAGATAATGACGAGTAATTCTATCGTATCTTGGTGTAAAATAGTTACCAAAAGTTGATCAAGTTCATCTCACAAAGAAACCGTCCCAGAATCTCTGTATGGTCTCAAAATGAAGCTCGTAGTAGCACCCAATATCAAGACAATGGTTTTAAAAATCATCCCAGAATGAGATCCTATATGACTTTTCAGATATTTTGAAAATTTCATCCGAGTCAATAAAACTTGGCCGAGTCGACCAATTTCTTGTACTTTTTATAAAATAAAATAAAAACACTTCTAATCCACTTTATTATATAAAAAAATGTAATTATTTGATAATAAATATTAACTTAATAAACAATTGTAAATCAAGTTAAATGTTCTATCTCATCCAAGATGGGATGACTCGGGCAGAGCGAGTCAACTTGAAATCAGTGGGGACGAGATGAGAAGGAATTCTGAGATTTAGAACCATGATGTAAACGAACCATTTTTCCCCATTTTTAGGGGATTCATTTTCCTCCAAAAAAAATTTCTTCACATACACCAGTTCTACTGAAACAAACAGAACAAACTAAACTACCATTACTCCATGACTCCTAACAAATTAAAGTATAATTTTAGGTTAAAAACCAAGTTATCAAGGTCCATACTTCATTTTCTCCTCAATAAAAACATCAAGTAAAGAGAATTAACTAGAGAAAAAAAATCCAAATAGAATTCAGAGGAGATTCTCACCTCATTTATGAAATTCAGAACGATACCTGAAAATTTTACAGTGAAGCAAAGATTTGATAAGTATAGATAACTGCAATGATTAAAATTAACAATCGATCCAAATTGAGACGAAATTACATCATTTTATCAATCAAATCAAGACATTCTAGGAAGAAATTCGGATTCATGTCTCTTGATTTGGGGAAAATTAGAGAGAAAAAGAGAGATTTAGGGTTTAGGTATTTACTACCTTCAACATTATCGGATTTGGGCGGCATTGTTGATCGAACTGTGAGAAGCGCGGGAAAAATGCTGCAATTTTTCTTTTTTCTCCTTTTTATTTGGAAATGAAGAAAAACTTACTTAAAATCCTCGTGGAGGGACTTCTTTCTAAATAGTTCCTAAATTTTGGACGGTCTTTTAATAATCTATTTAGTAAAATTTTCTTTTCTTAAAGGTCCCTCTACCTCATCTCCCACATTTTTTTACCAGGAGGAGCTGGTGGGAGCAATAGCCCTCACAGAACTTTGAGACACCCCTATATTTTCAACTAATTACATATCCTATTTATCCCCACTCTCTCACCTCTCTCCCCATTTGCCCTCACACCCTCATCTCCCTCCAATTTTTGCCCCCTCACCCTCACCCCCTCCATTCAAGTTCTTCAATTATACAACTAATCAATGTTTGCCTCCACTACAAGAAAATCCTGGCTCCCCCCTGTTTCTCACTATCAAATGCCCTAATCGATTGATCTCATCATTTTCATCCAAAAAAATTGGATTTTTGGCATCTTGATCAAGTTTCGGAGACTGCTGTAAGAAAGGATTTATGAAAGAAGAATAAATTATTTTCATGAGTTTTTTCAAATATTTTGAAAATGTTTATAAAAAAGAATCGTGATGAATACATGCAGTTGAGTACGCGGCTGACGTGGCATGCACATAGAACCATAGATATTTTTCATCGGGATACATAGAAAAAAGACGTGCGGTTTTGTGCCCTTGCCACATCAGCCGCATACTCAACCACGTATCAAAATCGCATGCATTTATCATTCTTCATGTAAAAAAAAGTAGGGTTTTTCCATTTTTTTTCTTAGTTAACCGTCTAAATAAGTCATTATCTCAAGTTTTTAGTCGATCTTTCCAAGTATTTTAGTTGAAAAAAACTCAAAAATTGAAAATAGGTGGGTTTTACTAGTGTCGAGTTCACCTCCTTTTATTTTAAAAGTGGCAAATTTGATAGTAAATATTAAAAAAAGTCAAGTTCAATAGTAAATAAAAAGTGGTGAACTCAACCGTAAATAGTAGTGAGTTCGATAACTGCATTTCCTCATAAAAACATGTATCTCGAGGGAAACGTGTATCATGAGGCTTATAGATCTACGGCTCCCAAACTTGTCACGTCATGAGAGTCGATTGAATGTGCCACTTGGAATAGTCAGATTATCACGACTCAAAAAAAAAAAAAAAGTGTGAATTTGGAGATCTATATGAGATCAGAGAAAATTCACATTCTTATTGGTCCATGTGTATTAAAGGCATTCCCAATTTAAAAAAGTAACCATCTCAGATAGCAGATCATTTGTAGTCTATTTTTACTGTGGTCTTTGTTCTACGACACAGGCATCCACTCTCGGATTAGGAGGGTAAAAGCAAAAAAAAAAAAAACAAAAATTTATTGGAGGGGTATTATTATTAAAAAATTAAAATTAAAATTAAAGGGATAAAAGATGAAAACTAATAAAGTGGATTAAATAGGCAAAAGAGAAAATATAGTAAAGTTAGGGGAGGTGAATAATAAATGAAATAGAGTAGGTCCTAAAAAATTATAACTTGATGGAAGATGTATTATAAAAAAAAATTGAGATTAAAGGTGTAAGAGAAAATATAGTAAAATTAGAAAAAGGGGCATCCTCTTTCGGGTTAAAGTGGAAAAAAATAGAGTTTGAATAGTATTATTACAAAAATGAGATTAAAGGATAAAAAATGAAAAATAATAAAATGTATTAAAGGTAGAATAGAAAATATACTAAAACTAGATAAGGTGAAGAATAAATAAAATAAATAGGTCCCATGACACTATAACTTGATGGGAAATATGTCCTAATTAGATTTCTTTCTCATAACACTGTAGTCGACAGGACGTTTGTATCACTCACAACTGTAGCAACTCGGTTGTGTTTTATTATATAGATATATGGACAACGTTTGATAGACAAAGTTTTGTCTTATATGATTAAAAAATTTCAGAATGGGCTAACTTTTGTGAGGATGATATAAATGATGAGGAGATCATCCTTACAAAAAATCAATCCATTCTAAATTTCTAACCCCATGAAAAATGGTTATAATCTAACAATAAAAAATTGACGGTCTACGATTCTTCAACTCATAAACTAGGATTAGAAATATCAGAATGGGCTGATTTTTTGTGAGGATGATTTCCTTACCATAAAAATTATCCTCACAAAAAATCATGTCATTCCAAAAAATTTATCCTATATAGGACAAAACACTTTGATCAGGCCACTAAAGTCTCCTTTAGATAAGTTGGGAATATCTTAAGAATGGTGATTGTGTAATTAGATGTTCCCTAATAGCATATGGTGAAATATGCAACTAATTTAGGTCATTCACACGACTCTTCTATACCTTTTGAGATGTTATAAACATTAAATCCAGTAGAAGTGCATCTCGAGAGCTATTTTATATTGTAATACCTAAAAATGGGTACATTCTTACTTAAGAAGGCATTTATGACCCAAAAGTCCATGTAAGAACTATCCCTATAGGATAGGAGAGTAATTTTCATCAAAAAAAGGATGTCCAAACTTATGGTGATGGAAAATTAGGGATTGAATATAGATGCATCCCATGAATTATAGAAGAGATCATGGGAATACCTCAAAAAGGTAAGTTGGAAAAAGTACTTTTGGGGAATATCTCTTGTGGAGCCCGTTTTTGTCATGCCATGAGATAAGGACATTGTAGACACCCCAATTTGCACTTTCGAAAAATCTAAATTTTCTCGAGATGACTCCAATTTAGAACTCAAGCCTCTCAATGGGCCCCCATTGTCGCTTGGCATCATCTTCATGCATCATGTCATGCCCAACCTTGTCCCAAATCTACTCAAATTTCTTACCCACTCTCATGAACCAACTCGAGTCCATCACCCATACCATAATCAAGGTCCATTTCCTAACTCAACCTAAACCCAAGACAAAGTCCACCTTCTAACAAAAATTCAAGTCCATTCTTTTAGCCCACTCTCAAAGCCCAAAGCCCATAACCCAAGTTCATTATAAACCCAACACCAAGCTCACTCTCTCACATCCCCTCAAAAGGTGACACATGTTAATATCCTATAAGCCCTCAATACTCAATGCATCATCTAATTGGAAAGTCAAGTCAACCTTGTGAAAATTCAAGAATGCCCTTTCCAAAAATGTTGGTCAAATCTAAAAGGTTCTTTACTCTTTGGTAATAATCTATAAAGTTGAGAGAATTTCCAATTATACCCTCAAAAGGTGGGAATCTTCAAGTACATAAATGAAGCTTTCCCATTAGTTCATTTCAAAAATATACATCCACATTTTCTTTATGAGTCATTTACAAATGAATCAAGGTCTACTTTTCACCTACCACTTCACCTTTACATATGACACTCCCCTACTCTCCCTCCCAAAAGTACATTTTGTTCTTTCACTTTTATTTATCAAAAAATCAAGGATTGAAGAATATTTTTTGAATTTATTCACAAATGTCATCTTTACCCTCATACAAATGAAAAATTCAAAAGAAATAACCTAAACCTCATGTCCATTCTCTTTATTTTTAGGGTTGGACCACTTTATCCCTAAAAATTCTTTAAAAATTCTATAAATACCCTCATTTTTTATGAACAATTCATGCTCTCAAGCCCCATCTTTCAACCTAAAACTCTACCAAAATCCCTACTCATCTCTCATCTTTTAAATTTCAACTCATTCAACCTTCAACCATCTCACCCAACTCTCAAGTCTACCTCTCAAGGTTCAAGTTCATCAA
Organism: Akebia trifoliata; assembly: GCF_017979445.1. Taxonomy (NCBI): domain Eukaryota; kingdom Viridiplantae; phylum Streptophyta; class Magnoliopsida; order Ranunculales; family Lardizabalaceae; genus Akebia; species Akebia trifoliata. Next base: position 19,469,067 of record NC_141383.1, read on the forward strand.
AGGACAAGGTGAAGTTTAAGATGTAGTTTATTTATTTTAAAGTTTACATCTTCTTCTTCTACCCCTCTCATTTTCTTTTTTCTAGAAGCCTTAAGATGTAATACATACCCTTTCTTATCTTCGATAAATTGGACTAAAATTCGATTGAAATGATAGGGGTTGAAGCCTTATTTACTTTAATTTCATACATCATATTATACACAATGCACATACTCACATATGCATGACAATGATGAAGAAATGTGTCACTATTTTAATAGGGTGAAACACTAAGTTTCTAGCCATACATACATGCATCAAGGTTATAGCTTCAAGGGAACTCTATTATGGAATCTCTCTAATAGCTTAAAACTAGCATTCATATTCATAAAAATAATGTGGCTACATGGGTTATTATTTTTCATAGGATGTTCCTAAGGTCACATTGAAATTAAAACCCTTCTTTAAGATGATATTTTCATTCAATGCACACACTACCCTAACATGCATTTTTTATCTATGTTCTTAAGCTTTTAAAAAAAAAAAAAAAATGGCCAAACAAGGTAATCACCCTTGGTGGAGAGGATGGGTACCTAATACCTTTCCCATCCTCTAACTAAACCTCTTTACTTAGATTTTAGGAAGACCTTGCCATTTCCAATAAATGAGTTACTACAATGATATAAAAATCAATTTCAAAAAAATATTTCGAGGTCCATTCACACCTATTTTTAAAAAAATGATGGTGACTCCAATAATGTAGCATTAAGGTTCAAATATGAATATTCTCATGTCTACAGACACATGTCACCCATAACCTGACAAGTCCAACTTGAATATCAAACACTTTCATATCGAGGGAGCACATAACTAGCCAAAAAATCAGGTCATCCGGGTGTAGGTAAGACAATATGACTCAGAGGTTAGTAAGTCTAATTAATCGAGAGGGTATTTCAGAGTAAAAGGTTTTGATTAGCTCAGGTATAACGAGACAAAAATCTTATGGTATTTAGAGCTTGATCATGCATTATATCTTCACATTTAATGTAATATTTTGTATGTACAAATAAAAAAAGTATTGATAGTGACATTCTCCGATTCTTCAACCCCCAAATAGTAAAATCAAATCAAACTCAACAATTAATGTGCTAAGACCCTTTAAAATAACTCGGGTGTTGCCATAAATGAAGAACGAGTATGAAACCCAAAGGTAGAGTCAACAACTACATCCGACTCACACCCTATTCAACAATACACATGAACTCATTCTTCTTCCTTCAATCTTTAAAGAATTATGAGTCTACATTGTCAACAACAATTGGAGAGAAATGTTCGAAGATCAAAAAGTTTGGAAGAAGAGTTGAGAAATCACAGATCAACCAACTTGACCAAAATTTTGCACATCTCTAGGAGTGTAAGCCCTAAAAAACCTTCACATCTTTGAATTTTAATTGTATTTAACTTTTTCTTCTAAGATTCCTTGGCACGTACCACAAAGTTATAATATCATAGAGGAGGAAAGAAAGATTTGATCATCTGTGGATGATCTGAAGGTGTTAGTGATCTAGGTGGGGAAAAGAAACTACAGTAATTATGCTTAAGAAAGGTTTTTGCCACACCAACTTTTACTTAGAGCATGTGCTAATCTTTGGCCGGTATCATATGAATTGGGGTGCTTCAAGTAAAAGTTGGCATTGCAATAGAAGCACACTCTTTTTTCAATGGAATGGCTCCAAGTATTTGATGTGGAGTTATATTATTAACTTAGAAACGGGACCATGAAATCATTGCTCTACTCATATCTCCTGCCACAAACACCAACGGTTACTAATTACTGAACCGAAGTTCACACAAACAGAGAGTCATGGAAGCTCCGCTTCAGCGTTACAAATACAGATAATCTATAATTAGTTTCTTTTTCTCATCTTCTCCTCAGTAGAAACAGTAGATATGGTGATTTCGGGACTACTGTACAATAATAGCTCGTTTCTCGCAGTAAAACCCTCTCCTCCTCCTTCGCTTCCTTCTCATTGGTGGTCTCAAAGAAGACTAAGAGATGCCTTCAACAACAACAACAACAATAAATGGCGTCCTCCGCATCCACTATTAAGAAGTGGAGGTTCAGCTTGCAAAGAAGGGAGGACATCCTCCTCAAAGATTGAGAGACTTGTGTGCAATTCGGTTCAAAAGGTCAACATCACTCCTCCTCCAGAAGAAGAACAAGGGAATGATAATATACGACGAGCTCTACAGTTTCTACTGTGGTCCGCCGAGGGAATCTACATTTTGTGGCTCTTTCTCCTTCCTTATGCCCCGGTAAATATATATAATTTTTTTTCGTTTATGTTAAATTGATGAATTTGCCATTTGGGTATGTTACAATGTTGAATTTGTGTGATTAGGTATTCTGTGATTGTCATCTGGTTTTTATCTGAGAGTTGTGCTGGAGTAACATTGAAATTGACATCTTTTCACACATTGATGTGCACAGAACCATAGATGTTTCTCACTCGTATCTCGATGAAAAGCATCTATGGTTCTGTACTCACATCCACATCAACAATGTTTGAAGTTTGAAATGATGTCAATTTCAATGTTGCTTCAGCTTTTTTCCTTTATCTAGTGAAGTTTTGGAGATCAATTATGGGTTGACCCAACCCGTTAGTTGGTGGGTCAAGCCGTAGTTTGCGGTTCAAAATTCTGGTTAACAATCATAATATGTCAAAGGGGAAATCATAAAATACCCCGAAATTACCCATGCAAAAAAGAAAAAAAAGAAAAAAGGCCACTTCAAGCGGCATTTTAATGTAATAATTTAAAAAAAAATTTATGAGTAGAGCAATGACTTCATGGTCCCATTTGTTCATATGATATACAAATGGGTTAGTGGTTAGTAATTTATTAGGTGAAGATGGATTTTGAACCTAGGTTGTGGTATCAACACTTGGTGGCTTTAACCAACTTAGCAAGCTGGAACCTTCTTTAATGATAATATATTGTTTAGTTTAATGTCATGTTAATCAAGTTCTAACTATCAAGTATTCATATTCTAAAAAGCATGCGAAAAAAGTAAATTCACTTGGTGATGATTAGAAGATGATGAAAAGAATGAAATACACTATTCATCAAATCTTACATTGAAAATAAGCTAAGATTTTATGAGGAGATTGAATATGTCTTTGAGGAGAAAGATGACTTATAGATATAATATAAGTCTCTTTAGTTATTTCTCTTTTATATATACATAATCGAAATTATCAAGGAAATATGTTAAATAACATGGGTTTGATACCGTGACAAGTTCTCCAGTAGGATTACATTAAATAAAAGAATAAATAAATAAATTACAAGAAGTTACATAATGGCATAACTACCTATCAACAAGATCTAATCCTAACTACATCAAGAATAATGATTTGGTATATTAATGTACACCTTAATACAATACAACTTAACTTAATATTCTAACATGTATATGGTTATCCATTGGGTGAAAGTGGATGGACCAAAACCATAATAATCGTATTCACGTTTGTCAGGTAGTTAAGTAAATGAGTACCCATTGATAACCCTTACTATGAGCTACTCAAGACTTTGTTGGAGAATGTCATGGTTCATTTTAATAATGATTCTTGTAAACAAGGGGAAAAACTATAGGAATACCAAAAAGAATGTGGATTGAGGTAGTGAGAATGGATATGAACATACTTGGATTAACATAAGACATGGCTTTATAAGATCATATCCAAAGTGCTAGCGTCGCGGTTGAAAACAGTTCTTCCCAGTCTTATTAGCGACGAGCAAGGGGCTTTTATTAGGGGTAGACAAATTCTAGATGGTGTGTTAATGGCTAATGAGTGTCTTAACTCGAGGATTAAGAAAAAGAAAGAGGGGATAATAGGGAAAATTGACTTACAAAAGGCTTATGATCATGTGAGTTGGGACTTTTTAGAGTACATGATGAGGAGGATGGGGTTTGGTGAGATGTGGATAGGTTGGATTATGAAATGTGTTACAATGGTGTCTTACTCGATCCTAATTAACGGGAGTCCGGCTGATTTTTTTAGGGGTTCGAGAGGGTTGAGGCAAGGGGACCCTCTATCGCCTTTTCTGTTTCTTATTATAGCTGAAGCCCTGGGTAGATTGTTTACAAAAGCGGTCAAACTAGGTAAGCTGTCGGGTTTTAGTGTGAATGATGGGTCTTTGATTTCACATCTACAATTTGCGGATGACACATTAGTTTTTTTAGAGCATTCGAGGGACCAGGTGAGGGTGCTTCGAGTCTTATTGAGTTGCTTTGAGGCTATGTCAGGTTTGCATATCAATCTGCAGGAGAGTAAGCTGTTCGGGGTAGGGGAGGTGAATGACATTCAGTTGATGGCTACAATTTTGGGATGTGGGTATGATTGTTTGCCTACGTCCTATTTGGGCTTGCTGTTGGGAGCTCCCTACAACAGTATTAAGATCTGGGATGGGGTGATAAAGAGGATGAAGAAAAGGTTGAGCACGTGGAAAGCCAATTATCTTTCGAAAGGAGGGAAAGTTACCTTGATCAAGATCACTTTATCTAGTATCCTGGTTTACCTTCTCTCGCTGTTTACGCTTCCGAGGTCCGTCGAATTGAGAATGGAGAGGCTCATGAGGAACTTTCTGTGGAATGATAAGAGTGGTAGGAGGAAGTATCATTTGATCAAATGGAAGGTGATATGCATGCCTAAGAGGAATGGGGGGCTAGGCATTAAGGGACTGAGAGTTGCTAATAGAGCGTTTATAGGAAAATGGCTTTGGAGGTTTGGTGAGGAGAGGGGTAGTTTCTGGAGGAAGATTATTGTGGCTAAGTACTTAGAGAGGAGACTAGGTTGGTATAGTGGTGAGACTAAAGAGTCGTATGGGTGTAGCGTTTGGAAAAGGATTCTTAAAGTGAGGGAGGACTTCGAGAAGGGAATTAGGTTCAGAGCAGGGTTGGGAGACAGAATCAGATTTTGGGAAGATAGTTGGTGCGGCACATCGTCTCTGGCAACTCAATTCCCGTCTTTGTACACCTGTTCTATGACGAAGAACCGCTCAATACAGCAGTGTTTGATTCGTAACGAGTCCAGCTCTACTTGGGATTTGGGTTTTAGGAGAAATTTCAATGATTGGGAGCTAACGGCATCTTTCCTTGATCTCCTACATACGTTCCATCTCAACAAGGGCGAACAGGATAAGTGGAAATGGATAAGAGATTCTTTGTGAGGTCTTTCTATAAGTGGCTTATTCCCTTAGCTGAGCAATCTCTTTCGGTACCTATCATTTGGTCCAGGTTCTAAAGTCTCCTTTTTCGTTTGGTTGGCCTCTCTTGGCAAGATTTTTATGTTGGATAATCTGATTGTTCGACGTTTGATCACTCCCAATTGTTGTCCCTTATGTATGAGGGAAGGGGAATCAATTGATCATATTTTAATTCATTGCCCATTTTCTTATAATATTTGGTCAACTTTCCTTAAACTTTTCCAAATTACTTGGGTTTTTCCCTGTAAGTTTTCCTTGTTGTTAGAAGGGTGGACCAGTAATGCTTTCCACAACAGAAAACGGTTCTTGTGGGCTTTACTTCCAGCGGCTATAGCTTGGGGGGTTTGGAGCGAGAGAAATAACAGGGTGTTCAACAGCAAGTCTAGTAGCTCTCAGTCAGGTTTTTTGGAGATCTTGGGTCTTCTATACCTTTGGTCCAAGCAGAACATAGAATTCGCGGGGATTACTTTTGATGATTTTGTTTGTAGATGGAACTTGTTATATAATCACTAACGTTGTGTTTTTATTTTCTTTGTTGTTCTTTGTGAGGCTCTCTCAGCCTCTTTGTTTCCTGTTTCCCCTTTTATCAATATATTATACTTTTCAAAAAAAAAAAAAATGTTGAATGGAAGAGTAAGATGTGTTCATCTGATCTTAACCTTTTTTGGGATAAGGTTGATGATGGTTCTTGTTACCAACAGTTGTGGACCAATATAAAGTTATATATGATACTACTCGAGCAAGAGGATAATCCCCGATGTTATATTTATAAATGTTGCAAAAGTAATTTTATAATACATGGACAAACAAGTGTGTAAATGTGATTGGTGTGGCTCTAGGCATTTTGATCAACAAATTATCGTGTTTTCATATTGTTGGTATTTTAATTTAAAAAAATATTTTGTAAATTTAAAAAAAATGAGAGTTTTCTTTTTGAAAAGAAAAAGTTGTCCTTTGCACTTTTTTTCTTTTAGTGTTTGAAGCTTTATTGGGAAATGTGAATGTTTTTTGGTTGTTTCTTTAAGCATATGTTTTTATCGCTCAGCATTTGAGTCCAATATAATATTTGAGAAAAGAGCTTGTAGTAAGTTCTTAAGAAGGGTTTTAGGTACTTGGGTTGGTCCCAAAGGGGCAACCAAATTTTTCTCCCAAGGCAAGGAACCATGCTCTATTGAGTCAACTCTGTATTTTTACACGTACATACACACACGTGCTAATGCAATAAATTTGAAAATTTAGACTATTTTGTGTGAAAACTTCAAGAGAAGTTGAGAAGTTAAGTTGAAAGAGAAAATTCTCTCTTGAATCTATTTCATTAAACTAAAAATTGATTTACAACTACATTTGATGGCTTATTTATAGGTGTGGAGGATTTTTTAGTCCTTCCACTCCTCAAGATGTGTGTTAGTCTTTTTTATGGAGGCAATGTTCGTGGAAAGCTTTTTGGCCTTCCACAACTCGGGTCGCAAAATACCGAGGTCTCTCCCTTTGTGTTTGGCGACATGACCGATTTCTTTAACCAGTGTGTTCGATTTCTGTTCTTGGTCCTCGGCTTTTCTCTTTGGCAGTGGCCTAACATCCTACCAGTCTCTTGTCGATTTTGTACATGCTAACCTTTTCTGATAGTCGATTTGATCTTCCTCCCTTATTGGTACTAACTCGGTCACCCTTTTTTATGTTGGCTTCGATCTTTGGCGTTTCGACCATATCATCTCCAAGTGGGGGTCTGGCTCTCCTTTGCTCCTTTGCAACTTTTAGGATGTTAGAAGGTGAGAAGGATGAGACCCTGGTGTGGTGCCTACCAATAATCTTTGGAATGTTTTATTAGTATGTGAAGCGATTCAATGAAAATAAAACTTGAAAGGTAAAAAAAATGATGAATAGTAGAGTTGCAAAGGGCTTATGCTCCCTTTTTAGATCTTCCCCCCACCCCCCCAAAATTAGCAGCCTCTTTCTTAACTTGGTAGTTTAATTTTTATAGATGAAATTTAGGGACATGCGTCACCACACGGTTAATCTAAGTGTTTTGATGAGCTATTCAGTTTGAGGTGCACTTGAGTGCCTTGAGAGCTGGATGTCAGTGAGATTTCAATCTGATGTGTAAGTATTGCAGGGTAATTAATGTGAAGTGAAAAGATATCCGACGCATGGTGTTCCATCAGTTTTGACAAGATATTTTTTGTACTTGTGTGAAAGAGCGTGCTCGGACATAGATAATTGCTTGGGGTCGTTTATGTGTTGTGGGTCTGGTCGGACTCAAGTTGGGTTTTTAGATTATGAATGAACTGAGGTAAATATGATCTTAGGCTTTAAACCAGGAATTGAATTAAGGATTGAATACGAGTTCGGGCTCAAGTTGGACATGTGATATCATTTAAACGTGGATTGTTAACTCATCTATTTTAGATAAGCCTAGGAGCTTAGGTTCCCAAGTCGGTCGTATTTTGTCGCCTTATGCTTGTCAACCTAAGGTCATACGAGTTGTGGGTTTGGTCGGACTTAAGTTGGGTTTTTAGATTATGAACGAACTGAGGTAAATACAATCTTGGACTTTAGATTAAGAATTGAGTTAATGATTGAATACGAGTTCGGGCTCAGGTTGGACATGTGATATCGTTTAGACGTGGATTGTTAACTCATCTGTTTTAGATAAGCCTAGGAGCTCAAGTTCCCAAGTCGGTCGTATTTTGTCGCCTTATGCTTGTCCACCTAAGGTCATTCTCTGCTTCGGGTGGTCTCGGTTTGTATTGAACTTACACTTTACTTACGCAATTTTAGGTTTAATTTCCTCTTTATGACAGGGTTACAAACTACCGACTTTCTTCTTTCTATAACGTACTTGGCTCTAGGTGTAAAGCTCGGTAACATCCTGTTTATTGACTTGATTTAAAACGTTGTCTTATTTATTCCTTGTGGACCCCCTTTCCCCTCTTTGATACGTATCTTCATCACGTTGTGTGACTAAAATGGTCTCCACAATAGGCCAAACAAAAACACAATAGCTTAAGTGAAATGACTACATTACCCTTATATGAGCACTTAAAGTAACAAAAGAAAACTAAAAAGAAATTAACAGTACTAACTAACTTCAACAACTAACTAACTAATTCCAGCAACTAACTAACTTGTACTGCATCATGTGCGTGCTGAGTCGAGTTGGGGGCGGGTGGTACGGTGTGGCGCATGCATGCGATTCTTTCAATTATTTTTTAAATAAAATTTTATTTTATATGTAAAATATCTTATTTTTTTTATTATTTTCAACTATTCTTTTGAATGAACAATTGTGTCTTTGTCCAAAAGGGTTTTCTTTTCAAACTAGTGCATCCCTTATTTCATCATCAAAACATTGTGACTATTGAGTCTTTTATCTATATAAGAAACAGCAATGTTGTCATCCACAACGCACTTAGATTTTCTCTTAATTTTCACACTATTGCTTTTTTTTTTTTTTTGTTTCTCAAATTTTAAATTGTTTTATCTTTATAACTAGGCAAAGAATAGAAGGTGAGATTTTCTTGGTCTTTGTATCACTACGATTGTATTTGGGTTGTTGTATCTTGAGGGAGACTCGTCATAACATTATGTTGAAATTCTAATTTGGGTAAAGACAGAGAATGTCTTAAAGAGAGTGAGATAGTCTGCACCTCAACCCAATTAATCTAAGATTTTAATCATAGATTTTGTATAACATCAAATTTGCAAGCTATTGTTTCAGAAGACGTCGAGGTATTGTCCAAACTCAATTACAAAATTCCCAATAATTTTAAGACATTCCTAAAATAGAATTAGCACTGCCAACCCCAACCATTCCATTTGACAACAATAAACCTTTTCGGTTTGTAGGCTCCCATTACAAGATATGGAAACATAAGATATTTTTCTTGCTTACAACCATGAGGGAATCATTTGTGTTAGATGATGATCCTGTCAATGAAGAAGAAAATGAACCATGAAGAACCCCGGCTTCTCAACATTGGAAGGAAGTAGATTTTTGGTGTAAAAAATATATAATGAACGGATTGGTTGATGATTCGCATGATTCTTATGTCTGATTTACAACAAATAGAGTAGTTTGGGATGTTTTAAAAAACAAATATGATTTGGAAGAAGCTTTTTCAAAGAAGTATGTCGATAGTTACTATTTGAAATTTCAAATGGTAGACAACAAATCAGTTGTGGCACAATCTTTCGACTTACAAAAAATAACTCATGAGATTTTGTAAATAAATTTGGACCATACATCAATGTCTTCCGAAATAGAAGCTTGCAAATTTGATGTTGAACAAAATTTGTGATTAAATCGAAGATTACTCGGGTTGAGGTGTGGACCAGATACAATATCTAATTAGCATTGATAAGGAGACCAAGAAAATCTCACGTTATATCCTTTGCCCATATACAAATAAAGTAATTTCAAATTCGATAAAATGAATCAAGAGAGAGTGGGACACAATTGGGAGAAAATCAAAGTGTGTTTTGGAGGACATTGTTGCTTCTTATATAGACAAAAGACTCAATGGTCACGTCTTTTTGATGATGCAATCATTCTGGAAAGAATATCCTTTCGGACTGAGAAACAATTGTTCTTTCAAAAGAACATTTGCAAATAAAAAGGATAAAGTATTTTAGAAATAAAATAAAATTTTATCTTAAAAATTAAGAGAATCGCTCGCACCGCTTGACGAGACTCAACACACGCGCATCTGTGTGTGCGTGTGTGAAATACTGAGTTAACTTGATGGAGCATGGTTCCCCGTTTTGGGGGAAAATTTGGATGCCATTTTAGGTCTAACCCAAGTACCAAAAACCCTTCTTAAGAACTTACCACAGGTTCTTCTTTTCTCCATGTGAGAGTAAAAGGTTGAGAGATAAAAAATCAAACTTAAAGGAACAACATTCACATTTTTCAATAAAGCTAGAAACTCTAAAAGACAATAAATAAATAATTAATCAACATCGCTTATATTCTCATCCCATTTGAATAGAAAATATGTATATTTTTAAGTGGAAGAAGAAATCTTCTTTTGTGAGCATGAGTCTTGGATAGCTAGTCCCATGTAAGGATAAAGGAGGGTTGTGTTAGGCTGACAGATGGCATAAAAGCAATGTTAAATCCCATTTGTTGATTTTGACATATTAGGGCATTAACCAAGATTGGCATTCTAACTGCAACTTGGGACAATGATATTTGTAAGTGGGCATTGGTTTGCTAAAGTGACGTGTTGAAAGAGAGGTCGGAAGGTTAGTTATTTGAAGATGATGTAGTGTTGGTTGATGAAACCAAGGATGGAGTAAAACCAAACTACATCTTGTGTGCATAAGGCCTATGTTAATAGAGTATATAACTTCAATCATAGGTATCAATCTCTAGTCTGCATAACTTCAAAATAATTTTTGGAAGCTTTAGCATAATTTCCTTCGGATTTAGCTGACATCCGTTATGGTCATTCATTTTAGAAGATGATGAATCGGCTAGGAATCTAATGAGATTTGTGGTCTGTGTAACTCCAAACAAATTATATGAAAAATTAGTGAAAATATATGAAAACCCCCACTAGAACACAAACCATGTAGTTACTTGAGAAGTAGTACATTAGTTACAAAATGGCAGAAAGATCTTTAATTGATAATCACATCTCAAAAATGGCTGCCATGACTAGGGAACTTATCATTGCTGGAAAACCATGAGATGAGGAACATCAAATTATCTACATGTCGAGGAGTCTACCTAATTCTTAAGAAACCGTTTCTCAAACACTTGGGCTTCAGAGGCATTTGATTCTTAGAAAGATTGAAGTTAAACTTACCTCTGGGGGTCAGAGACAAGCCACTCGTCGTTTCTCAAAGGCTATGATCTCTCAAGCAAAACCTACTTGAGAATCATCTAGCAATAAGGAAAAATCTGAGAGAAAGTTATTTAAACCTAGGGGAAGTTGGAAGTTCAAATCTCATAAAAAGAGCTAACTTGGACTCATAAAGGAGGAAAATGCTACTCTTGTGGAAAGAGTGGACATTAAGCTTAAGGATCAAGGACACACTCCAAGAAAGCTCAACCAATGTCGTCAAAATGATAAAGGTGGTGATTGTGTCTATCTGTGCACCAAATCGGTGATAGTTGACAATGATGCTAATAATTGGTGGGTCGATTTAGGATCTTCTCACCACATCTCTAGGACAAAAATTGGATTCGAAGAATTTCATGAACAAAAACTGGAGAATACTATGTGTACAGAGGTAACAATACCTACATTGACATCGATAAAAAAAAAATCTATGTTGACATTTTGGCTATTGGTCACTTCCGTATTCCATTGGCTTTTAGAAAATCATTTTCTCTCTTTGACACTTTATATGCTCCAAATATGAGAAAGAATGTCATTTCTGTTAACAAGTTAGCTAGTAGTGGTTTTGAAATAAGGTTCTAGCTAGACATTATAACCATAGGAAGACATGGCAGAGTACTTGTCACTGGAACTATGAACGATGATTTGTATTTGCTTGATAAGCTAAATAACAAAATTAATGCATTTACTTCTTATGTGAAATTGACTTCTGATTATGATAATTTAGCATATCGATGGCATCTAAGGTAAGGACATATAAACAAATATAAGATTAGTAGATTAGTGAAAAAATGATTAATACCTAAAATAGAGAAAGTTGAATACCCCACTTGTGAGCCTCGTATTAGTGGAAAACGGTAAAGAACCATTTTCCCTTAGTATCTAGATTTAAGAAATTATTACAACTTATCTATTCGGATATTTGTGGGCCTATGAATGTACAAATTCGTAAAGTAGCGGAATATTTTTTAACATTCATTGACGATTATTCTATATTTTGGTATATTTATTTAATCAATAGAAAATCCAATGCTTTAGAATGTTTTAAAATATATAAAGCTGCAGGAGAAAACCAACTAGAAAGAAAAATTAAAATTCTTAGGCCAAACCGTGGAGGTGAATATACTTCTGATTTATTTTGTTAAGGATATGTAATTGTACATGAAACATCTATTCCTAAAACTCCGCAACAAAATGGTTTTGCTGAAAGAAGAAATAGAACTCTTCTAGATATGGTTAGATCAATGATGAGTCATGCAAGTCTTCCATTAGAATTTTGGGGTGAAGCGTAACTTACTGCTCAATATATTTTAAATTGTATTCCATCTAAATCAGTGAAACGAACACCTTATGAATTGTGGAAAGGTACTAAGTCTAGACTTGATAATCTTAGAGTATGGGGTTGTCCAACTCATGTATTAATACCTCCACAGGAAAGATACAGATTACAATCTAAAACTAGAAAGAATTATTTTTTTCTAGGATAGCCAGAAGATTCTAAAGGATATCGTCTGTATAATCATGAAACAAAAACCATTATAGAATGTAGAGGTGTTCATTTTCTAGAAGATCCTGTAGGAAATCCTAGAACCAAGACTCATCAAATTGATTTTTTTCAAATTTCTAAGGATAAAGAAAATCTTTAGTGATGATATTCAAACAAATGAAGAACTTGTCACTAAGACATTTGAAGCTATAGATGATGAACCAAGAGAATGTTAGAGAACTAAGAATCAACCTTCATATCCACAAGATTACTGTAACTTTATTACTGAAATTGACAATGATCCAATGACCCCATGCTCCTTCTCTGAGATGATCCAATCAAATGATTCTGAGAAATGGTTGGAAGTTATGGGTGATGAAATTGATTCTATAATAAAAAATAAAGTATGAGAACTAGTAGAACACCCTATAGATTGTAAAACCATTGGTTGTAAATGGGTACTTAAGAAAAAGTTTATGGCACATGGTACCATAGGTAAATATAGAGCTCATTTAGTTGCAAAAGAATATGATCACAATGAAAGAATATATTAGAAAGATGCATTTTGTCCTGTAGTAAAGTTTTTATCTATAAGAATATTAATGTCTATTGTTGCTTATTTTGATTAGAATCGCATGAAATGGATGTATAAACGGCGTTTTTTAAAGGTGATCTAAAAGAAGAAATTTACATGGAACAAGCCAAAGGATTTGTTGTTGAAAACCATGAAAATAAAGTTTACAAACTTGTTAATCCTTGTATGGACTAAAACAATCATCGAGGCTATGGTACATGAAATTTCATCATTCTATAAATAAATTTGGTTTTATTGTGTATAGTATGGATGCATGATTATATGTTAGGAACAGTGGGAGGGCTTATGTATTCTTGTCATTATGCATAGATGATATATTGATTGTAGGAAATGATAAGGTATTGATATCTGAAACCAAGAATTGGTATATTCACATTTTGAAATGAAAGATCTAGTTGAAGCTACATTTATATTGGGAATAAAAATCATCAGAGATAGACTAAACCACTTGTTGACATTGTCTCAAAAAACTTACTTAGAAAATCTCCATCACTGGAGGAAGATGAACTCATGGATGTAAACCAATGGTTTTTGGTTTAAAGCCCAAAACTCCGGATCACAGTGGTTAAAGATGGAATAAAGATATGCTAGTGATCTGTAGATCCTTTTTCTTGTGTATCTTCCTTCTACATACAACCCTTTTTTATAGAAAATCAAACCCAAATATAGTAAGTTCCTAACCTCATCGAACTGTAACGGACAAATGTTACAAGCGATCCAGAATGGTTGTAAGTACATATTTTAGTTTATCAGTGTGAAGTAGAGAATTGATTCTCCTCTTCCACAGATCAAAGGTATTTCCATTTAGCATGTCATTCTTCGCAAGATCGGGTAACACATGTCTTGAAATCATACTTGCTAAAAAAATGATATGCTATGAAAAATTAAGGGACTTGAGGGATAGATATCACTGACCGTTTGCGCTAAATATTACCAATTTGAAATATATCATGTAATATGAATGTGAGATTACTTGTATTTACCAAGCAAACAATTGTGTAGTATTGCCCTTGTTCTCAAGAATCCACAGTAGCAAACAGATCGAAAATTAGAGTTGTTGCGGTTCAAATATTGCTGAAAATATGAATTTTTACACACAAGATTGTGTGTATTGGCAGACACCACAAAATGTTTATTTAAAAAGACAATTCTAGATAAGAATTCAACAATATAAAGTTAGAGGTGACTAACGGCTTGGCTAATTTTGATTAGTGGTTGAGACACCAACAACAGGTGCATGTGAGCACACCAAATAAATGTATTTTCTTAATGAGGAAGAAAACCTTGATTATGATGTGTCACCCATCTTCTCAAGCAATCAAAAATTTACTCTTGCTTCAACTTCATTCTTTACTTCCTCTAAGAACCAGATAGGAACTAGACAATGGTGCTGGAAAGAGAAAAAAAAAACTTGCGATCAAGTTCTGGTTAATGATCATAGACAAACAAACCAAAAAATATTGATGTATGTAGGGGCTGAAAATCTGATGAGACCAGAGAAATCAAAAGCTATAAAAGCATTGATGAAAATTGGTATTGATACCAGTTGTAAGATGAATCGGCTATCTCAATCATCAGAGGATGATGAACTCATGGATGTATACCAATGGTTTTTGGTTTAAAGCCTAAAACTCTAGATCACAGTAGCTAAAGATGGAATAAAGGAGGTATGTTGAAGTATGGCTCAAAAATCATTTAGGCACGGTCCAAGTATGTGTGTGTTTTTGGGTCAGTCCAAGGTAATTTGGTTTGGACTTGTAACTTATGGAAGTGGCCCACTTATGTGGTGCTTTTAAAAGGGGTTTTTGTTTTCTTTTATTGTAAGAAGTCTAACTTCAAGTCTAAGTCTTTTCTAGAGATGAGAGTAGAGAAATAAAGAAACCCAAGAGAGGAGAGGTTGAAAGATTTGGGAAGATTGAGATCTAGAAGAAGGTGAAGCTAAGTGATAGAGGTGACTCCTTGTATCGATTTGCCTCATTTTCTTCATAGTGAAATCGAGCTCCAACGCTCATACCTCTGTGGATGTAACCTTAGGGTGAACCACGTAAGATTTTGTGTTGTGGGTATTGTATTCTTACTCTTTCTTTGTATGGTTTATGTTCTTTGCATTTGCTACTATTAGTTGAGTTATCCTTTATTGTCATTATCAAACAAGGTATTGGCTGGTGTGGTATACAAGGTGTTTGATTAAATTACTAAGTGAGTTTCATAAAGGGGTTTACATACACAACAAGTGACATAAAATGGTACAACCATGGTCGGAATGACATAAAATGGTACAACCATGGTCGGAAGTTCCGGTGGTGAAATTTGAGGTGAAGCATTTTGATGGAAAATCGAACTTTACATTGTGGCAAGGCAGATCTAACAAGGGCTTCATAATTGCATTCGAGGCATTGAAGCGAAGCCGGAGAGCATGTCTAATGAGACATGAGAGGAGTTGGATTTGAAGGCTATTAGTTTCATTGAGTTGCATGTTTTCGATGAAGTCATGTACAACGTCATGGAAAAAAAGACTGCAAAGGGAACATGGGACAAGCTTGAGAAGCTTTACATGGTAAAGACTTTATCCAACAAATTATTCCTTAAGAACCAACTCTATGGCCTAAGGATGGAGGAGGGACAAGATGTCATGGAGCACTTGAACACATTCAATCGGTGTTTTAATGATTTGTTGAAGGCAGAATTGAAGTTTGAAGAAAAGGACAAAGTATTGCTCTTGTTGAGATCGCTTCCTAATTCCTTCAAAAACTTTCGGATGACACTTATGTTTGGCAAGGAGACTTTCAAGTTTAAGGGGGTAGTTCAAGACCTTATCTCTCACGTGACCATGAACAAGTCAAGTGAGAAGGATGCTCAAGGGGAATGACTCATTGCAAAGAGTTCAAGTGAGTGAGGCCGAACAAAGGAGAAAGGAAAATCCAAAGGGAAAAATTCTAAATCCAAATCTAGAAGTAAAAAAGAAGTGGAGTGGTACTATTGTGGGAAGAAGGGACATTATAAAAGAGATTGTAGAATGTACAAAGCGGAAGTAAAAGAAGGGAAGAAAGCCGAGTCAAGCTCCACAGTAAGCATAGCATTGGAAAGTGATGGAGAGCTCTTAGCAGCATCTACGGGTTATCTCACCTCCAACTCTTGAATTTTAGATTCCGAGTGTACTTTTCATATGTGTTCCAATTGTAATTGGTTTGACTCTTATGAACCTCATGACGATGGAGATGTTCTAATGGGTAACGATGCGGCATGCAAAGTCATTGGAGTGGGTATCGTAAAGATAAGAATGTATGACGGGGTTGTCGAACCTTGGGTAGTGTGAGGCAACTCAAGAAGAATTTGATATCCAAGGGCACACTCGACTCAAATGGGTGTTCTTTCTCAGCAAAGGATGGAGCACTTAAGGTGTCTAAGGGAGTCATGGTGATAATAAGAGGTGTGAAGTTTGCAAATAACCTCCACAAGCTTTTGGGAAACACAATTCTATGTGGAGTTGCAATATCATCGAAGGAAAATTCTAGAAAGGATGAAACTCAACTTTGAAACTTAAGGCTTGGTCATATGAGTGAAAGAGTAATGCAAGAGTTACACCGACGACAATTGTTGAAGGGTGTTAGGGCATACAAGTTAGAATTTTGCAAGTTTTGTATGATGGGAAAGCAAAGTAAGGTGTCGTTCAAGGTTGCAAACAAAAAAATCAAGAGTAAGGGGTTGCTAAACTACATTCATTCCGATGTGTGGGAGTCTGCACTTACTAAATCAAAAGGTGGAGCTTGCTACTTTGTCACTTTCATGGATGATTTTTCAAGAAAGGTTTGTAGTCTACTTTATGAAGGAGAAATCCGATGTCTTTGCCAAGTTTGTGGAATAGAAAACCGATGTAGAAAATCAAACAAAGAGGAAAATCAAATACTTGAGAAGCGACAATGGGGGTGAGTACAAAGATGGCAAGTTCTTGAAATTTTGCAAAGAAAAAGGTATTACAAGGCATTACACCGTGAAGAAAAATCCTCAACAAAATGGGACGGCTGAGAAGATGAATAGAATTCTCATGGAAGGGAGAGATGCATGAGGCTACATGCGGGGTTGCCCAGACCATTTTGGGCGGAATCGTTTAACCATGCTTGTTATTTGGTTAATCGATCACCATCTAAGCTACTTGAATTTAAGTGTGCCGAAGAGGTGTGGATGGGAAAAGAAGTGGACTACTCTACATTGAAGACGTTTGGATGCAATGCATATGTTCTCATTCCTAATGATGAGAGAAACAAGTTGTACTCAAAGTCACTCGAGTGTATCTTCCTCGGATTCGAGAAAAGGGAGTGATGTATTCAAGCTTTGGGTTCTAGTAAATAAGAAAAAAATCCTTAGTAGAGATGTGGTCTTTGACGAAGGTTCCATGACAAAGGGAGAATTCAAGAAAGATGATGGTGAGAAATTGGTTGTTGGTGACAAGATAGTTACTGAAGTTCCTATTAGCACGGAGAAGACTACAAGGGAAGAACCTCGAATTCAATTTGAGGTTGGTCGGACATCCTATGGGAAAAGACTACAAGGGTTGAAGAGTACAAGGGAAGTTCCTATTAGCACGGAGCAGACTACAAGGGTTGAAGAGTTTTTTCGTCTAGGTGGAGATTGTTGAAGTATGGCTTAAAAATCAATTAGGCCCGGTCCAAGTATGTGTGTTTTTTGGTCAGTCCAAGGTAATTTGGCTTGGGCTTGTAACTTATGTAAGTGGCCCACTTATGTGGTGCTTTTAAAAGGGGTTTTTGTTTTCTTTTGTTGTTGGAAGTCAAATTTAAAGTCTAAGTTTTTTCTAAAGAAGAGAGTAGAGAAAGAAAGAAACCCAAAAGAGGAGAGTTTGAAAGGTTTGGAAAGATTGAGATCTAGAAAAAGGTGAAGCTAAGCGATAGAGGTGACTCCTTGTATCGATTTGCCCGTAATGAAATCGAGCTCCAACGCTCATACCTTCAAGGATGTAACTTTCGGGTAAATCACGTAAGATCTCGTGTTGTGGGTATTGTGTTCTTATTATTCTTTGTGTGATTGTTTATCTTCTTTGCATTTGTTACTATTAGTTGGGTTATCCTTCATTGCCATTATCAAACAAGGTCTTGGAAGGTGTGTCATGCAAGGTGTTTGGTGAAATACCTAATAGGTGTTTGATCAAATTACTAAGTGAGCTTCATGAAGTTGTTTACGTACACAACAAAGTGTGTTAGAGAACATCTGTAGATTCTTTCTCTTGTGTATGTTTCTTCTACATGCAACCCTTTTTATAGATTCTTGACCTCACTGAACTGTCACGAACAAACGTTACAAGTGATATGGAATGGGACTTTAATCCCTTCAAATTGCTAGATTCAACTTGTATCTCATGCAGCCACCTGGCATGAATAGATCATTAAACCTTAACGGATTTTAATGCCATATTTCCTGTAGAGGGTATCTATTGCATTCAGTTTGTAATTGTTATGCATTTTTCAGTCAATAGCTTGGTCCATTGTTGCAAAATTCAGCGAATTTTTCAAAATTTTGGAAGATATTCTTCAAACAAGGGATCAGTTTATTAAATTGGTGTTTTGCCAATTAATGCCCTCCCCTCCCCTCTCCTATCAACATCGAAATTCTATCTTCTTTAACCCTCAATCTCAAGAACAAGATAGGGCATTTAATTGAATTCCGTTCTGTCACGATCTCCAAATAATTGCCTAATCCAAACTTTAATATAGCCTGGTCTAAGGTTATCCGTTTGTTATTTCATAAAAGAAGGGATCAAGATGAAACATTTGAACAATTTTTTATTTTTTTTATAACCTTCGACAACATTGAAGCTACTCATTTTTGTAACAGGGAGATCCAGTATGGGCAATCAGTTCGGATACAATCAATTCCCTTGTGGGCCTTTCTCTCAATTTCTTCTTTATTCTGCCTTTCATGAACTCTGGTATGTTGTTTTATTGTTAAGAATCGAAATGTGATATTCATATGGTTCCTTACTTTGTTCCTGACTTACACTAAGTGTTGTTTCTTGTACTGCACATTGAAATTTTTTGGATATTAATTAAATGTAGTATCGCCTCCACCTGGTTGAGTTGTATGTGTGTTGGTTCCCTTGATTGTAGGCACTGTCACATAATTCAGCATTTTTTTCCGAAAAACACGCAAAAAATCTATGAATAAGGGGCTAGTTGATTAGATCAATGATTTTCCCGTTAACCTTAAGATTCTATCTTCTTCAACCTTCAAATATCAAGAACAGTATAGGGTCTTTAGGAGGTTGAAGTTGATGGGTTTTGGGGCAGAAATCCAAAAACACTATTTGTATAATCCCTGGTTTTTTTGTGAGCTTTCTTGAGTTTTTCTGAACTTAGCCCTCTGCCCCCCATTTAATCTCATTGCTTGGGGAGTAATATATAAAATTTGAAAAATTAGGAAAAATCGTCTAACAGTTGAATTGAAAAAAAAATTGTATATATATATATATATATTTATAATCTCTGGATTTTGTGTGAACTTTCCCAGAGTTTTTCCGAACTTAGCCCTCTGCTGCCCCCATTTAATCTCATTGATTGGGTGTTATACATAGAATTTGAAAAATCGGCAAACAGTTGAATTGGAAGAAAAAAAACAATTATTGACAAAATCAGCTGTAACCTCTGCCTCTTTGGATCTCTTGAAACACTAACTCCGTAATGCACCTATTTTATTGGTTTAAAAAATTAATTTTTCTAATCCCTGATTTTCTTTCTGAATCTTTCCTGAATTAAATCGAACTGACCGCCCCTCCTCCCCCCCTCCCCTCCCTCCGCGGGCCAATAATTAGTGAATTCGAACTTGGTTACTATGGATAAGATTAGTTCGTTTCCCAAACATCTGGGATCAGCCCAATGAATCCTTAAGGCATTGATCCAATCTCCTTTTACAATTGATGCACTCATATCAATGATTATACTCTTTCTTTAAAATATCATCTCATTTTCAATTTGTGTCCCTTTCCAACTGATATCTTGATAATTTTCTCACCATGGTTGTAACGTCTTTAATGAATTTCATGGCAGAGTAGTTGGCATTCATCTGATTGAAGCCCCTGTACTTCACCCGGTAAGAACTTTTGAAAGAGTAGTCTGAAGGTTACTTGTAAACGACTAGTGTAATTTTTGCCATATCGAATGTGTTTACGCTGTTTTGATTTATCTAAAGATTTTATGTCGTAAAAATGTTGAATCTTATATCGAAATATTTTCTTTTATCAGATATCTGAAGGATTATTCAATTTTGTGATCGGATGGACGTTCATGTTCGCTCCATTGTTATTCACAGATTGCAAGAGGAGCAGATACAAGGGATCACTGGATGTCTTATGGGGTTTTCAGATGTTCCTCACAAACAGTATGCTCCACCTCAAAACCAATAGTAAAAAATAGTCAAAATTTAAGGTACCCATCAGCAAGGCTGTCAATGGATCGGATCAAACCCGAAACGTGGTCCATTCAGATTCAATTACTTTGGATCTGGATCAAGCATTCGTGTTTTGGTATTGATCCGGTTTGATAACCTATCGGATTGGTTTTGGATCAACTATGTCCCAATCTGATAAAACATGAGAAAATTATATATTAACCAAAATTAATGTTCCTGTGGTGCCAGCTTTTTTGATACCCTACATGGCAATCCGACTTAATGAGGCTGACGTCGAGTATCCTCCCAAAGAGTCCTCTAAATTAGGTGCTGTGATGATCGATGGTGCGGCCATCGTTGGACTGATTGGCGGGGCTGTGTGTCTGGTATCTGCATTATGGGCTCTCTTTGGTCGAATGGACAGCAATTTTGGGACTCTGTCAGAACGATGGGAATTCTTGATAAGTTATCTTGGATCAGAGAGGCTAGCTTACGCCTTCATTTGGGATATAGGTCTCTACATCATCTTCCAGCCTTGGTTAATCGGCGACAACCTACAAAATGTGCAACAAAGTAAGGTTAGTACAGTGAGTAAGCTTAGATTTATCCCAGTTGTTGGTTTGATTGCTTATCTTATTAGTTTGAATCCTGACAAGAGGGAGAGCTTTAGCTAAGCATGAAATCTAATTGGATCTTTGCATTACTTAATGAACTAAACAGAAATTTAACACACATTGTGTTGTTGTATGTGCTAGTACATGTGTCTGCAAGGAACAAATACTCATGTATTTGGAGATATGTAAAGAGGTTTATCATTTAAGATGAGTTGACATTTTTTTTTTCAATGAATGTGTCTTATACAACTTGGTTCTATTATTTCTCGAAAACTATATTTTGTAGCACAGATTGGTAATCCTAAGTTTTGGTAAGATTTATCGTAGCAACTCGTGTTCCTCCCAAAAGATGAAAAATCCTGTTTTTTGTAGTTTTTTTTTTCTTCAAGAAATTAATATTCATGCCCCAAGGATGGGAAATCCGACTATTTTGTATGTTTTTTTGTGAAAAGTCTTGTATCATACCCAAGTTGGGGCAAGTCTGGGTTTTAGAATCAGAAAGGGTCGCTTCAGTATGATCATCTCGTCTCCTTTAGTAATAGAAACTGTAATTTAGACATACCCCTTCAAGTTTTGATCTACATTTTTGATGAGATGACATGCAGTAATTTAGATTCAAGTTTTGGGAGATGAAGCGCACGGTGTATATAGCCTTCCTTAAGGAGTATGGAGACATATTTGCTTGGACATATGAAGGGATTCCTGGTCTTGGTCTTATGGTGGCAGTCCACAAACTGGCCATCTGACATGGCAAGTGGTCTGTAAAGCAACCTCAAGGATGCCCTTGGCCTTAACTTGCAGTTCAGATTTCCACAAATTTGAACCCCCCACGCCTCACCCAAAAAAAATCGATCCTCTTTGTACATGGTTCCGTCTATGGAGCCTAAAGCTTCAACCATGGCAGTAAGCAGTAAGTTGGCCCAGTCTCTCGCCCAGCCTTCGCCTTCTTCAGTGGCCAAGTTGAAGCGTTCAACGGTTCTTCGGCCTACCACCTTTATTTTTCAAGGTTGAGCTTGTTCAATTGAAGCTAATGCTATGCTGCCCTTCCCTAGTTCAAGAGAAAGCGGGGACTTTCTTTTAGCTACCGGCCCAAACAAAAAAGATTAGCCTCTTGATCGATCGATTGATTGGATCGAAGTACGAAGGGGTTGATTGAAGTGTGAGATCAGACAGACCGAGCAACTAGCTGCTGCAGGATTGGACGTCTATCTATCTTCCGCCATCAATCCTAAAAAGATTATTCGGGAATAAATGGGCAAAAGTTAAGAGAGATGTGCCAGCGGTGAGCAAGGTTATTAGATACCAAAGAAAACCCCAACAAATGATTTACATGGATCACCGAAATTCTTAAGAAATTTCAGCAAAAGATTTGCGGCATAAAAAGTACTGCAAATTATTTGCAAAATCACAATGAAATTTTTTATTGCAAAGATCAACCAATCATAAAAAATAGATTCGCAAAAGATTTTCAAATTGTTACCAAGCATTAGTAAATCATTCATCGCAAACCATTTGCAAATGCAAATGATTTGTAGTGTACCAAGCAGGGTTTGCAAAATCTTCCTAAATTATATAATTTAAAAAATTATAGTGCAAAAACTCATGTTAAACGCATCAATGAGATGGTGACCAATAGGAAGAGAATACAGATGATCCAGACAACTGTTGAGTTTAGTCCCACATCGGACACAAATTGCCTTGTCTCTCTCTTTATAAGATTCTGGGTCTCTCCACTCATTTCCAATTGATTTTGAGTTGGATCCCCAAATTTATCTTGGTACCAAAGCAAGCCTTTCTCTCCTCCACGTCACCCAATTTATGTATCTTTACGTGCTTTGGACCCCAAATTTATCGAAAATTTTTATGCATGATTTCACAGAATCCCGATTGATTAATCCTTTTTTTTTTCCCCGAAAGACGCTCTTTGATTTGAATTCCACTTAGCCGAGAAGTGCTTTTTTGAACTTTAAATCATCTGATTATAACAGTGAGAGAGTGGTTATGAATCAGATTGGGGTCGACATAGATGAGGATTAATTAAGAGAGATGTTAATACACCAACTTTACTTATAATATACCAATATGATTATAGATACTGTATAATTTCAAAAGGATTTGTGTTTTTACATTAAAGTTGGTGTGCCAATAGAATCTATCTTAATTAAAGAGAGCTGTTATTAGCACCCCAACTTTTACTTAATACACACTAATTTCTTAAATCATTTATCACACCCCAATTAAAGATTAAAACACACCATTCAAACGTTAGTGGTTTGGCTGAAATTCTTATCTAAGCATTACACAAAATTATAATGCTCAGTCAAACAATTGCAACGGTTGTCTATAATTATGTTAGGATCATATAAAATCTTAAACCCAAAAAATAAAAATCTATACATTTTTATTTTTGAGAGAGAAGTTCAATTGGCAACCCTAGTTTTGCTTATTGTAAATCATTTACTTATTTTCTTTATTTTTAATTAAGGTGTAATAAGTAAAAGTTGGAGTGCCAATAGCAGCTCTCATTAACATTAATATTAATCTAGAAATCTAGTCCAACCTCCTCACATTTATTAATATTAACAGGTCTTAGCCGGAAAAAAAAATACCTTAAAAAACTCAAGTTGGACCTGCCTACATTTGACCCATATTTAGTGAGAGAAAAGGAAAAAAAAAAAACCAAACCTGAGAAAAAGGGTGTCTATGTGTTTTGCATAAATGGATTAGCATGATTTTAAATAGGGGTGCAACTTGGTTTGGTTTGAGGTCAAATTGGAATCGAATCGATATAGGTCGATTCCACTAAATAAGAATCAGACCCAAATCAAATTTTATTGGAATCAAACCGAACTAAAGTCGGTTTGATTCAGTTCAATTTTACGGATTGCCAATATTCTATACATTATAAGTAATATTTTTTGATGAAAAAATAAACATAAAATTTCATACAATAATCACTAATCTATCTATAAAAAATCATTAGTTTACCACAAAAAATATTAATTCATGTCCTAACTCCTAAAATAATTCATACTAATTATTATTTATTACATAGGGGTTCGGCTTTCGGTTTGGTTCGATTCTATACAAACTTGATTCAAGAACTGAATCAAATTGATTGGTTCTCCATTTTCGTAATCCATAATCGAACCGCAATTTGTTCCAAGCCGAACCAAACCACCCCAAAGCTATCAGTTTGGTTTGGTTTGGTTCTTGGTTTGAACCGGACCAAGTTGCACCCCTAGTTTTAAAAATCGTTCATGTCTTTAATATGAATCATCATTACTGAGTCATCCACATGACTTGTCCGATATTTTGAAAATATTAAATGAGTCAACAAACTTGGCCAAGTCAATTAGTTTTATATTTTTTAATAAAATAATTAATCTCTAATTATTTAAATATTTTTTATATAAACAAAATTTGATATTTTGACTAAGCATATTCTAATCCACATATAACCCCAAGGTGTTGGCTTAGTGGCAAGTCGAACGTTGATAAGTTCTTCAGGAAGAGTAGGTCAAGTGGTCGAAACCCCATGAAGCTATAAGTTTCTTAAGGCCACTCACCTGGTCTGGTTGACCCTTAACTCTACCTATTGCACATAGGACTTTTCAAGGGGACAATGTGTGTGATCGATGCCGCCCGAAGGGTAGGGATACCCACAATATCAAATATATATATATATATATATATATATTATAATCTACATATGAGAAGATTATAATTATTTGAATATAAATATAATTTAATAAATAATTATAAATCGAAACCTGAGACAAGATAACTTGGATGAGTCAACTTGATATCAATGGGGGTATAAGACGAGAGTGTATAATGTGATTTAAAACCATACTACGTGGACGAAAAGTGTGAAACCCAACCCTCTAATTAAACCCTAGTTTCATACTTTTTTAGTTGTGTATTATATAATTTAATCAATTAGTTGTTGTATTATTTAGAAAAGAAAAATTAAAAGTTGATGTAGCATCACAATTTTCATTAAAATTAACAAATAGACAACAATCGTTCCCCATTAATACACGTTAATAAATCCAAATCCACTTAAAAAACGTATTTACTTTTGAATTGTTGATTGATCGTGAATTATATTCTTTTAGAAAATAATAAGGAAAGTATCCTGACCTCTCAAACATGTGGCACTGAAAAAAAATAATCATCAAGTTCACGTGTTTTCATATGAATCATTTTTCGTGCATCACCGGATAGTGACCCAACTTTATGGGGGAAAAAGATCCGATGACTTGTGAAAAATGACTCATGTGAAACACATATGATCCCAATCATGTAAATCAATAATGAACGATTGAGATTTGTTCTCGAGATGCTCATAAATCCCAATTGTTGGATTTTTGTATTTATATGGTCAAGATCATGTGTTTTTCAATGAGTAATTGGATCTCGACCCAATTTTATGGGTTAGACTCTGATGACCCATGTAAATCACACATGATCCCAATTGTGTAAACATAAAATCCAACCATTGAGATTTATCCTTGAGATTTGTGTTATTTGGATACATATAAATCCCGACTATTGGATTTCATATTTACACGATTGAGATCATGTGTTTTCTCATGAGTTATCAAAGCCTCGCCCTAAATCAAATATATTATACAATTTATATACTTTCTCCCATTTCAAGACTTCGACAGCCCTACATGTCATTACTAGCGTGAACCAATACAACAAATACGTGTTAGTGATCATACACCAAATATTTCTTCTACGTGGTCCACATAAGTCAATTATCAATAGGCAACCTAGACATTTTAGGTGAACTCTTTACATTGGTCCCCCATGAGTGTGTGATCCAAGAGCCAATTGATGGTCCCACGTAAATAAACAGTGTACGTCGTTGTTGTTCAGTAATTTCTGTGCTAAGTTGTGAACCAATAGGATGTTACCACATGTATTAAAAAAAGAAAGCACAGTGACGATATTTGCTTGCGCTATTTATCAGTATTTATTGTTGATAAATAAGTGAAAAAAATTCAGCACTATTTTGTTGCTGAAAAAAAGTACTGAAGCAGTAAGCACTTTGTTTTTTTTTAGCATAGACAAGTCTGCCCTTCGTTTTTTTGGGCACGGACAAATATGTCATTATTCTTAAAAGGATATTATTTCTTATATCACATGGGTAAGTATATAAGCACCCCACAAATTAATAAACTCACACCATGATCAAATTATTTTGTTTTATATGGGTTAAAAGTTTTGGAATGAGTTGATTTTTGGTGAGGATGATTTCTATAATGAGGAGATCATCCTCATAAAAAATCAGCCCATCTCTAAACTTTTAACCCCATCAAAACAAGTTCAAGAATTGTAAATCGTCAATTTTTTTTTTTTTTTTTGGAAATCATTTTTGACATGGTTAGAAGTCTCGGAATGGACTGATTTTTGGTGAGGATGATCTCTAGACCATACAGATCATCCTCACCAAAAAAATTTCTCATTCCAAAAACTTTAACCCATATAAGACAAAAAAAATTAGCTATAGTATGGGTTACCTTTATTAATTCATAAGGTGCTTTTATAATTACACATCCTTCATTTCCATCGAAAAGTATTCATCCAAAATTAAGTTTTTTTAATGTTGATTTCAAAATTTGGTGACTTGTATGACATTATTGTTTTTAATTTGAAATTTGTGGGCTTTTAGAAATAAAAATTATTATTTATAAATTGAAAATTTGAGTATTACTTATTATTTAAAAATGAATTGTATTTTAATTTTATAAGAAATAATATATTTTATTGTGCTTGATAAGAAATAGGCATTTAAAACGTATAAACAATGTATAATATGATTGTAAGGGCAAAAAAGATAATTTACCAATTTCAGCAATGTGTAACAAACATAATTTAGCATCTAAACAAATAACTTTTTCAGTACTTAAATTCAACGCTTATAAGTTTCAATGCTTAATGCTATTCAACACTTATTTTTTTCAGTTTAATAAATAGCAAACTCTAAATTCCAAACTCCTAAACTTTCAGAAATTTTCTCCCTAAATATTCTCACCACCAATCATTCATGTTTGTTTTTTTCAACGCCATTCGTTTATCAGCTTACCACATAAATTTTGTACTCAAATAAACATGGGTAAAATAAAGGGTTATTTTGACCTACCCACCCACATTTTAGAGCATCTCCAACTATATCCTTTAAAATAAATCTTCTATTAAAAAAACAAATAACAAAAGTCATTATAACTAGTGTAAAATTTGATCTCAATTCTAATAGATTCAATATTTCTTTATCTATTTTTAATATTATTTTACTTTATAAACAAATATATGTTAAAACCTATTGAAATCCTACTAAGTGTCGTGAGCTCATAGAGAATGAAATTCTAAGAATTTGAAGAATTTTTTTTATTTATAAAAAAAACATAATTTTTCACTATTAAATTATAATTTTAAGTTTTGGTAGTTCGATAGTCGTCTATTTTCAACACTTTGGATCAAACTCAATTTTTATTTTTATTTTTTTAGAGGGAGGGGGGGGGGTGATATGAGTTTTTCCATGAAATTTAGAAGGATGTTGTGTTGAATTGCTAATGTGATAATTCATATGGGCCCAACGACCTTTCGAAAATTTGAAATCTTATCATGTTAGTAAGAAAAGTGTTTTTCATTTTTTAACATTAAAATAGTTGAACTTTGTGGCTCTCTACATGTAAAGAGTGGAAACCCCTTTTTTATTTTAACATTTACTTTTAAAGAGTCTCTTGGAAATGCTTTTTTTAACTTTCACTCTTTAAAGTAAAAAGCCACCAGACTTGAAAAGGTGTGCTGGAGATGATCTTTGTGAACTAGTAAATTGCATGTAGAATATATTATTATTATTATTATTATATGATCAATAAAAAATTTTAATTTTAAATCTAATAGTAAATTAATTTTAGTCTAATAGTAAAAAAAGGTTCAATCGAAGGGTATTATAGTATAATATGGTGATGCTAGATATAATCATATATATATTGCTTATATAAAAACTAAGGTTAAAATAAATATTAAGAGAGAAAAAAAAAAAAAAAAACTTCATTTGTGCTTCTTACCGTTGAAGTGTATAATTTTTCTACCTTATTAATTAGGCCCTTAAATAGGTTCAAAAGCTATTATTAAAAAATAAAAAGTTATAAATACAATAACTAATTAGGATTGAGACTATTTTGTACCCTATAATTAATATCATTAGATTTCTCTCTCTCTCTCTCTCTCTCTCTCCAATTTTCTAAGCACATTTCTTGTTGCACATCTTGAAGGGAATGTCATATGTTACCCCCCCAAAAAAAATGATAATCGTTTCTTTATTCATATTTTTAGAAAAATAACAAATCATGACTTTTAACCCTAACAGCATATCAACATGAATCAAGAAAGTGAAAAAAAAGTATCTAATAAAAAAAATTGATGGGTGTAAGTGAAGATTATGGGTAGATTGCTTAGTTTGAAAGACCATTCGATTATGATTACTTCTACATTTATTATAAATTTCTTTACTTTCTCTTATATTAACTCATTAAGTATACAAAATTCTTTCTCATTTATAAATAAAACCTGTATAATAAAATTTAAGTGATTTACAATGACGAAACTTGTTAATAAAATAACACAAAAAAAGTTAAGAAGGGATGTGTTAATTAATTTATTATAAGTAAAATATAATAATTTGGTGTATAAAAACATTTTTTGACCATCCGTCCTTATAATCCAAGATCCTGGTCTAATGCCACATGATGCATATCTAAAAAGTTTAAGGACTCCCCTATCAAGTCCTAAACCCATCGCTAGCCCTCCAAGAATACCTTAACCAAACTCAATCCCAAGATTCTCTCATCCAATCAATTTACAAAATAACCATAACCTAAACCAATCCCAACTCATCACCTAACCTAGCCTAACTTAAATTACAATCAAATCCTAAGCTCAACATATAAAAGTCCATTCTAAATCAAACCTCTACTCCATAATCTTAATCAATCAACACAAAAAATTTATGATCATCAAAAGGACACATGTCACCTCCACAATCAACCTCCCAAAAGAAATCATTCTCATTATCCTCATCATTATTCTCACATCACCCCACATGTCATAAATCTAACCTAATCATCTTATCTAAAATCCCATCACAAGTTATTCCCACTCCCCAGTCTCCATTATTTTAATCAACTCACCTAACCCACACTCTCATACTCTTTTGTCATGTGTCATCATCTCCTCTACCCTCTTAAAATATTAATACATAACCCCTTAAGTAAACCATTTTTTAATCCAATACCCACACCCCTCAACCTCAATCAATATTGAATGTAGGTATGGGTTGCCTACCCAACTCAATTAGATTTTATTCATGGATTTAAGTGAAAAGCAACCCACTTACACCATTTTTCATATGTATCATTCCCTTACCCACAAATCCAAAACTTCTCATTTACAAATCTCTCCCACCATTTTCTATTTTTACCCAATCTAATCCTTAAAAGTCACTTCAAAATCCTATTAAAACCCACCCACCCCTCACTCACAAATCCCTCATGCTTGAACCTCCTATTTCAAGCCTCAATTCTCTTACCTCTCTCAATTTTAAGAACTCTCTCGCCTCTCAACCCTCTCAACTCTCCCTCAATCTCCCTAAAATCTTTTTTAAACCCTAACTTAACTTTCTAAAATCACATTTCTCACAACCTTAATCCATATACTAAAATACCTTCTATTTTCACCCTCAAAGTTCAAAAGTTCACAGTCAAGAAGCTTACATTTTGAAAAATAAGAAGAGAAACAAATTAAGATCAAGGTAGAATGAGGACAAAAGTGACATAACAATCCCTTTTCTATCTTCACTCTATCATTTTTTTTTCCAGTTTAAATCAACCTTAAGATGTAGTGAACACTCTCACCTACACACGGTAGATTGGACTTCAGCTCGGTTGAAAATGGTAAGGGTTGAAGACATTTTCAAAATAAAATTTCATAAAAAATTCCCTACACATTTGCACGCACCACAAAACTTTTTCGAGACTAAGGCATTGAGGTCTTGTCTTATGAAAATAATCTCTTAACCAAAGCCTACCCATTTTCGAACTCAAAAGCATTCATCACAACCTCAATAAGGAAGTTCTCATTGGTTTAAGCCAAAATTAAAGTCCCTCGCAGTCAAAAGCCCAACATCAAATTTACGGATTTTCTATTTATTTATGAAAAATGAACAAATCTAAAGTTATCACTTAAAGTAGAAGAAATAGGTTGCCTAACACCTTTCATATTTTCTAAAATGGACCGCATTGCCTAGATCTTAAGTAGATTAGTATCCTTATCCGTACGAGAATCACTACAAAAATTATTTTTTAAAACTATTTTTCAAGTGTCCATTCACACTATTTTTTTTTAAAACAATGGTGACGACTCTAAATCCATATAGTTCACTGTTTCGTACTCGAAAATTGCCTAACTACACCAACAGAGCCTAATTGTTATATTTAGGACTCAACTTTCAAGTCCCAATTTTCTCTAATAAAAGATTTTAAATACGACAAGAGACCTATCTACTTTCATACTCTCTTTTATTCATACAACAAGTTTTTTGATGGAATATCAAAATGCTAGGAGTTCTCCGATTTGCATTTAAAGATAGAGAGATTGTCATTGGTGATAAAAGAGAACTGTAGAAATAATTCAAGGGTATTTCTGATATTTATTATATATTTATATTTAAGATAACCTAATAAGTTAACATGTTTAAGGGTATTTAGGATATTTTACAAGGATAAGACTTAAAAAGTGTCTTAATTGTCATATTCTATGACAGAATAACTCATGGTCCATATTTTGAAAATTTTGACCTTTTGCAATCATTAATTTGTTTTGTTATTTTCCACAATTTGTTTGGTTGAGAGAAAGAGAGAGAGTTAAGAAGACGAAGACAAACTATAAACGTCTTTACAATAGTGACAAATTGAACGATGAGTGTGGGCCAACTCCATCAATATAGGACCTCGCATATCAAGAGATTAAAGGAAAGTGTCTCGAGAATACGTTAATCTCGTACTATCATATCTTAGGATAGCGTTATGTGTCCTAAGAAATGAAGAGTCAAGATCTAGTGTGGTGTTCCTTTCCTATACATAGGAAAGATATCTACGTGGCACATTTGGATTGGAGAACATATATATTGGACTATATGCACGGCTTGGTTAGGAGCTCAAAATGATTTAAAGTCCAATTAAAACGTGCCACATAGACTCTTTTTCTTTTTTGATAAGAATGGGACACTATATTGGATCATGAGTCATAAATGAATGTTAAAGGTGAAAGAAGACTTGCTACGATGAACCACTATAGGTTAAATATCCCAAGTGTAATGTTGTAATAAAGTAATACAATATCGGGAGTTCGAGGTCGATTCACAGGGATTGTGTAAAAATTGAAATAAAACACGGCTGAGGTGAAAGAAGACTTAACTTAAAAAATATTAAAAAAATGAGTTTCCACACTTTCGTGTGAGCAAACAAATTAGAAGGTCTAAAACGAAAATTAAAAGCGTTAAGGCATCGAGGATCTACTCAAAAATCATTATTTTATTCATTCAACACTTTTTTCTCTGTCAATTTGGAATAAAGATTATCTCTAATTTGATGATATAACAATTAAATCAAAAATTATTTTCTAAAATATTTTGAAAAATATAAGGTTGTCACGTATAACATATTCACATACCACTGTGATTCTTTAAGCAATGAATTTAACAATCATTCAAAATGAATTTAGAAAATTTTTCTAACATTCAATGTGATGATGGTAAATAAAAGCTAAAAAAAAAATAAAAATTATAGATATAGAATTAAACAAAAATAATTAACTCATCTTAAATCAATCTAAAAATATAAACATTAATCCACCATTGTTGATCAAAATAAAATTATAATATTCAAATTTCACTTTTAGTACTAGTTAGGATTTTAACCAACAATCTCAATAAACAAGTCTATCAAAATTATTGAATATAAAAAATCTAAAAAAATTAACTAAAGAAAATTAACGATAAATTAAAGAGGGAGAGATATTAGATTGGAAGATTGAAGAAGAAGAAGCAAATAATGTGCAATCTAGAGAAATAAATAATAGTAGAAGAAAAGAAAAATAATATAAACAGATTAAAATAGAATGTGAGAGATATGAGATGAAGACATGTGGAGGAAAGATAGAGAAATACAAACAAAAAAAAATATTGGAGGGATGCATGAGATTTTTTATAATAAGACAAAATAGAATAAGAGTTGATGTTTTTATGTAAGAGAATGTATAGAGATTTTCATTTTTTGAAAACTTTTCTTTATTTCTTTCTTCAGCTCTTTATTTAACTGTCTTATAATAGCTCTTCTACCCTTTTGCATGTTTTATTCACCAAATATCTATCTTTAGTCTTTTTCTCCCATTTTGAACCTCCAACACCTACAAGAATGAAAATTCAATTAATTAGGTCATATTAATTAAAGTAATAACAATTAATCACCTCAAATTGAGGGCAAATATCATCAATTTGTACAAATATCAATAGGAATGGGACACTGTATTGGATCTTGAGTCATAAATGAATGTTAAAGGATGTCAATCAACCAACTATTCCAAAAGATCGATTTGTTGGAGAAGGGAATAACTATGAATATAAAAGGGTTTACGGGGCTTAACTGGGGTATGACATACCCGAGAGTGGAGGAAAATATATACTTAACACTGCCCCTCACCCAAAAGGGTGGAAAGATTCAGATATGTGACCTATACGAATCTAGCGCTTTGATATTGTGTTAAATTTGGGAGTCCAACTCAAAACCAATCGATAATAAGTTGAGAGGCTCAAAAGCTTATAAGGAGAGAGTCAAGACAATGAGTGTCAGATGTAGGACTAAACTCAACACGCTCTCGTAAGTTTGAGCCATACTAGGCCAAAGCACGAAGATATATGAACTGAGTGTCTTGGAGGAGAGAAATACCATGATAAATTTGGGAGTCCAACTCAAAATTAATTGACAATGAGTGGAAGAGCCCATGAGCTTATAAGGAAATAAATTCATCGCCTAAATTCGAATTTTATGACAAGGATCCCCACTCTAGGGTTTGTTCGGAAATAAACTTGATAAAGTGAGGTTTGGTGCGTAACAAACTTCATAAAGTAAGGTTTCCTCAGAGTTGTCAAAACTCCAAGAGAGTTTTTGTAACAAAAATGCAACAGTCGGGTCTATCAAGTAAATCTCTCTTCTTTAAAATAAAGGATAGTTGGAGTTTGATTCGGTTGCCCAAGCTTTTATATTTGATGTTTTAAAAGACGGTTGGAGTTGCTCTAAAAAGAAATTGAATCTCGCTACTGGATTTAGAAGTGGGGGTTGTGGGTTGTGGGGGCACTTCCCCCAAGTGTTTTCAAATTCTATAGATTAATATGTTATTGCGATAGATTTTAGTGATTGATAAACAAATTTTTCACTATTGCCCCCACAATTTTTTTTTTTTTTTTTTTTCACTCTTAGTTACCCCCACAACTATTTTTTTAACTTTTAATTGTTCCCCAAAAAAATTTCTACTCTTAATTGCCCCCACATGAGCAAAATCCTGGCTCCGCCCTTGCATAAGAGATAAAGAGGTAGTTTAACTATCCAACTACTGGTAGTACAGGATTCAGACATTTTTCCAAACTTTCCAGTCTTCCCGTGTTTACCCGTCCTACCGTACTTTACTTCGCACCCACCAGCCGCATCTCTCTCTAAATCTCTGTTTCTTTAAAAATGGGAAACTGAACGAAATCTCAAATACCATAATTGCCAGCTTTGAATGTATGAATGTTTCATTAAATATATATATATATATATATATATTTTTTTTTGCTTAACTTATTGGATATTTAAGTTTCTTGATTTCTCACTTGGGTTTCTTTAGTAGTGAATCTGAGTAAGTAGAGAGTGATTGTTGTGAAAAGCATGAAACTTTGATCTTTAATTCTTCCTAGTTTTTTGAAATCATTCTATATGGGTTCATTTTCGTGGTGGTTTTTTTCTGGATTAAATAGTTTCTTGATTTTTATTCAATGAAGATGAGTTTGTAGAGAGAGAGAGAGAAAGAGATTGATTTAATTTTTTATTTTTATTTTTAATTTTATGTGTGAAGCTTTGATATGCAATTCTCTTTTGTTTTTTTTTTCTGACTTTACTTGCTTTATGTTGATTCAATTTCTCAGTGAGGATTGATTTACTTGCTTTATGGTTTTTCTCATTGAAGATGAGAGAGAGAGAGAGAGAGAGAGAGAGAGATTGGTCTGTACTTATGAACCTGAGAGAGAGAGAGAGAGAGATTGGTCTGTACTTATGAACCTCATATCTTCAATCTTCTCTTTTCCTGAATTTATTTGCTCAGTATCAAATCCACTTCTTGATTGCTTGGTTGGTATTTCTATAAAGATGAAGAGATAAATAATTACACATAGATTCTTTTTTTTTCTGATTTATTTACTTCTATATCTATTCTATTTCTTGATTCTTGATTCTTGTTTTTGGATTTTTGTTTTTTGTTTTTTAATTTATGTTTTTATATGAAATGGCAGGAGAAGAAAATGGAGGCAAAATTGGGGTCATTTAGATATAATTTCAGAGAGAAGAGTAGGCAGAGACTCCTTCAAAATGGGGAGTATTCAGAAATTTGGTTGGGAAGCATGGACAGTATTGATGGAGAAACAAAATGCTGGTGTTTCCGTTCATTTGGAGACTCGATAAGAAAATCATGGAATTGCTTGCAACATTTTTCCATTAAGGTTTGGGAATTCGGTCGTTCGGATCCTCGAAAAATTATTTTCTCAGCTAAGATGGGTTTGGCCCTTATGATTATAACCCAACTCATTTTTTGGAAAGTACCTATTAAGGATCTCAACAAATATGCGGTTTGGGCGATTCTCACTGTTGTCCTCGTCTTCGAGTTCAGCATAGGTACTTCAATCATGTTAAATCAACCTATACTTTTTTTTTTATCAACTTATACTTGTGTGAACATGAAACCTTAGATCAAGAACACAACAAGGTTTAATGTGATTGGGTAGTGCTTACGTCCACGGATGAGTGTTGTGTAGAGGTGTCTTGTATTCAGTTTGTGACTGAGACCCCAGCACGGAGTCGCCGTTGTTTGTGTTTTTGAGGGGAGTTTTATAGTGAAGAAGATCAATGGCCTCCGAGGACGTGGCCTATAAAAGGGTGAACCTCATAGATCTCTTTGCATTGTGTGCTTGCTATTTCTAGTTGCTTTTCGCAACAATGAGATCTTGTTTTCTCCCAATACCTCTCTCAGACTTTCATAACTCTAGCTAGAACGAGTTACAATTACGTATATTCCAGAAGTTTCCCCATTGGGGTATAAGTCTTATAGTGCTTTCTAAATCACCAACTTGATTCACAACATCGATCGCAACAATTTAAATTGGTGAAGAAGTTCAAAAAAAAAAAACAAAAAACAAAAAACAAAAAAACAGAAAGAAAGAAAGAAAGAAATTAACTACTTTGTTTGATTGTCAATGTTCATTTTTTTTATTAATTTCGACCAACCTTATATAATTCTTGGTTGTTTTGTTCTTCAGGAGCAACCTTTAATAGAGGATTTAATCGTGGTTTAGGGACATTATCTGCCGTAGGTCTGGCTCTGGGTATAGCTCAGCTATCTGTAATAAGCGGGAAATGTGAACAAGTTGTCATCAGGATTGGTATTTTCATTGCAGGTCTGATATTTACATTCTGCATCAAAATACACAACAGAAAGAAAAGAAAATTCATCTGAGATAACCCCTCTTTTTGTTGTCTATATTTTGATGTTTGAATTAACTTGTGTGGTTGGTAGGGTTTTCTGCAACCTTAGCGAAACTGTACCCAAAGATGAAACAATATGAATATGGGCTTCGGGTATTCTTGTTGACGTATTGCTTCATATTGGTATCTGGGTGCAACATGACGGAATTTATCCAAACGGCCGTAAATCGCCTCTTACTCATATTAATCGGTGCCACTGTTAGTTTGCTTGTAAATTTATGCATTTACCCCATTTGGGCAGGCGAAGATTTGCATAAGTTGGTGGTTAAAAATTTCAATGCGGTATCTTCTTCCTTGGAAGGTTGGTTTTATTATTAAAATACTTGAGCTAGTAAAGTTGCTCGTAAATAAATGCTTTACCGATTCTTCTTGTTCTTATTTTTTTCGGTAGATTGTGTTAATGGGTATGTGCAATGTGTTGAATATGAGACCATCTCTTCAAAAGCTGCCGATAGTCCTCTGTACAAAAGCTACATGTCAGCTATAGAATCTACAAGCCAAGAGAATACTCTGGTGTGCGTTAATTTGAATTTAGGCTTTCTATGTCGCTCATCGCACACAAATTTTCATTTAAAATATTTGTATTTCTGCAGGAAGGCTTCGCTATATGGGAGCCACCCCATGGCCGGTATAAGATGTTCAACCATCCTTGGAAGAACTATGTAAAACTAAGTGGTGCGCTGAGGCATTGTGCATTTATGGTCATGGCATTGCATGGGTGTATACTTTCCGAAATACAGGTGATAATGTTATCTTAATTTAAGATATTTATAAGAATGTTTCCATGAAATTGTTTGTATTTCCGTGCTGTATATCTTAGGACTGCTGTTTGTATCACCACAACGTATCAGAATCAATAGTCCATGTACTTCTTAGGAAGTTATTCAAAAACATGTTTATCATAGAAGTTTCTTTTCGATGAATCTTCTTTCAACAAAGTCCTAAGATTTTAGAACATAATCGTCAACATTATGGGTTTTCTCGGACCCAACTCTGCAAACTCTTTCGTTTGTAATTCATCATTTGAACATCAATGTACCCTATCACTCTATCAATGCAAAGTTTGTTTCACTACCTTGATTTTTGAAAAGTTAATACATTTTCATCACCTACTTCTCCGTTTTGGATGTATCTCGAAGTCTTCTATTACTACCTCCATCCATGTCATCTTTGGTCTCACTCTTTCCCTCTTATATACTTGCACCAAACGTCCAAACATGCATTCTTTCAAAAAAATTTCTCAATCTGTGTTGGAGCCTTGAGTCCTTTTGATTGGAACTATATGTTTACATTCTTAGATTTTATAATTTGTGTTTGTAGGCACCATTAGAACGGAAACAGGTCTTTAGCAGTGAGTTGCAAAGAGTTGGTACCGAAGCTGCTAACGTCTTGCGTGAGCTTGGCAACAAAGTCAAGAAAATGGAGAAATTAAGTCACATAGATGACATCCTTTTTGAAGTACATGTGGCAGCAGAAGAGTTGCAAACAAAAATAGACCGACGATCATATCTTCTTGTAAATGCCGAAAGTTGGGAAATTGGAAAACAGCCTGAAGACCTTCCCGAAATGAAGGATGGTGAAAATAAATTACTTGGCATCAAATCCCTTAGTGAAGCTTTCCTCGACTTCAGATCGGATACACTTTTGAAAATCTGGGATGATTGTAACACCGACATAAGTGCTAAATCCTTGATGCCACAAGGCTTGCCGTCGGAAACCATGTTCAAGAAACATATGTCATGGCCTGCACATCTCTCACTTGGTTCCAACCCAGCACTTAAAGAAGAAGAATCGAAGACGTATGAAAATGCAAGTGTCTTGTCATTGGCGACATTTGCTTCACTTCTGATTGAACTTGTTGCAAGGCTTCAAAATCTTGTTGAGGTGTTCGAAGAACTTAGTGAGGTGGCTAAGTTTAAGGAACCCATTGTCGAACCAAGTTCAGAAACAAGGGTGGTTGGGTTTTGGACTAGATTTTTTAGGTGTTTCATGATCAAGCATTGAAATCTGGCAATATCTTGGCTCAAGATTATCGGTTAAATTCCATTAATGAGGTACATAGTCCTGGAAAAAAAATATGTCGGAAAAAATCTCTAGAATTTTTCAGATTTTTGTGACCAAGTGGGTCTTTTTGAGCTATGATTTAAGTGGATCCCACACTTGATTTGAGGTAGGATCACTTGTAAACTTATTCTTCTCATTGAAGAGAATAATTTCATTTGTTTAGTTGTCAAAAATCCCTTTTGGATGAATGAGAAATCGACTTCAAACAATCCCTATTAGCCATGGTTTGTTGTATGTGGTTTGCAGAACTATTGAATTTATTAGTGAAAACTCTTTAATCTCACATAAGATAGGAATACAAAATTTGTCTAATTCTTATATAGAACTTCTCATATCACTTACGTGAATATAAGAGAGAGACTTAGATAAGCCCATGCATGAATATTTAAACCATTGGTCCAAAAAATCCTTAATGTGTGCGTTCACAGGAAAGTGCAAATTTCTTGATCTTTCGACAATTTGATCTTAGTTATGGAATCATCTCTTATAAAACCAACTCTACTTAGTAGAAATAAAACTGAAATTTACTTAGGTTGGACTTGGTTGTGACATGACAAGCAGTGGAAACCAATCATCTCTGTTACTGACACTACTTGCAACAAAAAATGAGCTTGTAGTTCTTGTTGGAACCAAATCTGTAGGCTGTTGAAGTGGAGTTAGTCTAGCCATTGAAGGATTTTGGTTCAAGTAAAACTAAGCCTGGATAATGGGTATAGCTGTTGTAACCAAGAAATGTTTGATGAATCCAACGATGAATGTCACGATAGTATTTTGTTTTTACTAGATTTGAATGAAATCAAGAGAGGGGAAAGCAAGCTAAAGTCGAACCGCATAATAATTGTCTACTTCTGTGAATCTTGTCTAAATAACCAAGCACAATTAAAATGTTAAATTGCCAAAAATAGCTCCTCATAACCATTTAATATCATGGAAAATTTTTATGTATAATAGATTGATGGGCTTAAATATAACAATATGAGAGATTGATTGATGGGCTTGAATTTAATCCAATAAAGGGAAACTTATTCATTAGGGTTGATTCAAATTAGGTGCCATATCTGACTCAACTGATGTGGTTTCAAATGGTGTAACAACATTAAGAAATGAACGTTGAGTGGGCAGGAAGCATTAGCTTGACAGGAACAAGGCACCACCCCAATGGCCCATTTAGACAATATCATATAGATAATTTGAATGGTCGCATCGTTTCTACGTGAAAGCCCAATGACTAATTAAAATATGTATCACACGCCAAGAAAAAAGATGTATACATGCCAAAAATGTTCAAACAAAATGGTTTCGGTTCTCAGTTCTATTAATGTAGAGATCATCCTCACCAAAAATCAACTCATTTCGAAACTTCTAACCCATAGATTAAAAAAAATATTTGGCTCTTTAAGGCCTCTAATTGCTACCCTACCCCCAGGTTTTACATAAAATCAATAAAATTATAAAAATACCCTTGGGATAATTTCTTTCAAACACTACTGGCCCCTTGGAACCCCTAGCGAGCTGAGTCGTTCGGGATGCGTGGCTTGATTAACAATACCTCGCTATTGACCAATAGTATCAGGCTCTACAATCCAAAAACCAGCACCAAACGTGTTAGACGGGTTATTATCCCTGATCGAAACACGACTAGGCTTAACCTAAACCATGGTTTTAAAACTCGGTTTCACATCTTGTCTCGTCCAGGCCTGATATCGAGTCGTCTCGGACGAGTTTTTCGATACATTTGAGACATCTCGTTCAAAAAATAAAAAAAATTGAATGTGAATCCTAAATCTCGGTCAAAAAAGTGGCTTGGTGAGTTGGTCTCGTTCAACTCGGATAACGAGTTAACTCGGGCGATACGTCTCAGTCTCGGACGAGTTTTAAAACCATGACCTAAACATGCCAACTCCGAGTAGTTTACGAGTCGTCTTCACGGGTCAACTTGACCAGGCTGTCAGCCCATGGGGTTAGTAGTTTTAGCCCAAGCCCTGCTCAATTCATCCGCCCTTCATTACAACTGAAGACAAATTGTTCTTCGGCATTTTGCTCCCTCCCTCTCTCTCTCTCTGAATTGGGCTGGAACGAAGGCACTTCGAACCAGAGACAGCAGATACAAATCCATTTTAATCGGTATCACTCATTCCTCTCTGTCTTTCAATCTGCGTGTCTGATTTGCTCTCGATATGCAATTCTAGGTTTTCTCGATTTAATTTCTGATAAAGAGATCCAAAATTCTCTGTTTCTAGGGTTTTAATTTTCGCTGCAATCTTAGCTTCGGCAATTAGCAATGTATTTCTATTGATTTTTTCATATTTTATTGATTTTAAATTCTAGTGTTTCTCCAATATCTCATATTCTCCTATTTGATCCAAACATTCAATTATCGATCATGATCTTATCAGATTTTGTTTGAAAAATCTAATTCGATTCACGTTCATTGCATAGTTTATAAATTTTTTTTCTGCTTAAATTTCAGTGCTTTGTTGTGAGATAAAATGGCCATGACCGATGAATCGCTTTATCCAATTGCGAATTTGATAGACGAGCTGAGAAATGAAGACATTCAGCTTCGGTTAAATTCAATCCGTAAGCTCTCAACAATTGCTCGTGCCCTTGGTGAGGAGAGAACTCGGAAAGAATTGATTCCATTTCTTAGTGAGAACAATGACGATGACGATGACGTGCTTCTTTCGATGGCGGAAGAGTTGGGAGGTTTTATTCCGTATGTCGGGGGTGTTGAGTATGCACATGTTTTGTTCCTACCTTTGGAAACTCTTTGCACAGTTGACGAAACTTGCGTGAGGGACAAATCTGTGGAGTCATTATGTCGAATTGGGGCTCAGATGAAGGAGAATGATCTGGTTGATTGGTTTATTCCTCTTGTTAAGGTAATGGTTGTTTTTCTTGAGATTTGATTTTGATCTGAAATTGGGGTTTCCCTCTTTTGATAATGGAAATTGAATTAGGGTTGTAGAAAAGTTCTTTGATATAATTCATACACACCTTCATCTTTTTTTGCCTACAAAAAAGAAGAAGAGAGTTGCTATTGGGTACCCCAACTTTTACATTACAGTCCAATTAAAATAAAAAAAATAAATCAATGGTTGAGAATAAGTAAAAGTTGGGGTGCCAATAGAAGTTCTCTCTTTTTTGTTTAGATTTCCATTTGGGATTTTTCCCAAAATGTGTGCAACTTATGTCAAAATTCCGATTCCGGTACACTGTTCATTTAAATTCCCAAAATATGTTTTTCCAGTGAATTCGTCACTTTTATAATCAATGAAGTCGTTGATAAATTACCAACACTGATATGGCAAAATCGCTGGTATTTTATCAACGAATTTGTTGGTAACAAAAGTGACAAATCCACGAATTTGTAGATTATTAAAGTGACACATTCACTCGAAAAACATGTTTTGGGAATTAAAATGAACAGAGTACCAAACTCGGAATTTCTTCATAGTCAGCACACGAAATGGAGATTCACCCTTTCTATTTGCTAAATTTAGGATTTTAATCTTTATTGTAAACAATTGCTGAAGTTGTTGAATGTGTTGTAGTGTTGAGGTAATTAGTTAAACCAAACTTTTGTAATGTTTGAATGGTGTGTTTTAATCTTTAATTAGGGTGTGATAAATGGTTTTAAGAAATTGGGATGTAATAAGTAAAAGTTGGGGGCGCCAATAGCTGCTCTCTTAAAAGATGGAACGGGGTTTCTGGAGTGGCGGAGTTTTATTTACATGTGAAAGCTGAGGTGGCTGGTCCATAGCAGTCCGCCCGATTGCCACCTTAGCATCTTCCATGTTGTGAGTTTTGACCTGATAGTGTTCTGTTAGTGGCAAAACATGCATTTTTCTTTTGTTTTTGAGTACAGGAAAAATTCAATGGCTACTATTCTTAGGGATATGATACTTCTCTAGAAATGTGTAAAATAGTGTAGAGGCATGATTTGGACAATGACACTATTCATGTGGCTAATAGAGACGGCTTTCTCTTACATGGAGGGCCTGGGCTGGCCATATCAGGCCTCCTTGTCAAAAACATGTTTCTGAAAGATATTCGTGAAAAAATAAGACACTTTTTGCTTTGTTCCTTGACATTTGAGTCTTTTCGATCGGCCATGTGATTATACTCATTACTACAAACAGACTTTTCATACAATGCAATGATATGGTGATTTTATTCATTTTTTATTATTATTGTTTGAGTAACGTAGAAAGAAAATGAATAGGGGATCTTCAGTAGTTTAAAAAAATACAGAAACACTTTCCTTACCAACTTAGTCAAATCTTACCAAGGGTCATTGAGCTCAAATGGATTACCAAATTGGCAATCCAACAGCAAAGGCCTCTAGATTTCATGGAATATATCAGATCCAAAATAGATATATAGGCTTGATCCAAGGTTTTGAAAATGGATAGTTACTGACTTCCCACGGAACTCCCATGTCTAAAATTAAAATTCAACGGTGAAAAATATCTTCTTTTGTTTTTTTCAAAGTTCTTAAAAATTTGTCCTCTACATCCCTGTAGCATCGGATCATGTTTTTGGACGCCACAGGGTGAGCTGGATTTGAAATCACTAAGGTAGTAGGACTAACCTTACTCAAAAAAATATGTATGTGATTTCTTTTTCTTTTCCTTTTTTTAACGAGTTCCTGGAAATTCCATCTTATTTTCTATGTGCTATTCCTTCTTTTCAATTTGTTCTTGTAATTATATTTTTTGTATCGTATACTTATTATTATTTTTTTTTTGAAAGGTAATTCTTTTTTTATGTTACTGTGACATACTTACTAGTCACTTTCAATTTTCTTAAAATGTTTGATTTCCTATCTCTAGAGATTGGCAGCCGGTGAATGGTTTACTGCTCGTGTTTCCTCCTGTGGACTGTTTCACATTGCCTACCCAAGTGCCCCAGAGACTTTGAAGACGGAATTACAATCTATATACGGTCAGTTGTGTCAAGATGACATGCCTATGGTCAGGAGAGCTGCTGCATCAAACTTGGGAAAGTTTGCTGCTACCGTAGAACCTATGCATCTGAAGACTGACATTATGTCAATGTTCGAGGATCTGACTCAGGATGGTATGTGGATTCTTATACAATATATGGATGGGTTTGATACAAATAGCTATCTTTAATTTGACTGCCTATAAATTCCTTATATGTTGGTGTTCTACTTTCTGTGTTGTCACACCTGTTATGCTTTTCCATTGAAATAAAGTGCAAAATTTACCTTTACCTGTCGTATAGCTGTGTTACATAATTGATACACAGCCCACGCTTAGAGGTGAGCAGAGTATTTTACCATCAAACTAAACAAGGCACGGATGGCTTTACCCATAAAACAGCTCTCTTCTTTAGGATTTTTAATCTAATGTTTATATATATTGCTCTTTCTTCTTAGTTTTGCGAGGAGAATTTATAATACCTGCATCTAGGAATGCTAGATGTATTCGAGAAGGATTGCTCAAGCTTTTGACTGCATATATCTCCCCCAAATATCACTTTTCCCATTTTTTTCCCATGAATTCCCCCTACCTTGTGTTGGGAAATTTTTGAGGTTATTCAATCGTCCAACATCCAAGAAATTTGAGGTGATTTATCATGGTACATAAAATCATAGGTTCCTTCACAATAAACACAATTGATAACAATAGACAGTTGTTTATGGGATTGAAAGTGGGGGCTTTTAGTTTTATGAAATGCTATTTTTTGGGGGAATAAAATAGGAATCCATATGATTGTTGGTGGTGGATCTGATCAGAGGGTTTGATTGAGATTGAAACTCCATGTAATGGAAACATAAAATATAAATGATTGTGGCTGTTTGTAGATGTGATAGATGCATCGTAGAAAAGCCATGGATCTGGTGGTGGCAATATGAGTTATGATGAGATATGGATGATGGGGTAATAGTTGCAAAGGAACAGCTATGAGTTCATTTTGCAAGTGAATGATGGTATAATGGCTATTGGTGATGGTAACAAATGGGGAAGAAGAGGGTGCTAGGTATGAAAATAAAACAGAGGACACAAATCATGATTGATTTCTTTGGTAAGAAGTTTAGCTATATTACCGATAAAACAAAGAAGTCTTTAGAAATTCAAGAAGAACATTAGCTTGTTTGCTGCAACTTTTAATTGACTCACCGAGATTACGTAGCCACCAGGGATTGATAGATTTGACTCTGCATTGGCACCAAATGATTTGATCCTAGAACATTTCTCTAAAACCATGTGAAATAACCCAAGCAGCAAGGAACTTCCCCCCAAAACCAAAAGCTGATGCATGACCGGCCTAGAG
Organism: Akebia trifoliata; assembly: GCF_017979445.1. NCBI lineage: Eukaryota > Viridiplantae > Streptophyta > Magnoliopsida > Ranunculales > Lardizabalaceae > Akebia > Akebia trifoliata. The sequence goes on from NC_141383.1 coordinate 19,513,487, forward strand.
TTGATCCACATGTCTCAGTGAATCCATTTTGGTCGGTTCCAAAGACTACTAGGAACATCGGATATAAAAGAAGAAATTCTTTTCAAAGTTAAACTCACTTCATTAATCAAAATTAACTTCTCTTTACATAAAAATAAATTATATATCTATAGGCTTTTCTTACTTAATCTTTCATCTATTTGAACTCAAACCAAATGTGTCTACAAATACTCTTGATCTTATCCTCTCACAATAAACAATTAAATATATTATGGAATATTAAATTTATAATAATTGGAGCTTCATAATTGTGCTTTTCTTCATTCTCCTCTTGTATATCCAACTCTTTCGATAGAGGTTTAATTTGGTGTAACTTGGGTGCATCAGAGCATGTATTCTCCTGCATCATTGTGGAACAAGTTCCAATAACTATTGAATGTGAGCTGACCATATTTTCAAGAAGAAAAATACATGTTCCTCTCCTTTTTCCAGTTCATTGAGTTTTCTGCATTTGTCTATGTAGCAAATATGCATTTATATTTTTGAGAAGTAGAAATTTTTTTTGATAAGTACAATTATAATTTTTTTATTAATAGCAAAGAAGAAGGGTATGGAGATTTCACTTTATCGTTCAACAAAAATTTTCTCACTCAGATATAGAACTAATTTTTTGATAAGTACAGATATTTTATTGAAAGAAAAGGAAAGTGAAAGGGAGGTTGATGCGTGACCAGTCCGGGAATACAAGGAAGCTAAAGTGTCCTTTATCATATTTCCTTGTCAGGGGTTTGGTATTATTTTTTCTCGTTGTTCCAAAATACTGGATTCTACCTGCGTATGTGCTGGCTATTTTCTCTACTTGATCTGGTGCTGCATTTAGTTCCATAGGCAGACTCCTTTGGAGTCTTCCTTTTGCAGTGTGCTAGTGTGTTTAAAGGGAGTGGAATTCTAGAGATTTGGAAGGAAAGGAAGAAGGCATGTATAGCACAGTCCTAGGCATTGAAACAATTGTATTCTTGTGGTGAAAGCTCCAGAGGGGTTTTAAAGGGATCTTCTTAGAAGACTCTGTTTTTAGTTGGGAATCAGTCATGTTGCGCAACAGCCATTTTGGTGCTTTGTCATGTAGTTTGTTTGTTTTATTTTGTTTTGTTTCTTGAGTTATTTTTGTTTTGTTTTGTTCAGTCTGGGTTGATTCCCAATTGGTACTTGACCTCAAAAATGTTTGCTTCCCTTACTCTTTGTTTCTCTTCTGTTTAATGATATATTGCTTTACTTAAAAAAGGGCATGGAGAGCCAACCTTTGAGATCGATATGAACTACCAAGGAAATAATAAAGGAAAATGCAAGAGCTTTTACCCTTCTCCATGAGTAATAGTTTCCACCAAAAATAAAGTCTTCAACATATGCACGTCGATAGAAGGAATGTTATCTAAAAGGTTCATTTCCTTTCCTTTGAAGGCCCTCCTATTAACTAATCGAAGATCATGCAAACTTAAGCTCTTTGATTGAAAGCACCATATCAGAAAGTTTCATTAGCTTCTCTTTTAAGGCCCTCCTATTTCTTATCACAAAGGGAAAGCATCTTCATATCACTCACTTGCAAAGACTGAGAGCTGAGGTATGCCCACTATGGAAAACTTTATTAACCGCTTCAGGCATAGTTTAACAAATCCCAAAATGCTGGAAAAAGTAGCTCTGAAAATCCTTAGTCCATGTACAGTTTAACATAAAATTATCAACAAAATCACCACTCTCTTTATACATCGAAAAAAAGTCAAAATTGTCCAATTTCATGAAATCACTTGATCGATAATTTGAATCCTATCCCAGGTAAAGTTTGACAGAAACAATGAGATTTTGGAAGGGATCTTGGACCCCCAAACCTTTAGTTATTGAAAACGGCTCTATGTTGGGAGCGGGAGGGTCACCAAAAACTAGAAATGAACTATTTTAGGACCTATAGTGTGTTCTGCATGCTGGGTAGAAGATTCCTTCTACGGGATCCCAAACCATGGAGAGAGGTGTGAAGAACATTAAAAGGAACTCGTTGAGAATAAACTGTTCCAATTCCATATCCCACAATCTCATCTTTGTTCAAAAGGGAAATATGGGAGTCATTGAGACTAGAAAGGCCAACTATCAAATCAATCTCCCAATCATTCAATTTCCTAATGCAACCTAGGTCCTAGGATAGATTCTCCTCATCCTATATCATGAAATCTTTGATAGGTCGGCATTTCATGAAGATAAAGAAAACACTAGATATTCCTCCTTGAGAGAAGAATCACCTTCTATCCTCCCAAAACTGACCCTATCCCTGTGCTTCTCTCTTTAAATGAATATCTTTTAAAAATTCCAAATTCCCTTACTAGATGCCTCTCCACATGCTGCAACTATAAAAACGGGTGTTTCACCACCATCCCAACAAAACTTCTGCAACTGCACTTAGAAAAAGATGTCACTTCTCCAAATAATAGATGGTCTATGCAAGAACTATGACACCTGCTATAATTAAAATGGTGTGGGAGGGCTCCAAGGATGGTATGTTCTCGGTGGCTTCAATATATAGAGGTTCCTTTGCTTCTTCACCCCCATTTAGCATGGATGGTCATGCTTGGTATGGAAAGGTTCCTTCCAAAGTCAATGTTCTTATTTGGGCGGCGATTTTAGACAGGATAACCACGTTGGACCAGATTATTAAGATAGGTTTCATTGCTCCTAACTATTGTGATATGTGCGGAGTGGATGGTGAATCTGTGGACCATATCCTGCTGCATTGTGCTTTTGCACGTGCTATTTGGTCGCTTTCCAAGCGTTGTTTGCCTTAGAAGGTTGCCTTCCTAGCTCTATTAGCCCTTTGTTCCAGTGTTGGATGTTTTGGGGTTCTTCTTTTAGAAAATCTAAGGTAATTTTGTGGAGTCTGCTTCCTTTTGCTTTTTGTTGGAGCATTTGGAAGGAAAGGAACAACCGCATTTTTGAGGACAAGGCACACTCGTTTCATGAAGTGATTCTTTCGGTGTTGGGGCTGCTCTACTTTCGCGGAAAGCTTTTTAAGTAGTTCAAAGGGATCTTTTTCGAGGATTTTGTTGTTCGTTGGGATGTAATTTGTAATTTAGACCCTGTTAAGTCTTGTTCTTGTTCTTCTTCTTTCTTTTGTTGCTGTAGGGGTCATCTCAACCCCGGTTTTTGGTGAATTAATAAATTATCTTTATTCATTAAAAAAATTGTATCTTTAAAAAATATCTAGCAATATTTTCAAATAAAATCTATATGCTCCTTTGGTTGCGCAGTCAAATATTTTGTTTTCCAAGACATGTGAAACTAGATAATCTATTAATTGTGACAAAGAATTCTTCCTCCATGTTTATGGCCTTTATTCTGCTTTTTCATGTCTATTTTACCATTATATTGTTGAGTTCTTTATTCAAACTCTAGCAAAGCTGATAAGTACGAAGTTATCTCAGAATTTTCTATAACCATAGAATTCTTCCTCCATGTTTATGGCCTCTATCCTGCTTTTGCATGTCTATTTTACCATTATATTGTTGAGTTTGTTATTCACATTCTCGCAAGCTGCTAAGTATAAGTCATCTCAAATTTTTTTAGATCAAGATTCTGTTCGATTGTTGGCTGTTGAGGGTTGCGCAACACTTGGAAAGTTGTTGGAACCACAGGATTGCGTAGCACACATCCTTCCTGCCATTGTTGGTTTTTCTCAGGTAAACCTATTAGAGATGCCATTGATTTTAATCTTACTTTTTGGGCCTTTTTTTTTTAATCTTTTGTAATTATGTTAATTGATAGCATATTTGTTACCTTCCAAGGCTGGAGCATGTTTTGTGGAATTACTGATCTTGCATGCATGTATATTTCTCTTGGTCATTAGGCAAGCTTATCTGCATTATTTTGATATAAATCACATAAATTGTTTCAACAAAGCCTTCCCTTCAATATTGGCGTGTGATGTGGAATTACAACTCTTGTGGATAATCCTAGGTTTATCTTTTTATTCTGTACCAGATGTTTTCTTTTTCATGCTTCAGAATATGTGCTCTATGTTGCAGAACACAGAGATCTACGTGTATGCCAAAAGGACTCACTATGAGTGAGGTGGCAAAGCATACTCGCAGGGGGACAAAACAAGGTGTCCGCATGAGGCATGACAATGCCTTGTTCGTTTTCTTCTAAACTGATATTGCCTCTTCTGGGTCATTGGGTGAGAGAGGTGCCTTTTAGTCTTTTTGTGCTCAGTAATCCTATAAATAACAGCTCCACAAAACAGAGGACACTCACTCACTTTTCTCCCTTCTCCCTTCTCCCTTCTCCCAAAGGTGCAACCCCTCTTTTCTTCTTCTTCTTCTTCTTCTCTCTCTCCTTGTCCCTTCCAGGTAGTGCAACAGCACCAGAAAGATCATCCACTCACTTAGGTGAGGCACCAGAGCCACCTCACCACTACCCTTCCACATGTGTACATAGTCAACAACCACCCCTTGTCCATGCCTTATCCACACCCCCTATACTTCATTTATGTTTTTGTTTGAAGCTTGTAATAAACAAAAAGAGAACAGGCATCTTTTTTTCTTCTTTGGGGTTCAGGCAACTTGTACCGATTTGTTTGGTCCTCAACTATTGACTAGGGGAAAGCAAGACGAAAATGAATACTTTATCTGGCCATTTAATTTCCTTTTTGGTCTGGTTTTGAGATCTGGTTTTACTTTGACAAGACTTGTATTATTCTAAAGAGTCTAGAAGCCGCAAACTGTGCTTTTTCTATGACCCTCCTTGGTCTGCTGCAAATGCAAATATTTGCCGCAAATCTAGTACTAATATTTGCTTGATGACAACTCAAATGCAAATTGCTACAAACAATTACATTTGGGCCCACCTTTTTAATGTGTATTAGCTTCAAAAAATGACTGCAAATTTTTCTCTCAATGCTCATCACTGTTGCCCCCATCTTCTTTATATTTCAACCCCACCATCACCATCCTCTCTCGATGCCCCCTCCCCCTCATGTGTACCTATCTTCTGTGTGGGAGTTGTTCGATCAACTGCCAGAGATAACACCTTTTGTTTTTCCAGTTTGGAGCCACCAAGCACGTTAAAGTATTTTGCAGACGGCAGTAACTACAAACTTTTAAAAACTTTAGATGCTGGCATTTGGAACATATTTACATCGTACCTATAAGGGCCTATATTAGTGTCAGATGAGTGGTTCCATATTTTGTGCAAATATTATTAATTTTTTGGTTATGCATGTTGTATTTTATGAAAAATCGTATTACTAGTGATTTTAATTATCCAATTGAGAATCAACAATTCCTTGGGCGGAATCTTACTTCTGAGGGTATCATATGGCTGAGACTTGAACCTGATTTTGAATGCCACTGATTGTCATATGGTACAATGGCTTTCTTTTTTTCCTGAATAGGATAAGTCTTGGCGTGTTCGTTACATGGTTGCAAATCAATTGTATGAGCTTTGTGAAGCTGTGGGGCCCGAATCTACCAGGTAATTTTGTCTGTACTATTGCACATTATTTATTTTACTTTATTAATCCTTTATGTCCATTTGTTGCTTGTTTATTGGTTTATTTTGTGAATGTTTTGATTGATGACAATTGAAATATCATTTTAAGGGCGGACTTGGTTCCTGCATATGTTCGGCTTCTTCGAGATAATGAGGCTGAAGTGCGTATAGCAGCTGCAGGAAAAGTTACTAAATTTTGCCGGATCTTGAATCCACAACTTTCAATTGAACATATCCTTCCCTGTGTGAAGGTACACGTGCTTTATGACATTTTCAACTTTGTTCTTTCTTTTTTAAAGTTTATTGGTAGCATATGGAATTAAGATCACTTGTGTGTCCTGATAATATTTTCTTACATTGTCACAAACTTGGTAACACTTTAATATTACCTTTTTTGCAGGAATTATCGTCAGATTCTTCTCAGCTTGTTCGCGCTGCTTTGGCTTCAGTGATAATGGGAATGGCACCAGTCTTGGGGAAGGTAAGAATGGCACGTATAGATACATTCAACTACTCCCAACAACTAGGATACAGCCATTTGTTGTTTTTTTTTTTTTCCTGATAAAAGAAGAGAGCTGCTATTGGCACCCCAACTTTTACTTATTACATCCCAATTTCTTAAAGTATTTATCACACCCCAATTCAAGATTAAAACACACTCCTCAAACATTATAAAGGTTTGGCTCAACATATAATCTCAACCTTACAAAACATTGTAACACTCGTTTATGTTGACAACCATTTACCCCAAAAAAACCGATCAGATGGGGAAGGTACAACCATGAATATAAGAGGGTCACAGGTCGAACTAGGGTATGATACGTGAGCACGTGACACCTGGGAGTGGAGGTGGATAACACAAAAGGTGGAAAATTTGAACCCAGCGCTCTGATACCATGTTGACAATCATTTACCCCAAATGACCGATCTGATGGGAAAGATACAACTATGAATATAAGAGGGTCATGGGTCGAATTGGGGCACAATACGTGAGCACGTGACTCCCGAGAACAGAGGCGGATAATACAACACTCAACAGTTTAAACAATTTCAGTAGTTCTTTAAAATTATGATTAGACTCATATAAAATCCTAAACCCAAAAAGTAATAGTTGGGGTGCCAATAGCAACTCTCTAAAAGAAGTAGCAATGCTTATGGAACAGGTTATGATTTTTTTCAGGTATACATTAATACATAACTAACCAGGTTCTATGCGTGTTTGAATTTTTATCTCTTGCCATGAATTTCTAGGATTTGCGTGTTTTAACTTCTTCACTGGCTTGGTTAACTATTGTTTATATTTCATTAGCATGTAGATTTAGGGCCCGTTTGGATACAAAGTAGAAAGTACGAAGTAATTCTGAAGAAAGTAACTCTAAAAAAAATAGTTTTTAAAAAGAAAAAGCCCGTTTGGTTAAGAAGTAAAATATAAGAAATAAACACTTGTTATAAAGTTAAGAAGCCAAAATTTAACCTAATAATAAAATCCCAAATCTATTTTTTCATTACAACTCAACAAGCCACAAGTCTCTCTCTCTCTTTCTCTCTAATCGAAGTCTAGATGGAGAAAAATCATGAAATTTCACTAACTCAAATGAGGAAATCAGTGGAGAAGCTTGGATTATCGACTAGGGAAAGAAACCTATAAAAAACCCTAATATATTTTACAATTCTCCATGTTTGATCAAAGAGAACAGATCAAATGTCAAAAACGAAATAGATGAACCAAATCAGAAACTAAAAATTGTCAAAATAAAATTATGAAACTTGAAAGAGATACTTGGGAACTCTAATATGAGCATCTCCATCTGTAAATTAAGCAAATTTGAATACCCATTTATTAGAAATTGGAAACAAAATTACAAAAATTGAGAGGGAAAAAAACAAAATTAGGAGGAAATTATATGGTGGTGATTAATCGATTAATCTCTATATTTTATTGTTGAATCTGCAATGTAATTTCTTCTCCACATAATGCAACTTTGGGGTTATTTGAGATGGAAATTGAATCTCTGGAACGCTTTCTTGATAGGGAAGATAGATTGTAGGTAAGACCAATGTCAGCTGTCATTGTTGTTTTAGGTGTCATTGGAAAACAAATCAGAGATTATAGAATTGTAGAAGGGAAGGAGTAGTTCAGAGGTGGTTCCATGTAATGGGATGCAGAAACCTATCTCGACACTGTAATTACTTGCGTTCTGGTCGATGTAGTTCATGATTTCTCTGCAAATTTGATCTAATTTAGTAGAAAAGCAGAGAGTCGGGTTTTTGAAAAGTTGTTTTCAATTTTCTAGTTTTAAAATTTTATTCTACTTTTAAAAGAGTTATGATTCTTTTACTTTTTAAAAGTCTTTTATATAAATCCATCCAGTCTAACTTTCTCACTTTTCTACTTTTAAAAGTAAAAAAATTGCTTTTTGATGTGCATCCACTTACTCTGCATGCTATTGCTTTCCTGTCCCATAATGCACTCCCTAACTTCTAATTGGTGGTTAATGCAGGATGCTACAATTGAGCAACTTCTTCCAATTTTTCTTTCTCTTCTAAAAGATGAATTCCCTGATGTCCGGCTTAATATAATTAGCAAACTTGATCAAGTGAACCAGGTTTGTTGGATATTTTGGGACCCAGTCTGAGTGTGTTATTATTAATTTGGATTCAAGAACAATGTCACATCATTAATTACTCCTGGTACTAAACATCTGATCTTGTTTGGGATTGAGCATTTCTGCATTTTGGGTAAACATCACATCGAATCTTTGTTCTTATATCTGTCAATATTGTCTTAGTATTTATTTAGCCTCCTTTGTCTTCAGTCTAGTATACTTCTTGATGAATCACGAGTTCTGTTTTGTTCCTTAAGACTTATTGGGGATGATGATGCTGATGTTTTTTATTGTATTTAAAGTGAGATGTGATATTCCTTATAAATAGTCGACCCCAAATTTTTTGGATAGGGCTTCAATGATGATGATGATGACGAAGATACCTCCAAAACAATTCTACAGTAAGTGCGGGAAAATCCAATCCTACTTCCGATACTTCTTTCTTTCAAACTCTGAAGTTTAAGCTGTTTTCAGACAGTGATCCAACTTTCAAAGACGTGGAAAGACTGGAAAAATCCAGCTATCTTGAAGTTCTATTACCTGCAACAGCACTATAAAGTCCAAACACACAAAAATAAATAGCCTAGATTCACTCTAGGGTTGTAGGAATCACTCCCAAGAAGAAAAGATGTTTCATAGATGTCATATACTTCATAAAATTCTGTTGTGTTCTTTATTAGACCACAAAAAAATAGAATATATACCCTTCTTTGGAGGTACAGCTTTAAACATATGTGCAATGATATAAATGCCTTATTTTACCTAAATACTACTAATACTACACAAATTATAAACAGATACTACACAAATTATAATTCCTTGAAACAGATATTTAAAACACAGAAATGAATGGGAAAAAAATCCATAATCCTGGACTGGATCCAATAAGACCCTGTGCATGAAGACTAAAATACCCCTGCCACCTATTTATAAGGAAATTCTTTTATTCAATGTCCTAAGAAGATCCTTCTCCCTCATCATGCCATATGAGGGTTGTCAAATCACCACGTGACCTCAGCATTCCTATAAGCTTTCCTCTTTGAACTTTTTTATGTGGATGGTGTAATGGTGGTCCTTCAATGTCTACGGTGCTGAGATACCTTGCATTCTTTTATTTCTACTTCAAACATCTAGACTGTACTGGAAAGTGTTATTGCATCCAAAATGTGTTACTTCTTTTGAACTAACATCAACACTGATTTATTTAAATACTGATAATGAATTTGTTACGGATCTTTCTTTTACTTTTTTTCTTTAACCTTGATATGATCTGTCTTTACAGGTGATTGGAATTGATCTCTTGTCTCAATCTTTGTTACCCGCTATTGTTGAGCTTGCTGAGGATAGACATTGGAGGGTTCGTCTTGCAATAATAGAATGCATACCTTTATTGGCAAGTCAATTGGGTGTAGGATTTTTTGATGATAAGCTTGGTGCTCTTTGCATGCAGTGGTTGGAAGACAAGGTTTGTCATGTTCTTTGTTATTCTGCTAATAAACAATAGGAAATATATGGCACACTTAAGATGTACCTTTCCTGCTTTTGGTTCTGTTCTATTATGCACCACCATTTTGTGCCTTTTGTTTCATACCTTCAGTTGCTTTCACTTCTTTTGCTGATTTTTTCATGATCTCATCTTTCGATGATGTTGCTATACTAATATACACTAAGGTGACAATTAGGTATTAATGTGTCTTCAACACTGGAAAAGTATTAGTAAATAGGGAGGTGGATTGCACTTTACTTGCTTCACATTTTGTCTGGTTTCTGCATTATGCATTATGTTGATGAAAATGTTAGCGTTACAGGAAAATTTTCTTGTATTTGCATTACTAGAAAATTACTAGCCATTAATCTTTTTTAGATGTTGTTAGAAGAATAGCATTTTTGTTTATGGATAAAGTATAGCATGTTACAATTTATAAAAACATAATAGAAAATCAACTTGGATAAATAGCTGAATTAGAATTATTTTTTTTTTTTAAATGCAATATAAAATGATGTAAAACTTCACTATAGTTGAATGTTAACAGAAAGATTGTGCTTTATATATATGGGTTGGGTTCTGTTGACTCAAGAAATAGCACACGAGCCTGACTGTGTAATCCCAACATCCAACGATTGGGATTGTTGGATGTTGCCTTTACATAAAATTCCAATCATTGGATGTTGCCTTTACACGGTTGGGATCATGTATTATTTCTTGGTTCAACAGAAGCCGACCCTACGTATATTTTAATAGATATAATTTTTTATTTATTATTATTTAGAAACGAGAGTAAAGAAAACAAAGAGAGCAGTTAGAGACCTACCAATCAATAAAAGAAACAAAACCTAAAACGAAAAAAAAAAGTGACCTAATCAACTAACTCACGCTCCTACAAGCTCCCATCTAAACTGGAAATTTTGAAATACCAACCCTTGAACTCTTTACACCGAAAGTATAAAAAAAAAAGACCAAAAATGGAAGTTATGATCTTTGAAGAGATTGCTCATTCACTTTAAAAAAAAATTGACTAGTTCTCTCTTTCCAAATTCCCCAACACACAACAAAAGGAGTTAAAGTCCAAAGGATCCTCTCTCTTGAAGTAAAGGTCATGGTCTGCCACCCATGAAATAAAGCATAGATAGAGCTAGGAAAGCACCACCGAAGTTTGAGAAAGTGGATAAAATGGTACTAGATAGCATGAGTTAAAACACAATGGATTAGCAAATGATTGACAGACTCACTGTTCGTTTAGTACAATAATAAAACAATCACAGAGATCAAATCCCTAGCAATGAGATTATTCATTCTAAAATTATTTCCCCTCTAAAGTTTCTTTGTTTCCTGTGGGTCATTTCGTGATGATCTTAAGGTGAGGGGTGTTCGTGTGGATTTTTGTTTCCTTTGCAAATCAAGTGGGGAATCCATTGATCACCTTCTTATACACTGGGGGTTTGCTCATTTAGTGTGGTCTTACATCCTATCCTTGTTTAATGTTGCTTGGTGCCCCCTCGCTCTATTAGTGTGGTTTTTGAAAGTTAGAAATCCACAGCCATTTCATCCCCCCAGACATTTGTTGGGGCTTATGGAAAGAAAGGAATGAGCAAATCTTCCAACGAAAGGAGCAAGCCATTCAGGGAATTATCTTTAGTATTGTAGGCCTCTTGTTCTACTGTTGTAAACAATTTAATGATGTTAGAGGTTTTTTCTTTGAAAACTTTTTGTATAGATGGGAGCTAGTGTGTAAAGAGTGGTCTGCCTTTGTATGTATGTCTTTCCTCAAGGACTCGTTGTCTTTGTTTGGTAAAACTTTTCACTTATAAAAATAAAAATAAAAAAAAGTCGTCCACATGAAGAAAGTAACTTCAGACAAAACTCTTGGGTCCCAAACAAAAATAGTTGGGAAATTCGGATCCAAGACCAAAGATAAATCATGATAGAAAGATTTGACTGAGACAACTAACCCACAACTGACAATCCTTTTCCAAGGGAAAACTAAAACAAAAGAGATGTGATTGATTAGATGAAAGACAAACTCGACTTCCCAGTCATTTAATATTCTTTGGAATCCTGAGTCCCAAGAAATATCAGTTCTAAATAGACAAGCACTTCTTACATGAAATAACATATAGATTAGGTAATAAAATATCTAGAGATGAACCACACCACCAACCCTCCTAAAACCTTATCCTTAACCCCTTCCCCACCTTGAAAGCTAACATCCTATAGAGTTCTGGACGAACTTTGGGAGTACCTTTCCACACACAACACCGAAAGGAAGATCTCACCTCACCGTTTTTCCACCCATACTGAGTTTAATCATACTTTTCTTGAATTTTTCTCTTTTCACGAACTATCTGCATCCTCGCCAAACCTCTACAATTGTTTACTCAGAAGAGCATAGTTCATTAATCTCCAGGTTTGGAAATTGAGACCCCACTATTATTTTTAGTGAAAGGATTCATTTCTACTTAACCAAAGAAACTTATGCTTCTCAACCCTTGTTCTTTTACCAGAAGTTGTGAAATGACTTATCAGGATATAGTTCCACACCTTGACATAGAGAAAATAGATAGGAAGTAGACTAAGATACTAGCAAAAGTACTTTTGATTAAAGTCATCTACTCCCTTTATATATGGTACCTTGCCTTTCAAGAACCCAATCTGCAACTCACTCTCTTAGTAACAGGATCCCATAAGGCTTTTCTCTTGAAGGCACACCCCAAGGATATATACCCATGTCTGAAGTCAAAAATAAAAAATAAATAAAACAACTTGAATACTTGATAACCCAAAAACCGCCAAAAAATATGCTCTAGGTTAATGTCTGAGCCAACCTCAAACACCTTACGCTTCTGGGGATTGATAGCGAGACCCAAAATATTCTCAAGTCAAAATAAGGGATTGTTGAGAAACTAATATGCTCAGCAGAGGCATCTATGAACACCAGGATTTCATATGTGAATTGCAGATGTGGGATTGACGACCCTCTAACACCAACCACAAAGCATGACTGATCCCAGACTATCTCAACCTCTAAATTCCCCCTGTATACTTTGTTTTTGTTTCTTCCTACTTAATAAAACGTTGTAGTTATAAAAAGATTTATTGAGAGAATAGATTAAATAATTTAAATATTATGGTATCAACCAAAGCATTCCGAAACATTCAATATTTCATTCTGGTCTTGACCAAAATCGGAATGTTCTAACAAAATTATCCTGAACGGCATGAAACTTTGACCGTGATTATCATAATATCTTAATTTTATTGTATGTACGCTCATGTAGTCCTGGTCATGAATGCAACATTACGGGGTCTGCTAAGGATGATGTTGGTAATTTGCATCCCTTTGTAATACACACAAACAAATTAGAGTCCTTGGTTTCTTGTTCAATTTATATAGAAAATAAAATCAGCTAACTATTTAAAAAACAAAATCAATTACAAAAGGTCATTTGCAATAATTCCTCTTTTCCCTCAACATATCTTTACACTTATCAAAAAGAAATGTCCTCTTAGCCACAATCCAAATTAAGGAACTAGAGAAAGCTGTCCATTTTGATCAATCAAAACCAAAGAATCAAAGCCAAAAGGTGCCACATAACCATTTTGGCACACATGGAGGAAATAATAGTGTGGCTCTTGGGGCTTGCACTTCAGTACTAAATTGATATTTGGGTTGCACTTGCTCATTCACAAGTTGCTGTAGGAACGACTCTTAATCCTTGATGCATCTGGTTGCCATCCTCTTTGTCACCTGTTTCCTAGAAAATGAAGGGAAGAATCAAAAGATTTGCGCGTGCTTTGCTGCTTAAGAGTAGTTCTGTTTTATTTGTCCTTGATGGTTATGTGTCGTTTAATTTCCCATTACTTGCTTAATCTGATGAAACTAGTCATGCAAGTATCTGTTTATTTTGATAGGTACATTATGATTAATTGTTTTTCTGTAATATTATTCATTGGTTATTATCCTGGCCTCCTGGATGTATATATTGCAGGTTTACTCAATTCGTGATGCAGCAGCTATTAACTTGAAGAGACTTGCAGAAGAATTTGGTCCTGACTGGGCAATGCAGCACATAATTCCACAGGTTTGATCTGGTGCTTTTTATTTTTGCAATAAAATGCTTTTTAGTTCTTAATAGTGGATTATTATTATCATTTTACTGTTCTCATGTGTTTTCTAATGTACTTTTATTATGTCAAATTGAACAACTGTTAAGAAAGTTCTGATCCATAAAGCATGTGATTTATTACTTTTATTAGCTGGATGATTTCCAACTGTGCTTTATGAAGGGAATACCTCAACACTGTACATTATTTACGTTTGTACAGCAAAATCTTTCAACTCTTGTACTCCAATTCTCATTGTGGACAGTATAGTTTGCACCTGGTTTGATCATCTTGTAAACAGTTTTCAGAGAAATTGCTAGAAATCTTATGGCTCAGCCACCAGAAAAAGGTACAAGCACCTGTTTAATATTCACCGAGGCACAAAATCTAAAATAGGAAAGTTTGGAGAATTTTTTATAAGGACCCTATTAATGTATTATTGGTTTTACACCCGACACCTAGTGATCTTTATAATTTGTTTCTATCAATAGAAGTATGAGTAGTTCACGGTGAAAAATGTTTGCAAATCTTTGCAGATATTAGAAGTTTAGTTATATTTGATTTGTTGTGGGATGTAAAATCGATACATGGCTTAATGAAACTTAAGTCGAAACATGGAAGCATGATATCAACATGTCGGTTGGGGTAATGCATTTATTCAGGAAATACTTTGTCATATCTATATTCATGTCATTCCTATCAGTATCTGGCCGACTTAGTTTGTTACCATATTAATGGTCTTTATGCAAATGTTACTAGTGTGCTGTGGTGGACTTAGCCACAGAGACACTCCCATATGGGTCGAGAAAACTGATTCAGTGTACTTGTACAGTTTCAAAAAACTCTGAAACTTGCCAGGTAACTGTTGCATGGCCCACTTTTAGGGATTGTTTTGTCCACCCTTTTATTATGTAAATTGGACCAGTATCTTGTTTATAGAATACATAGCCAGCTGTGACTTCTGATCTGAAGCAAGTCACCCCCAAAATATATTTCAAAACAGCCCCTTGGGTTTCTCTCTTCCACGGTTCCACCTTCATTTTTGGCTGTTAAAGCTAGACACCCAAACCTTTGGTTGTCAGGTTCCAGAGATGGAACAGTTTTGGCTGGCCCTACTAATCCTTATTCACAGATTTGTGTTGTTTTCTTCCACTCATTCTGTCAATCCAATCAATGTTTTCAGATGCTGAGTTGTGAGGTGAGGTGCTTGGTTGGCCAATGCCTCAAGGCAAGGACTGAAGCACAGAAATTTTACATTAAATAATGTAACATAAAATTAATTCATATTAAAAATAGTAACAATAGGGTAGCCATCATATATTTCCAAATTTCAAGCTTCATGTTCACATGATCGAATTGCAAATATTAATCCCCTAGAATAATAATAGTATAAAATATTACTATAATAGTATAAACGTTTCAGTAAGAAAGAAATATATTATATTTGAATAATTGTTTTTTTTTTTCTTGCAAATAATTATTTGCAAAAAATATAATTTAATACTATGTTCATTAACTTTCTTTGCTTATATTACCGTTTTAATATTAGGTTTTTTCCCCTAAATATATTAATTTTATTGAATTCCTGCAATAACAAAGAAATAGAAGAAATGTTGATTAGTGTAGTCTTAAAAAAAAGAACGATAAATAGAAAATACACCTCTTGGAAGCTTGAAGAGTGAGTAGTGGTTCACACACACTACGGTGTAAATGTATGCTGCTTCAACTGTTTGCCTGCCTATCTAGAGGTTCCCAATCATGCTATAGATAGATTATTTGTTGTGTTCAGAATCTACCAGTCTCATTTTCTTATTTTCCCTTCATTTCTTCACTTTTACATGAAACAATGGGTTGCCTCGTCGTCTTCACAGGTTTTGGACATGATTAACAACCCGCACTATCTTTACCGGATGACAATTTTACAAGTGATTTCTCTTCTTGCACCTGTTATGGGATCGGAACTCACATGTTCACAACTACTGCCAGTGATCAATATTGCATCAAAGGATAGGTAAGTCCCTTAATTTCTTAAGCCGGGTTAATTTGAGATAAATAAGGTCTTCCCACTTAGCTGTGCTTGGACTGATTATGCTGACAATCTTGCACTTCACAGGGTACCAAACATCAAATTCAATGTGGCAAAAGTTTTGCAGTCCATCATTCCCATAGTTGACCAGTCTGTAAGTAGCCATAGACCTTTATTTGCTTGTTTGTTTTTGAGATCTCAGCTTGCCACACCAAACTTCTTTCTTCAACACACCAAACGATGAAACTAAACTTCTGGGGTGCAGATAACCATTCAATATTTTTAATGAACCCCCCCCCCCCCCCCCCCCCCCCCCCCTCTCATTGAGCTTCTACTATGACGAGAAGCTATTTGAGCTCTAAAGGGGACTGGTTATGAAGGTGTCATCAGATTGATGTCACAGTAGCTCCCTTCTTCCTTTTAATTAAGTAATTAATTTATTTTTATTTGCGCTTTTATGGTGTAAAAAACTATTCGAGCCCTAAAGGGACTGATTATGAGAGGCAGTGATCCGGAATATGTCAAAGGTTGGCTCCTATCCCAATAGCTGTCACAAGACTCACAGCTGCTCCTGTCATCATTTTCTCTCCCTTTTTTTTTTTTTTTGATCTTTTTCTCAAAACCTCATTTTCTGGTGTGTAAGCATCCTTATTTCTAGTTTTATATAATTTCATTTATTGATGTTTTATAAAAATAAGTTGGTGCGGCAATACATGCTCTCTTTTCTTCTCATGTGGATTTGCTGCTAAACATGAGGCACTTGGGGTGTTGTTCTTATTGGGCAGGTGGTAGAGCAGAACATTCGTCCCTGTTTGGTTGAGCTTAGTGAAGACCCAGACGTGGATGTGAGATTTTTTGCAGGCCAAGCACTCCAAGCCATAATGTCTTGCTAGATATTCATTTATTTTCTATGTTCCATCAAAAGTTCAGTGTACCACCCATGTTTGTCTTGAAGAAACAACATTACCTGTTTCTGCATAGCAGACAATCTCTCTCTCTCTCTCTCTCTCAATTGTTCTTGTGTTCGTGTGATTAACATATATGGCCATGTATTTACCATCATTTGGTTCTAATTCTAATGTCGGATTCCACTGATCTGTGCTGTGATGGATCCACTAATTCTACCTGAATTGTATTGTAGCATCGAAACAAAGAAACAGAAATGAAGCTGTCTTAGTATTTGAGATGTTTGGCATACTCTTGCGTGTTTCAGAAAGATTTTCACCTTTTTATAATTTTCCAAGACATTTGGAGTATGTAGGCCCTGCTTGGTACCACGCAAATCATTTGCAGCACTTTTGAGGCTGCCAACTATTTGCTGAAATTTATGAAGGGCTTAAGAGGACCACGCAAATAAATAAATTCAGATTGTAACTAAGCATTTGTAAATTAGATTCCAACAAATTGGCTTCATACCAAGCAGAGTCTTCTATCCAAACTATATGCATGCATAGGCAAGGACACATCATTATTTTTTTCTTCGTGAAATTGCATCTTTTAAAGATTCGTGCGTCCATCATAATTATTGTTTAACGGCTGCATGATTTACTTGATTGGTCTTATTTTGGCAATCAAAGTTAGGGTGTCAACATAGAGATCATCCACTTTTGATGGACTTAAAAGTTTCAAATTCACATGATTTTTTGTGAGGATGATCTCACCATAAAGATCATCCTCACCAAAAATCTGCTCAATCCCGAACTTTTAAGCCATATAGGACAAACATGTTGACTCCCTAACGTTGGCTGCTGAACCTGACCCATAATAATAATAATAATAATACAACTGCTAGTGGCACCACCTCAACTTCTACTTATTACACCCCAATTTCTTAAATTATTTATCACACCCATAGAGATTAAGACACACTTCAAACATTACAAAGGTTTGCCTTAAATTATAATTTCAACATTATAACACTCATTTAAATAATTTCAGTAGTTGTTTATAATTATGATTAGGCTCATATAAAATTCTAAATCCAAAAAAAAAAGAAATCTAGCACACACACAACACACAAAAAACAGAGCTTTTATGAGCACCTCAACTTTTACATGTTCTCAACCATGTAATAAGTAAAAGTTGGGGTTCCAATAGCAGCACTTAAAATAAAAAAGAAGAAAAAAAAGCTTATGTTTAAAATCAATTGCAAGCACTAACAAATATAGGATCTGCAACTAGAGTGCCACTTGAAAATATGTTACCTACAATTGTAAAACAGACCAATCAAGCTTGTAGAGTTGATAACATCTATTAAATATTGGGGACCTGTGGGTTTCTGGCAAGAGGGTAGTGAAGGAATTATTTTTGAAAAAAATGATTATAAAATAACATCTTTACTATTATAATCAGAGTAGGCGGCGTAGAAGTGATTCTACACCAAATCTTTGGATTCCAAAAATACCCCCATCTCAACATTTAAACTTAATATAATCAAAGGTCATTTTAATCAAAAACCAAGAAAATTGCAATCTCACGTTCCTAAACTAATATTCGTTAATTTTCAAAATTACAAAAATACCTTTTATGCTATGTAATGTTCAAAATCACCCTTTAATTAATATTTTAAATTACAAATAAACCCTTCAAATAAATGTACGTTTGCACGTGTCACCTTCTAATTTATATAATAAAATAAAACAATTAATTTCAAAAAATAAAATGGATACACCTTTTTAGGTAGTCTAGCCTCCAAAGAAATACATGCAAATGTAGGCGTGGGTGTTGGGTTATGAAACTAGATGATAGTGATGCAAATAAGTATTTAGTTGAAATGAGCTGTCCCCATTAAAGGTCAAGGTTAGTTGGATATGTAATTGCTAGTTAGGATGAGATGAGACTGACTATCTATCTAAATCAAGTCAATAGTTGTTCGGATTGCTACATAGTATGGATAAGATAAAAGAGGCTAATAGGTTTGGGAAAATTATTTGAAGGACTCTAGTGGAGGGAGTTCTTTCAAATTTATCCCTAAGTTTTAGGATCTCTCCTAATAATTCATTTAGTAAAAAAATTTATTTTTAATAAGTCCGTAAATTGCATTTACCACATTTCTCACAATTGAATGTCCTAATCATTCAAATTCATCATTTTCATAAATAAATACAAATATTAGATTTTTGGCATCTCGATTGTGCTTCAAAGATTCTATTCCGTCAGAAAGGATTTAATAAGGAAGAAGAAGTCATTTTCAAGGGATTTTTTTTTTCACTTTTTTTCCTTAGTTTTTGGATGAAAATTGATCAAGAATAATTCTTTTGGTTTGAAATTATCTAAACAAGTCATTATCTTAAAATTTTAATTGATCTTTTCATGTATTTTAGTCGGAAAAACTTGAAAATCAAAATTGTGTTGGTTTTACTAGTGTCGAGTTCATCTCTTTTTTTGTTGAGTTTGCCAATAATAAGGGACTATTAAGAAATAAGAAGTTTACTAAATGTACTATCAATCTATCGCCCAAAATTTAAAGACTATTTAGAAATAAATCTCTCCATCAGGGTCGTTTAAGTAATTTTCTCCAAAAAATTGATGAAGGCATTGAAAGTTAACTCTTTAGGAGTTTGGTTATCACATTTTCTCCTCTTTTTAAATATCTTCTTTCCACCATTTTTGATAATCTTTATTTAGAGAGGTATAAGTTACCCTTCTAACCAAAAGTGATGTGTTAGCCATAGGGGTGCAACTTGGTTCGGTTTGTGACTAAATTGGACTGAACCGACATAGATCGGTTCCCACTAAATAAGAACCATAATCGAATCGAAATACTAATAGAACTTAAATGAATGAAACCAAAGTAAAGTAGGTATGGTTCTATGGGTTGCCAATATCCTATAAACCTAATTGAAAACATATATTTTTAATGAAAAAAATAAATAATAAATATAAACTTTCATGTTATAAATCATTAATTTATCTATAAAGGTTCATTAGTCTATGTCCTAACTCCTAAAATAATCCATAATAAATTAATATATTTATTATTATATAAGGGTTTAGTTCTATACAAGCCTTGAATTGAGAACCAAACCAAATTGATTAGTTCTCCATTTTCTTAACTGAACCACAACTTTGTTCCTAATCAAACTAAATCAATCCAAAGTCATCGGATTGGTTCTATTCTCGGTTTGAGCCGGACCAAGTTGCACCCCCTTGTTAGCCCTGTGTGGAATGAAATAACTAGTATTCCACAATTTCTTAATAAAATCATTAGAGTATCAAGATACACCATGACTTCTGATACAGACAGTAACTCTGGTTAACATCTTCAAGATGCAGCCAATTTGTCCCATTTTTTTTGCTTTTCCAGCAAGAATCCCATGTCTTTAATATGTATCTCCCATTGCGGAGATGTTTTGTGAGAAGAGGCCAATAGGATGAGTTGTGGGGTAATACTCATCTTGTTTCTGTTCTTAGCATGGGTGGGTCTATTTGCACACATCGAAATTGCAACTTACACTCATTTTTTCGCGATACTCATCTTAACTTTAAAATAACTATCACACACCCTTATTAAATGTACTTAAACCTAAATTACTTATTTCACCCACCTAAAAGCACCGAATTATTTTTATTCTTTTTCCTCTCTTTCTTATTTGTTCTTTTTTTTCTTTGTATCTAAAAAGATTTCAATGAGGGTTTTAAGTTTTGATCTTATTTATTTTTCTTACCCTAACATTTCCAATCAAGTTAAAGCCGTTCACATGAGAAAATTTTGTTCGCTAAGTAACTATCGAATCGATTTTGTAATATTTGATAGAAATTTTTGTTATCTATTTGATAATATTTGATAAGTATCTACCGATTGTGCTAAAACCAAGTTTGGTCAAAAGCTACCGAAAAGAACTATCAAAAAATCTCCAATGGCTTTGATTCAAAATCATCGTTTTGAGGTTTTAATAGTGATTTTTTTCATTTTTCTTCATAATTAAATGCATAATAATAATAATAATAAATAAATAAATAAATAAATAAGATAACTTAAAAAATATCTAAAAGCTAATCTCTAGTGATTCAACCTCTCACAAAACTCAAGAGGTGATAGATATGAAGAAGAAGAAGAAGAAGTAGAAAAAGAAATGAAGTAGAGGAAGAGGAAGAGGAAGAAAAAGAAAAATGTGTTTGTGTGCAATAAGTCAAAAAGAAAGGGTAAAATAATTATTATCCTTTTTTTATTATTACAAAAGTCATTTAAGTGGATGCAATGAACTCTTTCGATATATGCAAATAGACCCACCCCACAAGTATAGTAATAAAGTTTAGATTTGGTAATTATTTTGTGGGGATTCAATTGTTAATTCGGATAAATTCAATCCCGTCTTCTTCAACCTCCTTAAAATCCCTATCTTGATATTGAAAATAAAAATTTGAGAGTAAATGATGAAAATTTTGTTAGATTCTTCGATTAATTGGTAAATCATCAATTAATTTGTCAATTTGCCTATTTAATCAGCTAGTCATCTTTTAGGAGAATTTTATGAAATTTTGTGATGATGCAGACAAGCTATGAATACTCAAAAGGCAACATAGGCAAACGAAAATGCTTATAGCTAGATGGAAAACTCCTATTATGATAATCAACTCAAGGCTTGATAACTCATTGCTTACAACACATTATAGAAAAATAAACATTTTGAGATTCGAATAAAAATCTCATTATGTACCCCACAAATTGCCTTTATTGTAACTAGTTGGTGGCATGCACGTATTATAAGGGTCTTTTTGTAATTTAAAATACTAGTTAAGAGAGATTTTGAAGATTACGGGGATTGAAAAATGTCCTTCAGTAATATTAAGTTTAATTAAATCTAAAGCATGATTTTAAGTTTACTATTTTATCCCAATAAAGAATAGTTCATATTCAATCGCACATTTATCTCAAAAAATAATTTTAATTTTATTCATTTTTTTTTTTTTTTTATCTTTTATTTCCAAGAATACTTTTGCAACTTTATTATTTTTTCTCTTCTACTCCTTTTCCACTAATACCACACCAATTTTATTGTTTTTACCCTTATACCCATTTTGTAATAATATCTCAATAATTTTATTGTCTTTCCTCTTTTACCCTCTTAACCTCAAAGAGAATGACGGAGAAATTCTAATAAAATAATACAAAGAGTTGTGTTACATTGCTTGCGTTGGACAGTACGTTCAACAATAAGCTAACGTGACAGTATACAAATAACTATAGATTTGTTTTCTACAAGTTAAAAAAAATCAATAGTTGGACAATCCAACTCAGTGTTCAACGTAGGTAGTACATCATTTTTCTTCCACCGTTACCTCGAAACTCAAAGTGGGTTCCAATCAGTATCCCCATAAAAGTCCTCCAAGGGGTTGGTTATGACTTTTTCGTAGTACAAAAGACAAAATTATCCTAATAAAAAGATTACATAATTGAGAAAAAAAAAACCCAAACAGAATACAACTCATGACACATAATTTATGTGGTTTGAAAAGATTGTCTACGTCCATGGGCGATGATGAGATCATTTCATTGTCACTTAAAAACAAGATGGGTTACAATCAATCAATGTATCTCATGCATCATATTCTCTTACAATTATAAAGTTTTAATCCATGCTAGAGACGAAATTACCCCTAACGAAAAATTGACGAAAAAGTTACCCCAACAAAATATAATGCACAAGCATAACAATTCGGTATATCTCATTCACCTCTATACATAGAACCATGCTTTAATTAAATTGAGACAACAATTTGTTCGATGCTCAACGCTCCATGTGGATTAATCTATAGCCAATTATCATGAGGGGTTCTTTCGTAAAATTATACAAATATAAGATACATTAAAAGATGAAGGCCCGGTGTGGATACACCTCTCCGTGCAAGAGCAAAAACTCAATCTCTTCCCGCAAGAGTAAAAAACCTCTCCGCGGAAGAGCAGGTTCTTTGAGCTTCTCAACAAAGAGCAAATAACATCTCCCCGCAATAGCAGAAACCTCTTTGCGCAAGAGCAAAAACCTATCCAAACGTTTACTAGCTCCCTGCAGGAGCAGGAGTCGTCAAGAAGCTCTATCCAAACACATAGGAAGTAAATTAAAACTATATGTTTGGGATTTGGAACCAATTAATTAAAGAGCGGGTATTGCAAAAGATAATTTTTTTTATAATGAAGGAAAAATATGAAAATAGATCAAGTGAACTCCTTTAGAGATTTGTCGTGAAGACATTGAGGAATCATACCGATTCTTGTGAAAGTACGAAGCTGTGGCTCTCAAGGCCTTAAACTTGTTCATACTTCCATAAGATTAGGGGTTCATTGTTTCTTGCTCAAATGAGTATTCCATAAAAGGAAAGTGTATTGTTGACTTGTGTTCTCCATTGATCTCTAGTCATTTCCTGCATAAACGTATATAAAAGCAAAAATAAAATATGAGTATCTTGATAACACAAATCTCGGAGATACTTATCCTAAGAATAAATCTCAAACATTGAATTTTGCATTTAAAGGGTTGGGATCATATGTTATTTTTTCATGAGTGATCCTTATGAATCCAAGGATCCTGACCTATATATAGGATGGCGTTCGGAGGCCCTAAAGAGAGCCAAACATTTTTTCAATGTATGAGTTAGTCCGAAAGTTCTAACCCATGTTTTGAAAAATGTTTGGCACAATGTTTGACTCTCTTTAGGGACTCCGAACGCTCCCCATATATATATATATATATATATATATATATATATATGATATCCGCTTGAAATTTAGGTACAAGTTGGATACAGATATACTTTAAAAAATTTGGTAAATAGTTGGATATGGATGTACTTAGCAAAAGTGGGTAAAAAATCGGATGCAGATATCCAGATATAGAGTTGGATAAAGATGTGGATATATGCTTCATCCGGGCCACACCCGACCCATTTCCAACTCTAGACTTACATCAGTAAATATAAATTAAAGAAATAACTGATTCAATCATTTTCGAAAAATACAAAGCTAAAATTTAATAATTTCTGAAATTTTTATATATAAGAAAGAAATATAACCCAAAGAGAGGGAGAGATTTTGTAGATTATTAAAGCAAAAATGGGAGGGGAAAGAGAACAAGACGCCCAATATGTATGATGAACTTGACATGGCATCAAAAGGAAGAAAACATCACAAATATTTTTATCGATGTTCAGAAAATTGGACCCAAAATTTGTCAAATTGATTGGACCACAATGGAACCTTGGATCAATTTGGCTTGCGAACATAAATTTATCAAAAAATTTAGAAATATGTATATCTTTTCCTAAATTATCTTCAATTACTTAGATCACAAAAACCACGGATTCTCAAAATCGATCTAATTTTATCACAAAATGTAGTTGGATCTAATCAAATCTCCAATTCAGTCTGATTTTCAACATTGGTTTTTATCACTAGGAGGGCTTCCTAGATACATTAAAAAACCTTAGCTATGCATGGAGGCTTCTATATATATATGGCTTCCCCATTTTCTTTTGTAATTGTTCTATTAAAGGGGATATACCCATGGCTTTAAAACTCGATTTCGTGTCTCGTCTCGTCTTGTCCATGCCAAACACCGAGTCATCTCGGACAAGTTTTCCGATACACTTGAGATATCTCATTCCAAAATTTGAAAAATGATAACATAGGGTTTTAAATCTTGTTCGAAAAATTGACTTGTCCATCCGTTTCATCCATGTCTCGGTCTCAGACGAGTTTTGAAAGCATGGATATGCCTCTTAGCGCTTATAACTTATAAGCCATTTTGGTTTATAATATCAGTTTCTTACTTCCTTGGCAAAATAATAATAATAATAATGGAAAAATAATCACCTTGTGATAATAATTTAAGCTATCTTGTGATTTGTAACGCAGAAGATTCTGATTATAACAAGAAATATATATTTCTTCAATCATCTATAACAACTTGGAAAAAGAAGAAGAAGAAAACCATTAGAGCTCCTACATAATAATATAGTTTTCTCATTGAAAACAGAGGAATTTCCCAAAATATAATCAACTTTTGACGAAATTTGGTTTTTGGCTCACTATTTATTTTAATTCCCAAAACATGAACAACGAACGATATTACAAAATTTTCAAGTGACTTTCTCGCAGTTATAAAGTAGCTAGATCCTTGATATTTTTATTTTATTTTTTCAAAGTGACAATCTCGTTGATTATAAAAGTTACGATCTCTCAGGTTCACTACTTTGTAGCAAGATCGTCTCTTTTATAAATAGTGAGATTGTCAGTTTGAAAGAAATAAAATATATCAGCGATTTAGTTATTTTATAATTGTGAGATAATCATTTGAAAATTTTGATTACATTTTGGAAATTAAAATGAACAGTTAACCCGAA
The DNA here is from genome assembly GCF_017979445.1 of Akebia trifoliata. Lineage (NCBI taxonomy): Eukaryota > Viridiplantae > Streptophyta > Magnoliopsida > Ranunculales > Lardizabalaceae > Akebia > Akebia trifoliata. The sequence goes on from NC_141383.1 coordinate 19,538,568, forward strand.
TCGAAACTTTATCATATTCAGCTCATGGAATGGTAATCTACCCTTAAAAAATCTAACTACATGATCTTAATTAATGAAGAAAGCTTTACCTTATAATCTTTCTTGTACAAAAGAAAGAGAAAGAGAGAGAGAGAGAGAGAGAGAGAGAGAGCTGAATCCCTGAAGTTGCATTAAGGGATTGTTATTCTTATATAGGGTTGTAGGTGTGAAGCACCTAACCCAATAAAATGATGTATGTGTTTTTGGTGGGTGGATCTGGTGGTGGAGGTTAAGCCACCATTCTAATATATTTTACCTACAATCTCACTTTCCCGACTTGAAAGTCGGGGAAGTGAGATAGGTGATACAATTTTGAGTCACTCCAGCACGGCTCTTTTATCTAACAAACACGTGAATGAACCCCCACACACACACTGCCTAACTGTCTTCTTCAAAAGAAAATTACCATAAAACCATAAAAGATGTGCAATTGTGTATCGTGAGAAAAAAAATTTATGACTCCGTGTCCATGTCACATCTATCGAGTATTGACCGATGAAGACTTTCTAGTTAGAAAATTATTATTCTAAAATCTATGATTCTTGATCAGATCATCTTGTGGCATTCAAAAACGTGATCTGATGCCACGGGATTGTAGAGGATGAAATTATACCAATTTTAATAAAAATGAAAAAAAAAAAAAATTTCTTTATTTTTCACCCTTGAATTTAAATTTTAAGTTTAGGTCCTTGGTAGCCATTCATGTTCAATATCATGGATCAAGTTTGAAAAATATTTTTTTTTAAATTATTATTATTGAATATAAGTAAGTTTTTTCATAAAATTTAGAAGGTTGTGGTGTTAAATTGACAAAGTGATAATCCATGTGATCTCAATGACCCATTTTAAGATTTTAAATCTTAAAATTAAAATTTGTGAACAGAAGATGTGCGGGTAGGAGAGAGAACTTTTCTCTCTATTATTGATATCATTTGTGCCACATGTTAAACGGCACAAATTTGTGAGCAAAAAATCATTCCAATATTATACTACACCCTCCAATTAATGGGGCTTCTTAGTAGGATACTCCAAAGGTTTTCTTAGCAAATCATGCACCAAAATGGCATTATATCAAAATTCGTACTCTATATAACTTTTAAATTTTAATTTTGAAAATGATATTTTACCATTTTTAGAACTAAAATATTTTTGAGTGGTGAGAATTAATCTATTTTTTAATTTTTTTCCTCTATGACCCTATAGCATCAAATCATTTTTTTTTGGATGCCACAATATGAAGTGGTCAAGAAATTTTCCTTACTTAGTAAGGAAAATATTTTCTATGTGAACTCATGGTCAATGTGAGTTTTGATTCTCTGTCACTTCTTGGGAAAATTAACAATCTTTTAATGCTTTCTAAGTTTTCTTTTATTTCAATTGTCTACCTTGTGGACCATATGATCATTCTTTGATAATCAAGTCAAAGATCAACTTACATACTAATGAGGTCCAAAATAGAAAATTGCATTCATTTAACTTTGTTAGCATCTCTTTATATAGTTATAAATGGTTACTAGTTCTATTGGATTGTGATCTGACAAACAACGTCACTCTTCGAATTATAATCATTTGATATTTGCTTCAACGAGATTTGACTTTATAAGGATTGTCTAATACATGTCTCAACACGTGTCAGTGACATCTTTTCATTACCAAATTTCTTGAGAACACACCACCATCTTATATTATCATTCATCAATTGTTAATAGGAGTGTGAACAATCCCCATATTTTGCCTCCTAATTTTCTGATAAAATGTCATTCGTCAAGGGGATCCCAAATCTGTTTAGAGAGTCGGGAAAATTCTATTAAGGATCAAGAATTGATCCTACCCTAATAGTATAACACAAACATGATTGACAAATAATTTAGAGGGTTCATCTCTAAGATTTAAGGGTTGGATTTTCCCTCTAAGCCATGCCCAAATAAAATAAAACCATGGCATTGTAGGAAAGAGTCATGGGGTTACGATGATGCGTTGAACTCAATTAATTAGATAATGGATGGTTCTCGAGAAACAAAATACACAAAAACTTTTAAGGATCATCCAATGATCTAGGGTCAAGTACTATTGATTGTTCCCTTATTAAACTTATTAAACGATCATTCAATTAATTGCAAAAAATACTAGCCTCAATTCTCTATTGAGGCTCTCCATCAAACTATTGGCCAGGGATTCTCAAGAAAAATGTTTTCTTAGGAAAAAAGAAATGTTTAATGTTGAGAGAAAAACAAAGTATTATGTATTGTATAAGAATAATGTTGAACTGACCTCAAGTTCGAATCTCATATCGCACTTCTTGACGTGAAAGTGGATAGGTATCATAGATGCTATCAACTTTCACGTCAAGACATGTGATATGTGGTCCCAACTTGAGGTCACTCCAACGCGACTCATTGTCTAAAGATGTTAGACACGAGATAAAAGAGCATCTATGATTCCGACGCACTTCCATGTCAGGAACGTGAGATGTGAGGTACAATCTTGAGGTCACTCCAGTACCAATCTAGACACCAAACAAGACACTAATAAAAGATTATTTATTCGTTAAGGATAAAAATGCCCTCAATTATAAGTGAGCAGGTCCCCTATATATAGCTCTCTGTAGTTAATATCAACGATTGAGGGTGTGCCCCGTCATCATGACAGTTACGTCCTATCATTTAAATTTAGGAGTTCAATAACCATACATTCAAACACTTGGTTAGAGAAAAAACAAATTATTTTTTTCTTTCTCTCTAATTTGATCTAAACCATGAGTAGGAGAGGAGTGAGTGATTATTTTTCTTCAATTTGACATTCTATGGACTGTGGAACAAAAGCTACAAAGAAAACTAAAGGAAAAATGGGTTACAAAGGATCTGCTCCCAAGGTGTAATGGATTGAGGTATAATTTCTTTGTAGATAATTAAATGATAAAAACAATTTTAGTGTGCAATGATAGTTCACACACACACACCAAATCTATCACCATCAAGGTTAGGTCATATTTGTATTAAAAGTCTAAAATCATGGCAACTTACATTTTTTATTTCTTTCAACAATGTGGTTCTTAGGTAACACAAACAAAATATTAAAAATATCATAAAAAATATTTGAAGTTTTTAAGTAATAATACATGAATTTACGAAAAAAAATATATTATTAAATAGCTAAAAATTAAAATTTTGTAGGACATAATATTATTGTTCTCTTTTTGTTGATTTAGAATATATCTTAAAGGACTAAAAAAAAAGATAGAGAAAAATCTAGTCTACCATAATTTTCATATTTACAATTTATAATATATAAATAGTGCACTCTTATGTACTACTCTTATTGTAAATGAAGGGTAGTTTTATCTTTTAAAATAACTAATATTTTGAAAGTGTTGGACATTTTTGTATCCAATATCATGGGAAACTAGTTCTCCAAAATGTCACATGATTGAACACTAATTATCATTATACAATTTTTATTCAAATCTTTGCAAAGAGGGATAATCTTGTCATTAAAAATAAGTAAAGGTGAATTTGTAATAAAATTGAAAAAATTAAGATTTATATGTAAATAGTGCATGGATAAGGGTCTGCCTAGTAAAAGACATAAACGATAAGTCCAAAACTAATTTCTATGGAAATTAAAAGAAAAAATCTAATTAAAATAAGATTTTTAATAAAAATAATAAATTCTTTAAAATTATTATTAAAAAAACCTTGAATGGTGATTTAAGTGGTGGTTTTTCAGTGAGAATGCGTAACATTATCAATCTAACCACAACCTTCTTGATTATATATGAAAAAGCTCATATATCAAAATAATATAATATATATATATATATATATATATATGGGTCCCGTTCGGCACCCTAAGTTTTACCACACATTTTAACAAACGCGTTTTGTCCTACATGGGTTAGAAGTTTCGGAATGGGCTGATTTTTGGTGAGGATGATCTCTATGGTGAGGAGATCATCCTCACCAAAAATCAGCTCATTCCAAAAGTTAAATTGACCATGTAGATTTGTTAAGATATCTGAAGTAGGAATTACTTCCAAAAGTTAAGATCCTGAAGTAGGAATTATCCCTTTGCCCTGCTTTTCATAAAACCTTACCTTTAGAAAGTCCAAGTGTCAAGAATATTTTTGGTGAGGAGATCATCCTCACCAAAAATCAGCCCATTCGGAAACTTCTAACCCCATAAAAAATGATTTACAAAAAATGGACGGTCCGCGATTTTTCAACTTGTAAACATGGGGCTAAACATTTCGGAATGGGCTGATTTTTGGGGAGGATGATCTTCTAATCATAGAAATCATTCTCACCAAAAATCAGCCCATTCCAAAACTTCTAACCCATGTAGGACAAAAAACGTTTGTTAAAGTGTGTGGTAAAACTTAGGGTGCTGAACATTTCCCTATATATATATATATATATATATATATGTTTTTCTAATTTGATCCATAAAATTTAAAATGGCCGGTTATGAGTATCCAAACTTTAAATTAAAAATCAATGGTGAAAAATTAATTATATTTTCTTTTCATTTGTTTTATAAAATTTGTAAAATTAAATATCCTATACAACCACGTGGCATCAACAGGGATGGATTTATAGGGTTACTTCCCCCCAACCAATGTCTATGGATTAGTGAGCTATTGCGACAGATTTTAACAATAGATAAAAAATCTGTCACTATTGACCCCACATAAATAAATAAAAAATACTTTTAATTTCTTTTCATTTGTTTTATAAAATTTGTAAAATTAAATATCCTATACAACCACGTGGCATCAACAGGGATGGATTTATAGGGTTACTTCCCCCCAACCAATGTCTATGGATTAGTGAGCTATTGCGACAGATTTTAACAATAGATAAAAAATCTGTCACTATTGACCCCACATAAATAAATAAAAAATACTTTTAATTGCCCCTGTAATAAAAAAATTTCACTCTTAATTGTCCCCACAAAAAATTTTCTTACGGATATTATTTTCGCCACGTGTCAAATGACTGTTGGACTGTGAAGCTAAACAGCCTTGTCAGGAAAAAAAAGCGCTCGGATAGAGACGATACAACATAAAAAATGGGGCAGCGCGTGATAGCCACGTGAATGACATGTTGTTTAACGTGCTGAAGGTGTTGATGGATAAAGACGGTTCAACATCAATATTCAAATTGGGACAGACAACAACCCTCAGTCCACGTGATATTCACGTGAATGGCATCTCTTTCCACGTCAGTTACACGTGGTTCGACATTGGGAAGGTATTGTATTACTATCGATGTATGAAGTTAAAAAATAGACTAACACAAGATTTGTTTTAGGCAGTCCATATTTATTTATTTATTCTGTTTTGCCCCTATTTATTGATTCTAAATTTTCTATTTACATGTTTCATTGTCTAATGGTACCATTCATTTATATTCTATCATACTAATAAGGTGCCATCCATCAATTCTACCGTTCTTCTAGATATTAGATCTCGTGTTGGCTGTAAGAGGCGACAATTATGTCAGTTAAGTTGTATCTTAATTCTTGATTTATTATTTATTGCATCGTCAATTACATCATATCTTTCTCAAAATTTATAATATTTCAATTCAATTTGAAGAAGAAAAAAAATTAAATTTAAAATCAAGTAAACTTTTTATCATAAACTGATCGTTTGTAGGCTCAAGATAACATAATCTATCTATTGGGGATTGCAATGGTGAAGCCAGGATTTCACTTACATGGGGATAACTTAAGAGTGGAATTTTTTTTGTGAGGGTAGCCCAAGAATGGACAATTTCTCGTTGGGGCATAGAAGAGCGATTTAAAAAAATATATATATATTAGGGCAATAGCGACGGATTTTTCTATCCAACGTTGTTATCTGTCGCAATAACTCATAATCTCTTATAAACTTTGAAAATTTTATGGGGGCAACTGCCCCCACCTATGGAAGATTGGTGAGTCTAATTTTATAATGTCAACTAACACGCATCCATAGTTTTTTTTTTTTTTTTTTGTTATATGAGTTGGGGGAGTGGGGTGTGCTAAGCAAGTAAGGGATTTAATAAAAGAATATATAGGATACAATATAAAGGGATAAAAGAAAGGATGGTGAAAGAAATTCGTTAAGACGCGTGGCTATAGGGATTCGGTCCTCTGTATCTATATCCGTAGGTTGATCATCACTTGTATCAAGTTAGGCCCATGGGCCGTATGCATGACCCGACATAGTTTTTGGACTCAAGCCCAGACTGACTCTAGGCTTGACCTAGCCCAAAGTCCCTTCGTACCAAGCTTGGGCTGTAGGGTATCTCAGGTTCAATCAGAATGTGTCCTGAGGTCAATTGGCACATACCCTATGTTGATCACCACTTAGATCAACGTTTTGAATACCCAAAAAAGCCCATGGGAATGAAGCCTGACCTGACACAATGTTTGGGGGTCAAGGCCAGCCCAACTCTAAGCTCGACTCGGCTAGAGTCACTTAGGACCAAGTCTGGCCTTTCCACTCTCCCTACTCAACGACCTTTTCGTACCTTTTTTTTTTAAATAAGCCCATTTGAGCCGGCCTGACCCAAAAACTACTTTTTATCTCGGCCCACTGGTCAAGGCTGGACTTAAAAGTTGGTTAGAGGATCGGATCGATATTATTTGGGCTTAAAGAAGTCCAGGTAGATTTACATCTCTAAGCAATGTTGATAATTGTATCCCGAGGTTGTCACCACACATTACCAAATTACTTTCAAATGCAATTCTTGTGAGAAGATTCAGATCTGTGGAAAGTTGGAACACAAGATACTAACTCGATCAAGTTTTTTTACCTGACTCGATGTATTTTTTTAGCTGACTCGGCCAAATTGACTAGTTGATTTGGTGATTTACCCAATTGACTTTATGAGTTGGTTCATTGAGTTTTGAGACTGAATCACATCAAAATTAAACTGAGTCAAGCCAACATGGCAGAGTTTCACTTCAACTTGACGAGTTTTAAAATTAAGGTTTAAAGTGGTAACTAAACACGGGAACCATCTTTCACATTACTCTGTATTAGTCACACCTGTATTTTCTCTTGATTACAACCTTCCATATTTGTAAACTGTTTTATAATGTTACTGGAGTTAACGGCATCTTTCCTTTGGATTAAGAGGGTCAAAGTGAAATAAATAAAGTTGGAGGGGTATTATTATAATAAAATTTTGAGATTAAAATGATAAAAGATGAAAACTAATACAGTGAATTAAAGAGGTCAAATAAAAAATATAGTAAAATCAGAAAAGATGAATAATAAATGAAATAAAGTGAGTCACAAAAAATCATAACTTGATAGAAGGGGTATTATTAAAAAAATCAGATTAAAAAAGTAAAAGATAAAATATGGTAAAATTAGAGGAGAGGCATCGTCTTTTGGGTTAAGAGGGTAAAAATAGAAATAAAATAGACTTTGAAGGGTATTATTATAAAAAGAAATTAAATTAAAAGGGTAAAAGATGAAAAATAATAAAATAGATTAAATAGATACTAGAGAAAATATAGTAAAAATTAGAGGATGTGAAAAATAAAGAAAATAAAATGAGTCTCATGACATTATAGTTTGATGGAAGATTCAACCAACAAAACTATTATAAAAACTTTGAGATTAAAGGGGTAAAATAGAAAATATAGCAAAGTTAGGAGAGGTGAAAAATAAATAAAATAAAGTGAATCCCAAGAAACTATAATTTGATCAAACGTGTATTATTAAAAATAAAATTACGATTAAAGGAGTAAGAGATGAAAAACAATAGAGTAGATTAAAACGATAAAAGAGAGAATATAATAAAATTAAAAGGGGCATCATCTTTCAAGTTAAAGGATAAAAATGAAAAAAATAGAGTTGGAAATGTATTATTAAAAAAAAAAATGAGACTAAAGAGGTAAAAAATGAAAAATGGATGAAAATAGTGAATAAATTTGCAAAGAAAAACACGATTTAATCTCGACTTTTGAAAAAGACGAGATTTTTAAAAAAAATGTGAATTTTTTTATTTATTATTATGCTAAGCAAGCTCTTTTAAAGAATTTTTTTTTAAAGATCATTTATTTTTATATTTAAAATAAGATTTGATGATATAAATGAGAACATCACATTATCGACTATTCCTGAACCCCAACTTGGTGACTATGGAAGCACCAACCCATCAAAATCTATGAAAAAAAAAATGCAAAACCTTTCTACTTAATAACAAATTTACCACTGTGGAAATTAGTTAGTGATTGCAAATTATTTGCATAAATGATCACAATTGACCTATCTAGTTATGATATTTTGATAATGATCAGGCTACGTGTTCCGTCCGCGTTGAATATTCCTTACATGCAAACAATTTCAATCGTTGGTTACAATTATGATTAAGCTCATATAAATCCTAAACCCAAAAAACCTTCCCAAAAATGATATTAAAATATTAAAGCACACAAAAATTGATGGACAAATTTAAAAAGATTAAAGCACACTCTTCAAACATTACAAGTGTTTTGTGCAAATAATTTCTTAAATTATTTATCACCCCAATTAAACATTAAAGCACACTCTTGAAACATTACAAAGGCTTGGCTACTATAACACTTGTGCTAGCAATTTCAATAATTGATTAGGATCATATAAAATCCTAAACCCATTAGAAAAATTAGAAATCTACCAAAAAAAAGGAAAGCTTCTATTGGGACCCCAACTTTAACTTATTATCAACTATTCACCTATTTTCTTTATTTTTAATTGGGGTGCCAAAACCCTTTTTTTTTAGGAATCTTTATTTTTTCCATCAAAATCCCATCATTTTCAATCCTGGCAATTAAAGATTAAAGCACACTCTTCAATCATTACAAACGTTTGGCTCAAATTATAATCTCAACATTACAAAAGACTAACACTTGTTAAAACAAATTTAGTATACTTATGGAAGCAATTTCAATAGTTGATTACAATTATGATTAAAGAACACTCTTCAAACATTACAAAGGTTTGGCTCAAATTATAATCTCAATATTACAAAACACTAACACTTGTGCAAACAATTTCAGTAGATGTTACAATTATTATAAGGCTCATATAAAATCCTAAGCCCCAAAAATAGAATTCTAGGAAAAAAAATTGGGTGTGAAGATTAAAACACACTCTCCAAACAGTACAAAGGTTTGGTTCAAATTATAATCTCAAAATTGCAAAACACAACACTAGAACACTTGTGTTTAAATAATTTTACTCTCAATAGATGTTACAATTACGATTAGGCTCATCTAAAATCCTAAACCCCAAAGAAATAGAAATCTAGCAAAAAAAAAAAGGGGAGCCAAGATTAAAGCAGTGCAAAGGTTTGGCTCAAATTATGGTCTCAACATTGCAAAACACAATACTATAACACTTGTGTGCAAACAATTTTAGTCTCAGTAGATGATACAATTATGATTAGGCTCATATAAAATCCTAAACCCCAAAAAATAGAAATCTAGCAAAAAAAATTACGAGAGCTTCTAGGTTTAATTAGTAAATAGGGGTTACCATGAATTTGGAAAAATAGGGTTATCTTAGTATTCAACAAAAAATGGAGGGGTCTTCAATGACCTTGAATCCATTAGAACTGGGAACCTATTGACACCCTTACCCTCTTCTTAGAATTAGTGTTTGTTGTAATTTGTAATACTCTTAATCCCTCCTTATGCATATGTCGATGATGCAAAAGTGACCTTCAAAACATGTAATGGCTATTGTTGCAAATGTGTGTCGAATGCACCACCCGCTCCCATAACAAACATGATATAAACAATCTGTATAATAGCTATCATTGAAACAATGTCATCTATTGAGAAATGTTTATTTGGAGCATAAATGTTATGAGAGAAAAGCAAGTAAAAGTCCACTCTATTTCTAGGTGAGAACACATGGAGTCAAGTCATGGTTGTTGATCATCTTTATAACATTTCAATGGATGTAACATCAGTTCATATTTTTGATGCCATGGGGTGAGCTTAGTGTCCCTTAGTAAGATTTGTCCTCTACAACATCATGTAGTATGTCTTACTCAAAAATAACCTTTTTACAAAAATAAAAAAAATTATAAAACACAACTAAGAGAACTTGTCAAAAGTTCTTGAAATTTATCCTCTACAACCAACCCTGTACCATCAATTCATGTTTTTAGATGCCATGAGGTGAGCTCAAGGTACCCTTACTAACACTTGTTAATTTGGTGGGTTTAATCAAAAGGGGTCTATGGAGACAATTTGGTGGGTTTGATGGAAAGGGCACATGAAGATTATGGTGAGCAAGGTAGGGCTGCAAATTATGATCTCAACATTACAAAACACTTGTGCAAGCAATTTAAAAATGTGAAATACAGAATTATAGGAAAAGCTGATTCATCAAATATGAGAGTTCAAATTGTTATCTCAACTCTATCAAACTATTTCAGTAACATAAACCAATGGGATTTCAAAATTCATATGTGGGTTATCTTAACATTCAATAAAAATTTAGAGAAAAGGACATAAACCAAGGGGCATGCCATGAGTTTCAAAAAATAGGGGTTATCTCAATAGGATGAAGACCATAGACCAAAACCCAGCAATTTTCCACATTTCCTTCCTCACAATACACGCGCACACACACACACACAGAACTTACCTTCTCTGCTTGGCAGGGAGAGCGAGTGTGGAGAGCGACTTGGTAGAGTGGAGAAGAGAGGAGAAACCAAAGGAGGAGAGGGAATGGGTAGAGAAGAGAGGCCATGATAGAGAGTAGGGGGCGGTGACAGACCGTATGAAAGAAAGATTTGGAGGAGAATGAAACGGGCGGGAATGGTGTGTCATGTCTTATGTGTGGAGCCCTTTTTAGAGTCTGTCTAGCCTTACTAAGTCAGTAAGGACTTCACCCTTACTAAGGATCATTGAAAAAAATCTTATTGTTTGTTGCTTGTATTTTTTTATTTTTTTGAATTTGTGTTTTTCGATGAAACTTAGGCTATGTTTGGTAACACTTTTGAAGTCTATAAACATCTGAAGTCTGGAAACAAGAAATAAAACTTTAGAAATTTCATCTAGCGTTCCTCCATTATTGATTCAAAACTTTCTTAATTTTAATTATAAAGTTTGAAATTTGAAACGAAACAAACGAAAATAAAGTTATTAAAGTCTGAATTTTAAAGGTGGACCACTTCTATTCAGACTACATAAGTCTTACCAAACACATACTTTTAGGGTTGTGATGTTAGATTATGGATGTGGTAATCCATTTAAGCAAAGCAACCCTTACGAAGATTAAAATTCTGATTAAGTTAGTCATGATAGTTTAATTCATAAGATTTTATGATTGAAGATACCGTGACTAATTTAAAAAGATTTTTAATCTTACTAAAGTTTATTGGGCACACAAAAGATGGTTAAGGCCCCAATTGATTCAGCTTCCTGAATTTGTTGTCAGCTTCTGCTGTCAGAAGCTGAAACATTGAAAAGCTTATTTAACAGAGCTTTGTAAAAGTGTTGTGCTATTGACCAAAATCTGGTAATTACTGTTTGATACAACTTCAAGAATCTGTTGTATTAGGGTAAAATAACCAGAATACCCTCAAGGTTAATAATGTAACCAAAATGCATAAAAATTTACCAGAATACCCTTATAAATATATAATTACACTAAATATAATAAAATTATATAAAAAATTAAAAATAATTATTATTTTAATTTAAAAATATTTATAATTCTAAAAAAAATTATAGAATTCTATAGAAATTTCGACAGTATCTCCTCTTAAAAATGGACATATGAAATTTTCCTGATAAACAAAATACCTGTATAATATGCAATCCAACATAATGCACTCAGAATGCATAAAAATTATCAGAATACCCCTATAAATATATAATTACATTAAATATATATAAATATAATAAAATTATAAGAAGCGTGAAAATATATAAATACTATTTTTATGGACATAAATGTGTTTTTATATATTTATAAGAAGCATGATTCTTTTCCTTTTTTTTAAAATGAATTTACTTGTGATTAAATTATTGAGATATTTACGAAAACGTGACCAACTTTTGACGGATTTACAATTCTATCAGCAAGATTATCACTTTAAACCCACGAACTAGTCACTTGAAAAACCTGCAATTTCGCAAGTTCAAGCAATTAGTTAAAATGGTAAATTCATCAAATTCAGCTCATGGAATGGTAATTTACACTAAATTAGTCTCCATCTCCATCCAAGTTCTTTTGGGTCTTTCTCTTACTTTGTTTTTTAAGAAACTTAAACATCTCTTCTTACTAGTGCTGTAATCAATCTTCATTGAACATGCCAAGACCATTCGAGTCTTTTGCTAACTTAATCAACTTATTAAACTACTAAAAAAATTTCGAATGCATTATTTTCTATAAAAAAATATTCAGTCCTTCCTTTCAATTCATCTCGACATCCCCATCCATGTTATGCTCAATTTATTATGATAGTTGTTGGCTATCCAATATTCTCCTCCAATGTCCTAGCATGAACATAATGAAATGTCTAATCAAGATTCGTGTTTAGGAATCACAAATTTTTAGTCAACTTGACCAAACCTTGTTCCATGGTGCCATAACCATTGTACTTACATAGAGTAATATATCATGAAGTATCGGATGACACTAAAAAGGTGATACCAATAGTCTAAGACACTTGTAGAAAATCTTACCTGCGAGTTGATTGCATGCATAAAGCAAAGGTAAAAACTAATCCATTGATATAAAGAACTCAAGAAGACTCCATACCCAAATCAACAACATATACTCACTCCTGGGACACTAAGGAGCCCAACTCATTAGCAACATTCCATGTAAGTTGGATTAAGATGCATGAGGAAGGAATAAAAAAGAAATGCATTGAACTGACGACATTAGAATCCTAAATAGGGTGCATTATTACCAAATTTCTAAATTTCTAGTCTCTTGAAACATCACTGTAGACACCCAAATTTGAGCGGGCCCTCGACGCAAAATACCCCAAAAATAGTAAAAATTGGAATAGACTCCGAGGCCCAAACCTACAAAAAATACAATGTATTTTGTCATCTTATTTTCAATAAATGGCCCAATGCCTATTACGTGGCCCACGGACCAAATCCCTTACCCTCCTTCTAAACCCAACTCAACTCAATCTAACATAAACCCAAATCCATTATCCAAGCCTATTCAACTCGACCCAAACTCATTCCTATTCAACCAACAACCTAAGCCCAACCAAACACTCTACCCAAGCCCAAATCATTCAACCCAAGTCCAATTCTCTATCCAAGCCCAACATCACAACCAATCACCACAATCATCAAGGTGTGACACATGTCATCACCCCCTTTCACCTCCCTCATCTAATCAAACCAACCAACTCCATTACTTCTCTCCAAAAATCAATTCAACTCATAACCCTACCCTAACCTATCCTATCCATTCTCTCAAATCAAACACTTATAACCTATCACCCTCCCCTAATCTACTCCCATCATTCCCTACAAAACCTATCTCTACAATCTACACCTATACCCATCCTTTCAAATCAAACACCCATCCTTTCATATCAATTCATCTCAACCCTTCATTTCCACCCACTTTGACACATGTCATCATCTCCCTCACCCTCCCAAAATATCATCAACCACCTGATTAAATCATCCATCCTTTTAAACCAAATACCATTTAATCACAATTACCATCTTAAACTCACCTCACCAAACACTCAACCCAAATGGGTTGGGTTGGATCCAAACCATTTGGGTCAAAACTTACCCATTTAACCTTCTTACACAAATACCCTTCAATCCCCATCAAATTACACCCACCCTTCTCTTAAATCCCACACCATTCTACCACTTCTCATCATTTCACCCAACTCTACCCCTCAAAATAACTCACAAATTTTATAAAAACCCCATCACTCTCAACTCTCAATCCCTAATGAAAAATCCCACATCCAACCCTCTAAAAGATAAAAAAGAAATCACTCTCTCAACCTTTCTTTCTTAACCCTCAACTCACCTTACATCTCACAACTCTCAACTCTCAAACAAATCAAGCAAGGAAAAAGAAGTCAAGGAAGGTCAAAGGAAGTCAAGGAAGGGTCAAGGTGGGTTTGACAAAAGGAACACCCCCCTCAACTCCCCTCTTCTACTCTCCCTTTCTCTACACATTTGCACACATCCCACTATGGTCTAAATCACAAAAGGGCCCCTTCTTCATAAGGGTGCCCTCAATGATTTGAACCAATATCGAAAGTCCCTCATGGTTGAGGGCACACAACGAATTGTTTTTCGATTTCATTTTCTTTTTTTTAATTTATAATACCGAATCCGAGGTTACCACATGACGTGGATGGAGTAGGGTGCCTAACACCTTCCCTACTCCATAAATGGACCCCCTTACCTTGAATCAAAGGTTGGACCATGCACCTTATCCTACGAGAGTCATCAAAAAGTGTCAAAGCGACATGTTTTTCAAAAAATACAAATTCGGGTGACCATTCACACCCAATTCCGCGTTTGAATGGTGGCGACTCCAAAACACCCCAAAGTGGAGGGATGTTTTTAAAACATTGAAAATCCCTTGTCCACAGCTTGGCGACTCCACTGGGGAAACCCCACTAGTGGGTCCGATCCTTTTCCTTGATTCAATTATTTAAAAAAAAGTTTGTTTTCTTTTTGTGTTGTTTCTTTTGGTTTATCTACTAACGCGTTTGCTTTGTTTCTTTTTTTTATTTTCACAAGTTTCACATGGGATGGTTGTAATATTTATTTACATATGCTTTTGTTTTATTTTTATTTTGGAACAAAGAATGTAAGGATGGATACGATTCAAAAAATGCACGCACATGCACATGCGATTCGCACCCCTATGCATAAGCCACCTCCCTCCCATTTAATTTTCTAACCCCGGATGCCGATACTCTCAAGCCCCCGAGATCGCTATTTTGGATGGCTGGGAGGATAACATCCACCCCGTTCACCAACCTAAGACATGCACACTTCGGTGTACATCGAGGTTTGAAGAATGGGAAGTCGAAAAACCACCTACAAACCGCATGCATCTAAGCGTAATTAATAGACAAAGGACACTAAGGCTTGCAAAATCAATTCCGTATCCATCCTATGTTCATATGTGATGTAATTTTTTTTTTAAGCCCACGAAGGCAAGTTGTATAGATTTTAGGATTTTTATTTTGTTCCCGTTTATATGTCCCCTTAGGTAAAATGGGAAAATCTATTTTTTTTTTTATGTTATCATGTACATCATCAAAAAAAAAAGTTACATTTTTGTGGCCCAAGCCAAAAAACAGAGGCTATGTGCCTCAAAATCCACAAAAACATGGGCAAAAACGAAATGGGGACTAAAACAGAGCAGTTGTGAAAAGCTAGAAAAGGTTCTGGTCCGTGTTTGAAGCACGGACTTAAGGAAAATCACTAAGTCCATGCTTAAAGCACGGACCAATGGAAAAAAAATGAAAAAAAAAATTTCGCGAAAAATTAAGGTTCTGGTCCGTTCTTGAAGCACGGACCGGCCAAAAAATGGTAGGTCCGTACTTGAAAAACGGACCCAAAAAAAAAAAAACATAACCAAAATTTTTTTTTTGATGTTCTGGTCCATATTTGAAGCACAGACCAGCCAAAAGTTGGTAGGTCCGTACTTGAAAAACGGACCCTAAAAAAAAAATTATTTGCTCATTTTGTTTCTTATGTCAGTCTTGACAACTTTCCTTCTCGGGGTTTTTTTTTATTTTGAGTTTTAGAGTCTGAAAATGACTAAACGAATCACTTTACTATAAAACTCAGGGCCTACTACTCAGAATCAATCCCGTTCCAAACGAATTTTGCCCAACGCGGCTCACTATCGATTCCGATCATAATCAAACTTGTCCTTCATCGAATATTCACTTCAAAACGGGTCCACGACCCAGATCCAGATCCATTTTAAATTGGGTCTCCAATCCAGGTCCATTTCAATTGGGTCCGACCCATATCCATTTCAAACTGGGTCCACGACCCAAATCCATGTCCAATTGGGTCCACGACGCAGATCCATTTCAACTGGGTCCACGACCCAGATCCATTTTAGACTGGGTCTCCGACCCAGATCCATTTCAAACTGGGTCCACGACCCAGATACGTTTCCAACTGGGTCCCCGACCCAGATCCAATCAACTGGGTCCACGACCCAGATCCATTTCAAACTGGGTCCCCGACCCAGATCCGTTTCCAACTGGATCCACGACCCAGATCCATGTCCAACTGGGTCCCCGACCCAGATCCGTTTCCAACTGGGTCCCCGACCCAGATCCATTTCAATTAGATCCACGACCCAGATCCATGTCAATTGGGCATGACCCAGATCTACTTCAAATGGGTCTACGACCTAGGTCCATTTCATTTGGGTATTCGACCCAGATCCACCTCAACTAGGACCGACCCAGATCCATTTCGTTTGGGTCCATGACCCAGACCTACCTGAACCGGATCCACGACCCAGATCTAATCAACTGGGTCTAGGTCCAGATCCATTTTAAACTGGATTTCCAACCCAGGTCCATTTCAACTGGGTCCACGACCCAGGTCCATGTCAAACTGGGTCCCCAACCTAGATCCATTTCAATTGGGTCCGGCCCATATCCATTTCAACTGGGTCCACGACCCAGATCCATGGCAAACTGGGTCCACGACCTAGGTCCATTTCATTTGGGTATTCGACCCTGATCCACCTCAACTAGGACCGACCCAGATCCATTTCGTTTGGGTCCATGACCCAGACCTACCTGAACCGGGTCCACGACCCATATCGAATCAAGTTCATGATCCATCTATGATCTAACAAAGATAACAACCGACAAATTGACTCCAATGCATTCAACTTTTTCAAAAATAAAAAAATAAAAAAATAAAAAATAAAAAATAATAAATAATAAAAAAATAAAAAAACAAAACAAAACAAAACAAAAAAATTCAAAAAAGTACCAATTGCAGTCCTTGATCAAAGTCGGTGCCTAGAAAGATCTTATCTTGTTGATACGAAGGGGATAAACTACGTCTATTCAGGGAACAAGGTGATTTAAGAGTGCCATTGTGCGCCACCTCTTCCTTGGAGATCTGCCTGACCGACAATAATTTCAGAGAACTGAATTGGAGGCTACCAAAAAATAGGGGTTATTCCAACTCGATTTATCGCATAAACTATTTTTTCAAAATGTTTTCCAGACTCCGTGTCGATGCCAGCTCCGTGCTGATGTAATTTATTTTCAAACTGTTTTACCAACTCCGTGTCGATGCCAGCTCCGTGCTGATGTAATTTCTTTTCAAAATGTCTTACCGACTCCGTGTCGATGCCAGCTCCGTGCTGATGTGATTTCTTTTCAAAACGTTTTACCGACTCCGTGTCGATGCCAGCTTCGTGCTGATGTAATTTCTTTTCAAATGTTCTTCCGACTCCGTGTCAATGCCAGTTCCGTGCTGATGTAATTTCTTTTCAAAACGTTTTACCGACTCCGTGTCGATGCCAGCTCCTTGCTGATGTAATTTCTTTTCAAAATGTCTTACCGACTCCGTGTTGATGCCAGCTCCGTGCTGATATGATTTCTTTTCAAAACGTTTTACCGACTCCGTGTCGATGCCAGCTTCGTGTTGATGTAATTTCTTTTCAAATGTTCTTCCGACTCCGTGTCGATGCCAGCTCCGTGCTGATGTAATTTCTTTTTAAAACGTTTTACCAACTCAATGTCGATGCCAGCTCCGTGCTGATGTAATTTCTTTTCAAAATATTTTACCGACTACATGTCGATGCCGACTCCGTGTCGATGCCAACTCCGTGCTGATGTAATTTCTTTTCAAAACGTTTTACCGACTCCGTGTCGATGCCAGCTCCGTGCTAATGTAATTTCTTTTCAAAATGTTTTACCGACTCCGTGTCGATGCTAGCTCCGTGCTGATGTAATTTCTTTTCAAAACGTTTTACCGACTCCGTGTCGATGCCGACTCCGTGCTGATGTAATTTCTTTTCAAAACGTTTTACCGACTCCGTGTCGATGCCGACTCTGTGCTGATGTAATTTCTTTTCAAACTGTTCTTCCGACTCCGTGTCGATGCCAGCTCCGTGCTGATGTAATTTTTTTTCAAAACGTTTTACCGACTCCGTGTTGATGCCAATTCCGTGCTGATGTAATTTCTTTTCAAACTGTTTTACCGACTCCGTGTCGATGCCAGCTCCGTGCTAATGTAATTTCTTTTCAAATGCTCTTCCGACTCCGTGTCGATGCCAGCTCCGTGCTGATGTAATTTATTTTAAAACTGTTCTTCCGACACAGAGTCGATGCCAGCTCCATGCTGATGTAATTTCTTTTCAAACTGTTCTTCCGACTCCGTGTCGATGCCAGCTCCGTGCTGATGTAATTTCTTTTCAAAACGTTTTACCGACTCCGTGTCGATGCCAACTCCGTGCTGATGTAATTTCTCTTCAAAATGTTCTACCGACTCCGTGTCGATGCCAGCTCCGTGCTGATGTAATTTCTTTTCAAATGCTCTTCCGACTCCGTGTCGATGCCAGCTCCGTGCTGATGTAATTTATTTTTAAACTGTTCTTCCAACTCCGTGTCGATGCCAGCTCCGTGCTGATGTAATTTATTTTCAAACTGTTTTACCGACTCCGTGTCGATGCCAGCTCCGTGTTGATGTAATTTCTTTTCAAATGTTCTTCCGACTCCGTGTCGATGCCGACTCCGTGCTGATGTAATTTCTTTTCAAAACGCTTTACCGACTCCGCGTCGATGCCAGCTCCGTGCTGATGAAATTTCTTTTTCAAAATGCTTTACCGACTCCGTGTCGATGCCAGCTTCGTGCTGATGTAATTCTTTTTTCTCAAACAATGTAGCGCCACGCTGACGAACCATCAACCAAATCACCCAACACATCACTTTCACATCTCATCTACCCCCTCAGAGAAGGGGAGACGCTGCACAATTGGGAAGAATTCCCTCTAACCCTTGAGGCTACCATAGCCTCAAAAAAAAAATGCCGTTAGGCAACATCAGTTTGCCCGAGGATCATAACGAGCCCTCGTCCTCAGGTAAAGACTGTTTTGAGGACTCCCTATCTTTACTAATGCATGACTGCTCTTTTTATTTCAGATGTCCAGAAAATAGCATTCAAAAATCAAAAAAATCAAAAAGTCTTCAAAAACTAAAAAAATCAAAAAGTCTTAAAAAAACAAAAAAATCAAAAAGATTTCAAAATCTCAAAAAAACAGATATATTCCAAAAATCAAAAAAAGAGTTTTCTCAGAATTTAAGGGATTTGTCTCAATCGAATGGACCTTTGGACATAACAGAATATGAAAAGGACGAGTATGACTTCGATCTTGAACTCGACTTCGATCTCATGGGAATTGAAGAAGAGTTTGAGGACGAAGTGGAATACCCTCGTAAAGAAATCAAGGACCTGTTAGAACGACATGAAAAGAGTGTTCAGCCAAACATTGAGGATACAAACTCAGTTAATCTCGGCACTGAAGATGACCCACGTGTTATAAAAATCGGAGCCTTGTTAACCCCTCAGCAGAAAAAAGAAATGATTGAACTATTGCGTAACTATCAAGACATCTTCGCCTGGTCCTACAAAGATATGCCCGGTTTGGACACGGATCTTGTTGTTCATAAGTTGCCGATCGCACCTGGGAGCAAGTCGATCAAACAAAAGTTGAGAAGACTCAAGCCAGAATGGACACTCAAAGTCAAAGACGAAGTGATGAAACAGTTTCAAGCAGGATTTCTCGCAGTCTCCACGTACCCCGAATGGCTAGCCAATGTCGTTCCGGTACCAAAGAAGGACGGGAAAGTACGAATGTGCGTCGACTATCAGGATTTGAACAAAACCAGTCCTAAGGACGATTTTCCATTATCTCACATCGATACTCTAGTCGATAGTACAGCCGGGCATGGTATGTTCTCATTCATGGATGGTTTTTCTGGGTACAATCAGATAAAAATGCAGAAGAAGACCAAGAGAAAACAACATTCATTACACCCTAGGGCACTTTTCATTACAAAGTCATGCCATTTGGACTTAAAAATGCAGGGGCAACCTATCAACGTGCAATGACGGCTTTATTCCACGACATGATCCACAAGGAAATGGAAGTCTACGTAGATGATATGATCGCTAAATCGGGCATAGAAGAAGATCATCTGATAAATCTCAAGAAACTGTTCGACAGACGAAGGAAATACAGCTTAAGGCTCAACCCAGCAAAGTGTGTATTCGGGGCAACATCAGGCAAGTTATTGGGCTTTATTGTCAGTAGAAGAGGTATTGAGATAAATCCAGCAAAGACGAAGTACATTCTCGAAATGAAAGCACCGGTATCAGAAAAGGATGTCCGAGCATTTCTGGGTAGAATACAGTATATCAGCAGATTCATCGCGTAACTCACGCCTATTTGCGAACCAGTATTTAAGCTACTCAGAGAAGATATGCCGAAAGCATGGAACGAAGACTGTCAAGAAGCCTTCGACAAGATAAAGAAGTATTTGCTCAATCCACCAGTCTTAGTTCCTCCTACACCAGGGCGACACTTACTGATGTATATCTCGGTGCAAGAAACGTCTATGGGCTGTGTACTGGGACAACACGATAAGTCAGGTAGAAAAAAGCAAGCCATTTACTATCTCAGCAAAAAGTTCACTGATTATGAGGCAAAGTATTCGACACTCGAGAAGACTTGTTGTGCATTGGTCTGGGCATCTCAACGACTACGTCACTATCTCCTCAGCTACTCGACTATGCTCATTGCTCGAATGGATCCTCTCAAGTACCTCTTCGAGAAGCCAGCACTGACAGGTCGTACTGCAAAGTGGCAATTACTATTATCTGAGTTCGACATCACCTATGTCACTCAAAGGGCCATCAAGGGACAAGCCATCGCCGACCACTTAGCCGAGCATCCATTGCCTGATTACGAACCATTGAAGACAAACTTTCCTGACGAAGCCATATTGCTCACTGAGATTGAGGACGATGATGAAGAACCAGGTTGGAAAATGTATTTCGACAGAGTAGCAAATCAAAAAGGAAACAGAATAGGGGCAGTCTTGATCAAACCAGATGGGTCTCACGTACCAATTGCAACCAGACTAAAGTTCCAATGTTCTAATAATGAGGCTGAATATGAAGCGTGCATAGCAAGGTTAAAGGCAGCACTGGATCTCGAGGTAGATGAGATCGATGTTTTCGGAGATTCAAGCCTAGTAGTCTATCAGACGACTGGAGAATGAAAGACTCGAGAGCAGAGATTGATCCCTTACCATGAGTATCTAGAGGAAATAAGCTCACGCTTCGATAGAATCTTATTCACTTATTTGCCTAGAGCCAAGAATCAATTTGCTGATGCACTAGCAACGCTCGCTTCTATAATCAGTATTTCAGAGGACTTAGTCATAGACCCTATTGAGATTGGACTTCAAGACGAGCCAGCTTACTGCCTACCTGTCGAAGTCGAAGAATCTGAAGAAAAACCCTGGTATTCGGACATCAAATCCTATCTCGAAGATCGAACTCTCCCATCAGACGCAACGTCTAATGATCGAAGGACTATCAAGAAGCTAGCAGGCCAATTTTTTCTAAGCAATGGCATTCTGTACAAGAAATCACATCATGAAGTCCTACTCCGATGTGTGGCAGAACTAGAAGCAAAACGACTAATCGAAACCGTGCCTGGTAGAGTCTGCGGACCCCACATGAATGGTCACATGCTTGCTAAAAAGATCATGAGGATGGGATATTACTGGACAACAATGGAAAGCGATTGTTATCAACACGTCTGTAAATGCCACCTCTGCCAGATCTTTGCCAATAAGATCAACGCGCCACCATCAGAATTGCACAATATGACTACTCCTTGGCCCTTCTCACTCTAAGGAATTGACGTCATTGGACAGATTTCGCCAAAAGCTTCAAATGGGCACCGCTTCATCCTAGTCGCAATCGATTACTTTACGAAATGGGTAGAAGCAGTTTCTTATGTTAATGTCACCAAGAGCAGCGTTCTAAAGTTCGTCAAGAACAATATTATCTGCAGATATGGGCTTCCCAGTGGGTTAGTGAGAGACAACGCCAAGAACTTTAAAAATAAGGATATGATCAAGATGTGCGAGGACTTTCAGATCACTCATCACAACTCTGTACCATATAGACCCAAAATGAACGGAGCAGTCGAGGCCGCCAACAAAAACATTAAAAGAATCATCGAGAAAATGGCAGTCACCTACAAAGATTGGCACGACATGTTGCCTTTCGCTCTTCACGCTTATCGGACTTCATTTCGAACTTCAACTGGGGCAACTCCGTACTCATTGGTGTATGGAATGGAAGCAGTCTTACCCGTCGAGGTCGAGATTCCCTCCCTCCGGATCTTAAAAGAAGCAGAGTTGGATGAAACAGAATGGGTTCAAACTCGATTTGATCAACTAAATCTGATTGAAGAGAAGCGTCTCGCAGCTATCTGTCATGGTCAAATTTACCAACGGCGAATTGCACGGGCTTACAACAAGAAAGTCAAACCTCAGAATTTCTCACCAGGAGACCTTGTCTTGAAAAAGATCTTACCAATACAAGAAGACACTAGGGGAAAATTCAGACCAAATTACGAGGGACCATTCATTGTGCAGAAGGTAATGACGGGAGGAGCTTTGATCCTTATAGAAATGGACGGACAAGTCTTCCCTCAGCCGATCAATGCTGACACCGTTAAAAAGTACTACGCTTGAGATCTGACCCTGAGATGACGAAAGGCCATCTTTGCTATCCCAAACAAACTATCTAACCCTAGTCAACCCCTTTGAGCCATCACATTCATTTCTTAACCCAAGACTGGGGCAAGTCAACATTATAAAAAATAAAAATAAAAAAAAAACGAAAAGAAAAGAGACAAAAGAAAAGAAAATCAGAAAGTCAAAGCATCAGATACTCCAGGCCCGCATGAGGATAAACTGTGAACGGCTAAAATACCAAAAAAATTCAAAAACTCGGACACTTGATCTAAGCTCGACCCAAATCTCTAGCCCAAACAAGTTCGAGAGACGCTGGGAGGAGACATAGATCACCTTTTCGAAACAAAAATAGACAAACCCCAAGTTTAACCCACTCTAGACGAACCTACCTTAACCTTTTTGTACCTTTCTACTACATTCAGCCTTAGCCAACACTTCTTCCCATTAAAAGTCCTTTCGGATCAGGGAATGTTCTAAGGCATCATAATGACGGTGGCAGCACCAATGATCTGGCAGCTTGATCCGGACCTCAAGTCTTATTAGTCGTTGGAAGACGCGAGAGGGGAGTCCAGATCGGATATTCGAAAAAAAAAAGTACTCGAAATATAGAGTAGCCGATCTTGCGGCTCAACTTGAGTTGTCGAACCACGAATAGTCGTCAGCAAACTCGAGAGGGGAATCTAGATCTGTTACTCAAGAAAGAGTGCCACTACAAGAGTAGAGTCGCCGATCTCGCAGCTCAACTTGAGTCACCAAGCCACAAAGACACAGAGGCCCCAAACAAGATTTGTAATGTAAAAATCAAAAAAGAAAAAATACAAGCATAGTCTGAAAGGGCATAGTGAAAACCTGAAAGGGCGCTATGAGTAAAAGAATCAGACTATGGCAAGATCAAAGCCATCGGCACGATGAAAACCCAAAAAAGGCATCGATGCGCAAAAATGTGGAAACCAGGTCTGGTGAAAACCGTAACTGGCACCAGGGGCAATAAGAGGACAAAAAAAATACAAAATAAAAATAAAAAAAAAACAAAAACAAAAAAAAAAACTCCTGGCCCGCATGAGTATAAATTGTGAACAGCGAAAATTTCCCAAAATCTCAAGTCTCATGCTTAATCGATATTCACCCAGTACTGGGGCACTGGGGATGACTCTAAAAAGAGCCTGAGAACTGCTGACATCTATATCCTCAGTAATTGACAAAAACACAAATATCATCGAGATAACAAAGATTTTTCAAAAAGTCTTCATATTTTGGATCTACAATATTAATTCGACAAAGACAAATCACCAAAAATTCAAATGTTTTCAAAACTATTATTTTGGCCAATGATGAAAAATCTAGGACTTATTCAAACTTCATGTTTTCAAAGCAATAGATACACCTGAGGCCAAGTAAGTAAAAAAAACCTATTTTCTTAAAAAAAAAAAAAAAAATCAAATCTATCTTCCAAGGCATGGATTCGGGCAACTTACCTCCTCACTACCACCTCAGTATCCGAAACATCATGACTCACCAGGGAAGATGTGAAGGCATCAAAACAGGGTCCATGAGCAAGCCTCCCCCTGAGATCACTCTCCGGGCCTATTGAGGGGAACCATTGCGGGTACATAACCCTAATCACGCTGATGAGATTCTAAAGATAAGTACATTCAAACATTCCCGAGGGGGATTGAGCCAAAATCATTTGGATTGAAGTCAGAAGCTTCTCGAGAAACTGCCGTTGTTATCATGAATCACATTAACCTTGTTGAGATCCTTATAGACGTGAATCAGTAACCCACCGTGTTTTCTAGCACTGTTTCAAGAGCAATGACTCTTGAGGTTGTACCAACAGGCTAGCAGAAAACTATAATGGAGCCCTTCAAGTGATGACAGTAGAATTTCAAGTCTCTCCACCTTTGATTTCGATTTGAGAAAGTTTCTTTGTAAGGTATTGTAAACAACATGCCGAGGGGATTAGCATGTGGTCCAACAACAACAAAACTCTCTCTTGGATCAGTGACAGCTGTTAACAACCATATTGCATGTGGTCCAACAACAGCAAAACTCTCTCTTGGATCAGTGACAGCTGTTAACAACCATATTGCATGTGGTCCAACAACAACAAAACTCTCTCTTGGATCTGTGGCAATTGTTAACAATCATATTGCTTGCACCATTGAGAATCAAATGCATCATTACAAAAAAAAAAAAATCAAAAAATAAAAAAATCAAAAAATAAATTAATTAATTAAAAAAACTAAAAAAAAATCGAAAAACAGTATTTTTGCAAAAGCTCAACTCATTTGTCTAAGACTTGTTAGAAAACTCCCGTTTCAAAGTTTTTCTCCAAACTACCACAAATCCGAGACCTCACACGAGCTCTGCGCCACGAGGTCGAGGAAATCAAAAGGCTTACCCTATCAGACCCCGTGCTTGGGTAGCCATTTCTTGCCATCAAATTTGTCGAATCAAACCAGTGTTTTCAAACTTGTCTGAGCAAAATCCCCGGGCCCGTACAAATTACGGTTTCATCTATTCTTTGCAGTTCTTTGCACGCAAATCTTGCAAAGAGGGGCAGCTGTAGACACCCAAATTTGAGCGGGCCCTCGACGCAAAATACCCCAAAAATAGTAAAAATTGGAATAGACTCCGAGGCCCAAACCTACAAAAAATACAATGTATTTTGTCATCTTATTTTCAATAAATGGCCCAATGCCTATTACGTGGCCCACGGACCAAATCCCTTACCCTCCTTCTAAACCCAACTCAACTCAATCTAACATAAACCCAAATCCATTATCCAAGCCTATTCAACTCGACCCAAACTCATTCCTATTCAACCAACAACCTAAGCCCAACCAAACACTCTACCCAAGCCCAAATCATTCAACCCAAGTCCAATTCTCTATCCAAGCCCAACATCACAACCAATCACCACAATCATCAAGGTGTGACACATGTCATCACCCCCTTTCACCTCCCTCATCTAATCAAACCAACCAACTCCATTACTTCTCTCCAAAAATCAATTCAACTCATAACCCTACCCTAACCTATCCTATCCATTCTCTCAAATCAAACACTTATAACCTATCACCCTCCCCTAATCTACTCCCATCATTCCCTACAAAACCTATCTCTACAATCTACACCTATACCCATCCTTTCAAATCAAACACCCATCCTTTCATATCAATTCATCTCAACCCTTCATTTCCACCCACTTTGACACATGTCATCATCTCCCTCACCCTCCCAAAATATCATCAACCACCTGATTAAATCATCCATCCTTTTAAACCAAATACCATTTAATCACAATTACCATCTTAAACTCACCTCACCAAACACTCAACCCAAATGGGTTGGGTTGGATCCAAACCATTTGGGTCAAAACTTACCCATTTAACCTTCTTACACAAATACCCTCCAATCCCCATCAAATTACACCCACCCTTCTCTTAAATCCCACACCATTCTACCACTTCTCATCATTTCACCCAACTCTACCCCTCAAAATAACTCACAAATTTTATAAAAACCCCATCACTCTCAACTCTCAATCCCTAATGAAAAATCCCACATCCAACCCTCTAAAAGATAAAAAAGAAATCACTCTCTCAACCTTTCTTTCTTAACCCTCAACTCACCTTACATCTCACAACTCTCAACTCTCAAACAAATCAAGCAAGGAAAAAGAAGTCAAGGAAGGTCAAAGGAAGTCAAGGAAGGGTCAAGGTGGGTTTGACAAAAGGAACACCCCCCTCAACTCCCCTCTTCTACTCTCCCTTTCTCTACACATTTGCACACATCCCACTATGGTCTAAATCACAAAAGGGCCCCTTCTTCATAAGGGTGCCCTCAATGATTTGAACCAATATCGAAAGTCCCTCTGCTTGAGGGCACACAACGAATTATTTTTCGATTTCATTTTCTTTTTTTTAATTTAAAATTCTGAATCCGAAGTTACTACATTACGTGGATGGAGTAGGGTGCCTAACACCTTCCCTACTCCATAAATGGACCCCCTTACCTTGAATCAAAGGTTGGACCATGCACCTTATCCTACGAGAGTCATCAAAAAGTGTCAAAGCGATATGTTTTTCAAAAAATACAAATTCGGGTGACCATTCACACCCAATTCCGCGTTTGAATGGTGGCGACTCCAAAACACCCCAAAGTGGAGGGATGTTTTTAAAACATTGAAAATCCCGTGTCCACAATCACAATGGAGATTCACTATCTCCACAATATCAACGTTATTTGATAATTATGAGAATGGATAAACCCAACCTTCTTTACTCCCTCAGTTGATCATGAGATCCATATTGCTCGAGTTGAACCAATTTACCTTCTACTAGTAAATTAGTATTAGCTGAAAGGATTAATTGCAAAAAAAAAAAAAAAACTAAGAAGAATAAAGATTAATGATTAGTTGACACCATAAACCCACTTTTCCACATTGCTTGCATAATTGGGTATCAAAAATTAGCAAATTTCTCTCTTAAATTCTATTAAAATGTGTCAAATCATAACAATGTAGAACAAATCAACTTCAAGCCAAGAACTTACTGTACTTCTCCTTTGCTATGCTACAACAACAAGAACGAAAGCGTTGAGATCAAAGATGAAGACTACTGCCAATAGTAGAGTCGAAGTCTTGCTACCCTCTGATTCTAATCAACCAAATGGGAAGTTTCGACCCACAGCCTCAGCTTCCATTTGTGCAAAATCACCAAACAATGGAGAATTCTTGTTACAACCCAAAATAACGTGATTATAAAATAAGATTTTGATTTCATGTAAAAATTTCAGAAGTACTCAAACTAAACAAACCCATTATGAAATTTTATCAAACAAACTAATAAGTGAAAGAATTCCAAACAATTGTTAAATCTATTGGTGTAAAAAGTTTAGAAGTACTCAAACTAAACAAACTCATTGTGACATTTTATCCAACAACTAATAAGTGGAGGAATTCCAAACACTTGTTGAAACAAAAATAAGAAAAAGTACAAACGAACCATGGAGATATCACAACCTTCCTTCAATTACTTTAAATAGAATAACAGAGTGAAAGAAAAAAAAAAAAAATCAAAGGGATGGAATTACAAGACAGAAGTCGAATGATGAGTATCGACACTTCTGTAAAATTAGGAAAGTCGACGAGTTGGTGGCTTCGGCTGTGACTACGAGGATTGGACGAAGAAGAAGCAGATTCAGATGATACCAATACGAAAGAGAAGAAGAACCCATGATCGATGTGGGTGCTGGCAAGCTTCTATCGATGATTTCAATTGAACGAAGCTAACGTCATCATCAATGGGTTAGATTGGTGCTGTGGTGGTGGTGGTGGTCGTCGTCAATGAGATCAATCGCCACTGCTATCGAAATCGAATGGTGAAGACACATTCGATGAACAAAGTCAATATAATCGCGGACAGACGATGGAATTTTTAAAAATGACGAAGGGTATAAATGTCATTTCACATGGCTGCATTTAAACGCTGTTGCGCGAAGCGTCTCCCATCTGCTTTTCAAAACAATGGTTAAAAATAAAAAATTGCCTTACAAATATCAAAACACAAATTTTAAAAGCGTTAGGCCCATTTGATTTAGCTTCAAAACACAATTTCTCATTGCAAACGCTGAAAAATTTGCGTTTTAAAGCTCAATCAAACATCATCTAAATTGACAATCAAACACCACACCCTCCTAGATTTCATGAAAAACCTCATATTCTAAGATATTTAAAAAAAAAAAAATTCATTTTTTTAACATAATTGAAGGTGATGAAAATGGATGACTATTGAATTCCCAAAGTTAAAACTAAACTTTAATGGTTAGAATTATCAATTTTTTGTTTGTTTGAAAGTTCTTAGAATTTTGTCCTTTATAACCTTGTGGCATTAGATCATGTTTTTGGTTGCTACACATTGAGATCACATTTCCTTTTTCACCTCTTTAACCTAATTCAAGGTTTGTTTGGTAAGATACTTGATAAAGTTAGTTCTCTAGTAATTGTAGTAACTCAGTTGTGTTTGTATTCTATTATTAACCATGATGAATGCATGTCGTCTTTATACGCGGTTGGGTACATAAATGACATGGCAAGGGCACAAAATCATAGATCGTTTTCATCAGAATATATAGAAAAAAGATGTGCAGTTCTGTATCCTTGCCACATCAGCCGTGTGCGAATGCTGTGCATTCATTGTTATTCTTCTATTATAGTGTGTTTATGGGTAAAGGGGAAAAAACAATAAAGGGGTAAAAGTGGGTCCGGCACGAAGGCTTGTGTCACGCCAACTCAGTTGTGTTTAATCATATAGATTGGGGTGCTACTAGTAAAATTTGGCATGGCAATAGAAAGTCTCAGTTAACGTTTGAGATGAAAGTGCGGCAGTAAAATCAATGCTAATCTCTATGTCAATTCTCTCTCTCTCTCTCTCAGGCCTCAGCCGTATGTATCTTAAAGAGCCTCAAACATGGTTTGAGGTTAGAAAAGTCCAACAAACCTTTTTTGTTTTTTCTTCCCACTGTTTTCACTTCCGGCAAAGAAAAAGAAAGTTCATTTCGTCACATATTTCCTTCTCTCCTTTATTCCTTCCATCCATCTAAATTTGCTTTCACGTGGAGACAGAGAAGGAGAAGAGCATAGATCTGGGAGATCTAAGGAGATAAATCAATGGCTCGGATCTTCGAATACTTCGTGGTTTGCGGGATCGGTCCAGAGATTCGAACACTTGATGGAAACAAAGGATTCCATGGATCGAGCTTCATGTATTTGCCTTCTCTCCTCGATCAATTTCCTCCTACCAATCACTCTCTCTACCCTCCCCCACCTCCTCAGCTTTCCACTGTAAGTTATTTTATTTTAAAAACACTGAATTTTTATCATAATTTTATTTTATTTTATTTTTATTTTTATGGATCGATTATAGTATGTTTAGAAACAATTGTTTGGATAATTTTAATTTCAGCTTGTTATGATGCAATGTGTGTTTTTCACTTAGGGAATATGATGGATTGTTAGGAATTTAGGTTACGGAGTTTAGATTTTGAGATTTGTAAGATTTTTAGTTCTT
This sequence comes from Akebia trifoliata, assembly GCF_017979445.1. Lineage (NCBI taxonomy): Eukaryota > Viridiplantae > Streptophyta > Magnoliopsida > Ranunculales > Lardizabalaceae > Akebia > Akebia trifoliata. The sequence goes on from NC_141383.1 coordinate 19,568,464, forward strand.
GTTGAAGGGGTTATTTAAATTGATATTTTGTTGTGATCCAAACAAGCTCTAATGTTTATGTGTATAAGGATTTGGGGTTGGTTGGATCAACATCTTTGGTGTGAAAAAAAATTAAACACTAGAGTTTATGTGTGTAAACAAGCTCTAAAGATCGCCCGCCCCACATTCAATAGTGAATGTGATGCAAGACTTATTTGGACGATGTTCCTTCGTCCATGTGCAAGCAATCACGTTAGAATGTAAGGGAATTGATCTCTTTGTCGGAAAAGGTCTAGAAGAGGTCTTTAAACATGATTGTCATAAGGATTCTTCATTGGAAGTCTTGGGACGTGTAATATGTGGAGTAAACTTTGAGTTGTTAGTTGGGATTCCCAATGAACTATCATCGAAATCGAACATGCCCCAATTTCTCTGGGTTTCATGCTAAATGGGTGATGTTTTGGGATGGGAAAGCGTTTGATGTAGATCCTCTTATGGGTGTGCTGTTTATAGGATAGATTAGAAGAGTTCAATACGGGCATAGGTTGAAGGTAGGAGAGGAATAAAGTTCATATTTGGGAGGGTGTGTGGTGTGGAGACATTCCGTTGAAGTCCCATTTCCCTAATCTAACTTCTTTATCAGATAAAAGAAAAAATTAGATAACGTAGAGCATAACATATATATTTTTGATATGGTAATACCTTGGGTATCCAGGCCTCTTAGAGCACCCGACTGATCCCATGGGGTATCTATGTCACTCCTTCCCCATGTACCAGGTGTACTGGGATAAAGTTTGGGTTTAGGATAATATATATTGGAATCTTGGCATTATAAGAAACTTGAATGACTGGGAAATGAAATATATTTGCCAGATTAGTCGATCTCATTGCCAATAGCCCCATATCATCTAGCATCGATGACTTGAGAATTTTGAGGAAAATTTGTGAGTGTTCTAGGCTAGTGCATTTATGCAACATTAATTTTTTCCTACTCACCATGATCCAAAACCTGGGGTGCAAACCCTGCCTTTACAATTGCACTTACGAAAAAATGGCCTTTTTTGGTTTGGTTTGGTCTGCCAAGAGTATAATTTTTTTTTAGCAATCAATCATCCTATTGCTTACAAAAAATTATTGTTGATTTTTTGCTCCATTTATAGAGCAAGTGGGGAAAATGCTAATCATCTTCCAAGCCATCATCAAGCGAAAATAAGATCCTTCCTTATGTATTGGACTCTTTTTCATTTTTGGACACCTTTAGTAGTTGGGTGAGTCTTACTTTTAATTTTAGAGGTTAGATATTTTCAAGTGTATTGCCTTTTGCTATTTATTAAGGTTTTTAGGTGGAGATAAGTATGGGGACTTTTGAAGTGAAGGAGAAGAATATTCATGATACGATTCTAGATCTCTAACCATACTTGTTGTCCTAGACTAAATTGGATAAAAAGTTTCAGGGAATCTTTGTCAAAAGATTTTGTGTTTAGATGAGACGTGATAGTCTTTAGGGAACGATAGTTGTTATTTGTATAATTTGAGATGCTATGGGAGTTGAGGATGTTGGGTGTAGCCCTTTTTATGTTTTGATGGTTCTTTCTTGATAGGTTACTACCAATAATGAGAATTACTACAATTTTATTTCGCTAGTGATAAAATCTTCCCAGTTAAGGAGAGTTGATGAGGACATCACAAGCATACCCTTCAAAGTATTTCAAAGGAGAAAAAGACACTTAGATTCATTATGGATGGGCGGAGTATGGACGAGCACCGTTGGATCCTTATTGGGTCATCATATTTCATGTTTTTATTTAGTTTATGTTTATAAGTCTATTTTAGTGTTTAGGATGAGTATTTGAGGTTATTTTCATATTGTATTAGCTTAGGGTGTTAATATAGGTGTTTAGGGGCAATTTGGTTACTTTATATTGATTTTTTAATGAGTTTTCATGGGTAGAAAATTGAAGGAAAATAAAATGATGGGATTGGGACATAGATGATATTCTTCTTTTTGTTTTATTTAAATTGTTTTAAGTTTATTTACAACCATTGGATCTCCTTATTTAATTGGATGGTTGAGATTAGGTTTAGGGTTTAGAGAATATTATAAATACTTGCTTCTTGCTGTAATTTTCTTCAATGATGAATAAAATTGACATTGAAGCTTTGATATTCCTATTAATGGTGTGGTGTGAGGCCAATATCTCTTTCTTCTTCTAATCTTTATTTTATTTTATTTTTTATTCTTTTATTTTTCTTGATTTTCTTAAATTCTTGATTCTTAATCTTGATTATTGATTTCTTGAAGTCTTGGATTCTTGAAACCCCTTTCTTGATTCTTAATCCTTGATTCTTGAAACCTATAAATCTAAACCTTAATCCTTCGACCCTACAATCGTTTGACCATTTTCATTGGGATTGTAGTCATACTTGCCCAAAATCATAATTAAATTACCCTATCCTACCCAAATCCTTACCCAATCCCCAACTAGATTTCCCTAAATCCCCTATCTTGCCTAAATCAAATTCCATTTTCTTATCTCCCCTCATCGTCTTGCACCAGTTGCCTTAAAATCTGTGGAGGGGCCTTATACGTTGTCTTATTTTTTTAATGAAATCTCTTACACTAATTAGGGAATTTTTCAATACTAAAATCGCTTTATTTGCTTTACTGTTGCTTAGAAATCTATGTTAATGTCTGTCGTTCGTTTCATTGGTATAAGGGAAATCATTAATAATTTTATTACAAAGTGCAACACTGATGAAGTTGTGCTTCTTGAGTGCTACATGACTGATGCATCCCAATGAAATTGAAAGAACAATTTAATAAGATGATAATAAGTCCTACTATGCTATATGTAGTTGAATGTTCGCTATCAAGAAACAACACATACATTGAGCATAACAGAAATGAGTATGCTAGGATGGATGGGTGAAAAAGGTAAAATAAATAAAACTAGCAATGAACACATCCGTGAAAATGTTGAAGTGGTCCCAATAGGTGATAAGCTAAGAGAAAGTTGGTTGACATGGTTAGATCTGCGCAATAAAGGCTGGTTACAGCCCCAATTAGAAGGAATGTGGAAGTTAGTGTACATAAAGCGTAGGATTTAGAGTCAATGGACTCAAGTTGAACCGATAGGTTCAAAAGGGTGAATCAATGGATTCAAAACTCTAGAAAACTAGAAGATAGATTTTTTTTTAAAGCAAAAAATTGTATTGATTGATTATTATCAATTTTTCGGATTTCGATCTCCTTTAATATCGATAACTCCATTATAACAAGTTAAAATCTTTCTAAAATACTAAAAATTAACATTCCTAATTTATCTATAACATAATAGTAACTTTCTAATCCTATTGTAACTCATTTGGATACTTCTAAGCGCTTCTAATTATAGTCTAAATAATAAAAACGGATTTTAAAATAAATTAGAAATTAATAAGGAATTGTACTCCTAACATAACTATGAAATCGAAATCCTACTAAAACTAGAAAGATAAATCTTACTAAAACTAGAAAATATAAATCCTACTAGAATTAAAAAATTGCTAAGACTCTAATTAGGATCGTAGATGTCATGCATCAGAAGTTGAAGGTTCTAAAAAAGAGAGAATGAACAAAAAGGATGTGAATTGAGGTAAAGATATATGCACACTTGAATTAGCATAAAATATGGCTTTAGACAGACTTGAATGGAAGAACACAATTTATTTACATTCTAAAATTTTGGGATGAGCCTTTGATGATGATGTGCAAAGCAAATGTTGAAGCTACTTTCTTAGAATGTTAGAGGGTTGGGTGAAAGAAAGAAAAAAGTGGCAATGATCAGATCTTGTAATGCTTATGTTGTGGCCCTGTTGGTAACCAAGTTGAAAGAGTGCGATGAGTCGATTATTTAGGACCTTTGGGTTGGTAATGTAGGTTGGTGCTAGCAACCGGTGTTAGGTGCGTCAGGGGGAATTGTGGTGATGTGGAACAATGATATGGTTCATGTGAAGGATTCCTTGATCAATGCATTTTTGGTGTCTATGTTGTGTAGGAATATTGAGGACAACTTCAATTGTGTATTCTCGAGCATTTATGATTCCACTAAAACGTATGCGAGACAATAATTTTGGGACAAATTGAGGGATGTGGCAAGGTATTGGGATAAACCTTGGTGCTTAGCGCGGGGGGGGGGGGGGGGGGGGTGGCTGCTTCATAGAGTTAGATTTTTGTATGAAAAGAGTGGTACATTGTGCATCTCCAAAAGCATGAGGGATTTCAGAAATTTTATGCAACGCATGGGTTTTGGGAAAATTTGGATAGAGTGGGTGATGAGTATGTGACCATGACCTCATTTTCAATCTTGGTGAATGGAAGCCCGACTGGATCCTTCAAAAGTTCTCGAGGTCTGAGACAGGGAGGCCCTCTTTCATCGTTGTTGTTTGTATGGGTGATACAAGTGTTGGGCCGATTCCTTAGAAGGGTCGAAAACCTAGGGGAGTTATCTGGCATTGCTGTAGGAGCGGAGAAGGTGTCATTCCTTTAGTTTATCGGTGACACCTTAGTTTTTTTGGACGCTTCTGATAACCAAGTGAGTTACTTAAGGGGAGTGTTGTGCTATTTTGAGGTGGTGTCGTGACTGAGGATCAACTTTAGGAAAAACAAATTGTTCGGGATTGAGAGTTTCTAGATGGGTTGCGATGTTTGGGTGCCAGAAGTAGTACCTACCGACTTCTTATCTAGGTTTGCCACTAGGTGCGGAGTATAGGTGTAAATCCATTTGGGATTCAATGTTGGAACGCATGGAAAAAGACTGAGCTCTTGGAAAGCAAGATATTTATCTAAGGGCGGCAAGCTCACTCTAATCAAGAGCACTTTGGCAAGCATTCCGGTCTATCACTTTTCTTTGTTCACCATTTCTAGGAGCGTGGAAGAGCGATTGGATAAACTGCTTAGGGACTTCTTGTGGAATGATAAAAACGGGACTAAGAAGATACATCTAGTTAATTGGAGGGTGATCTGTGAGTCTAAGAAGAATGGGGGTCTAGGAATTAAGGGCTTTAAGGTGTTAAATAGGGCGTTGCTAGGGAAGTGACATTGGAGGTATGGAGTAGAAACTTCTATGTTGTGGAGAAAGGAAATTAAGTCATAGTATGGTGAGAAGTGGAATGGTTGAGAAAGCGAGGAAGTGAGATCTCTGTATGGGTGTAGTCTGTGGAAAGGGATTTTGAAAATAGGAGAGGTGTTTAGAAAATGGATCAGTTTTAAAGTGGAAAAAGGAGACAGGGTGAGATTCTGGGAGGATTGGTGGTGTGGTGCTTCAGCATTGTGCCAATAATTCCTTCGGCTTTATGACCTTTCCTCCAAAAAGGGGCTGCTGTGCATTGCTTTCTTCAACCTTGAGGGACTTGAGTCTGTGTGGGATATGGGTTTCAGGAGGGACTTTAATGATTGGGAAATTCATGTTCTGGTAGACTTGATGACTCATCTTAATCAGGCCCAATGGACATTCACGGACGACGACAAAAGGGAGTTGACTCGCATTAGAAGCAATATTTTCATTGTTAATTCTTTTGATTCGGGTTTGCACACTTCCACAATTTTTTTGACCATTTTCCTACTACACTCACTTGGGGTTCAAAAGTCCCCTCCAAATTGCGTTTTTTGCTTGGTTAGTCGTGCTCAACAAGCTACCTTCTCTTGATCTTTTAATTTGGAGGGTTTTTTTTGACTCCAAACTTTTGTTTCGTTTGTAACTTGAACAGAGAATCAGTGGACCACATTTTAATTCATTGTAAACTATCTTCTCTCATTTGGTCAAATTTCTTTGGTCTTTTCAAGATCCATTGGGTGGTTCTTAGCTCGTTACTTTCTATTGTTTAGAGTTGGGATCTTTCTCTGTTCGGGAGGAGAAAGAAAATTCTTTGGGGACTTCTTCCTTTCGCTACTACTTGGGGATTATGGCTAGAGAGAACAAGAGGATCTTCAAAGGCTTGGAAACCACTCCTCAAGAGCTCATTCTAAACATCTTAGGTTTCCTATTCTTTTGGTGTAAATTGTGGCCCGACTTCAAGGGCATGTTCTCTCAGGATTTTGTATTTAGATGGGACACGTTGTGCGATAGTTAGGGCTTGTTTGTTTTTGGTTGGTCACCTCGACCACCCTTGTTTCCTTTCTTTCTATCATTTCCTCTCAATAAAATTATACTTATAAAAAAAAGAAACATTTAGGTGTACAAAAATGCTTTGCCCTCTAGAACGTGGCTTATTATAGAGGTCTCTTTCGTTTGTGGGTTTCTCAAATACTTTTAGGGAGAAGAATACGAGGGTATTTGATGTCGAGGAGCTTTTGTGAAACATCAACTGAAATCAATAATCTTTACTTATAAAAAAAGTGCTCTTTTGCATCAATAGTCCAAGTTATCCCAGGCTTGTAAATATTCACTTTTTAGGATTTTATTTTTAGATGTTCTCATTGTGGACAACTAAACTAAATTTCTTCCCTTAGTAGCTCACACCTTCAGTTAACTTTTCTTGATCTCTTGGGATGTTTTTAATTCTTATGATTTTGAACAAATTATTTACCTATCAGAAAAAAATATTGCTGTGTTGAATGTGCTGAACTGACTGATTTGTTAATAATAGCAATTGCCTCAATAATAATGGTTTATGAATTTATTCGCGGAATTTATAATGAGCATTTTCTGCTGGCATTCCTCAATTGCAGTGCGTTCTACCAGCTGGTGTAGCATTCTACTCATCAGGACCTGATTCCAATGATGTTGCAACATTTCCGCGGAGCTATCCAATAGTTTTAACCGGTATTCCTACAACTCTAAAATATATTTGTGTTGATTCCAACTCAATTGATCTCAATCATCAATTAAGTGTCTTGCCTCATGCGTCAATGCCTGAAAACGTTGGAGAGAATTAGTACTTGAGATCAATCATCAAGTTTAAACAAGAACTGGTCGAAGATTCTGAGCTAACCTCCTCTAAAGCATCAAAATGTCCCTCTTTACCCTTCTGAAGGTAGGGTGGTCGGTTGAATTTATTTTCTTGTGGAAGAAATTCTGCCACAAGGGATGCGGCAATAAGAAAACAAAGTTGCTAGACTAAATGCTAAAAAATACTGAATGAAATAAAGGGATTAAAAAACTTGCAATAAAATATAGTTAGTAATTCAAGGAGTGTGGAAAGAATTACAACAAATAGTATACAAAGCTACTGCACCAAAGGAAGTGCCCAATCCCATAGAAAGACTTAATTTGTAAGACTGCATGATACCACTTCCTCTCTCAACCAAAAGTACAAGAGAAGGAAGGAGATTTTGAACATCAGTTACCCTGCATCTTATATGGTCATTGTTTATCTTCAATCTCCTAAACTTCTGGCAATTAATGTTAAGGTGTTTGATCTATTTGACCCATCTTTGAAACTATCCTCTTCAACCTCTTGACAGAAGGTCCTTGATTTTTATTTGTAAAAATCCATTCTTCAACTTCCCCCACAAAAATATCTTGTTCTTTAGGTTTGAAGGTTAAAACTAGATAGAATCTTGAGGTTGACGATGAAGATATACAGTTTTCATCGTAAAGGTTGAAGATGACTGATTTTTGGAAGAAAAATTAGGGTTTTTTGCAGGACGTTGAAGTTGATGATGACTGGTTTGGGGAGAAAAATAAAAGGGTTTTTAAATGTAGAAGATGATTGGATTTTTGAGAGAAAAATCAAAGGTTTTTTCTAGAGGTTGAAGGTGAGGGCATTTTGGTCATGGGATAGTATGTGTGTGTGTGTGTGTGTGAGAGAGAGAGAGAGAGAGAGAGAGAGAGAGAGATGTTTTACCTATCTACTCCTGTCTAGGGGCAAATCAACGTAGTGTGAAGGAAGTTGTCTGCAGTAGATGAAGGAGGTTGTCTGGTGGATGGGAAATAAATATCGATGTCTCTCCAAACTTAATTCGTTAATCTAAGTGTCTCTCCCCTCTCTCTTTCTTTATCTCTTTATTTCCTTTTGGATTTCATTGAATAACTCCTTCAAATGTAATTATTTCTTTGCAAAAACACATTCTGATATTCAAAAGGATTGAAATATATTTTTGCAGAACTTGCATTGTTTTTTGCAAGGACTTTTGATTATCTTTCAAATCTCTCTTTCCCCTCTCTATTTGCAAGGATTCCGAATTTTTATTTTTTTTGGCATTCTTTTTTAATTTGTTTTTTTTTCGGTTTTGGTTTGTTTTGAAATATTTTGGCTGAAACATTCTAACACATTCTGATGCAAACAGAAACATTTTGATACATATCAACCCCAACCGAAACATATAGTTCGAGGGATGTTTTGTATCGGTATGTTTGAAAATCGGTAGGTACTGACACATACATTTCTACACATAAGATATTTTGAACCATGCTTATGAGTGTATTATTATTATTATTATTTTGTTAAATTAACGAAATTCATTGAAAATTTCTACAATTTCAATGGACTTTTTTCCAGTATATCCATCATTTCCACAACATTTCCATCAGTTCTATGAAAATTGTATAAGTTTCACATTGATCAAAATGTTTCTATGAAATATTTCAATTTCCAAGCTATCCAAATTAGACGTTGAAATTGGTATTTAATACCTTTTCCTCCAAGAAAATTAGAAAAATTGCTCCCTTTTCCACCAGATTATTCGCTCTAGGGATTAGGCTTGTAAATGGATAGTCAAAAATCTGAATTCGATTCAAATTTGTATTCAATATTTCAGATATTATCCGATTTATTTTGGATTTCTGATGTAGGACATCTACAATCTTAGTTAGAGCTTTACTAGGATTTCTATTTCTACTTCTAGTAGGATTTCTATTTCATAGTTATGTTAGGAGTACAATTCCTTGTTAGTTTCTAATTTGTTTTAAATACGTTTTTATTATTTAGACTATAATTAGAAGTGCTTAGAAGTCTCCAATTTGAGTTTTAATAGAATTAGAAAGTTAGTATTATGTCATAGATAGGTTAGGAATATTAATGTTTAATATTTTAGTAGGATTACAAGTTGTTATGATGGAGTTATCTATGTAAGGAGCTCCAAATCCAAAAATCAATAATCAATTCAATTATCTTTTCTCTTTTAATTACTTTTTAGTTTTATGCTTCTTTTTCTTTCAAGCTATTGCTTATTTATCAATTGAATCTATTGATTCAAATTGATTTTGAGTGTTCCATTGAACACAATATATCGAATTTATTGATTCACACACTTCTGCTACGTCAATTTCAGATATCGGATTCGAAGTTGGATTTCTTTACTATTTAAATTTATTTCGGATACGGATATTGGTACATCCGATACGATCAAATCTGACTCGAAATGGTAAAACGGAAGTATATTGAGTTTGCATTACACGGTCTATTATATTATATATTTAGTATATACAAAATTCAAAATTCACTTTTATCATAAAAATACGATCTCTTCTTCTGTATTCTTCAACCTCATCTCCATTCTCCCTAGGGTTACGAACTGTGGCTATTTTTAGTAGCGACGATCTTTGACTAATGTGTTGAGGTAAATCCCCCCTCTTTCTCATTTTCTCTTTCCTCCCCCCCAGAAGACCATTCCACAAAAAACCCAACACCCCCCTTGTTCTTTCTTCTACTTCCTATCACAGATCTTGTGTATTTCTTCTCTATGGATGGATGTATGATTGAGGATGATTTTTTCTGTTGATTGACCAAAAAACCCTTACATCTTTATTCTCACGCCAAAAAAGCCTTGATTTTTCTACTCTGTCATTTTCTTCTTCCCAAAATTCTATTTTGCCTTTGAGGTTAAAATGTTAAAGATGAAAAATCATGGGGTTTTTGACACAGGTTGAAGATGAATGGGTTTGAGGAAAAAAAAAAAAAACAAATTTTAAGAGGTTGAAGATGTGGGATATTGCAGGTTAAATTCGTAACTTTCTAATTTTTTTTTTTTATTAATTAAGAATTTAATTTTTGATATTTTGCAATTTTCATGGATTTGAGAAACAATCAAGAGTTCGAATTTGAATTGAATATTCGATATGCCAATCGGATTTGAATTCGGAGATTGATTTTGACTATTTGATTGAATTTGGATTCGAATCCAGATGTTATATTATTATTATTATTTTTGGATTTGCATATTGATATATGTATATCCAATTCTACAATATCGATCAAAAAAAAAAAAAAAAAAAAAATTCTACAAGCCTTCGTTGACAGGCCTATTTTATTTATTTTGATAAGTAGACCAAATTTTATTGAAAAACAACCGGTTGATAGAACCAGCCACAATAAGGGTTACAAGTTTCGATCCACCAAAAGCATAGTTACAAAATTAATTCGAACATAATGCTCCCATTTAAATACAAAATCATCAAAGAACACCCCTTCAAATTCCTAATCCAATTTGCTCCAAAAAAACATAAGACCTAACACCTCCAAGATAAGATCTTGAAACTCCAAGGCATGTACATTAAACACTCTTCGATTTCTTTCCCTCCATGTAACCCGACATACGGCAAAAGGAGAGACCATAAGTACATTTTTTTACTCGAAAACACGTTATGGTTCCACTATTTGAATAGTGACAAAATTGAATTTGGAAACACCCACGAGCAATTAAATAGAGATAAAAAGTGGCCCCTCAACTTACAAACAAGTGAGCGATGAATCAAAATGTGAGAAATGGACTTTCCACAAGAAGGAGAAATATGGTCTAACAAAGCCCCTTACCATGAGATTATTAAAGGAAAGGATTTTACTCGAAGCAGCCAATCAAATAAAGAAAGACACTTTTGAGGGTACTTTGTGGCCCCAAATGGGATCCACTGGTAACAAAAATAAAACTTGAGGAACCAACTAAGGACGGAATGAACTTATAGAAAAGTTTGTCCTTTGTGTATGTCCAAACCCTCTTACCAAGCCCCTGATAGCTCCACGATAGTCTCATCTAGCTTGAAAGTCAACTCTCCTAAATTCTAAATCTCACAATCATTAAAGTCCTTTCTAAAGCCAAAGTTCCATGAATTCCCTAACCCCTAATGATTCATAAAGTTAGCAATCAGATTTTCCTTTTTCAAGGTTAGCTCATAAAGCCTCGGGAATTGAATGGCTAACAGAGAACTGCCACACCAACAATCCTCCCAGAACCGGATCCTTTCCTCGTTCCCAAATTTAAATGCCACCAAATCTCTAAATTTTGAATTCACACTAATGATACCCTTCCACAAGTTACACCCATAGGGAGACTTCACTTCCTTACTCCCACCCTAATAACTTTTACCTATATTTTGCCTTAATTATCGATCTCCACAAGCTAGACATCTCCTCTTCAAACCTCCATAATCATTTTCCTAAAAGAGCCACATTGGATAACTTAAAACCTTTTATTCCTAACCCCCCATTTTTCTTAAGAGAACATATCACCTTTCACTTAATCTGAAATTTTCTTTTTCTGCCCTTATCATTCCACAATAAGTCCCTTATAACTTTTTCCATTCTTAATTCCATGCTTTTTGGGATAGGAAACAAGGACCACTGATACACCGGTATACATGAGATGGTGCTTTTAATTAAACTTGCTTTTCCCGCTTTCGAGAGATACCTTGCTTTCCATGAGCTCAATCTTTTCCCCATTTTTTTCACAATAGGCTCCCAAATTTCTTTGCACCTACAACCTGCTCCCAAAGGTAAACCTAGGTACATTGAGGGGAAGAGACCCTAAGAGCACCCAAACATTGTTGCCCAACTGCGAATTTCTGGAACTTGCCTTACAGCAAAAAACTTTGTTTTCCTTAGGTTGATCCTCAACCCAGAAATTGCAGGGAAACAATAAAGAATTCCTTTCAAGAATCTTACTTGATCTGAGGAAGCCTCAAGGAAGATGAGAGAATCATCCGCAAACTATAGTTGTGACACTTGCTGGCCCCCAACCTTTTTGCACCTAGAACTTGCCACCAAAGGTAAACCTAGGTACACTGATGGGAAGAGACCCTGAGAGCACCCAAACATTGTTGTCCAATTGCGAATTTCTGGAACTTGTCTTACAACAAAAAACTTTGTTTTCCTTAAGTTGATTCTCAACCCCGAAATCACAAGGAAACAACAAAGAATTCCTCTCAAGAATCTTACCTGGTCTGAGAAAGCCTAAAGGAAGATGAGGGAATCATCCGCAAACTATAGTTGTGACACTTGCTGGCCCCCCGACCCCCACTTGAAAACCTCCCAACTCACCAATATTTGAAGCTTGCTTTACCAACCTCCCTAATGCGTCCGCTACCAACATGAAAAGATAGCGGATCCCCTGGTCTCAATCCCCTAGAACTATTGAAATGACCTGTCGAACTACCATTGATTAGAATAGAGAATGAGGTAGAGGAAACGCACTTCATTATCCAACCTATCCACATCCCCCCAAAACCCATCCGCCCTTACATATACCTCAAGAAATTCCAATTGACATGATCATAGGCTTTTTGGAGGTGAATCTTACATAATAACCTCGGCTTTCCTTCCTTTAGTCTTGAATCTATACACTCATTTGCGATAAGAACACCATCAAGGATTTGTCTTCCTTTGATTAAAGCCCCTTGTTCATAACTTATAATGCCCAATAATATTTCTTTCAACCTTGTTGTCAAGACCTTTGAGGTGATTTTGTATGAAGAACACACTAAACTAATCGGTCTAAAGTCAGTCACATCCACTGCTCCTGGGAACTTTGGAATCAATGCCACAAAGGTATTGTTTAGGCCAAAATCTAGAAAATTTTTCCTAAAGATTGCACACAACTTTCATCATGTCCTCGCAAATTGTGGTCCAACAACTCTTAAAAAATGCCATTGTGAAACCATTAGAGTCTGAAGCCTTGTCCTCGTTCATTTCTGACACCGCTCTGTAAACCTCTTCCACTTCAATCGGCCTTTCAAGCCCAACCCTCTGAACTGAAGATATAGCATTAAACTCCAAAAGATCCGGAAGGGGGCGACGCGTCTTTCTTTGTACAAATCTTTATATAATTTCACTACCTTCGACCTAATCAGCTTCTCCCCTTCAATACTCTCCCCATTGACTTCTAACCTTCTTCTAAAATTAGCTCTGTTCCTCACATTTGCCACCTTATGAAAGAATTTCGTGTTATTATCTCCCTCTTTTAACCAAATTATCCTTGACTTTTGTTTCCAACACACTTCTTCCATTCAAGGCAACCTTTTGGAATTTCATTCTTCGATTTGTTCTCCTCACCTTCTCTTCCAAGATAAGATTTTGTACTTCTTCTCTCTTGTCAAGGAGGTCTATCACCTCTAGAATTGCCTTTTTCTTCTCCTCCACTCTCCCAAACTCCAATACATTCCACTCTTTAATTATTTCCTTGAGTGTTTTTAGTTTTTTCTCTCTAAAAATCAAACCTGGATTGCCCACAAACACGAACTCTTTCCACCAAACATCCGCCTTAAGGCAAAAGTCTTCCTAAATGAGCCACCTATTTTCAATTCTAAATGTTCTTGGCCTAGTCCTTCTCTTTCCAGCCTTCAATAAAATTGGAATGTGACCTAAGATTGGATTTGGTGTACCAAATTGAGATAGATTCCCAAAATGATCTGCCTACACTCTCGATACAAGAAATCTATCTAATCTCGACAATCTAAGAGCTTCTTGATTGTTTGACCAAGTGAAAGATCTTCCTTGAAGAAGAAAGTCTTCCAAAGAGAAATGATTTACAAACACTCCAAATTCCCTCATACTATTTGAAACCCAACTACCACCCAATTTTTCATGAGCAAACCTCACGACATTAAAATCCCCACCTAAACACTATGGCATATCCCAATACCACATCACACAACTCTTCCTAGAATTGCTATCGGTCAGTAGCCGTTGTTAGGCCATACAATCCAATAAACACCCAACTAAAGCTACTATCAATACATGTACGCAAAATTGACACCAAAAATGCCGCCACCAAGTTTTCCTCCACCTTCATTTTTGTTTGTTACATAATTATGATACCGCTCGAAGCCCTTATTGATGGTAAACAACACCACCCCTTCTTGCCCCCCCAAAGTTCTTTTATTGTCTTTCAGTACACATCTTTAACTTTCACTCTTGCAACACCACCAAATCCAGATTGTTTAGCCTTATAATTTCTTTAACTGATGCCCTTTTTCTTTTATCCCTCAAACCTAGTATTCCAGGAAAGGATTTTTAACATTACTCAACTTGCTGGGACTCCTTGACTTTTCTCCTAGAACTAGAATGTTTACTAATATCTTTTACTAGGCTTTCCACCTCCTTGACTAACCTATTCCCTTTATTATTGGAAATACCTTCCACTGCCCAACTGACATTTACAATCTGCTTCTCCTTTAGAACATTAACAACACTTTGCCCACTCCGCGGCTTAATTAAGCTGATAAGGAAGTCCATTTTTTCCTCTCCAAAGGTTACTTTCAAAATCATATAGGTTAAATCCTAGTTTTTAGGTGCATAGATCCTACATTTCACTGTAACATTGGTCAGTTGCGTTACCAACTATACAAGCATCTCCTTTTCCTGATCCAATCTCCACATTTCATCTTCCATATCTGAGGCTTCTTGTTGACTTAATGGAACATCTATTTTTAGCAGATCACCGCCTTCCCCAAACCCAACAATCCCAGTGTTGACTCCCTGAACCTATACATTGAAGTTTTCTGAACTAGGCACAAGCAAGGCTAAATGATTAGGCTCCTCGGAAAGTGCAGAAACTTCCTCCTTGTAACAATACTTTCTTGTAGCACCTAAGAAATTGATAAATGGGTATGGACAATCGAAAAAACAGAACCTGACCTGCTGTCATTCAAGTTAGAAGAAGGCCAAACCTAACCAACTCCCAAGAAATGGGAGAATACAACTCTGAATGAAAAGGAAACTGACCAATAAGGAATGAAATCTGATAAAATGGAAAGCAAATAAATTTTGGAATAAGCAAAGATCATACCGTCGATTAGAAATTGAAAGGAACCTAGGTCGTTCACCCCAAAGCCAACATACCAGATTTATGTCTCAGAATTCTCGAAGTGTTCTTCTCCAACAAGTTTGAAGCAAGTGATTTTAACTACGTCAATTCGAATTGGTGGATACGTCCCCTTCTGTGTGATTTTCCCAAACTCACCTTTTTGATGAAGTCCTCATATAGTTAGATCCTCAAATTATCTTGCGTTTTGATTAAAAAACTCCATCCCTTTGATCACCTCCAAAACTTGTTCGTCCCCCAGCAGAGATACACCTTCATCCCTGAAATCTCCCGTCTCAGTTAGAGAAAGTTCATTTTGAGAGTCCTCGACCTGGTCCTCACTTAAACCCCTTCGAACTTCCTTCTCTACAACCCCCCACGGCCCAGTAAAATCTCCACCCTCTTTTTCCAGCCCAACTCCCTCAAGCCCATCCTCACCTTTACTCCCTTTCTTCCTTACCCAACATCTTTTATATTTCCCCAAGCCCAAGTGCTTATTTGGGCCAACTCATAACTTGGATTTATAAGCTTTCTCGGCACAACTCCTACTTGTCCTAGCCCAGGTCCTAGATTTTTTGATAGTAGAACTTGAGGCCCACAAAATGTACCTCTTCTTAGTGTCTCTTCCATGTGTCCTGTCAAAAATGTTTTTTTTTTTTTTTTTTTGCAAGATTTCCACGTTGCGATTGCTAAAGTGAACATCTGACCTTCGAAGTTGAATAACTATCCAGTGAGTTTATGTCAAATGAAATAGGATATGTGCTCTCCATGCACAACCCAGATTTTGCCACTTGCATTTCCCCACCATCTCTTTATAAACCTTCTTCTGTCTAACTTTTCCTACCTTTGCCCATGTTTCACCATAAACCACCCTTACCCCTGATTTGAGACTCGAGCCACCACGTGTTAAAATTTTTCCGCCCTTTAGACCCTGTTTGAATTTAGAATTAACTCTACCTCCTAGTTTTGTAGCTAACCCTAGTTTGCTTGTGGGGTTTGTGTTAATCCCAGATCTGAAATAATCCCACCAGGCTCCATCTTCTCCAACAAGCCCACACTTGGTCTAGCTTGTGCTTCATTGTCCCAACTTGTTAGGGATTTCCATAATTCATATTGCTACTTTTACATTCGCTTCTCATACACCAACCAAATTCATGATATGTTATCAATTTCCAGCTGACCTCCTATCAGGCTAAAAATATTTAGCGACTAGAGTTAAAGATGAAAGGAAGTCCCAATAGAGTCGCTCAGGTTGATTCATCTCTATTAGAGGGGAGGGCGAGCACTAACCCTATGTCATCATCAACAAAATTTGATCTTAGAGTCTTTGATCAAAATCATGATCACTGATATATTTCATTTTTTGTTTCTCTGACTTAGGAAAGGAAAATTTTTCTCCCAAAACCAACACATCAGTTTAGGATTGTAGCTTGATGGATACATGCACTTGAGGATTTTGTCTCCGTATTTGTGGAAATTATCTATAGATAGATTGTTTGTCTGTTATGTTTATGCATCTTATGTAGGTTTTCTCTACCTCCTACCATCTTGTATAAAGCTTTTCATTCTTACTAAATTTACACCTAATAAAAAAGAAAACCTATGGAATAGAAGAGCAAAATATCTTAAATGCTAGAAAGTGAACTTTGATATTAACAAAAAGTGAATTGTAGGTAAAGACTGAAAGAGAACCCCCCCCTAGAAGAATTTACTAAACAAGGGACAAAGATTACACGTTACAACGCACTTTAAGAGGCTGAGTTGACTTTCCAAGGATTGGATGAAGAAGGAAAAACTACAAGTTCTAATCCTCCCCATTAACTATTGGTACCTCATTTAAGGATGAAATCCTAGTAGAATCATCCTTTGAACTCACTAATAATGGAAGCCCTTTCCTTCACATAATCCAATGATTAAATGATGTAATCGGCATCCACTGAATTTCAGGAGCACTAGGAATTGAAGGAATGGCAAATGGTGGAGAACAGGAAGTGAGCAGGAATCGAATTTAATAAATTTAAAAGCTACATTTAAGAAGCTAATGGAATTGGGTGTGAGAGGAGTTTGACCAAATTACCTACACCCCCTATTTATCATTTCTTCTGTTTCTCTTCTTTCCTTTGTTATTATTTTACCATTTCTTCTACTATTTTTTTCTTGGCTTGCTTGATTGGCATTGCTGCACTTATTTTGTTTCATTAGGACCTTTCTGGACACCTTGGATAGTGTGGATGTCCTTTATTTCCCCCTCAATTAGACAATATTTTCTGTCCATGCTGAAGGTGGATTAAATGCCATATGATTAAGAAATTAAACTTTCTATAATAGTAGAGAGCATGCTAGTATGTTAAGCTGATGAAGGATTGTTGAAATGCTGACCCCTAAAGGAAAGAAAACCATTTTTTACTTGATGCTAAGATACTCATATATATATAATATGGGGCAGCATCAAGAGGCAACCAAATGCCCAACGTTGGCTCCCAATGTTGGCCACAAACAATCAGCCCATTCCAAAACTTCTAAAGTGGTTTACAAGTTGAAGAATCATGGACTGTCAATTTTTACCATTAACTAATAAACTAATTTTAATGAGGTTAGAAGTTTCGGAATGGGCTGATTTTTTGTGAGGATGATCTCTATGGTGATGAGATCATCCTCACAAAAAAAAATCAGCCCATTCCAAAACTTCAAACCCAACGTTGGCCCTTGATCCTGCCCCTATATATGTCCTTCTGTACTTCTGTTGGGGTTCAGCTCTGCACCTTTTCCTCATGGTGTTCAATATCTTGACTTGAAAGTTTGCTGCAGAGGGTGATGGATCTAAAATTTATGTTAGCTGCATAGCTTTTCGGGATCCAGTGAGTGAGGATATTGCTGAAGCTTATTGCATCCCAGCAAATTCATATGCTGACAAATGCATATGTCTTGTTTCACGCTCACCAAGTTTCCGCGTGCTTCGGGATGCACTGGAGGAATTATTTGTTCTTTGTTTCTCGCCTATGGGAAGTAGGTATGGTTTTCAAAAGACATAAATTAGCTCTAATATGATCGGCAATTGTGCTTGGGGATCTGTACATTTATTAAACAAAGTTTTTCAGATGCTAATCCTGCATGACTTCCACTATTCTTTCTTGTGGTTTTAATTGCTTTAAAATCAAAATACCTGTATAATAAAACGTAATGGTGGGTCCCACTCCAGGTACAGTTTTGTGGTGGATTAACATCCCCTCCAGCTATAGTGGAGTGGGGTCCACAATACCCTCCTTTCCTCTTCACCCCCCTTGAACTTATCTTTACTCTCCTCCCCTCCCCCTTTTTTCAATAGTACCTCCAATTTTACTATCTTTCGTCTTTGACACCTTTTTTCAATAGTACCCCTTCTAACTTTATTATCTTTCTTCTTTTACCCCTTTAACCCCAAAGAGGATGTGTGTGCCCCTTTACCCAATTTCTTAATAATTCCTCTCCAACTTTATTATTTTTCCCATTTTACATCCCTCAACCCCAAAGAGGATGCCTGTGACGTAGGCACGGGTGAACTGTAGTATTCTATCTCATACCATGTTATTCTCTTTTCTTATATGTAACTATCATCTTTGCAGCAAGCCTTTATGGGATATTATATCATATATGGTGTTGAACGTTCCTTTGCCTACTCCTGGAAAGGATCGAGTCCTTTTTGCTATTGAGAACTGCCTGCTTTCTGTGGAGGCTCCACCAAAGGATGGGCTCCCTCATGCTGATGTATGAATTCTTTACATCTGTTCTGAAGTACTGAATTAGATCAAACAAGTTATTCTATAACAATCATTTGTTTCTCTGAGTGCAGATATCATTTGAGGCGTTGGTGCGGTGCTTGGATGTTGACAATTTAATTAGGCTTTTCACTGCTGTGTTGCTTGAACGAAGAGTTTTGCTCCGGTCAAATAAGTATGTCTATAGCCTGGGATATTTAAAGCATCTTTTTTTTTTCTAATAGAATTTTGTTGTAGATCTGAATATTTATATTTCTTTATATGATTAGTATTTGTTAACCAAGATAAATTGTTTTAGGAATTTTATTCATAAAGGGAAGAAACAGCCCAAAGGTAATTCTGAACATGAAAAATGAGGCTAGGGACCAAGGTAATTCTGAACATTAAAAATGAGGAATGAGGTTTAAATCAACAATAGAAATAATAAGATAAACCAATTTAAGATTGTGTGGTGTCCGATTTCTGTAGAGGTATACTAGATAGCAAAATAGAGGAGTGTGCAATGCTCGAGGCGTTTGGATGAAGCATCAGTGCAGTTGAAGGTGGGGATTTCCTTGTATGGTTAGATAGGCGTGGTGGGCTATTTTAAGTCCTAATCTTTCTATGGAAGACTGACTAGTTGGATGTAAAGGGGTTAATTCTTGTGTGGAAACCATTTGGGAGTCATTCGCCCTTCCTGGGATGGAAGCTTTTATTTGAATGGTTGTCTTGGATTAGATTTTGTTTGGTCAGATAGGCTAAATGGGCTGTTCTAATCTTTCTATGGCAGACTGACTAGCTGGATGTAAGGGGGCTAATTCTTGTGTGGGTTTCATTTGAGAGTCATTTGCTCCTCCTGGGGGGAAGCTTTTAAATTGATGGTTGTGTATAAGATTTTGATGGCAATTTGAAGTTTCTGCATGTCCCTTCCTGAGTCTGCTATATTTTCCACAAGGTTGTGATAGATGTGTTGTCTCCTATCTAGGTGGTTTCTTGGGTGGCAAAGGGGAGATTTTGTGGAAGGCATCACTCTATGCTCTTTGCTGGGGATTTTGGAAGGAACATAACATAGAGGATGTTTGAAGATTGAGAGCAGGAAATTCCAGAATTCTGCATGTCCATTGATTGAATACTCGTTGAGTGGATTCCAATCAAGAAGGAATTTCATGGCATCGAGATGGAGGATATTGTAGACAATTGGGAAGAGTAGATTCATGTGTAATGATTCAATTTTGGATCTCAGAGAGTCAATATTCTTGTTTCATTTTCGTCTGGGGAGGAATTCATAAGTAATTTATATAAGCTTATATTTTCCAATTTTTAGTGTTCTATTTATTGGTCACCTACAGTTGGGATCAACCTCTCTTGGGTGGTTTCTCACCCTCATGGTATTTAGCCAACTAAAGAGTTACCTTGACTAGCTGTACCCGTGCTCAAAGTGTCCCACACTCCTTGAGGTATTTTTACCAGTCAAGGTACGTTTATTTAGACTGCCATGAGACTTCCTGACCTCCAATCCATAGATGGGAGCTACCCTACCCAGGATCAATCGCTCTTGAGGTAGTAACCATCCATTTAGCCGGATAGGATCAGGTGGTGGTAATTATTATTATTATTTTAAGTATTAGTCATTTTTTAAATATTTATATAAAAGGTCTGACCTTAGTCCGTACATTTGAGACATTACGCATTTGTAATAGTAATATTTTAAGAAAAAGATATAGAGGTGGGTTAGAATCAAGCATTTAGGTGGCTCGACTGATCATCAACAAATAATAAAGTAATTCAGATAACGCGAAGATGGAGGAATTATGGTAACATGTGTGTGTGTGTGTGTTTAAACAAATGTAATAGGAAAGGGGTAAAGAGTGGGAGTGTTGATTGCTTCTATATAACTTGGGGTGCCCCAGTTTACAGTATTATGATTTCCATGGGTTAGTACTTGCCTTAAACTTTTAGCTGTCTTCTTGTTAGGAAAAATCTGTAATTTTTATTTCTCCCTTCCCTGCTCCCTAGTTCTTCTAATGAATTTCCTTACCTTAGTTGTGGGTGTGCACGTTGTGCATAGACATTGGGGGTGGGTTGTGGGTGAAAAAATAGAGAATGGATGACTTGGGTTAGAAGGCTATTTATAAGGGAGTTCTAGATTAGTGTCTTCAATGGTGGTTCATGAACTAGGAGTTTGAGTTGTGTGGGTAATTAAGGGGGCTTTGGGATTCTCAAAATTAATCAAGAAGGGGGGGGGGGGGGGCTGTATGTGTTTTGGATGTCCAAGTGAAGTGCATGTACTTGGACATCCAACCATCTTGTGGGCTAGGGTGTTTTCACACCTATGGCCATTAACTCTTTATTATAATACATCCATGTGTAGCTTAGTTGGCAGCCACGTGGTGCTCATGCAATTATTTACATAGTACTTAGACTAAAAATTTATCCTATTGTATTAACCTACTAACTTACCTTGTATTATTATAATAAATAGGTTAAACTAATTTATTTCAGAAATCAATAATAGTACTTAATTATATATAATGCTACCTAATTATTATAATACACTTATTTATTTTTGGTGTGTCTTAAATAGAAACAAATTAATATAATAATCCAAATTCTAATATAAGCAATTAAACAAAAATATAATAAATTGGTTTGGTTCACCAAACCAAATTGTTTGAACCACTATGCTTTTTGGAGCTTAATGTTGGGTAAGAAAGAAACATGTTTATAGATTGGGTATGAAAATATTCTTTAAAATAAAAAAAAAATATTATAATTGGATTTGGTTATGAAAATTTTTCCATATAACAAAGACTAGCATTTATGAATCCTCTCAGTCCATTAAGAGAGGCTTAACCATATGTGCTCACTGAAATATTATGTTAGATGCTTTTGTTTTTGACTCTTATTTGTTTAAATAAAACTTGTTCTTGAATTGAGGGAGGAGGGGCTATGACTTATGGGCTGGTGTTGCTCCATATTGTTCTTCAGTGCTCACACCCCCCCATAACAAAACCACCTAATGCGTTTTGACCACCTGGCCTATGATTGCTAGGCCGGTGTTCAAACACTATATCATTTTTTTCTTTCAATTCTCAAGTCTTAACATTTTCTAAAGTAGGTGCTAGTCTAATAAAGGGCCTTTTCCTGTTCATGTCTTAGGTGAATGCTCTGCTAATAATAATAATAATTAAGGTGAAAGTAGATATTTGGTGATAAATTTGAAAACAATGGAACATAGCATGGTTCGCTTGATTTTACTAACCCAATACGGACTGTACCACAAACTGTTTGGTTCCTTACCAGTTCATGGTTCGAACTAGTACCAATGAATTGGGTAACATAGGTCTCTACAGTATGCAGGAATGGTCGGTAGAGTGATGATGTTTTCCACCCCATGATCATATTCTTTGTGATAATTCAACTATCTTTGCTACTAAGCCCTGTGCATTCCAAGAAATAATTTCTAAATTTATTTCTGTATGTGGAAGTATCCCTTTTTCAATTCAATCACCCATTTAAAGTGGAGACCTTCCTCTTTAATAGAAGACTTGTTATTGATTAAAAAAAGTACCAGTTTCCTTATTAAGTAGTGAATCTCATGTCTATACATCATTATCTTAAAATTTTGGAAACTTCAAACAAAGTCTGAGCTGTAATACTGTAAACCTGGCTTCAAATGGTTATAAGAAAGTGCTCTTGTTCTTGTGCCAATGACTATCATTAACATTTCTTGAAGGACCACATTCTTTTTTCCTTTTGGCAGGTATTCTCTTTTAACTCTTGTATCAGAGGCTATCTGCCATTTAATATATCCATTCAGGTGGCAGGTGAGCTTTGAAGTTTCTTCACAACCTCCTCTTTTTTTTTTTTTTTTAATTTTTGTTAAGTACAAGAGAACTGCTTGCTTCCTATAGCACTTGTATCATTTCTGTAGTGATACCTGAAACCTATGGCTCAACTGCCTTGTGTCTCAATTTGATTACCGATGCCTTTACTTGATTTCTGAAAGACTCTCATCTGACCTGTGCCTTTGTTGTTCTGAAGCATGTCTACATTCCATTACTATTTTTCAGTGGAGTAGATTATATTGATGCTCCTACGCCGTACATGATGGGTCTCCATTCAGGTGTCGACACATCTGATCTAGCTATGGATGGTGTAAGCTTCCCATCCCACCTTTTAAATAATTTCTGAGTACTTTATTATATTTCGTTACTTGACTGCATGATGTCGTGACAGTTCTAAATTTTTTACATCCCTGTTTTGATGGCTATAGAATTCTTGAATTTGTTCTTTTGGTTGATAATGCATGAGTAGTTTTTTGGGCTTATGATTTATGTGAGATGCTTTTCCCCCCTATAATATTTGGTAAAAGGTGTTCAATGTATTTCATTTGGGAGGTTTCATACTTTAGATATAAGATATTGTTGAATGAATTCTTGAGATGCAATGGTTGAGAATATAAGCTTGCTTTATTTCCATTTGTCAAGTTTCCTCAAAGAATTGCCATTTTTTCTCTTTAAATGGATTGCCATTAATCATGGTCACAAATTAAGCAGTCTTTTTTAATAGAGTTTATTTTCTTGCCAATCAAGGCAATTGGCTCAGTAGCTGCTCTTGTTCACTATTCCACTGCAATGGTTTTTTTTTTTTTAACATTTGGGAAACTTTTATTTTTTTATTTTTCCATTTCCTTCTCTCTCACTTTGCTGTTAGCTAGACTTTTCCTAAAACTGTGCTAGGTACTCTTCAGGTTTGGCACACAACAACATTTCTCCTGCAGTTTCATTCTTTGGAGGATTCTCCTTTTTACTTCATTCTGGAGATTTGGACAGAAAGAAATCAGAGAGACCACCACTGTGAACATTAATCTTTGCAATGAAAATGCCGATTCGGTTAACCATTTTCTGATCCATTGCTCCTTCTCTAGTGCAATTTGGCTCCCGTTTCTTACCCTATCCCATATAAGATGGTGTTTTCCTTTATCTGTTAAATATTTGTTCAAGAGTTGGAAGGTCCTGGTGAAAGGATTTGGAAACGCTTCAGTCCTTGTGAAAGGATTTGGATGGAAGCAAATAGCCACTTATTTGGAGGGTAGAGATCATCATTTGCATGAAGGTTTCATCAACATTTTAGGCTTGTTCTTTTGTTGTAAAACTTTCAAGGATTTTGAAGGGGGTGTTTTTAGAGGAATTTTTGTGTAGGAGGGATTTGGTTTGTAATAGGCATTGAGGTTCTTTGGTGTCGGATCAGGAGGTAAGGTTGTCTATCTTGTCCCTCATCTATTTCTGGTGTAAAGTGTTCTTAGAGTTCAGGGTTTTTTTATTTTTTATGATTTCATGGTAGATGGGACTGGATTTGTATTATTGAGTCGGCTTAATTTTTTTCCTTTATCTTTGAATTTTCTTTGGCGTGTCATCTTGAGCACCTTTTCTAATATATTCTCTTTGCTTATAAAAAAGGTTGTAATAGGGGTAGTTTGTAATTGCTCTTATGTTCATAGGTCTCTCAACCTTCATTCTCCTTTTGTAATAAAATTTTGTTTACCCATAAAAAAAAAATAATGTAGTGCTCTTATGTTTTGTATATTTTATGTTTATATTCTTGTTGGCACCTCATTAATTGCCAATATTTTGGCATGTGTTTATCATTTACTGTTAAACGGCTCTTCTGAAATTAAGCACTCCCAAAAATAGGGAGCTTGTGATGTTGGTTAACAAGTTTTATCATCTTCCCGATCTCTTGATACTCATCATCTTCATTCCTAAAGTTAAAATATTAACGCCTCTTCCTCTGGTGTAGGTAGTTGTTGTGGACCTCGAGTATAATCGTATTACTACATCAGAAGAGATACCTCCTTTACCAGAGCCAGAATTAAGTTCTTTACGTTGTGAGATAACAAAGTTATTATATCCAAAAGTTGTTGACATAGATCAGATGAAGGCCAACTTATGTACATCATCTGAGCTGTATCCTAAAGTTGGCAGCAAACCTTGGGGGGATGAGCATGATCTTCATATTAGGTGATGTTTGGAGGCCTTACAAAATTTTAGAAAGTGCAATATGGTTTGTCTAGAGGTAGTTGATTTCAATGTAGTTAAGCTTATGAATATAAATTGGTAATGGTGCCGTTTTTGTTTTTAAATATCATTGGACTCTAACCAACTTTCTTAGATATGAAAATCATGTAGAAAAGTAATCAACATATTAGATTTATGTTTACTATTTCTTAGTATTTTGATCATCATCAAAGCCTTATCCTAAATTAATCTTGTTCCTCCATTTGCTTTTATCTAGAGCTATGCATTATGTTATTGAAAGTGTGTTCTTATCCACATTCACTATCTCAATCCACTTATCATGTTGTTTTTGGTCTTCATTTCTCTGTTTTAGAACCTTCAACTTGAATATTTCTTCTAAATAGGACTGTAATCAGCCTCCGTTGAACATGCCCAAACTATCTCAGTCGACATTTTCTTAATTTATTGCTTATTAGAGCTACTCCTACATTTTCTCGAGTGATTTCATTTCTAATTTTATCTTTCCTAATCTTTTCACCCTCCATCTGAACATCCTCATCTCTATTACGCTCGATTTATTAATGTGATGCCTCTTGATTGCCTAACATTCAGCTCCATAAAGCATGGCTGGTCTTACTGTCAATCTCTCCATATATATAATAGACCTGAGATAACATACACAATTGCTTTGGGGTATTTCAAGACAATCAATTTTTATTGGACATTCCTCCCCCTAGGTGTTCGTACTAAATTTACACTCCACACAATCAGTTTGGTTCTGCATATATTAATTTTTTATCATTTTGGTAAATAAGACAAATATCATTGCAAGGAAAGAAGATTTAAGATTACAATGACGGGAAGAGGTTTCCCAAAAGAAAGAAACCAAATTAAAAAGAAAAAGGAAGAGCCTCCAGTAATTAGGACACAAATCATCATGAAACATGTAGAGTGGGTTTTCCAATAAGAAAGAAAACAAAACAATCAGAAGACCCCCCTCCCATCTAAATTAGGACACTATCTCATTATTAATTAGCACCCTCAAATTTACAAAAAAAGTTCCTTACCCAAGTATCCTTGAATTACCTTGTAGAATCCATAAAAAATCCACCAACATAGCTATGTAAATCATGAGTAATGTTGTTGATTGTAAAAAATTATATTGTTTTTTTCTTTTTAAATGCCAAAACATAAGGAAAATGGATGCTTTTTTATACGAATGGTCTTGAGCACTAAGGTGACTCCGATTGGAGTGGTTTCAGAGGATTGTCATATTTGGGAAGGGACAAGGGAGGGTTGCTTTTCAGTGTGGCCTTTTATCAGATCTTTATCAGTTAGGGTTTTTGGAGGCAACCAAGTTTTTCCCCATTCTTTCATCTGGGGATGGAAATTTCCTTTGGTTTGTAGTGCTTGGGAGGCTTTCGACATTGACTAGATCATTAGAAGAGGCTTTCAAGCTCCTAATTTTTGGGTTGTCTTCCATCTTCCTTGGTTTTGCTTATGGACCGTGGAAGGCTTGGTAGGCCTTGGGAGAAATCAAAACACATTCTTTGGGGTTTCTTGTCTGTTGCTTTTTGTTGGGGCATTTGGAAGGAATGCAACAACCATATATTTGAATGAAAGGAGCTGTCATTCAAGAGTTAATCATTGCTATTCTGGTGATTTTCTTCCTTGGGCCAAATTGTTGTCGAATTCAAGGAGATATATTTTGAAGATTTTGTTGTAAGATGGGAAAGAGTTTGTAATCTTATAGGGAGATAGTTCTTTTCTTTTGGTGGGTCCTTTTGTTCTTTGTTTGGTTTTACTTTGTGTTGGTCACCTCGACCTTCCTTTCTTTTATTTTAATAAATTCATCTGTATCGATCCAAAAAAGATCGTCGCACTTTCTGTTATTATTTGATTTGGTGGGTTGGTTTCTTTCCTTTATTTGTTTGTTGTTCGATTCTTGATTGGCTTTTGGGAAATCCATTTTTGAAGTTTAAGGGCCCACTTGGGCCAACTCTATGCTTTCCCTATTCATAACTTTCTCTTTCAATTCAAATTTTTGGATTTAGAATCATTCTTTGAGCGCAATTGCACGGAGTGTTTCTCAGATTTGAAATGATTGGGGGAACATTAAGGAGTTCTTAGTTGATCTTGTCCTCATCACAAGGAAGAGGATCAGCAATCTAACTTTGCAATACGGCAACGTGATCATCTCTTATTTATATTGTAAGTTTGAGTTTTAGGTGTTCTCGATAGATAAAACTAAAGGAATATAAATTGAAATAGAAAGAAAGAATCAAATAAAAGATAAATTGAAGAAAAAACATGAAATTAGAAGAAGATTGACATTAAATACATAATTTATTGAAAAATAACTAATAGGAAAGTAAGAATTTACACATTTGGAGCTTCATTAATGGAGTTTTTTCTTCATCTTCTCCACTTTTAGATCTACATATACTTTCTCTCTCCTCTAAATCTTCTAGATCTATTTTCTTTCTCTTCTTTTTCATTCTCTTTCTCTGATCTAAGAATTATGGAGATAAATTATGCTTAGTTTCTAAGACCTCTTCTCTATTTATAGAAAGAAAGTTTTGAAATTATAACTAAGTCCCTCACTTACAACTTTCACTTATTACAAAGCACTCCCTCTATATTTCTTCTACAATTATTACAAAATAGTCCTTCTCTCAATTATAATTATTACAAAATAGACATTTTTATTTGTAATTACAATTATTGCCAAAAATACCCCAAAATACAAGAAAAATTACAAAATTTCCCCCTTCATTTACAGATAATCCATAAAACAACTAAAAAAAGTGTAAAACCACCCCAATTACATATTAATTATGCATGTACCAATTTTACCTTATAACAATAGAGCCCCATTGGTGTTGGCTTGCCAAAATGAAATTCAAGGGTTAGCATTGAAGCAATCATCATCACAGAATCATCCTCTTCACACAAATCTCATTGTAGCATCCGTGGGTTAGATCAACCTTCTTTGTGTCTTCTCAGACAAATTGACAAATGTCGTTGAATGCCATTTTGACCCTATAACACTGTAAAACGAAGATAATGAATCACCTTTCCTCAAACTCCTAAAGAAATGCGCGGGCAACCCATTAGCCAGGATTGAGAAAGTCGGAGTAGAAATACACTCTATAATCCATCCGGTCATCAAGTATTTCAGAAAATTGTAGTTAACATGATCATAAGCTTTTTTCAGATCAATCTTACACGCTAGCTCAAGCTCCTTTGACTTTCTTTTTGAATCAACACATTCATTAGTAATAAGATGTATAAAGTGGCATAAAACAATTACTATAATCGTGTAAATTTCATTTCCAAACTTAAGATCAATGGGGAGTGGAAGCAATGGACAAGGATGTGGTGGAAAGGTTGGTTGAATTTTATATGAATTTACATGCCAAGGATTTTGTAGGCAAACTTACCTTAGATCAGTTTTAGTTTGATAACAATTCAATGGAGCATCAATCTTGGTTGGAGTGCCCTTTTGAGGAGGATGAGGTTCTTGCTTTGATTAGGAGTATAAATGGTGATGAGGCATCGGTGCCAGATGGTTTTCCCATGGAGTTTTTCAAAGTTTGTTGGAAACGGTGGGGGGAGACATATTGGTTGCACTTGAGATTTCTTTAAGGAAAGGTTTCTTGATCTTAGTTTGAATTCCACTTTGTGGCATTAATTCCATAGAAACCTGAGGAGGGAGATATTTTGAATTTGATGCCTACCAGTTTGGTGAGTTCAGTTTATAAGATATTCTCAAAGTTATTGATGATTAGGTTGAAGACTATGTTGAAAAGTTTGATTGGGCATGCTCAAGTAGCTTTTGTTAAAATAAGACAAATTTTGGATGGAGTTTTGGTCGCGCAATGAGTGCATCGATTCGGGGAAAAGATCGGCGAAGCCAAGAATCTTGTGCAAGATTGAATTAGAGAAGGCTTATGATCATGTGAACTGGAACTTTTTGGAGTACCTTCTATGCAAAATGAGATTTGGGGCAAGATGGATTATGAAGTGTGTTTCCACAGCTACTTTCTTGATCTTGGTCAATGGGTCTCCATCAAGTTTCTCCGTAGTTCGAGGGGTTTGAGGTAAGGAGATTCCTTATCTCCATTTCTTCAAGGTAGTGGTCATAGCTTTGGGCTAGATGGTGGCGAGGGCAGTGGAGAGTGGGCATCTTTCTGGTTTTGCTGTTGGTCCGGGAGGACCAATGATCTCTCATCTAGTTCGCTGATGATACCCTAATCTTCTTGGGATCCCCAATTAGGTGAGCTTTCTGAGTGAGATTCGTTGCTGTTACACAGCGATTTCGGGTATTCCAGTAAATTTGCAGAAGGGTAAAATTGTTGGTATTGGGGAGATTTTTGGGTTGGATTTGGTGCTGGCATCCTTTGTTTTTCAGGTTGGGGAGTTGCCCTCTTCTTATTTGGGTCTTCCGTTGGGAGTTGTATTAATGGCAAAGAGATGTGTGATTGTTATCGGGTAAAATTAACACATGCATAATTGATATGTAATTGGGGTGGTTTTACACTTTTCTTAATTGTTTTATGGATTATTTGTAAATGAAGAGGGTAATTCTGTAATTTTTCTTGTATTTTAGGGTATTTTTGGTAATAATTGTAATTACAAATGAAAATGTTTTTTTATTTATAATAATTGTAATTGAGAAAGGAACTATTTTGTAATAATTATTGAAGAAGAAGTACAGATGGAGTGCTTTGTAATAAGTAAAAGTTGTCAGTGAGAGAATGAGTGTTCTCTAATACTTGTAAATTGTAAGTGAGCGACTTAGTTGTAATTTCAAAACTCTCTTTCTATAAATAAAGAAGAGGTCTTAGACAATAAGCATAATTTATCTCCATAATTCTTAGATCAGAGGAAGAGAATGAGAAAGAAGAGAGATAAAGTACATCTAGAAGATTTAGAGGATAGAGAAAATGGATGTAAATTTAAAAGTGGAGAACATGAAGAAAAAACTCCATTAATGAAGCTCCAAATGTGTAAATTCTTACTTTCCTCTTAATTATTCTTCAATAAATTTTGTATTTAATGTCAATATTCTTCTAATTTCATGTTCTTTTTTCAATTTCTCTTTTCTTTGATTATTTCTTTCTATTTCAATTTATATTCCTTTAGTTTTATCCATTGAGAACACTTAAAACTCAGATTTATAATGTAAATCGGTTCCGATCATCTTACCGTATTATGAGGTTGGATTCCCAATCCTCTTCCTTGTGGTGGGGACGAGTTCAACTAAGAACTCCTTCATGTTCCCCCAATCATTTCAGATTTGCGAAATACCTCGGGCAATTGTGCTCAATGAATAATTCTATTTCCGATAATCTGAATAGAAAGAGAGAGTTATAAATGGGGGAAACAGGGATATCCTATCATTGAAAAGTGGTGGGTGGACGGCGATGTATCTCTCCAAGTGAGGAAAAATGGTGTTGATGAAGAGCACATTGACTAATATTTTTTGTTACTTTCTTTCCATGTTTTCCATGCCAAGAAGTGTTGGGTTTAGTTGAACAAAATCTATAGTGATTTCTTCAAGTATGACAAGAATGGGAAAAAGAAATATCATCTTATAAGCAGGAAGAAGTTGTGTGCTCCAAAAAGATGTGGGGGCTTGGGGTTCGAAAACTTCAATGCGATGAATTCAGCTCTTCTTGGGAAATGGCGAGGAGGATGAAAGTCTTTGGAGAAGAGTTATTGTAGAGAAATATGGTGTGTGTAATCAAGGGTGGGAGACTGATAGAGCAAAAGGCACCTATGAGTGTGGGGTGTGGAAATTATCTTGAAGAGACTCCCTTATAGGAAAAATGTGAAATTGAAAGTGGGAAGTGGCAATAGAGTCTAGTTCTGAGAGGATTTGTGGTGGGGAGGTCGTCCTTTCTAGAATCGATTTGCCGATTGTTTTAGTTGTCTTTGAAGAAGGAGTTGTCTGTGTCGTCTTTTTTGAAAAGAGAAGGGGGTGTGCTCTCTTGGGACTTTGGATTTAGAATGGCCTACAATGATTGGGAGTTGGACAGCTTGGAAAGGTTAAGGCACTTTTGGAGCCTATTTCCTTGATCTGGAAGGCGATGATAGCCGGGTTTGGGATGGGTTGAAGAACGGCCGTTTCACAGTAAAATGCGGGGGTGTCTATTGCGGAGAGTGGGTTCCCACATTCTTGTATCTGGAGTCGAAGGGCTCCATCTAAGGTCTCTTTCTTTGTTTGGTCGGTGGATTAAGTGAGGATTTTTACTATGGACTAACTCTCTCTCCCAACTTCTACTGTTTGTGCAAAGAAAATGGGGAATCTCCAGATCATGTACTAATGCATTGATCCTATTTTCTTTGAGTTTGGGTGCTCTACTTGTCGCTAGTTGGAGTAGAGGGCTGTTTTCCTTGATCTATTCGTGATGTCTTTGGATCCTAGTTATATTGTTGGGGCAATTTTTTTTCTAATTCCAAGTGTACACTGCAGGGTTTGGTACCTTTTGCAATCTGTTGGAGTCTCTAGAAGGAAAGGAATGACCGTGTCTTTGATGGAAAGGAGTCCTCTGTGCCGAAGTTAATGTTGTGTCCTTGGCGTTGTTGTACCTCTGTTGTAAACCTCTAAAAGAGTTTAGGGGTATTTTCTTTGAAGACTTTCTTGTAAGGTGGGATAGAGTTGTGTAATCTTGTAGAGAGGTAGTCCTTTAGTCAAGGTCTTTGGCTACTGGGTAGGCTTCGTTTGTATCCGCTTTCCTTGCTCTTCTTTGTATCCTTCGGGTTGGTCACCGTAACCTCCCTTTTTCAATTAATTATCTTTACTTATCACAGGTAAAAAAAAAAATAGCAATAAGAACCATCCAGTATTTAAGAAATTTCCCTTTGTTTTTATTTTTTTTGATTGTTTGCATTTGCATGATTTCTAGTTGAGAAAGTAGTTATGTCGGAACCTCAAACTTCTTGTTTATGTTTTGTCAGATGACATCATCTGGCCCTGGTTTTGGTTAAAATAAAACATTATTGGCTGGGAAATGATTTCTACCTAATCAAACATGTTCTGCATGTATTCATTTCTTACATTTAGTGGAGCTTTGACATGTCGGTGTAGCTTTATGTACGTAAAGCATTACAATTTTAATACTGTGCAACATGGAATATTGGTTTCCTTATCATTTGACTTGATTAATGTCTGCAGGTTGATATTCCTAAAATTCTTTGCTTCAATTTTGAGTGGCTACCGTAATTTCGTAGTAAGGATTGACATCTTCCTTTCTCCATGAGACTTTGGTTGCTTAACTTTATAAATCTCCTTTCAGTTTTGGTGATGCGTTCATTATTTTTCAGGAAAATACTACTTCTCAGGTCTTCAACACGCAAGCATTTTTGAAGAAACGCTCTCGGTCAACTAACCAGCCACCAGAGTCCATGGTGATATTGCCTTATCCTTCTTTTATTTATACAACCATACATTTTACTTTTTAGGTTGCCGGACAGTTGAAGTCACTGATATTCATTTTGATAGCCATCTCTTTGTTTTTAATATTTCATGGTACTTGGGGGGTTAACTGCCACTTTGATGGACTTAAATTACTTGTGTTTTGTTTTCCAACAGATTATACAGTTTTTAGATTCTCATGGTTTCCTTGATTATCTGGAGAGAGGTATCGGTTCTGATACAAAAGCCAATAATCTTCTTGACAAGTTGCAAGATGCAATTGGTAGAGGTCAAAATCCTTTTTCAGTTCTTCCCTCTCCTTCAACAGATCCAGAGATCATAACTATAGCTGATCCTGGTGTTGGAATTTCAGGTGATGTTGATGCATCTTTTTATTAGAATTATTCAGCTTCACATGCTATGTGTGCTGCAAAGCAAGAATTTGTTGGCCTCTTACCCGGATTGATCTATATGCTGACCTTAAGAATCTTATATTTTTTTGGCCCATCAGGCTCAGGTGCCAAATACTGTTACGACAGATTTCCAGCAAATATTAGAACAGAAGAGCAAGAAGAAAAGAGGAAGGCAATTCTTACTGCAGCAAGTGGAGAGTATTTAGGAAAACATGTTTCTAGGTATGTCTAAATGAAAAAAAATAAGCTATTCTCTTGATGCTTTTGCCTTGTGGTATTACCATGCAAGTACCATGGACTATAGTGAAAAAAATCTGTGATTCTTTGAAAAATCACGATTTAATCAACAAATTAAAAAAAAAGCGCAATTTTTTATAGCATTTTAAGTGTTATTTTATCATTTAGTATATAAAATTCATATTTTTCGTACTTAAATATTATTTTTATTTTTAATGTATCCGATATTTTCCCGACTTTTTTCGGTTCTCTGGTTGAATTATTCCCGAACCCCGACTTTGTCACTATGCCATAGACTTGCATAATGTGCTAGAGATTTGAATTTACTCTTTGCTGAGACCTCACCCATTTTTAATACATATATTGTATGTGGCAATGTACAGACTGACTACTTTGTACAAATTCAATCTAACTTCTTGTTTTGTTTTACCAGTTCACCTTCCATGCCAACGGGTAACTCAAAAGCCGAAAGTCTTAGTCCACGGGAGAGGGCCGTAAGTTTTTTTGATTGGCACCATGATGATCCACCGATCTTATGTGTAACGGTACTTCAACAGTAATTGGAGTAACTTGATATTTTATGATTTACAGGCCGAAAGAGAGCGCATGGTTTTGGACATACAAGTGAAGCTGCAGGTGAGTCTCTTCTATTCTATATCACCTTCAAATGTTTAGGAGTTATTCTGGAGTTGGATTGCAACAAATCAGGCCATAAATTATTATGATCTGTATGCTTAAATATATTGGAGAGCAAAGGAAAAAACACAATGATCATCTTGACTTCTTGAGGTCATTTTTCTGCTCTAAGCATCGATTAACCCATATTCTCTAGTCATTTGTCGCCTTGAAGATGATTTCCTCTGATTCAATTTTCAAGAGGATATGCACATATGATTTTGCTGCCTAGTCCAGTGCGTTGGTAGAACTTGTGAACCCGATGGTTATCATTTGGAATTAATGAATCGCTAAGGGTTCCTTCTAGGGAATACTCTTAGTTTGGTGATGTCAGGACTTCATCAATGTCAAAAAGCTATCACACTAGTGTAGCAACATGGAGCAGTGGTCAAACTTTCTTTAGGAAGAAAAGGTTTCCATAATAGTATTGTTTTAAACAATTTATTCTTTAATTACGTTACTTCCATTTTTCGGAATAAAATATCTTATCCCTAAATTTCGGAATCAGGTCATTACATATGATAGCCCTTTGTTTGGTTTTCGATTCATTTGTGAGATGAAATGCATCGTGGGGATTGTGCCAAAAACTAATGAGATTTAGTGATTAAAGGGCTTGAGAGGATCTTGAACGAATGTCTTGCAGACCAAACTGTTAAGCCCTTATTCAGGAAATTTAGGGAGCCATCAGCCAGGTACCCTTTCCTTGGCTGACTGTGGAAGTATTGATAGAAAGCTTCTCGAGGACCATAACTTTCCTCAGCTGCTTCACTCTCAAACCGATGGTCTTGTGCACCCCTGTAGGTGAGATTTTTTGGCTTGTGTAGCTTGATTCATGCTCTTAATAGCGTCAACCATCTTGAGGGGTTGGCTAGGAGAGCTCCCATACCCTTTGCTCCTACTTCATCAACTGATAAGGGAAAGGGAACATGGTATCTTCAGGTGGGGCAAAGGATTAGATCTATAAACCGTCTTGGCTTAGGCACTCCTAGAATTTAGTTACGAGCTATTGCCTGAGCCTTTTACTGGTTCTTTCTGAGTTGCTATTGGACATCTTTTGCTCGGTGTTGTTAGGATTGAACACCTCTTAACCTTATTCCCTTTTGTCCAAGATCCTCATTTTGTTTTGCAGACTCTGAAGAAGAATTCTTCCTTCTTTGTAGCCAAAAACCCATTGCATTCCATTGTCCTCCACCTATGGTGTGCATTCACCAATTCACTACCCTTACATTCCTAAAAGAGGAGGTTAAATGAATCTGTCTACGGTTTCACCTTTCACCTCTGGGTTGATGATCCTTTCAGGGCAATTGGCAATTATTGTGGATTGTTCCTGATGTTGCGAAGTGTACCGGTAAACATGAGCATACTTAGCCTTTGGACCTTTTAAGTTTTCTATGGGTCAGCTTTTAGCTTGACTTCCTTATTTTTCTTCTATTCCATGGTGGTTTCCCTTTCTTTCTCCTAATGCGATTTTCTTCTTGAAGATAAGTGCGAGAGGAAGGTTGGTAGTTACATTGATTGAGGTTGTAAGTAGAGATCTGAATTTATATGCCTTGACAAAGGATAAAGCTCCAATTAATTTCAATGTCAAAAAAGTGTTCATGTTGCCAACCCAATATATGTGATAAGGTGTAGAAGATGACAGTGACTTTTTTTTAAAAATCATAATTGGCCTTTTGTTTGTGGTGTCGGTTTCTCTAGTTTTTTTTTTCCTGCTAATCTGCCTTTGTGAGGTCCTTGTATTCTTCATACAAGAATCTTGTTGATTATATTATTCGCTACCTTTGTTCTAGGGGGACATTATTGAGCAAGTAAACCTAGTATTGGTGGAATAAAAGAAGTTGGTATTCAGAGTCTTTATGTTCATTTTACATGGACTGTTCTTATCTCAAGTGGTGAGGTTTTGTTTTGTTTAACAGGGATTGTGGTTGCGTCTTCTGAAGCTTGGAGCAACGGATGATCCTCTTTCATCATTTGAATACGGCACAATCCTTGGTACGATTATATGTGATTTGCCTTTTCTTTTGATGTATATGGAGCTAGGACTCTTCATTTTCTAAGGCCCTGCCTTTTTGGACATATTGTGGCATTCACATGTCCAAAACATGTCAACACTCTATCAAATGCTTTGTTTTCAGCTATTAATATATATATCTATATCTATATATATATATATATATATATATATATATATTGTTATTTGATTTTAATATGCCAGTCAGCTTATCTAAATGTGAACTTTCTAATAACATATACATAACGTGAAATGGTGCTTTTTTTTTTTTTTTTCCGTAAAAAAAATGTCTCAGTGTAATTGGATTTGTGAGGATAAGCTTGTCTTATCAGAATCTATCAAATATGTGTGTGCCTTTCTTATAGTTTGCTATTATCGAGGCTGACAGTTGATGCCTCTCATGTCTCAAGTGTGACTTGAATCTAGTTGAGATGCAGATGTTGTTGTGCACATTAACAACATATATTTGTCTGCAGCTTTGATTGAGTCTGATGCAGAGGGGATTGGCGGTAGTGGATTTGTTGAATGTATAAGGGAACACATTCATTCGGTATGAGATCCCAAAACTATACTTTATTTGAATGTTTCCTGAGCATAGCAATGCTTAATATTTGATGGATTTGTGTTGTCAGGGATGGCTCTGTCATTTGACTGAGGAGCAGTTTATGGCGGTGAAAGAACTGGTATGTTGATGAAAAAAAAAAAAAAAACTACTTATGCTAGAGCAGGAGGGTGCTTATGTGTTGATTGCTTAATCAAACTTTCTTAAATTTCCTATGGTTATTATTTGAATAAAAAATTTCCCTGTTAATAAGATTGTTTTGTAACATTTTCTATATAGGAATAGAGTAAGAACAGAATTCACTTCTCTCATTTGTGTTTGATTAGTAGGAGAGAACTTACATGAGAAGTTCCCTAAATTTGAGTTTCTATTTTGAAGAATTAAAGCCAATTTAAATGGTTTATCAATTAGATTCTTTTCATCTCCATCAGTCTCCATCCCAGTGAATGGCCCTATGGTTTTTTTAAAAGCTCGATGGGGTTGAGGCAAGGGAACCCGCTTGCTCCTTTCCTTTTCTGTTGATGTGGCTGAAGTGTTGGGTAGAATGCTGGGAAAGAGGTGGTCAATGGGGACCTATCCGGATTTTTGGAAAGAAATAACGGTCCAGTTGTGTTGCATCTACAGTTTGCAGATGACACGATTGTGTTTCTTGATGCATATCTCAGTTGGGTGAGATTTGTTAGTGCGGTTCTGTGTAGCTCTGAACCAGTGTCTGGGTCCCAGTGGATCTCCAGAACAAGCAAGTTTTCTGCTGTCAACAACATCCTGGATATTGATTAGTTAGCTGTAGCTCTCAGATGCGAGGTTGGGCATCTTCCGTCTCTTTATCTTGGGCTGCTGTTGAGGGCCACCATTAATTTAAAGCTATATGGGATCCGGTTGTGGAGAGGGTTGGGAAGAGGCTGAGTACTGGCACATTGTCCAGTATCCCAGTCTATTTCCTTTAGTTGTTTAAAATTCTGAGGAGCATAGAACTCAAACTGGATGAGTTGTTTTGGGATTTCCTATGGCATAGCAATGATAAGAGGAAATTTTATTATTAAGAGAAGAAAACACGAGGGGGGTCGAGAAGACCAACCCAAAACAAAGAAAAAGACCCAATAAAAATGAAAGGCAAACAACAAACAAAACAAAAGACTTTCATGATAAGAGGAAATTCCATCTTGTCAGTTGGAATCAGGCTTATTCCTCAAAGAATAAAGGGGGGTGGGTGGGGTTGTGCACTTTAGGAAGTTGGGGTTGATGAATTCGGTGTTGATGGGTAAGTGGCTGTAGAGGTTTGGGTTGGAGGTAAACAGTTTATGGAGAAAGGTAGTAGTGTCTAAGTTTGGGTCAAGCCATCATGGGTGGGAGAGTGGCGTAAAGTGTGGATCCCATGGGTACGGTGTCTGGAGAGGGATTCTTAATGTATTACCTTTATTTCGTGCAATAATACAGTCTAGGGCTGGGGGAGGAAATGGAGTGCAGTTTAGTGGGGATGTCCATTAATGGAGCAATTTCCGTTTTTATTCTAGTTTTCATTGAAGACGGGCCAACCTATATTTAGTTTTATAGTGTCCTCAGATGATGCGGTTGTAGGGGATTATAGTTTTAAAAGGGCCTTTAAAGTTGGAGGAGTTTGCTAAAGAGACAAATCTTATAGCTGGTTCCTCTTTGTCCCTTGACTTGAGTGATGGATGGCTATGGAAGAGGTCGAAGGAGCCAAGTTTTCTGTGCGTTCATTCCATTGCTCATTGCATCAAGGGAATGGATCATTGTCCTTTGACTTGAGTGATGGATGCTTGTAGCACCCCTACCCTTAACTAGGTAATAATATTGCCCGCTTTGGGTTTTCCCTCACAACTTTAAAACGCATTGTTACAAGGTAAGGGAGTTGGACTACCTATAGCCCATAATCTCGAATATTCCCCGGTCGATGTGGGACTTACTTCGCCCCCCTCCCTATTGTTCCACCCCCCAACCACAAGCACAATAACATGTACCTGATCGACTAATGGTCTAGACAGTCGCACACCAGCGAGGGTGTGACAACACTCCCCACTTAACAGGAGAGCCGTCCTTGGCTCTTATTCCATTTGCAGCATCCCCACCCTTAACCAGGTAACAACATTGTCCGCTTTTGGCTTCTCCTTAAAAGGTAAGGGAGTTGGACTACCTATAGCCCAAAATCTCGAACGTTCCCTAGTCGATGTGCAACTAGCTTCACCCCCCCTCCCTGCTATTCCACCCAACAACCACGAGCCGAGTCACTCATGCCTGATTGACCACAGGTCCAGCTAGTAGCGCACAAGCGAGGGTGTGACAAATATGGGGCCCAGAAATTGTCTTTGATTTCGTTTTTCGTTTGCACTGCTGTGTTGGGTTGATCCCTCATGTTGGATCATCTTATACGCGAGGGTTTTTATGCCTAACTTCTGTTGCAAGTGTAAGAGCGAGAGGAATTGGTTAACCATATATTCGTCCATTGTATGCTGACTTGTGTGGTATGGGTTTATTTTTTGGAGCTGTTTGGGATCTCAACGTGTGTTCTAACGTTGATGAGAGCTCTTTTTGAATCTTGGGTGCCCTTGCGAGCTGCTTTCACTTTGGCAAAGAGGATTCTTTGGGCTCTCATTCCATTTGCAGTATGTTGGGGGTCTATGGAAAGAGAAGAATCATCGTATTTTCGAGGATAAAGAGCTTTCATTGCAAGATATTATTGTATCTGTCATGGGTCTTTTGTTTCTTTGGTGTGAAGTATTTAAATGATTTAGGGAGGCCTATTTTGAGAATTTCATGGGCAGGTGGGAGTGGGTGTGTAAAATAGCTCCCATGTAAGCCGGGGGTCATGGTCTTTGCCCTTGTAGTTGTTTCTCTGTTTCTCATCTTGACCACTTCTAATATATTGCATTTTACAATTTCTTTTTAAGAGGATCCTTGTCTACTTTGTGTTTTACATATTTGCTATTCTGGTCTATATAGTACGTCTTATTTTAATTTACACAATACTTCAGCTCAAAACGGCAATCAGTCGTGCCACCTCTCGAAATGACATGTCAACTGTAAGAGATGCGCTTGAAGTATCTGCTGAAATGTATAAGAAAGACTCTAACAACATTTCTGACTACGTTCAGCGCTATCTACTTTCTCTGTCCGTCTGGGAGGAATTACGGTATGCATTTACCATTCATTATTTAGAGCTTTTGATCTGCCAGTTTGAATTTAGCATCTCTGCATGATCCAGTCTGCTTTTCTATCCAAACTTGATTCTTGTAATTCTCCTCCATTAACTGCACTTCAATCAGAAAGTGCATGCTAAAGCTTGATGTTGGTTTACGTGCTTATAATCCCCTTCACAAAATTTCATTTTTACATCCACATATATTCTTGTGAGTGCTACTAGATTTGTGTTGGTCAGCTCGATACAGCAATGGTTTAAAACCTCGTGTTGTTCCATTGTTTCAGTTTTTCAAAAAACCAAAATGGAACAAAACAGAACCAAAACATTTTTAAAGTTCACTTTTAATCATTAAATATGAGCTTTTATTCATCAATAAATATAGAAAGCCTTTTCTTTAGTATTTAAAATGAAAGTTAATGGTAAAAAAATCGCACTTTTCAATTGATACGCATTAGAAATGCTTCAAAACATTCCGAAACATCATGAGGAACCTTGAAACATTGCTTTTGGTACATAAATAATGTTGTAGGTTTAGTAATAGTAATAAAATATTTCACTTGATATACTTCAGTATGTTGTGGGCAGCATCCCAAAATGCTCTGGAACGTTCAAAAAAACATTTGAATTTCAGTAAAAGATATTTTCTATACCAATTGATATGTTTCACAAAACATTCCAAAACATTCTGATTCAATATTGTAGATTAACTATTTGTTTTCTATGTTGTGGTTGAAATTTTTTAACTTATTTCATGTTTCACTATGCTGAACAAAAGAGATTATTTTACTTCTACAGTTCTACTTTTGCAGATATATGCTTTAAGTTAGGATTGATGTTCATGGAAAATTTTCAGTTTTTTTTTTTTTTTCTGAAAATGAAAAATATTGTTTTCCATGAACTGCGTTGTTGTTTTTATTTTTGATTGAAATCTATTATTTGTGATTTGTTTGCACCATTTTATAGTTACGCTCTTATGTTTCTCCGCCTTTATGTTATATGTTCTTGTTGCAGATTTTGGGAAGGATACTTTGAGTATTTAATGGAGCAATCTTCAAACAAGTATGCAACCTAATCATCTTGAGGCTTAGTAATGTACCCACTTCAATTTATTTTAGAGAGCTTCTAATACCACACCAACTTTTCATTATAACACACCAATTAATGAAATTAAATATGACACCCCAAATACAGACAAATAGACACCAAATATCTTCTTTTAATCATCTTCTTCTATGGATTTATCAGAAGAAGTCTTACCAGAAGCTCCTAATATATATATTTGGGACTTTTATTTCATTCGAAATTGAGCTCATCAAATCCACAATCTTTCTAGTGAAGTTGGTGGATATGTCCCCCCTGAGTCTTTCATGGTAGGATATATCCTTGGACTTTGTGTTCAGAAAGGACTTTAATGATTGGGAGGTAGGTTGATTTAATTGCCAATCTGGTGAGTATTATCTCTCGGGTGATTTTGAACCAAGAGGTGGATAGATGGGAGCTGATGGTCAATAAAGATCGGATATTCTCGCTAAAGTCCTTTTATCTATGATCTGCATTATTGTTTGTCTTTTGCATTCTATTTGTGAGCTGGTCCTTGCGGGGGGGAGGGATGTTCTAGGTTGAAAACGATCCTTTGGAGATTGCTACCTCTTGTTATCTGTTGGGGAATTTAGAAGGCGGGGAATATGCATACTTTTGAAAACAAAGCTCTTTCTGCCCAGGATTTCATATTGGATATTTTGTGTTTGCTTGATTTCTGGTATAAGATCTTTAGAGATTTTTTACAGGTGTCTATTTTGAAGATTTTGGAGGGAGGTGGGATTGGGTCTGTAACTACTCTGTAAGGAGAGGCAGTCCTCATAGGTGGGGAGAGTTCCCCATGTTTTTTTTTTCTTGTCCTTGTTAGCCTTTGGTAGGCCTTCTCGGCTGCCATTTAAAAAATTATTTAATTATAGATAAAAAAACGTTTCCAGGGGTGTATGGCAGCTACATCTATTTACTAAGAAAATAATAAAAATTTTACTTTCAATTAATCTTGCTTCCATGGTTTCTGTCTGGAATACGAATCAGTATGGACTGTTCGATGTGCAGAAGTTATTCTGACCCTCAAACTCGACCCACCAAATCCTAAAACTCTGGACAAATGTCAATCACCCGGTCACAGTTGCGGTTGAATCGTTTCAAGGATTGTTTCGGATTGTCTCAAAATGTTCTGATCAGGACCTTCTCAGTTTTTCTCTTGACCGAAATATTGCCTTGAGATGAGATTTTAAACTTGCACTTAACCATTCTTCCTCCCAAATCTGAGGGCGTGCTTTGTTTCTTAAAAAACATTTTCTCGAGAACTCATGCCCAAAAGACAATTTGCCCGATAGGGACAAACAAACTGCTGAAATTAGAATAGTAATTGTACTAATGGTAGTGGTTGTGCAGTTTGACTCTAGTGAAGAAAAAGTTGTAGTGAAGAAATGATCTG
Source organism: Akebia trifoliata (assembly GCF_017979445.1). Taxonomy (NCBI): domain Eukaryota; kingdom Viridiplantae; phylum Streptophyta; class Magnoliopsida; order Ranunculales; family Lardizabalaceae; genus Akebia; species Akebia trifoliata. The sequence goes on from NC_141383.1 coordinate 19,610,149, forward strand.
CTGGAGGGATCATGACATAACGGAAGCGTGTGATTCAATTGATAAACAAGCAATAGCTTGAAAAAATAAAGCAAAGAGTTAGAAAGTAACTAACAGAGAAATGATAAATTGATTGATAAATTAGAATTGAATGAATCTTGTTTTTGAAGCTTCTTATATAGCTTGGAAAAATAAAGCAAAGAGTTAGAAAGTAACTAACAAAGAAAAGATAAATTAATTGATATATTAGAATTGAATGGTATAACAGAAGATACAGGAAACTTGTTAAACGGGGTGGGTTTACTGACGGAGAAGATGGAGGAGCAGCTAGAATTCTCTGGTTCTAAAACTTTGGATCAGGAGGCATCAAAGCTGGAGGAGGATAGCGTGCGCAAGAAGCAACATTTGTTTTCAAAATTTAAATCAGGCGCCTTACGTGGGACACGTGTTAGAGGCATTAATGCTTTGCAGCCACGTTGCAGGTTGAAGAAATGAACTCGTATGTTCGTCCTGCTGGGTAAGGCGGCTCATAATGTGAAGTATAGGAAATGGCTATGAAGTAACGGGATGCTGGACCTCTCTACGCCCGATCCAGTGGGAATGGGCCTAAAGGTTTTAGAGACCCATGGTAAGGCCGATGAGCCGGTTTCGGTGGATTTTCCAATCGCAGTGAATTTGGGCTGTAAGGACTGTTTAGATTTAAAGGCAAATGGGCCAAGGTTGTCATCGGGCCGTAAAGGTCATGAGAGGCTTTATAAGGCCCAATGTAGATTGGGTGGGTCTCTTAGATTTCGTGGGCCGAGGTTGAGAAAGGCTCGTGGATTCGTTTTTCGACCAAAAGGGGTTAGAAGACAATACAATCCGGATGTTAAAGGAACATCGTCTCATTTCTTGGAAATGTTTTCGATTGAGAGCAGGAGACCTGAGACTAGAGGCGATTCGACGATCAGTGAGGTTGGCTAGTTTAACCATGGCGAAAGGGATCGGAGGTTGGAAGTTTCGAGTAACCCTTTTGTTCAGGCGGTCGACAGGAAGATTGTGAAGGCTTCATGCTGGTTTGGATCCAGTCAGTAGAGAGAGTTGGGGTTACAAAAAGGAAATTGGGTGTTGGGGGATGGGATAGGAGGTAATTTTTTCTTTTCTTTGTTGGAGAATAGAGAAAAACTGGTGTTCCATCGGTTTATCTTTTCACTGTCAGTTCTTAGAGGTATCAGAGGGCCCTTGGAGTTGTCGGACGATAATGAGATGGGCAGGTTGATCAGATATACAGGGATCCAAAAAGTTTTGAGGTGGAGTGACCTTCCTTGGGAGACCAAAGGTTGTGGAGCAGACGGCGACATAATAGAGAGGGAGTCGATACCAGTTCATCAACAGAGGAGGGCCCTTGATGTGATGGAAGTTTTAGATCAGTCGGATGGGTGGGAGACTGGCAGCAATGATTATAAGAGGAATTTAATGGATCTAACGGAACAAGTTCTGGCCAATATGTTAGAATCTGGTTTGAAGGTTGGCATGACTGTCAGAAATATAGGAAATGTGTCTCAACTTATGTTTAATGTGGCTTTGAAGACTCAAGGGAGTGGAGCTTTGTATGCAGAAGGTGGTGGGTCAATGGCCTCTCTCGGAGGGGACTACTTCGGATCATGGAAAAGTGGAGTTGGCGTCGAGGGACCGATTTCAGAATGAACTTTCTAAGTTGAAGATTGCTAGACATCTACCGTGTTGCGAGGAATTGATTAAGGGTGGGAACATAAGGTTGAAAAAGGAGATCGCTCACCTTAAGAAATCAGTGGAGGAATTTTCGCTTAAAGCCACAAAAGGGAAGAGAGTTGGAAGGCGCTTAGCAAGTCCTAATGTCGATTAAAATTGTTTCCTGGAACGTGAGGGGTTTGCACGCGGCGACAAAAAGGGCAACAATTAAAGCCATTTTATTTCATCAGAAGCCTCAAATGGTGGTTTTGCAGGAATCTAAAGTTAGAAATAAGGTGATTAGGGAGTTATGGGTGATTAAGAAAGTGGGGTGGTGTGCTCTTCCTTCTCTGGGGGCGTCAGGAGGCATAATTTTACTTTGGAACAGGAAGTTGGTGGTGGTAGAAGACCATCTTATTGGGGCTTTTTCAGTGTCAGTTTTGTGTAGGCTGATTGGGGAGAAGTTTACTTGGGTTTTTTCAGGGGTGTATGGTCCGATAGTAGATAGAGAGCGAAGCTAGTTCTGGGAGGAATTAGAGGACATACGGGGGCGGTGAGATAAACCATGGGTGATAGGGGGTGATTTCAACGTTATCCGTTTTTCGTCTAACAAGAACGGGGGATCGAGGATTACTACTAAAATGCGAAGATTTTCAGAGTTTGTGGAGTATTATGAGTTGTTAGACCTTCTACTTTGTGGGGGAAGTTTCATGTGGTCTAACAAGTAGGAGAATCCGATTCTCACTAGATTAGACCGTTTCCTAGGTTCCTTGGGTTGGGAGGAGCATTTTGGGAGGTTGATTCAAGAGAAATGGCCGAATCTTGTTTCAAATCAGTGCCCTATCTCTCTGAAGGCGGTGGTGCCAAGGAGCCAGCCTACACCTTTTAGATTTGAGGATATGTGGTTGCTTCATCAAGATTTCGATGCGATGATCCATACTTGGTGGAATGAGTTCTCCTTTGAGGGTAGGCCAGGGAAAGTGTTGAGGCTGAAATTAAAAGCACTAAAAGATAAATTGAAAATTTGGAATTTAGAAACTTTTGGGTCTGTGGAGGTGAAGAAGAAAGCGGCGCTTTCGAAGATCAATGAGCTTGATGGCAAGGAAGAGAGTGGCTGCCTAGGAGTGGAGGAGAGGATGCGTAGAGCAAACTTGAAAGTTGAGTTTCAAAAGTTAGCAAAAATGGAGGAAATAAGTTGGAAACAGAAGTCGAGAGTTTGTTGGCTAAAGGAAGGGGATAGAAATACTTCGTTTTTCCATTGCATGGCAAATGCGCATAGTTGGGTTAATTTCATCTCAAAGTTGAAAGTGAATGGGTCATGGAAGGTGGGCAAGGAGGAGGTGTGTGAGGGAGTGGTGCAGTTTTACAAGAACCTGTATACGAAGGATCATGAGAATATGCCAATGTTAGAGTCCTTGCATTTCGATAGCATTTCTCTAGACCAGCAGAGATGGCTTGAGAGACCTTTTGATGCAGATGAGGTGTGGGGGGTGGTTAAGGGCATGGCCAGTGACAAGACCTCGGGCCCAGATGGTTTCTCTTTGGGTTTTTTCAAAGCTTGTTTTCTAGATCTGGGTTCCAATTGCACTTTTCTTGCTTTGATTCCAAAAGGGTCTGGAACGGAAGACATTATGGATCTGAGACCGATTAGCTTAGTGAGCACTATCTATAAGATAATCTCAAAGCTTTTGGCACAAAGGCTTAGGATTGTTTTGGGTGATATTATTGGGTCGTCACAAGGTGCTTTTGTGGCAGGGAGACAGATATTGGATGGGGTCCTAATAACAAATGAATGATCGATTCGCGAAGAAAAGTTGAAGTCCCGGGGTTCGTCTGCAAAGTGGACTTAGAGAAAGCATATGATCACGTGAATTGGAACCCTGTGAAATATTTGTTGAGAAGGATGGGATTCGGCAAAAGATGGGTTTGGTGGATTATGAAATGCATTTCCACCTCAACTTTTTCGATAATGGTTAACGGATCTCCAACAGGTTTTTTCAGAAGCTCGAGGATGCTTCGTCAGGGCGACCCGTTGTCGTCATTTTTGTTTGTGATAGTCATGGAGGCTTTGGGGAGAATGCTGAATAAGGCGATGGATAGAGGGGAGTTGTCAGGTTTCTCTACCAAGGTGGGGGGTATTGTGATTTAGCATATTCAATTTGCGGATGGCACTTTGATTTTTTTGAATGATTCGCCGAGACAATTGAGTTTTCTAAGTGGCACTCTTGGGTGTTTTGAAGCAATTTCTGGTATTCCAGTGAATCTTTGAAAAAGCAAGTTGCTTGTGGTAGGAGAGGCGGAAGGGGGGGGGGGGGAGGTAGCGGTAGCTGTGATTGGTTTCCAGTTGGGGACCCTTCCATCTACTTATCTGGGGATTCCTTTTGGTATGGGGTATACTAGCAAAGTTATTTGGAAACCGGTTCTTGAAAGAATGAGAAAGAGATTAAGTTCTTGGAAAGCTAAGTTGTTATGTAAAGGAGGCAAAATCACTCTCATTAAAAGTGTCTTGGCTAGCATTCTAATTTACACTTTTTCTTTGTTCTCCTTGCCGAGAAGCGTCGAAGTGTAGTTAGACAGAATTTGTCAAGAATTTTTGTGGCATGGAAAAGAGGGGGTGAGGAAACATCATTGGGTGTGCTGGAGGAAGCTTTGTTTGCCTAAGAAAAATGGGGGCTTGGGTTTTCGAAATTTTGGCTCTATGAATTCGGCATTATTGGGAAAATGACTTTGGAGATTTGGGGAGGAGGGGGATAGTCTTTGGAGGAAGGTTATTGTAGATAAATTTGGTGAAAGCAGGAACGGAAGGGAGAGTGGGTCGGCTAGAGGCGCTTCAGGGTGTGTGGTGTAGAAGGGGATTCTAAAAAGGCTTACTCTTTTTAAGAAAAAAGTGAAATTTAAAGTTGGGAATGGGGGTAAGGTGCGTTTTTGGGAGGATTGGTGGTGTGGGGAGGGCCCTCTTAAGAACTTTTTCCCAAATCTTTTTGTTTTGTCTTCAAAACATAATCAAATAATTTCTATGGTCAAAAATTGCATAAATGGGGTGACAAACTGGGATTTTAGTTTTAGAAGAACCTTTAATGATTGGGAGGTGAATATCCTAGGGAGTTTGGTTAACTTGGTGGAAAGTAACGTTACAAGGGATTCCTTGGATGACCAGAGATTATGGAGTGGTACGAGGGACGGGAAATTCTTGGTGAAATCTTTTTATGCTGGTATATCTCCTAGGAGCGATTCATCTTTCCCCTATTCTTTAGTCTGGGGTGGTAAAATTCCTCCTAAGATTTTGGTTTTTCTATGGATGGCTGCTATTGGAAAACTTCCAACCACTGATCAGCTAATCAAAAGAGATTTTATTTCTCCGAATTAATGTTGTATGTGCAGATCTCAGACGGAAATGGTGGACCACTTACTCATTCATTATCAAGTGGCCCATCACATTTGGTCGCACTTCTTATTCTTTTTTGGGTTGGTGGGCTGTTTCTCATGCTCGATTAAGGAGGTCTTGGAGTCCTGGCTGGCTTGGGGAGTTTCGTTTTCTTCTTCAAAATGGATCCTATGGTTCTTGGCGCCTTTTGCGATTTGTTGGGGGATTTGAATAGAGCGTAATGGACGCATTTTTGAAGGGAAAGTATCTTCATTGGATCGTTTGGTATTATCGATCTTGGAGTTCCTTTTCTCTTGGAGTAAACTTTATAAGGAATTTAGGGGGTTTTTCTTTGAGGACTTTGTAGCGAGATGGGATAGGGTTTGTTCTTTGCCATGAAGGCTTTTTGTAGTTTAGTTGTGTTTTTAGCTTCTCTTTGTTTCGGTGGGTCCACTCGACCCCCTTGTTTCTTTTTTTTATATTAATAAATTCATCTTTATCGATCAAAAAAACTGAATTTTGTTTTTGAAAGTTTAGCTACCGGAGCAAATGTAGCATAAAAATCCTTTCCTGGAGTCTGTTTAAATCCTTTAGTTATTAGGTGGGCCTTGTATCAATCAACAATGCCATCCACGATACACTTGCAAGTGAAAACCCATTTACAACCAACAGTTCGTTCCCTAGAAGGCAGATGAATAAGCTCCCAGGTGTGATTCATCTGTAAAACATCCATCTTTGCAATCATGGCTCCAGTCCACTTGAGATCTCGTAAAGCCTTTGATACAGACCAAGGAATTCGAATAGAATCAATAGCAGCAAGGTAGATTTGATAAGGAGGAGAAAGTTCCTAATAGGAAACAAACTGGGTAATAGGATGATCAGTAACATAGTATTGCTTACCTTTGCAAAGTGCAATAAGCAAGTAAGAGTCAAAAATAGAAGGAATAGGTGTAAAAGTAGAAGGAGAGCATTGTCTTATCACATTCTTCTTACATTCATCATCCACCCAACCCATAGAATAAGGTGTAGGGTGTTGCGTAGTGGGTAGCTTGAGTGCATCAATCATGTGGTTTGAAATTATATTTTTTGAACTTCCACTTTCTATAATTAATTGACACAACTTGCCTTGCACTTTACATGTAGTTCGGAAAAGACTATGTCTAGTTGAAGGATCAACATGTTGTACTAATAATAAGTTGTGAATAACACAACTTAGATGTTCACCTTCGTCTTCTTCATAAGCTTCAAAGATGATAGTCGCATCATTATCAACATAGGGGTCATCTCATCATTTTTATAATCAGCCTCGGCCACTAATGTGTGCTTCTTCTGGCATACTTCGGAGGTATGACCCATTTTCCCGTACTTAAAACACTTATTTTTCTTTGGGTGCACATAGGGATTAGGTTGGCAGGGTTTAGGAGGTGGAGGTGGAGCCTAGGAAGTGGAAGCATGATTGTTGAAATAAGGGGACTGATTGTGGGATGGATAAGGTTGATGAGATAGGGGGGGAGGGGGGGGGGGGTAGATTGTGGGTAGTTAGACCTCCAATTGTTAGTATAAGAAAGGTGTGAAGAAGTACGAGAATTAAGCATAACAGATTTTACCTTTAGGGTATTGTTTATGGCTACATGCAAACTTGTGTATTGATATGTGGCCAATTTCTTTTGAATTCTTCTATTCAACCCATTGATGAAATGCCCAATAGTTTAGTCTTCACTCTCTTGAAGTTCATTCCTTGAGAGAAGGTGAGAGAAGTTATTAGCATATTCTTGTACACTTTGGGACCTTTGCCTACAATTTTGTAGGTTGATGAATAAGGTTTGGATGTAATCCGATTGTAAGTCTCGTTGCTTAAGCAATTGTTTCATGGTTGACCATGATTGCACTTTCCGAAAGCCTTGACGTAGTCGATCTCGTTGGAGATGGTCCCACCTAGAGGAGACTTCCCCAGTTAGCTTAAAAAACACAAGTTTGACCTTCTTATCCTCCGAAATTTTCATGTACTCAAAGAATCCTTCAACATTGGAAATCCATTAAGAAAGTCCTTAATGTGCAAGAGCCCATTGAAGGTATGAATATCCACCTCAATCCTATAGTCAAAAGACCGCTCTTGTTGCCCATTGTTGCGATGATGAGGGTGCATTATGCATGAACACGTGTTCAACCTTCTCAAAGTCATGGAAGGGCTGATTTGTGGGTAGGGGATAATGGCCCCATCTTGCATTGGCTTCACAATATGGGGGTGGGTGAGTATGTGAAGGGTTAGGGAGAATTCTATCATGATCAAAATAGGGATGTTTAGTTGGGGGAGGGGTAGTATAAGGATTCAATTCATCTATGTTATCCATATATGGGGTTGTTATAGTCCTTGAAGGGTCATTAAAATTGTTTGATGGGTTTTGAAGGGTATGTGGAGGATTAGGGTTAGGAGAAATATTTTGTGGGAGTGGATATGTGATTATTTGAGGGAGGGTGGTATGAGGTGTGGGGAGTGGTGCAGTTTGGGCAAAACCAAAATTATGGGTAAGGTTCTAGTTTTGAGGGAATGGCCTCTCTAGAAGAGTTTCTAGAGGCTAAATTATGAGGAGGATTGAGGGAGGGATGGTTGAAATCCTTTGGGTCTTTATCTCCAAAAGTTCTTACCTTTCTCCTTCTCAATGGTGTTGAGAACCATGTCTTGAACACGGGACTCCAACATAACCAAATTTTGTTGGTGATTCTTTCTTCAAACTTCTCCAATTGAGCTTGTAGATAAGATTTTGTGATAAAATCACCTTCACCAACCATCTTTTGTGAATTGTAGCAAGAGCTCTGATACTACTTGATGTAGCAGAAGTGTGTGAATCGATAGATTCGATAGGTTGTGTTCGATGGAACACTCTAAATCAATTTGAATCAATAGATTCAATTGATAATAAACAATAATTTAAAAGAAAATAAAGCATAAAGCTAAAAAGTAATTAAAAGAGAAAAGATAATTGAATTGATTGATTTTCGGATTTTGAGCTCCTTATATAGATAACTCCATCATAATAACTTGTAATCCTACTAAAATACTAAAAATTAACATTCCTAACCTATCTACAATATAATACTAACTTTTTAATCTTATTAGAACTTAAATTGGAGACTTTTAAGCACTTCTAATTATAGTCAAAATAATAAAAGCAAATTTAAAACAAATTAGAAACTAATAAGGAATTGTACTCTTAACATAACTATGAAATATAAATCCTACCAGAATTAGAAATAGAAATCCTAGTAAAACTCTAACTAGGATTGTAGATGTCCTACATCATTGTCTCATAATACATGAACATGGTGTAGATGCGCTGCTCTATGGAGTTAAAAATCCATCCAAGGATAGTGCAGTTGTCAATCTCCTATTATTCAATTTTGGGATCAATAAGAGATGACTTATTAATGGTGCCCAAAAGCCATTCAGATTTTCCTCTACTCCCCAAATAAAGACTAACTGACCGAGACCAAGACTAGAAGTTTCGATCATTTAATAAGGTACTAGTAATGCGTTGGGGCTGAGAGAGGTTTGCTCAAAGACTAATGGAGTTATTTGTTTCTTATTGCGATGTCATTGTTTTTTAGCAAATAAAGTGATCAAAACTTTGGTTTGAAGGGAGGTCACTGTTATCCCAGTCACACACAAAAAAAGGCTTGTTGTTGTAGGTTAGAAAAAGAGTAGAATTGCTGTCGTAGGACTTCACACGGCCTCTATAGATGTCACAATTACCAGTACAGCAGTCTGCTGCTATCGTAGGTCACCCAAATTGGTTTGCTGTTGTCGCAGGGTTTAACGTAGCCCCCAGTTGCTGTCGCAGGCACCTATACAGCGAGCTACTGCTGTCGTAGGTCACAAATACAACAATCTGCTATTGCCGCAAGTCCAAAAAGAAATTATGTTGTTGCTATTGTTGTTGTAGGACACACACACAACACTTCTGTTGCTGCCGTAGGTCCAAAGAACCAAATTGTTGTTGCTGCTGTCGTAGGACACACAACAATCTGTTGTTGTTGCTGCTACTGTCATAGGACACACACACACACACAACAATCTGCTGTTGCCACATGTCCAAAATATCACTCTCCTGTATCGTAGGTCAGCAAACACAACAATCTATTCAAAACAATGTGGCTGTTGTAGGTCCCAAAATTTTTTGTAGGACAGCAAGGGTAGAAAAAGGATGGTAGAAAAGTGCATAGCGCAAAATTGCCCCATGTGGAAAAACTAAGAAAAGAATCCTATCGCAACATGCGATAAAGGAATATGAATCAGAAAAATAAAAGAAGCCCCCGAAAGGGTACCTTTTAATGAAGCTCCGACTAGGTTATTAGGTTTCAAGATCCAGAGATGTTGGGAATGGAGGAGAAGAAAAAAGAGGAGAAGAGAATGGATTCAAGGTCCCAAGAGGAATCAGAGAGAAGAACTCAAAAAGAATATGGGATGTCATCTATGGCTCTGACACCAAGAAGAATTTTAGAAAGTGATTCTTAAGTCTCATTAATGAGAGTTTGATAGATATATAGATAAAACCTAAATGTAAATAGACATAAATGCCCTTACATAGAATTAAAATAAGCAACTAAAGAAACTACATTATTTCCAATAATGAGGAGGTAAGACAAGTTATACCTGAATGGGCTAATGTTGTTGTATTGGATGAAAACAAGTTAGAGTATTCTTCATGAGATATAGTAACCATCTCACCAAGAGTAGGTGGTGTAGCTGTCTGGGAAGGAATAGAGGAACTACCAACACCACTATCAGCACAAACATCTTGATTAGCCCAATTAGTTGGATATCCATGTAAATCCTAACAAAAATCAACTGTATGACCATTCAAGCCACAATATGTGCATTCCCATGGTGCACCACGACAATGTCCATGTCCTCCCACTGAATCATGACTACCCCCTCGAGCTCCACTATGTCCACCACGAAAACCACTACCACAGCTACTGCCATGTCTTCCACCCCCATAAACTACGAAGGCTGGTCTTTTAGGATCAGTAATTATTGGAGAAATAGTAGACCCAGTTACTCTTTGAAGTCGAGCAAATACCTCTGTTAAGGATAGAAGTTCTTTACTCGTTAAAATCTGAGATTTAATTGGTTCATATTCAAATTTTAGGCCTGAAAGAAATCTGACAACATCTAACTCTTCTCTCTGTTTGCGCAACACCTCTAAATCTGTGGTGAGAGGTTGATACATACTAAGTTTGTTCGGAATATTTTGCAGGTGGGAATAGTATTGCGCTAATGCGTTATCACCTTGCTATGATGAAAAATATTCATCCGAGAAATATTATTTTCCTCGAAATACATTTTAGTAATCTGAATTCAGATTTCTTTTGCCAATGACAGAAACATCAGATTAACACTAATGGTAGACTCCTTGTTGTTCCACAACCACATCATAATTTGGGCATTCTCTTGAGCGCATTCAAAGTAACGAACATCATCAGATTTTGGTGGGCCATACTTCAACTACTTCAATTTTCCCTTGGCAGTGAGAAACACCTCAACTGATTTTGACCAGGGGATGTAATTACTACCAATCAACTTAATGGATGTCATCTAAATATTAAAGAATTCAGAAGTTACCATAATTCCAGATTTATTTTCCAGGATACATTGTAAAGAAAAAGAATCATAGAATAATATGATGCCGATTCCAACACCTAGAAATCACGAGAGAGCATCACCCAAATCACTAGAAAACACACATACAGAAGTTGCTGCCCTCCCAAGAACTGATGAAAAACATGCCCACCAGCAATCGCATACCACCCTTTTTCGTTGTTTCAAACGTGGTTGAGCCAAACAACGAATTTCATTGACAACCAATCACCCACATACTCACCGAGTGGTGAATGTTAAAAAAAGAAAACCCTAGAACCTTAGTTTGGAATCTGATTACTAGGATTCAATAAAATCACCCGATGTAGTGAAAAGAACATAGAATAAGGAGAGAAAGAAGAGATGTCTTAGTTAGATCAGACCAAGGTATTAGAGGAGATGGCTCTGAGACCATGTAATGGTATAAACTAGAAGAAAAGAATAATCAGAGATTGAGCAGAAATAAAGAGTGAGATTGGGCAGAAAATCAGAGAGGCCCAGAAAAGTACCGAAACCCTTTTTTGCGCCCTCTATTTATATTAAATAGGTGGGGCTGGTCAATGACCATAATTCCCTTACGTTAATCACATCGCAACATACCCTCACGTTAATTACATCGCAACACACCCTCATGTTAATTTCATCTTAACACTTACTAAACAACTTCTAAATTGCTTAGAACTGAAATAGACTAAACACATAGGACTAAAATCAAAATTGAGTTGAGTATGGACCCAACCTGGTCAGACCAAGTTGACTCGGTTGAACTGAGTCAACTCGTCCAGAGCTGGATAGGTTGCTTCGGTCATCAAAATTCTTCTCTTTGCCTTTTTGATGGTCCATTTTCTCTAGAAAATCAAGAGCAATCTGTTCTACATCATATGAATGTTGACCCAACTAAAATTTCTTTACCCAAGAGTAGTGGTTGGAAAATATTGCTTACTACCGCTGAGAATATTGTTTTCTTAAGAAAATGACAAACAGGCTGCTGAAATTGCAATTTTCTCCAGGATTGTTTTCCTAGAAGATTTCCCAAGTAGATAATCATGCATTAGTTTTCCTTCTTTTGTACTTAACTTATTTATAGTTAGAAAACATTTTATAACTAAAATTACCAACCTTCTTGGAATGATAAACTACCTCCTATTTTAGGGGTGCACATTGGTTCAGGTAAAACCGAGATCCGAACTGAACTGAACCATTTCAGATTGGGTTGGTTTGGTTTTAGGATGCTTCGGTTCGGTTCCGGATTGTATTAAAAAAACCGCTAGATTTGGTTTGGTTCTTGGTTCGGGGTATCATAGAACCGAACCAATATATATATAACAAATTAAATAAACTCAGTAGAGTTTAGGTTAGAGAATCAAAACGGAAAACCCTTTCTTTCAAGCTTTCATCTCTTCTTCTTCAAGTGACAAACCCTAGCCATCGTCATCCCTCACCAGCCAAGTCGCCGTTGCCACCTCGCCGGAAAATTGAAGAGGTAAGATCCCTCTCTCTCACGAATTAATAAGGGCAACCCAGCGGCAGCCAGTCATTTTTTTCTTTTGAGTCTTGCTGCTGTTGCTGGTGTGCAGTGTGCACAGATCTCTCTCACAGAACCATAGATGCTTCTCACTCGTATCTCGATGTAAATCATCTATGGTTACACATCAGCAATGTCTGAAACATGAGGGTTGGGAGTTGGGATATTGGTGCTGTCGTGTTGGAGTATTGGATGCATGAGAGGGAGAGAAGGTCTATTAAAGGGTTATCTAGTAGAAGAATCTAAAATCTTGCATTTTGGGTAATATAAATTAAAGTGTTGTGTTAAGATCTAAGATTAAAGAAATAACACAAGTAAGGAACATATGTTTGTGTAGGATTCAAGTCACTCATTATTCTATAATTTTATTTTTGGGTTGTTATTCTGAATCCAAAGAACCACACATGGCTTCTTAGGGGCTGTTTGGTTATATTAGATTATCAGTTAAAATATCTTTTTAATTAGGATTACGACGGATCAGATTGACCACCCATCATTTTCAAAGGCATTTATCTTTGATTGAATTTGATATTATCAGTTAAGACCTTTTATTACTATACTTTTACAAAGGCTTTTATCTTTGATTGAATTTGATAAGTAGGAGAACAGAGAACCAAACCGAACTGAACCAAGGTCGGTTTGGGTTGGTTCGGTTCTATGAGGTAATTGGTTCGGTTCCGGTTCCGGTTCCGGTTCCATTTCCATGCGATATAATTATTTTTTACTTGTTACAGAAATGGTAATGCAGAATTATTTATGCTTAAGTAACTTTGTTTAAAGATGATTCTCATTATGTCAGATCGGCTAATTATGTGACGATTGTGACAGCACAGCTCATTATATTGGCATCACACATGGTATGGTTATTTCTGGATTCATCCTCCTATGCCTGTTGCATCTTACCAATTACACAGACTTATATGTTCTTTGTAATACTAAAGTTTGTCATCTGATGTATTATGGAGGCTGGACTAGGACTTCCCGATACTGATGCTTGGTACATGATTGAGACAATTGCTGAGAAAAACAACGTTGGATACAAACAATTTGTAAGTTTATTGTGTAGTTGATGTGGCACCTTTGATTATAGATGAGGGTTTTCTTTACAACTATGACTTGTCCTCAATTCTATTATACTTTTCACGTTGCCATTATTGTAGCCTTCTGGGATGCATTGTTTTCAATCTTTCCTAATTTTTCTCAAGAATTTTAGTTCTTATTCCCTTTTCACTTCTTGACTTGTGAGTTAAGAGTATAACATGCAGACTGCCATTCAATTTAAATACATGACTTATATTCTGGTTGAAGAGTTCGTGCCAAATGATTTTGTAGAATTTGATCTAGAAAAATAAATTCTCTCCCAATTTTTACCAATCTAGTTGTTTTGATGTATATTTTGCAGAACTGGCTACATTTGTTGTCCAGACTCTCCACATTTTGAAACACTTTGTTAAACTGAATAGAGCATTCAGTTTTCAAAAACAAATTTGCTAGAATTTACTAGTCCTATTTATCAGGTTCGCTTGGAGAAATATAGGCTTTGGTTATATCTTGTTGGGGAAGGTTCAACTGAGTGTCACTGTGTACATAGCCAAGTGGATGGTTTTCTTGTGTTACTTGATACATGCCATTTTTTGTCCTCAAATTCTTGGAATTGTTCGGTTTTGGAAATCTTGAGTATATGCCTCGGTTTTTTATTTATGACATGTATTTATATGATCAAGGAAAAGAAATTTTAAGATCAGAAAAAAAAAAAAAAAAAAAAAAATTCCCAAAAAGAAAGAAGAAAAAGGAAAACAAAATTTACCACCTTTAGCTAATTAAATATCTATTTTTTTGGTTGAAATTTTTTTCACTGTTTGACCTTTAGAGGGTTTTTCTTTGAGGATTTTCTTTTCAGCCACTCTTTTTGTCTATCCTAAATCTTGAAAAAGGAGTATACATAAATAAGATGTAAAATAAAAAAAAGTTGTCTATCTTGTTGAAACAGCTAATTTCTCTCGTTGGACATCAGCTTTTTGATGCGTGATGTAGCTTTTGATTCTTAATATTGATGGGCTTAGAGTTGTTTTTTTGCACTCAAGTCTAAGAAAATCACCTAGTGGCAGAATGAGAGGGAAAGAGAGTTTCCCAATTTATTATAATTCTTAAATGGTCAGGATTTGAGTTGTAAAACTAATTACTCAATTTTTTCTAATTCGAAAAGTTCTAAAACTTTATGAGTATTAATTAGTTTTTTTTTTTTCCTCTCTTTTTTATCTTTTCCATGTTCTGTTGATCTTGTGCGACCTACAGAATTCACTTCTGGAACTAATTGTCTGGTTATTTGTTTCAGATAAAACTCCGTGGGTTTTTGTCACACATACAACAACTACGGATTGGTTACTGGGGAATCTCTTCTTTGAAGGTCCAGTCTGCGCCATCTTATGGATTGCCATCCCCACGCTCACAAGATGCATCGGATGAGAGTCAGCAACCTGCTGAGGCTTCTGTTGTTGGACGGAGCTGGGTTCAGAGCATGTTTAGCAGAGAAACAACATCAAGAACCAACTCTTTCAGTCGTGTTCGTAAGTGGACTTCTGATAATGGGGCTTTAGGTGTGTTTCTCACTAACATAAAGGATACTGTCATTATTTTGGATTGGCAAGTAGGGTTAACGTGAGCCAGTTTCGGGCTGGATCTGAGTATATCCATATCCTGATCCGAATTTTTTTATTCAATCCCTATCCATACCTGAATCCAACTTGGATCCTATTAGTTAAATTCATATCCGAACCATTTTGTTTTCACTAAATTTGGATCTGGATCTGACCCGATCGAATTACTTGATTCGGATCAGTTGGGTTGGATAATTTCAGACAGTTCAACATTTTTTTGCTATATTTCTTTTCTAATTGCTATACTATTCTATTTTACTATTGTAATTCTTTTATTTTATAAGAATTCATGTTATATTAAAGTAGTACAAAAAAGATATTTTGAAAGACATAAAAATATAATTTTCAAAGAAATATATCATTCCGATCTAGGCAAGATATAGGGATGGACCTGGATCTGATTTGGATCAAGGGACATCAACCCATATTTGACCCATTCTTTTATTTGGGTCTACTCCAAGGGTCCAAACCCGCTAATTTCAGATTTGGATCACTTGGATTTTGGATAAAATCCAACCCATTTTATGTCCTATTGGCAAGTGGGTTAGTGATTAGTAATCAGTAGATGAACCCAGGGTTTGAAACCAGGTTTGTGGCATTAACACCAAGAAACTTCACCAACTTAGCAAGCTTGCATCTTCAAGGGATAGTGTCATACCGGATATATGTTTCCTAATCTGCTGAATGCCGTCATTTATTTTTTCCATGTTTCATTGTCTTTGATTTCAGCTGCAAATGAGAACATCAAAGGTACTGCTTCTCCCCGTAAACCAGATTTATCAACTGCTGGGCAGAAGAAGATCCAGTCTAGTGTACGTACACTCAGGGGACATACCGGTGCTGTTACTGCTCTACACTGTGTAACAAGAAGAGAGGTGTGGGATCTGATTGGTGATCGTGAAGATGCGGGGCTTTTTATGAGTGGAAGCACAGATTGCACGGTAATTTTACCATTCTAATGTTATTGCAAGTTCATATTTAGGGTCCTTAAATCGAAAAAGTTGAGTATTTTGGGAGTTCAGGATATAGGTGGTTTTTGCATTTTAACAAAAAAAAAAGAAAAATAAAACTCAAGGGATGCAATTTTGTAAGGCAATCCAATGATTAGAATTTGACATGCAGTGAGATTGTTTTTATATTGTAACTTGTAAGGTTTTTGTTCATGAGATTCATTGGCATTTCGTTTGGAGGTCACATATAGTGGAACTAATCATGATCTCTTTATTGGCAGTATCTATTTCCCACATTGAACAATGAAAAATTGAAAACAGTGCATGTGTTGGCCGCATGGTTTAAAATCTTGTTTCAGTTCGGTGTTTTGATTTTTTGAAAACATGAAACGATACTGAAACAATACAAAACATTCCCAATACATTCTGAGACATTAAATACTTTTAATTAAGATCTTTAAAAAGTCCTACTCAGACGACTCTGGTCTAGGGACATGTGGTCAGTTTGAAGACATAGGGTGTCTCAAATATTCACCAAATTTTTTTTTTTTTTGGGGGGGGGGGGGAGGGGGGGGGGGGGGTTTAAATAAACAACCTAGTCTTTTAAAGAAACCAAGGTCAAGGGCAACTTCGTTGTCTCTTGGAAAAAAAAAAACCAAAGAAGAAGAAACCAAGGAAACTTTCGTATTTTTCGATTTCTGTACAGTTTTGTGTTGGTTTGTTGAAATGTTGAAACATTACGAAATGGAATGACATTTTAAACAATGGTTGGCCTTGCCCTACACATCTTGAAAATGGTTACATAATTTACAATCACCAACCATGTAATCCTAGCTTATATGTTTCTCACATGCCACTGAAGGATAACCTGTTTGGACTAATTGATTCATAGACAACATGCTACTCATTTATATAAGTTGTATTATGTGAAATTTCTGACCCTCATATACATGATCTTTGTAGAAATGAACAGTTAGTATTGTATTCAACTGCTTAATTTCGTATAATCTTTTTCTATCTTGCAGGTTAAGATCTGGGATCCTAGTCTTCGTGGTTCTGAACTAAGAGCAACTCTGAGTGGACATACAAGGTTCTTATACTATAATATTGAATTCTTTAGTCTCCCTGTTCAACTAGGATTGCCTCTTTGGTTTTAAGTGGTATTTGACATGATGAACTTCGAGTACGAATTTTCTGCCATTTAAAATTCTTTAATTTAATGTAGTGATTTTATTTTAATGGCCGCTCAGCTGATGAAATTTATTAGGAGATTTTAATCTTGAGTTTGAGAATGTTATGTGCATTAATAAAATATAAATTTGATAAGGGAAAAGTGAAAAGATGAATATGATTCGTACCTAAATTCATGACTCCTTTGTCCCTTCCACTATACATGAGAAAAATTTGTTAAGCTTCTTTGAGATTCAACTAAATACTCTTAATTTAGAATTTGAATCCCAATTTGAATTGTATAAATATTATAAAACATCCTTATTAATTCTTTGTTTATTTTGACCAACTTCATTAAAGTTCGGTGTCATGACCAAGTTATTGCAACTTAATAAGTAAAAAAGGAGAATACTAAAATTGGCAGATGGTTGGACTATACACAATTGACAACCCAAATATAAATGTGGGAAAATTATTCTGCATTTTTTCTCAACGTGATGTTGGTTTCTGGAGGGAATTAGATAGAAAATGACCATGCCACTTGCCAAAATTTTGGATCCAAAACATATACAACACCCTTGAATCAACATTGGAGGTTCTTTGCTCCTCATTCTTCCTGAACTTTTGTGATTCTTTTTATATTTTTAATTTACATTTTTCTTCTGGTTGAATTAGATTAAATATGAGTGTTACATAAGATTTGAAGTCCTATGATGCATTTACACAGGATTTATTGTTTTCACCCTAACACTTTTTTTTTTTGGATTTGTAAAATATCTTCTTACTAAGAAAGCAAAACTAGGGGTTGAGACAGCTATCATAAGACATATTACGAGAGTTATAACAGTTACCTCACTTCTCTACATAGAGAATCCTACATCACTAATCATCAAAGAAAACTCCCTTAAACTTCTTAACACAATACACCAAAAATACAGCAGACCAAGGATATAAATGATAACTTTTTTCTAGGGCACTCTCGTTCTCATTGAAAACAGAACTGTTTCTTCCCTTCCAAATGGCAAATGGATTAGTCCTATAGAAGTCTCTCTACCCACAAACACTCTTGAAGACCAACCTTAAAATAAAGTAATCAAAAGTTAAAAGGGGAAACAATGGTGGCGATTGAAGAGAGACATGAAATGACTCCAAACTCTTGGAAAAAAACCTGTATGAATCAGAAGATGGTTGACAAACTCAGCATTGGACAGACACATGGGAAAATAATTGATTCATGTGACTCCCTTGGCAATTATGTTTGTCCATTATCAGAATTCTAATTAAATCAGCTGCCCAAAGAAAGAACATAGCCTTGCAAGGGACTTTTGTTTCCCATATGGTTGAATTAGGAAAACTGACTCCCTTTGATGAATGCTCCTTGTGACGCCCCAATGACTCGTGGGGTGGTATGTAAAATGGATTTGGAAAACAAAATCCTATGATCATGATTGGCCGTCTAGGGTTTGGATGCTTGTGGATAAGGTGGATTATGAAATGTATATCTTCTTTGTTGTTCTCTATGCTAGTGAATGGGTCCTCTCATGGCTTCGTCAAAAGTTTGAGGGGTCTTAAGCAAGGAAATCCATTGTCGCCATTTTTATTTATTGTGGTAGCTGAAGATCATGGGAGGATGGTTGGGAAGGCAATTGAGAATGGATATTTGGCAGGGTTCGCAATGGGCCATGGCAGGTCCATGATCTCTCACCTTAAGTTAGCAGATGACGCGTTGATTTTTTTGGAGGTGCATGAGAGGCAAATGTGTGTCCTAAATGGGATTTCGAGGTTGGCATTTAACTTTCAGAAGAATAACGTGTTTGTTGTGGAGGGGGTCGAGAGGATAGAGATTTTGGCAGCATGTTTGTGGTGTCAAGTGGGCTCCCACCCCTAATCTTATATGGGTTTGCCAATGAGTGCTCCATATAATAGCATAGCATTGTGGGACCCATTGAGAAGGTGAGCAAGAGGCTAAGCTCTTGGAAATCAAGATATCTCTCAAAAGGGGGGAAGGTGACTCTCATCAAGAGTGTCTTGTCAAGTATTCATGTTTACTTTCTTTCTCTATTCCCCTTGCCCAGGAGTATAGAAGAGAAGTTAAATTAGTTTTGTAACACTCATAATGTCGCCATTAACAGTTTCAGTCGTCACAGAGGTCGCCATTCCTTAGCCCCTCATCGGTTGTTAGGCATTTGTCACTTCTTCTATTTTATTTCATTTCCATAGCGATTCACTCAACATAGAAAAGCAACTAGAGCAGAGCTAGTATCCGGCCTAAAGCTCTGGAACTAGAGGAGGGGTCTAGCATACTGAAACATAAATGTAGCTATAAAGCCTTCTTCATCGAGTGAATTGGAAAAGATTGTGCTTTCTAAGAAGGTAAGGAGGTATTAGCTTCAAAAAATCAAGGGTTATGATTTATGAATATGGCTCTACTGTGCAAGCGGCTTTGGAGGTTTGGAGTGGACGGTAATATTCTTTGGAAGAATATTGTTGTGGCAAAATTTGGGGACGTCGAAAGAGATTGGAAAAGTGGGAGGGCTAGGCACCCTATGCGTGCGGAGTCTAGAAAGGAGTCCTCAAAAATCTTCCCAAGTTTGGGAGGAGAGTTCAGTTCAAGGTGGGAGGAGGATTTGCTTGTTGGAGGATTGTTGGTGTGGGGATGAGCCTCTGACGATTCAGTTCCCCGAGTTGTTTGAGTTATCATTATAAAAAAAAAGGTTGGTCCATTTAGTTTTGGTCAAGGACAGAAAATGGGTCGTCTTGGGATTTTGGGTTTAGGAGACTTTTCAACAATTGGGAGGTAGACTTAATAAGGAGGCTGACTGTTTGTGTTGACCTTGTTCTTGTGCGGCCCAAGTTGGAGGATGTGAGAGTTTGGAAAGGGAATCGGAATGGTTTGTTCTCAGCCAGATTGTATTCTTTCTTTGGTGTGATGTTCCCTAGTACTTCTCCCATTGTGGCTTTCTGGGACCCAAAGGTGCCCTCTAAGGTTGCTTTGTTCATTTGGGAAGTGGTGATAGGAAGGATTCTCACTATGGACCTGGTCATTCGGAGAGGCTTTAGGAGCCCAAATTGCTATTTATTATGTATGGCAAAAAATGAATCAGCAAACCATACTCTTATTCATTGCTCTGTCGCACGACAAGTTTCGGACCACTTGGATTTATTTGTAATTGTTGGCTATATACCATTCTCTGTGGAATTAGTATTTTCCTCTTTGCCCCCATGGGATTCTGTGTTTGGAGATTCCAAAAGGTGGTTGTGGAGTGTGACACCCTTTTCTGTGTTGGGGGATTTGGAAGGAGATGAATCGTCTGGTATTTGATGGCAAGAGTGAGTCAATACAGGATGCTATTATTACTTATCAAAAAAATTCAGGATTCTATTATCTCAAAGCAGTCTTTTGTTTTTCTGGTGTAAGGTCTTTAGAGAGTTTAGAGGGTTATTTTTTGTAGATTTCTTGGTGAGATGGGATAGGGTCTGTAGTATCTCCTCTTTATAAGGTTGTGGTCTCTAGTATCTACTTTAACTTTAATTTTTACCTTCCCTGCAGGACTGTCCGTGCAATTAGCTCTGACCGAGGGAAAGTAGTATCAGGATCAGATGACCAATCTGTTATAGTTTGGGATAAGCAAACATTTCAACTTCTGGAAGAGTTGAAGGGCCATGATGCACAGGTTTTATTGCTCAACCCCTTTTATTCACATAGACATATATCCATCTGTTGCAATCCGTGTGTTTACATGTATAAAAATATATTGTATTCAGTATTGCTTTTTGTGGCTAATCACCTGTAGCTATTATCCCTAATTGCTTTCTCTCCATTTAATTATAAGAGGGATGTTCTGAAGGGTGTCAATAAAACATTTCACATTATGGATGGTCTAGTTTAAGGCTATTGGTAGAATGCAAAGTCTTCAAGTTAATCAAAACACGTGTTTGAGTAACTTTCTGTTTAACAAACATGTGTTCCTCTTCTTCTTTCTTTCTTTCATTTTTTTTTTTCCAAATAATTTCATGCCACATGGATACATCTAATTGAGATCTCTGTGCAGAGCATTTTCATTAATGTTTCTAGAAAATTGCTGTCTTTTAAGTCATAAAACAATTTCTAATATGCTTTTTCCAAAACTGTTGTGTTTTTTAGTCTCATTTTTCTTCAATCGCAATCATGGATTGTATGTAGCGTGTAGTTGTATTCTGAACTAATATGCATTCCTGGTATTAGAAATGTTTCATTTTAGACTTTTATATTATCTTTCTATTTGTTGCTGGGTTTTAACATCCTTCAAAGGGCATTTTACTTCTCTCCTATCATCATTTTTAGAACTTACACCATGTAATATCAAATATATGATTGCTAGCTGAAATTCCATCTTGTTTGTGTGGTAAACACAGAAGCCTCTTAGGTGCTGTTTGTTAAACTGAAAAAAATAAGTGCTGAATAGCATTAAGCACTGAAACTTATAAGCGCTGAATTTAAGTGCTGAAAAAATTGTTTGTTTAGATGCTGAATCATGTTTGTTACACATTACTGAAACTGGTAAATTGTCTTTGTTACCCTTACAATCATATTATACATTGTTTGCATGTTTCAAATGCCTATTTCTTATCAAACACAATAAAATATATTATTTCTTATAAAATTAAAATACAATTCATTTTTAAATAATAAATAATACTCAAATCTTCAATTTATAAATAATAATTTCTATTTATAAAAGCCCACAAATTTCAAATTAAAAATAATGATGTCATACAAGTCACAAAAATTTGAAATCAACATTAAAAGAACTTAATTTTGAATGAATAATTTTCGATGGAAATAAAGGTTGTGTAATTATAAAAGCAACCTATGAATTAATAAGGGCAACCCACACCATAGCCATTTTTTTTTGTTTTATATGGGTTAAAGTTTTTGGAATGAGCAAATTTTTAGTGAGAATGGTCTATATGGTCTAGAGATCATCCTCACCAAAAATCAGTCCATTTTGAAACTTCTAACTCGTCAAAAATAATTTTCAAAAAAAAAAAAAAGGAACGATTTACGATTCTTGAACTTGTTTTGATAGGGTTAGAAGTTTCAGGATGTGCTGATTTTTGGTGAGGATGAATTCCTCATTGTAGAGATCATCCTCATAAAAAATCAACTCATTCTAAAACTTTTAACCTATATAAATCAAAATAATTTAGCCATGGTGTGGGTTTATTAATTTGTGAGGTGTTTATATACTTATCCATGGGATATAAGAGGTAATATCTTTTTAAGAATAAGGGCATACTTGTCCATTCTTAAAAAAATGAAGGGCATATTTGTCCGTGTAGAAAAAACGAAGTGCTTACCGCTTCAGCACTTTTTTTCAGCATCAAAATAGTGCTGAATTTTTTTCACTTATTTCAGCAATAAGCGTTGAAAATATAGAGTAAACAAACGCACTATTTTAACAAGAAGTGCTGAATTTAATTTTTTTCAGCAATAAGCGCTGAAAAATAGCGCAAACAAACATTGCCTTAGTTGGTTTTCTCATGTTTGTTTTAACTCCTACATCTTAACTATATTTTTGTTTTTTGTGTATTTTATACACTGAAACCAAAGAAGCCTCTATGTTGACTTTCAAGCCTTTTTTCTTAATTACCGACATCATAATTGTGTTTTCTGTTTATTGCAGTTGGAGCAATGATAATATTCTTGAATATACTTGGCACTTTGAGCTAATGCTTGCTATTCTTATTCTTTAGGTAAGCTGTGTGCGAATGCTATCAGGGGAGCGTGTCCTTACTGCTTCCCATGATGGAAGTGTAAAGATGTGGGATGTGAGAACAGATACTTGTGTGGCAACTGTGGGCCGTTGCTCAAGTGCAGTTCTTTGTATGGAATATGATGACTCCACAGGAATTTTGGCCGCTGCTGGTAGAGATGCGTATGTAAATTAAACTGCATAGCTGGGACTGCTCTAAATTGTGATCTTATTAGCTAAAAAAATCCTAATTATAAGTAGAGAGCTGCTATTGGCACCCCAGCTTTAACTTATTACACACCAATTAAAAATAAAGAAAAATAAGTGAATGGTTGAGAATAAGTAAAACTTCGGTGCCAATAGAAGCTGTCAATTTTTTTTCCAAGATTTTCATGTTTTTTTATTTAGGGCTTTATATGAGCCTGATCATAATTGTAAACAACTACAGATATTATTTGAACGAGTGTTATAATATTGAGATAATAATTTGAGCCAAACTTCTGTAGTGTTTGAATAGTGTGTCTTAATCTTTAATTGGGTTGTGATAAATAAATTAAGAAATTGGGGTGCAGTAAGTAAAAGTTGGGGTGCCAATACATCTCTCTTATACGTACCTTTCCTTTTCAGGGTTGCAAATATTTGGGATATCCGTGCTGGTAGGCAGATGCACAAGCTGCTAGGGCACACAAAATGGATCCGGTAAGATAAAGGGAAAAGGAAAACATGTCATTCCTCTTGTTACGTTTCTTTATCAGATGGCCGTGAGTCGGCATTTCATTTGTACAATAATGCAGGTCAATAAGGATGGTTGGAGACAATGTAATTACTGGCAGTGATGATTGGACGGCGAGAACGTGGTCTGTTTCTCGAGGAACATGTGATGGTGTTCTTGCATGCCATGCTGGTCCAATTCTTTGTGTTGAATACTCGCCATCAGACAAAGGAATAATTACTGGTTGGACAACATATCTCCCACATTATTCATGATTATCAATTCATATCACTTGCAGCCATCAATCAATAAAAGTGCAAAAGACTGTATTCTGAAGTATGAGGTTTTCTCTTTTCAGGTTCAACAGATGGATTGCTCCGTTTTTGGGAAAATGTGGAGGGTAAGAATAATCTTGATTTTTTAAGATAAACTTTTTATTTTCACCTGGCTTTTTCTCTAGTCATGACTTAGGAATTTAATGTCTTGAACCAAGTTTTTAAACTGAACACTATAAGGAGTTCTCAAAAATGACCAAGTGTTTTAACTATATAAATATGATTCTTCAATACTCCCACAGTTACAATGTGTAATTGTTATTTAAGGGAAAAATAAGAAGAAAAGAAGAGATAATAAGATTAGGATAGCAGAGTTACAGTTGGTGAGTGCTGTAGTTGAAGTTGGCACCAGTCCGTTAACCAATCAACTCAAAAGATGGGTTTCGATTGAATGGTAAAAAAGGTAAATAGTGAAAAAGAAGAAAAATGAGTATCGTCTACTTCTACGTCATCATCACCGTCAAAGCCTTATCCCAAGGATTTGGGGTCAGCTAAAAGCACCGTCTCAAGACAGTTCATATATACCTCCCATACTGGGTTTGTTGAGAATGTAGGAAGATGTCTATGGGCAACCACACCTTAGCAAACATGTCTCGAGAATGATCTTTCATCTGCCGATGGAACCAATATAAACTGATGTTACAGTGAACTATTTCAGTTGGTCTCCTTTCAGACTCCATTTATCTGGCTTTGCCATGAGCTTCTGATGTAAAAGAAAAATAAAGAGTTCGACTAGCCTTACTAACTTAATAAGATTTCAACTCTTCGTAAGGGTCGTTGACCTCACCTTGTGGCATCCAAAAACATGATCCAATCCCACAGGAACCTTAGATGACAAAATTCTGTGAACTTTGACAAAAAGAAAATTATTTTTGACCGGTGAATTTTAATTTTAAACTTGGGAGTTCCATGGAAGTTCAATTGCCGTTCATTTTCAAAACCTTGGATCAAACCAAAAAAATTATTATTATTATTATTATTATTTTATTTTTTGGGAGGTGGGGGGGTGTATGATCTGAGTTTTTCCATGAAATCTAGAGGGCTGTGTTGTTGGATGGCCAATGTGGTAACCCATTTGAGCAAAACGCCCTTAGTAAGACTTAAAATCTTTCTAAGTCATTAAGGAAAATGTTTTTCAAAAATAAATAAGGAAGAAGAAAAGGGGTAAAAGAAGAGATCTTATCAACTCTTTTCTTGATGCATTCTTACTACTATTGTTATTTATATCCCGGTCTCTGCTTTCTTAGTTGTTCTTGTACCGTATTGTAATGACCAATATTGTTTTGAGTGACTTCACATGTTGCATTTACTTATGATCTAAACAAGCTTGATTACATACTTTTAACAAGGACAAGATTATAAAATTTTCTTCACCTATTTTGGACCATTTCATGGTCTTTAGCTTTGATCCTGCAGGAGCAGCACGCGCTATAATGTATACTTACTTTATCATGTATTTGTGCAGGAGGGATAAGATGTGTGAAGAGTGTAACTATTCATTCTGCATCTATTTTGTCCATCAATGCTGGAGAACATTGGCTTGGTGTTGGAGCAGCAGATAACTCCATGTCTCTCTTTCATCGTCCTCAAGAAAGACTTGGTGGCTTCTCTAGTCCAGGATCAAAGATGCCTGGGTGGCAATTGTACAGAACACCACAACGAACAGTTGCAGTGGTATCCATCGTCTCCTTTTCAATTGTTATATGTTGATACTCAGCCTTGATGCCCTATGATATTGTTAATCATTTTAGGGTTGTGGTAACATGTGCCCTAAGGGCACATGTTTAGGTGCATTAAATATATCTTGAAAATTGAATTTCCATCGAAAGTGCCCTCAAAAGATTATTTTTTTTTACCAAAAATACCCCCAAATACTTGTTTCCAAGGTGTATTTAATGAACCTTAATGTGGGCCCTGAGGGCACATATGAGCCCATCATTTTAACCATATGTCCGTCCTCACACCTATTCAATCGCTATTACTATCTGGACATGGATCTATGATCTTAAGTTGGTTTCATCATAGTTCTAGATAGAACTACCCCCAGTAGTCTAAAGGACTTCAATATCATGGACAAAGATGAATTTAATCCATATTGTTACTAACCGGGGAATGGTTTTGAATGTTACCCAATATGACAAATTGACAATCAAGATAGAGGAATCCTATGTTGCATCAATACAGGCCCAGGTATTGCAATTCAGCATGGATTAGGGTGGGGATGTGTCAGATCAGATTATTGAAGTTGAACTCAAGGCTTCTGACCTAACCAGACCCAAACCAGGTTGAGATAGGTCGACCAGAACCAAACTTGCAGTTTAGAAACCCCTAGTCCTTACCAGAAAAACCAGGCGGTTTGTCGGGATATTCAGCTATTTGATAATTACTATATTTTCTTATAATTTCTTGAAATTATTGAAGGAAATTTACAAAAAAATTTAGAAATTTCTTATGCTATTTATTCTTCATAGGATCACTTATTTACCCAATATCATATATTAGCATTTTTCAATTATTCGATCTTTTACTAAAACCCTACTTGGTTTGTGTTCATCGTAGAATAAATCTGACTTTAGATTTATAGACACACCATACAACCCATATTTTTGCCCCCAAGTAAAATGCCAATTAGGGTAAAAAATGTTCCAGAATATAAAGGTGTTTAAGACCTATCCAATAGCATAAGATCTCCTCAAACAGCTAGAAAACAGTAATATAGAAAACCACAAAAAATCCATTCAAGCTAGGGGTTTAATGTACGAAGGCCCAGAAAATCTCTAAAATTTCCATGAAAGCATTAAAACGATAACAAAACCAACAGATCAGCTGATACTGATTGGAAACTATGTGCAAGTGACCTCTTTGGGTCCCAATTGCCGATCTATTTCGATCTGATTGCCATTTTTGTGAGACTGGCATTTTTTCTTTTGTTCTTTCCAGAGAATACATTTACTTGTTGACTTGCACTTCCCACTTTATTTTCGTTGGGTTTAAATTGGCCTTGTTATTTTTTTTTATTTTTTATTCAGGTAAGATGTGTAGCTTCGGATCTCGAAAGGAAAAGAATATGTAGTGGTGGTCGTAATGGACTTCTTCGACTGTGGGAAGCCACTATCAATATCTAGTTCTTATTGTTTTAAGAGTGGATATATAGATTATGAAATTATCTCATAATGACCGTCATTGACGTCTTGGAGGAGGAAATACTTGTGCATTTGATTTCTGCAGCATGGAAACCATGTCAGACTGTTGTTCTCTACTGCAAGCCGATTCATTGTGATGGAAAAATACGGTTCTGAATTTTATTTTCTCCCTCCAATGCATCCCCACCGTTGTAACTTTAGTACGAAACAATTCATAGTACGGAGTACTATTTTGGCCTATTGTTGAGTATTTTTTTATAATGATTTATTGTGCAGGCGAAATACAGTTTTGAGTTCTTTTTATTTATTTATCTGGATGCATACTCACTGTTGTAATATTACCAATTTTAGTATGACACAGTTTGTTGTATAACAGTCCTATTTTTACCCCATTGCCAAGTGTTTCTTGATAAACTGATTGAAATAAATTTTCCTTAACGATGTAACACAAGGCCCAACCTCAAATCTTTGGGCTAAGGTTTCAACTTTGTGATGATGATCATGAACAGTATAAACCATGAAGCCCAATCACTGAATGTCAATCCTGCAGAGTGGGTTAGGTGTTACTTCTATGGTTCCTCAATCTTTAGGGGCACTCAACTACCTTTTTCTCATCTTCGTCCCATACTTGGGTATTCAACAGAAATTGCAGTCATTTTTTTTTTTTTTGTTTACAGTGGATGGCAAATGGAGAATGACATATACTCTTAATTTTGAACATTTAGATATATTTTTAATCCATTTCAACCATTTGGAACAAAAAATAATGAACGTGGTGGGATTCTAAATTTTTTAATGATTTTGTTGTTGTAACATTTTATTTGAGTGACTGCTTCTTAACTTTAATATATGCATTTTAGGTAGTTTGGTGAGATCTAACGTTGAGGTTAAAAAAAAAGGTTAAAATCTAATCACATTTGCAGTGTTATGTTCAATTTATTGTCAAGATCAACATTTTTTTTAGTTATTTTAGGAGTTTGATTTGGTATCAGAGTTTAGAATTGTATTGTCCTGCTTCAATTGGCCTGAATATTGTCACTTTTGGTTCTTAAGTGCATGGCAATCTTTTATTTCTTGTGATGATTTTCTTGCTGCATTTTGGCCATTTCTTTGATTTTCACTTTGAGTTTTTGAATTCCGCTCAAAGACTTTCTTCACTCGTCACCCTTTCTATTTTATACATTTTAGTTACATTTGGAGACGCTCCATTGGAGCGGTAACTTCGGTGGGTCAAACCCGAGCCTGGTGGGTTCAACCCGACCTTAGGGAAGGTTTGGGGGAAAAAAATTGGGACAATAACTACAAAATCCTATTTTTTTAAATATGTGCCAAACAGTACCTTTTGAAAAAAATATAGTTTAAAAAGGATATTTAAAGTTAAAATGTCATAATTACCCTTTCAACAATTTTTTAAGTGTAAAGAAAGGTGTTTATTTGAGAATATTTGTGGAACTCTTATGTTTTAAATTAATGATATGTCCGTTGACCATGGTCATCTTTTATAGATCAATGAAAAAAATTCCTTAGTAATCTTGGACCCACAGATGATACCACTGGCTACAACAATGATGAGGACCAGGATCATCTCTTATAGATCATTTTTCATTAACCTATAAGAGATGACCAAGGTCAAGGGGCATGTCATCTATTTTTGAATATAGGGGTACCTCTCAATCAAACTACTTTGAAAAGTTATTAAAAAAAAAAGGGTATTTCAGATATTTTTTATAAATTAAAAAAAAAAAAATCCCTTAATAGACTAATATTTTATTATATGGATTAAGTGGTCCTTATTTTTTATTAGGGGGCTATTCTCTATATATTCTCAATAAAGAGTCCTTCCAAGTCATTGTCCCAAAAACAATTGACCAAACTAAATTGGGTTGGATCCGGCATAGAAATCGGGTTGCCCATACACTATCTTAATATGATTATAATTTAAAAATATTTTTAAATATCTTTATTTATTTCTCATTCACAATTCACATTTCAAACTTTAATTAATCATCATCATTTTTTTTTCTCAGCATTTTCTTATAATTTCATGTATGTTAATTTTGAATTTTGCAATATCTTTTTAGGATAAATAACAGTAAATTATATCATTTTTTACATATAATTTTTCTCTATACAAGTCGTTTATCATTTTACTAATTATCTAATATTAATGAAGAACGAGCCAACCTAACCCAACCTAAGTTTGGTTGGGCTTGGGTTGAGCATATCATGTCCAAGATCAGATTTGGCACAGGCACGGGTTGGTGCTTGTCGAATGTGGATTGATCCCACACCCAACCAAACCGTGCCCGAGTTGCAGCCCTACGTTCCACATGCATGTGTGATACTAGGCATTGAATCAATTTGACATCAACTAGAAATCATGCTTGAACTCTGCACACTTACCTCCTGCTTTGTGGTGCATAATTTATAACTCGGATTTAAAATCTCGTCTGGAGACATTGTCTTGGTTAAGAATTAGGAGAGAAACCGAGACATTTGGAGTCAATCTGAAGCAATCCCGAAACATTAAATGTTTCATTTTGATCTTAGCCAAAACATTCTAAGATATGGTGCAAAACTTTAAACCTTCTAATGATAATGTGAATTTGGCTAGTGTTTCCACACACTTGAAGCATTGTACCATCTTCTCAAAATAGCTCCACATTTCTTAGAATCACATTTTTGGAGAGCGATTGTAAATGGGTTGTCTTTTTTGCTCATATTAATCATATTTTTTATGTTAAAAATTGGATTGATAAATGCTAGAAGAAGTAACAAACATTCAAATTCTCATAAAATGTTCCTTTCTATAACAAAGCCTCATATGAATGACTCTGAAGGATTCTTTATTGAGAACATTTATTGAATGGTCCCCTAATAAAGAATATGGACCATTTAAGTCTCACTTAATAAATTATTAGTCAAATATGAATATTTTGAAGAAGTTTTAAGAAAAATATCTGAAATACCCTTTTAACAACTTTACATAGATTTTTCCATAAAAATATATGGAGTCAAATAAAAAACTTAACCAACTTATTTAGTTATTAATATTTCTGTGAAAAATAAATATTTTATTTATTAAAAATTATTTATAAATTCAAAAAAATTTTATTTGACTCATTTGTATCAACTTGCTAATTTTTTTGTTGAATCAATTCGATGAACATTCAAGTTTGGTTCTGGTTAATAATGGAAAATCTCCGAAGACTCGTTAAAAGACAAAACTAAAAGAATTTAAAAGAAGGAATCAACCAAAAATATTTATTCAATTATCTTTGTATAGACTTGAATATTGTAATAATCATATTTGATACAAGAGTGAGAGTATTTTCAATAGGGATCATGTCAAAGTAATTTTGAGGCAATCCTGACTTTGATATTCTATTACATACAATATCCGAAAAAAGAATAAAATAAATACTAATTTGTAATGATTAGTACTTTTATATCCTCATTCGGATCTATGGGATCTATTTCCATAGAAATCTAATTGGTTGCTGTTGATAAGAAAAGAATTCCACACTAAAGGGTTTCAATTCATATTTTCAATGTTGTATCAGACTACTTGTCTCTTTGTAGTTGGATCTCCAAGTTTTTGGAATGTTCCAAATTCCACTTGAGCATCCAAATCTGGGTCAATACCAGCAAAAACATCTCTGAACAAGGTTCTAGCACCATGCCAAATGTGTCCGAAAAAGAAGAGCAAAGCAAACGAAGCATGCCCAAAAGTGAACCAACCCCTCTGAATGATTGTATCGGAGAATTCTATCATATTCTGTGCAGTGTTATTGTTGTTGATTCTGCAGAGCCCACCCAAAGGTTCAGGCTGGATTGTAGGAAGTGGGCGATACATTTTTGTATTTCTATGAGAAGTTACCATTTTGTGCATTCTCCAACCACCAGATAGATAGATAGATCGATGGAAGTATGGGATTGAACCAAGATCCCTCTATCCTACCTATAGATTGATTCGTCGGTTAACCCTACTAATATCCGCCTCCCTCATATAGAACTTTGAACTAGAGAACCAGGACAATGACTGGCTAGCATTACTCACTGGAGACTCTTTCATCTCGGACCAATCTTTTTTTTTTTTTTTTGTCTTGATTTACGACCACCCTCCTATCCTGAGGGAGTAACATCTAATAGTTTCATTTGCTTTCTCTTTTTAGGGTTATATCAAGAAAAGACACAAGGGAATGTATTATTTGCAATAAGCTAGCAATGATGGATTGCTTTGAATCAACATCCCTATTACTTTACAACTTCATCCTTGCTATAGGTACGAGCTTCTTGGTGTGTACTAAAATAAAGGGGAGTAAATGATGGGAACTAAAAACGATTTAAGGTGGCATTGTCCATGGAGAAACCACCCCAAAGTCAAGTAACTATGGTATCTCCTACTACAAGTATGGCGCTAACTAAGCTTGTAATTATTGTAACTCCCCAAAAGCTCATCTGATCCTATGCAAACTGTATGTACATCTGTTGGCATATTTTGCATAGTATCAAAAATGCCTATTTCGAGTATTACCCACCTGCTAGGGGAGTTTATAAACAAATAAAGATTCTTGATCTCATCTTTCATATTGAGATATATCAAGAGACCTATAAGTTGGTTCGCAATCTCGATATCAACTGCTTGGCCTAAAAAAAGTAATCTTTCTCAATAAAGTCATTAGATTAGGACAAAATTATTTCCTAAGATTCAAGAGGCCTGTAACGATCAACATAAAGAAAAATGAGCTGACTTGATATTTTGGCATTATCATCACAAAGAGGAGCTTCGGGTTTTTTGGTCCTTCGTATATTCAGCGAAGATGGAATCGGGGGACTAAGAAGTTTCAAACTTTCTATTACATATCCGTATATCCGTTGCAACCAGTATTTTGGTGTTTCCGCTTGAGCTGTACGAGATGAAATTCTCATATACAGTTCTCGGGGGGGGGGGGGGAGGGTTTACCTATCTCAATAAAGTATATGATTGGTTCGATCTTGATGTTCATTTACTAATCTTGAGGTGTGACAAATAATGAAGAACTTCAACTTTTCAACAAGGAAACATGTGATGACACCAACCAAACCTTAATTAAAACCTACCTCTAACGTGATTCAAGAAGTGCTATAACAATATCCATGTCCCATGACAACTACCTTGTCCTTGGGTTGGAAAAATAATAACAAAAGAAAAGGGCAGACTTGCCAAGGCCCAAAGTCAAGTCAGCTCAAAATTTGGCTGAGTTGAATTGACTTGGTAGAAATTCGGTTTGACTTGGTATAGAACTAAAAAAGATGATTTATCAAAATACCTTTCAAAAAAGATGATTTATCAAAGTTAATTTTAGTAATAGGCCCTACCAAATTGGCAATATTAAAGATGCCCCCTACAATCTTATGCTCTTTGTCCACAATACCCTCCCTAGACTAAAATTACTAAAATACCATTCAATTTAAAAGAAAAAAAATAGATAAAATAATTTTAAAATTGCTTTAGTTACGATTTTGTTCGGTACATCCGTTGAATTTTTTTTTATCAATTATGATTCTTCACTAAATCAAATCATCATTTAGGGTTTTTGTTAAATATTTCATTCTTATTTACATTTTTATTATCATTGTAACTTCATTAAAATCTGGAAGCGATCATGAAAATTTAAGCATAAATGCTATTATCTTGTGCAATGGATGTGGTATAAGTTTTTAGAAATATATAAATAGAGAAAGAGAGTGGATCAGGTTCAATATGAAAACAAAATTAGTACTACTTCCTCCTATAAATTTAACATTGATTTTATCCCCTCTTATGTTGTACAATTGAAAATTCTATATATTTTTTTTCTTATTTTTTTATTAGAAAATGAAAATTTAGAATTGAATGTATATATTCAAATGCATATAAAAGTTTTTATCACCATCAATTGCAAAAATATTTATTTTTAAGCCCAATTTTACAAAGGTAATTTCAAGACTTTATTGGAGGTACGTTAATGACAAAATGCAAGGAATATCTTAAAATATGATCTTATTCAGTGAAGAAGACAAGCTAATGAGCAAAATCTCGGTGTGATTGGATTGAGAGAAACGAAGAGAAAAAAAAAATTCATTAAGAGAAATCTAATTTCTCTCCACCTTGTTTAGTTTAACAGTAGAAAAAGATATGTTTAAAAGAGTTGTAATTTTAAATGTTATATTATTCATGAACTTTTCTTTTCTCTCCGATTAGGTGAGAAAAAAACGAGAAGAAAAATTGGTCCTTTTTTCTCTCCATTTCTTTCAAATTGTTTTTCTCTCTCCCCACTTAACAATCCAAACAAGAGAAATTAAAAGAAACTTACTTTTATCGTTGGCAGAGTATTTTGGGCATTAAGTAGAATACATATTACATCATTAATTTGTCATTGGTCAACAATGCTGACTTTTAGTCAAGGGAATAAAATGTTAAATTTTATCAATTTTAATTATAAAATTAATGGAATCAGAATTAAAACCATTAATTTTTTTAATCCAAAAACAATCGTGGTTTTCGATTCCAATCGATTTTAACAGATTTGGTTCTCTATAAGTTTGGCTCGAGACCCGATCCGAATCCATTCCAATGAAGGAAAAAAAAAAGACCTAAAAGGTTAGAGCTGTAATTGTTAGTTTCAGTTCCTAACCCAGTTATATGGGTACCCGTTGACACCCCACCTTATAGGATAGTAGGACATTGACACCCTATCTTACAGCCAGGGGTGCACATGGTTCAGATTGGTTCGGATTTTGGCAAAATTGGAACCGAACCAAACATGATCGGTTCTACAAATTTGAAATCGAACCAATCCAATTACCCTATAGAACCGAACCAATCCAATCCAATATTGGTTCGGATTGGTTCAGATCGATTCTCGGTTCTCATATTTATTGAAGATAGATACCTTCTTCCTCAACCCAAGCATTCTATCTCCTCCAATCTTCAAACCTTAAAAACAAGTAGGACTTTTTTTAAACGTGGGCTTTTGGGATAATAAAAAAGTTAAAAGGAAAAAGAAGAAAGAAATAAAAAACCGAAATTTTTATTTTTTAAATAATATATATATATATATATATATATATATATAATTGGTTCGATTTTCGGATTGGTTCGGTTCTATTATATCCTAATTCGGAACCGAACCAAATTAATCGAATTTTTTTTCTTCGATCCGTACCCGAACCGTGTGTGTGTTTAATCCGAACCAATCCAATCCAAAAGCTTCGGATTGGTTCGGATCTCGGATTTACCCAATCCAATGTGCACCCCTACTTACAGGGAACATGGTCATAAGATCCATAATTCAAGGGTGTTATTGTCATATTGTTAGTTTGACGGTCAACGCCAACGTGGCACCTTCATTTGAAGATCCCATTGTAAAGCTCCTTTAGCCTCCAATCATCGTTCACCAGACGATTATTTCAAGGGCTTCGCTGCTCATTGACGCTCTGCTCTGCGTTTTTTCCACTTAGAGAGAGAGAGAGAGAGAGAGAGAGAGAGAGAGATTTGAAGGATCAATTTTGTTCTTGAGGTAGATTTTGCAATTTCTAGTTCTATATTATTGATTTCTGATATTATTAGTGTAGTGTTCTAATTCGATCTCTTTTTTTTCTTAATTTCTGAATCTTTGTTAGTTTACGCTCTTTAATATCTGGATTTTGTTGTATTATATTGTTTATGTTTTAAATTATATTTTGATTTAGATGTGCGATTATGTTCATGAGATCTAACCTTAAATCGGTCTGGATTTGACCTAATTAGGGTTTTACCTTACAGATTTAGGTACTAAAAATGTCTCCGTTCGAATCATTTAGACATGCGATGATGTCCTGTAGGTGATACTGGTCTTGCGGATCTAACCTTAAATCGGTCTGAGTTTGACCTAATTAGGGTTTATCTGACAGATTTAGGTACTAAAAAATGTCTCTGTTCGAATCATTTGACATGCAAAATGTCATGTACATGAGAGTGGTCTTCATGTTACAATCTACTGAGATCTAATATTAAATCAGTCTGAATTTAACCTAATTAGGGTTTATTCTACTGATTTATGAGCTAAAAATTATCGTGAGTCGAATCATTTAGATAACTGAGGATGTCATTTAGGTGATAGTCCACAGATCTAACCTTAAATTGGTCTGAATTTGACCTGATTAGGGTTTTTTCATACAGATTTTTAGGTACTAAAAATGTCTCCGGTCGAATCATCTCGGGATGAAAATGTTTACATGGCCAAATTGGCCGAGCAGGCAGAGCGATATGAAGAAATGGTGGAGTTCATGGAGAAGGTAGCGAAGACAGTGGATGTCGAAGAGCTAACTGTAGAGGAACGGAATCTCCTCTCTGTTGCTTACAAGAATGTGATTGGAGCGAGGAGGGCATCTTGGAGGATCATCTCGTCCATTGAACAGAAGGAAGAGAGCCGAGGGAATGAAGATCATGTGGTGATTATCAAGGAGTATAGGGGAAAGATTGAAGAGGAGCTTAGCAAGATCTGTGATGGCATTCTAGGCCTTCTTGACTCACATCTCATCCCTTCATCCACTGCAGCCGAGTCCAAGGTGTTTTACCTTAAGATGAAAGGTGATTACCATAGGTATCTGGCTGAGTTTAAGACGGGGGCTGACAGGAAGGAAGCTGCCGAGAACACATTGTTGGCTTACAAGTCTGCTCAGGTTCCGTTGTGAACTATTTTCATGCTTATCTTCTGGGTTATTTAGAAATAACCCCTGTTAAATTGGTGACACTAGATTTACCCCCTTGCAAAATGCAAGATTAGGTTTATCCCCACTTGTTCGTAAGTCAACATTGCATTTTCTTGATGATTTAAAGGTGAGATTTTGATCTTTTTTCAGAATGTTCTTCAAAAACTTAAATTACTAAATCAAAATTTGAAAAACGTAAAAAATTCAACATTAAATCATCAAGAAAAAGTAACATTGATTTATGGTTAGGAGAGGGGGGAGGAGGGAGGGGTGGGGGGGGGGTGGTATACCTATGCTTGCATTTTGCAAGGGGGTGAACCTAATATCAGCAATTTAACATGGGGGTATTTTTAAGATACCCTTATCTTTTTACAGATGTTAGTGGCACGACAGTTTCATTGTTGTGTTCCTTTTACTATGTAGGATATCGCGTTGGCTGATTTGGCTCCTACACACCCAATAAGGCTGGGTCTTGCGCTCAACTTTTCGGTGTTCTATTACGAGATCCTAAATTCTCCAGATCGCGCCTGCAGTTTGGCAAAGCAGGTTTGTTTTGTTAAATGGAATTATTTGGATAACTGTTTGCTGGTTCTTCGAATGCTTCTTAATGCTTGTTTATTTGACTTTCACTAGCATCTGGTCCCCTTGGATGATTATGCTTTTAATTTGTGCATTTCAAGCATTAGTTGTTTGTGTTTATTATTATTTTTTAAATAATCAAGTGGGTCAAGACGGGATTGAATGTAGGTGTGTGGTATTATTACTAAGGTTTAGTTCAGTTTTGGTTTTTTCCAAAAAAATGAAATGGGTTTAAATTATTAAATGAATATGGAAATTTACCTTCTTAAGTGTTTATGTACCGATATGTTTCAACATATTTCGCAGAATAGTCTGAAACATACTAAAACATTCAAAAGTTTGTAATGTTTCATTCTGCAAAAAGTTGGAATGTTCTGCCGTTACATTCCAAAGCCACCCATGGGTATTTCTGCTGACCATTGTGTGTAAATGTCTTTTCAAGTTAGGGGAGCTGCTACTTGGTCTTGTATTCCATGGTCAAAATGTAGAGCAGGACAAATGCAAGTACTCCTACACTTCTGTGAGGAGTTAGCTTCCCATAACAAGATTTTATTGAGTTAGGAAATTTATTTTTAATCATAGTTTACGATTCTTTTGTGTTCTAGATTTTCTTTTGGAACATATCAAGAGTTTCCATATGTTCATGTGTGTGATATAAGGAAATGGTCACCTATTTGTTTTGCTTCTTTTTTTTGTGAACTTATATTTACCTGCCTACTTTGGGCGTATATAGTTTGTAACACTCTTTTGAACATTTATAGTTTGATTTTTTTTATTGGTTCATAAACAGTTAGATATTTATACTTCTTTTTTTTTTTCGTGTTAACACATTTTGCATATATATATATAGGGCTGGGTTCAAGAGCCAATAACATTTTTTTATCGGTTAAGAGCCAATAACATAACCAAAGTGTTTTGTCCTACATGGGCTAAAATTTTCCGAATGGGTATTTTTTGTGAGAATGATCTCTATGGTGAGGAGATCATCCTCACAAAAAATCAGCCCATTCTGAAACTTCTAATCCCAATGTACAAGTTGAAGAATCGTGGCCATCAATTTTTGCCTTTAAGTTGTAGATAATTTTTTATGGGGTTAGAAGCTTCGAAATGGGCTGATTTTTATGCGGATGATCTCCTCACCATAGAGATCATCCTCGAAAAAAATTTGCCCATTTCGAAACTTTTAGCCATATAGGACAAAACTTCGGCTCCCAACTGTGTGTGCGTGTATGCATTGCGTGTGTTTAATTTCAAAAGTCACTA
Source organism: Akebia trifoliata (assembly GCF_017979445.1). Taxonomy (NCBI): domain Eukaryota; kingdom Viridiplantae; phylum Streptophyta; class Magnoliopsida; order Ranunculales; family Lardizabalaceae; genus Akebia; species Akebia trifoliata. The sequence continues at coordinate 19,647,606 of NC_141383.1, forward strand.
AATGAGAACCATCTAAGATACTTGGGACTAGTAAAAAATATGTGCGAGATTTGAGAGCATATATACATCTGTAGAATTAGGGTTTCAAAAGTGAACAACTTTAGCATAGATGAAACAAGTTGGGCCTTAGGATCAGATTGTATTCCGATAGAAGTATGAAAATGGGTAGGAAGTGCTCGCATAGGAAAAACATCGTAGTATATATATATATATATATATATATATATATATATATATATATATATATATATGTGAGATGTTTAGAGTTTTGTACCAATTATCGTAATATTAAATTTATGAGCCACTCTATGAACCTATGGGAAATGGTAATTGAACAATTAAAACAAAATACAAATACATCAAAGAACCAATTTGGTGCCAAGTTGACCAATCGTTGAGGCAATATTTCTATTTAAACAATCTTCACCCTCCCTATTCTTTTACTTTTGTTTTAATATATATATTTCTATTTAGACAAATGATAGGAAAATATAAAGAAAAGAAGAAAAATCTTCATATGGTTTTTATTAATTTAGAGAAAGCTTACAACAAAGTACTAATTTGGTGGGTATTGGGAAAGAAGGGAGGTCCTAATGAATACATTGGCATAATTAAGGACATGTATGCGGGGCTATGACTAGTATGAGGGAAAATGGAGAGCTCCCTAGTTATAATTAGTCAGAAGTTACTTGCTCCCGAATCCAAAGATTGTTTACACAAAGATAGGTATTTAGAACCGAGATGTTTCAAAACGTGACATCGTGATTTTCGAGAAAGATATGACGTGACTAGTGACGTTTTTATGCGAAATGATAGCTTACTAGTTAAGGCACTTATTATCCTTCAATTTGATCACTCACTTGAAAAGATTAATACAAAATTAGGTTGATTTGGTATCTTATATACCTGTCTATCCTCAATGTATTATAACAAGAGACTTGGTCTCGTATGTAGAGGAGCTAGATATGCAATCAAAAAAAATATATTGAATTGGCGCAACGAGCCTCGAGACGTAGTTGGTGATTTTATGATGAATCATGTTATATTCTTTGTTATCTTCTTTCGCATTATTTTTATTTCTTTGTATTTGATTGTTTTTATCCGTTTATATGCCTTTCCTTTGACATTATCAAAATCTTGTCTAATATGTTATTGTATTCACTGAAAAATCCCATTTTGAAGTCTCACAAATTGTCGGATTTAGTTTGAAAACCCATAAGTTTGACCATTATTTGCTAGAAAACAACTTGATGTTCATGAAGCAATGTCCATGGTGAGGAAAATTGCTTTTACACCATGAAAGTGAGGGGTGCACATGATTTGATTTGGTTTGGGTTGGGGGCAAAATTGGAATCGAACGGAACTTGATCGGTTCTAGAAATTCAGAACCAAACCGACTACCCCCTAGAACCAAACCAACCCAAACCAACGTGTTGGATAGCTAAGTTGGTTATGGTGAGTTTTTCGAAGAATCGAACCAAATCGAACCAACCTTAGTTCGGTTTGGTTCAATTCTTCAAAAAACTCACCATAACCAACTCAGCTATCCAACACTACAGCCCTCTAAGTTGTGCTTCAAAAAACTTAGATCCAACAGCCCCCGAAATTGCGAGTTCTAATGGATTACCCATTAATTAAAGGGAAATTTGAAGAATCTAAAGGAAAAAAAAAAGAAATTGCTTACCTCACAACAAAGAAAGTTGCCAAGTAAGACTACAAACTCCCACACGTGCCTATTTTTGTTGGATTCTCCAATGGTTTTAGAAATCCTTTTCATTTTGGACTCTCAAGATGAAGAGAAAATTGTATCAAATCTGGACAACCTAGGCACTTTGGTTTTTATCTTTAAAAGTTTCTAAAAAAGGAAAGAGGAGAAAAGTCTACCGAACTTTCCTTGATGTTTCGCACAACTTTAACCCTCTTGGGAACTCTTTCCATGAGTGGTTCCAAGGTCAAAGAAAAAGAAAACTGAAAAAAAGAAAAAATTATGCGTGGGGAGTCTTTCTAATAGAGAAGATCAAGAGAATTGTTATAAAAGGGGGGGAGTCGTTCATCAAATTGATCATCGAAGGTTCTTAAAAAATTTGAAGTATGCCTCATCCTTTTAATCCATATTTTTCTCCAAAGCAACCACGTCCTTTTCCTCCTCAGTTCTTTGTTTTTATACAGCAGGGGTGCACACGGTTGGAGAGAGAGAGAGAGTACCTCTTCAATTTTTTGACAAGAATCCAATCTCTGGCTCTTTGCTAGTGAAGGGTGATGATGATGATTTGGCTAAGCTAGGGTTTCACACTTTCACTTGAAGAAGATGAAAGAGTTTCTTGCTTTTATTTATTTAAGTTTATTTGTTAAATATATGTATGTATATATTGGTTCTCGGTTTGGTTCAGTTCTAGGATACCCCTAAACCAAGAACTGAACCGAATCAATCGGTTTTTCAATTTAGCAACCCAAAACCAAATCAATGCATTATAAAACTAAAGCAAACCAAACCAAAATGCTTTGGTTTGGTTCGGTTCTTGGTTTGACTCGATCCAATGTGCACCCCCAATGATAGTGGTAGGTAAGTAAGTTCTAGTACTAAAAAAAAAGGTTGCAAGGGTGGAAATGAATAAGAAGATTCTGAAGATGTTGGATCCTTCATTTCAGGGGGAAAAACTTCCACTAATGGTGCCAATTTGTTGGAGAGTTCACCCTGCAAATTAAAATTTTAAACGGATAAGAATAATTGAATATAAAGACAAAGAAATTGAAAGAATGAAAGGAACACAAAATTTTAGAGGGTTTATCGCAAAATCGTTGATTACATCCTCAAGCTTGTTGAACCAATTCACTATATTCCCTTCAATTATATACCTAGTTAACGCTATGTATGAGAATCATTATCTTTTTATCATGTATGAGAATCATTCTCTTTTTATCATATATATTAAGGGTGTTTAGGTAGGTAAAACATCAAATCAACACTCTTTTTATAATATATTAAGGGTATTTAGATAGGTAAAAAATTAAATCGATACGCTTTTACATCATTCTTTTCAAGTAAATGATCAAATAAAAAGGTAATAAATGTATTTTGAGTTTTCATTTTGCCTAGTTATATATCACTAGTCATATCATATCTTTCTCGAAGATCATGATGTTGTATTTGGGTACATCTTGGCCTTAGGCATTCTTGTCTCTGCTTGAACAATCTTTGGACTTGGAAGTGAGTAATGTTCTATTAGAGATCGAATGCATGTGGACTTGAAACGAGTAGTCATCAGATTCAGGAGGTGTTATCTTCGAGTTTGGACCAAAGGTAGACTTGAGACTTGGGATTAGATACTTCAGTTTGGTATTATTTTGGGCGGGTTGAATTGTTCGATATTATGAATCCCAACGACAATAGAGTTGGTTTGGATCTTTTGTTACCGTAATTAGGTCAAGTTACATACTTTTACATATATCAAATTTTTACTTGTTCAATTTAGATTATGAGATTTTTTGTTGCTCTCACAATCTTCATCATAATGATAAAATCATGATTACGATGACAACGACGATGGAAACCATGATGAGGATAATTAATTGATTTTATTGGTTGAGAAGAGAGAGGTATGGGAAGTAAAGTCTAATTAATGATGATAGACGAGCCTGAGTCTAATTATTGAGATGAAATTGTAAAAAAGAATAATAGAATTGTGGGAGAAAAGTGACGAGGGTTGCTTTTAGGGAGTTAGCATAGTTTTGCATGGTTTAGTTGGTTGAAGATGGGAAGTGTTCTCCACCGTTGGATCTTTCCAACACCATCTTACACTGCGAAATATATTTCTTGAGAGGGAGATAATGATATGTTTTATAATATATATGCTGGATTTCGGCACGGGCATCCTCTTTGAGGTTAAGGTGGTAAACATAGAAAAATAATATAGATGGAGAGTTATTATTAAGAAATGGGGTAAAGGAGCACAAACATCCTCTTTGGGATTAAAGGGGTAAAAGAGGGCAGATAGTAAAGTTAGAGGGATATTATTCAAAAAGGGGGTAAAAAATGGAAGATAATAAAATTGGAGGGATATTATTGAAAAAAGGAAGAGGGAGGAGAGGAAAGATAATAAAGTTGAAGGAGTGAAAAGGAAAGGCAATAAAGTAAATAGGGTGACCTCACAAAATTGTAGTTGGATGGGATATTTGTCTTCCACATAACTATAATAAAGTGGATCCTACAATTGTGTTTTATTATATATTATAGATAATAAAACACAACGGTGGGTCCCATTAATGCAATAGTTTTGTAAGGGGATAAATGTCCCACTCAACTACAATTTTGTGGGGTCTATACTACCCTACTTTATTGCTTTTTCTCTTCACCCCTTCTACTTTATTACATTTCTTCTCCTCCCTTTTCAATAATATCCCTCCTAACTATCCCCTTTCATCTTCACTCCTTCAAATTTTACCATCTTTCATCTTTTACTCTCTTTTTCAATAATTCTCTAACTTTATCATCTTTCTTTTGCCCCTTTAACCTCAAAGAGGATGCTCATACTGTAGGCACGGGCAAACTCTAGTGTATTATATAAAACACATCTTTATCCCTCTATAAACATATTTCACGGTCTAAGTTGTTGGGAGGACCCAACAGTGGAGATCACTCTCCTCTAACACAATGAAAACAACTAACTCCCTAGAACCACCCCACCCGTCCATTTTTGAAGCCCAAAACTATTTCAAGAAATAGACACAAGAAAACTGTTGGAGGGAGGAAAGGATCCGCGAAGAGGTATTGCGTATTTTGATGAATTTTTTAAAATAACGTTTCTTTTATTCTTGAGGATTTATTCATTTTTCATTAGATCTGATAGAAAAAGCGTAGAAACGCCAAAGATGATTGCAAATAATGAGACCTATTTGCTAGAGAGCATTAAGGTTCTTCTTTGTGTTATGTTTCATGGGTTTTAAGTCTTTTAACTTTCTAACACATAAGAAAAACATGCGAAAGTGAATGACTCGTGCCGTAGGCATGGGCAAACACTAGCATATATGTATGGTTAATTTTGGTTCTTTATTTTTTGAGAAACATATGGAAATGGTCGACTTGTAGTTTTATACAAAATAATCATTTTGTGATACTTCTTTTCGATTTGCATTTTTTGTGCACTTAGATTTACCTTCGGACTTTGGGGGTATATGGTTTATATGCACTCTTTTGAACATTTGCAATTTGAATTCTTTATTAGTTCATACATATGGTTAGATGTTTAAACTCTTTTGTGTTAACACATTCTATGCATATGCATGTTTGAGTTTGTATTTTTTCTTAGGGTATTCTATTTTTAATTCACACATCAGCTATGAAGTGCCAACTTAACTAAGTGGTAAGACGTCTGGAGTGTTGTCCCCCCCCTTTATACCCAACATCATTTGCTAACCACTAAACCCTATACCTATCAAAATAAAAAATAAAAAAATCACCCCTCAGCTATTGTAAATTGGTTATTTGTATCATCATTGGTTACCACACTAACTTCACAAGCTAGGGTTCGCAGTTTGAATTTGGATTCGTTCGTTAAAAACTTCATGTATAGGAGTATCGCTAGTCATGTTTGGCTTCATCACGATTCTCCATTACTTTGTCTCCCAATGCACATTGTGGAAGACCAAAATGTTCTGTACAAATTTTTAGTTTTACTAATAAATGCTAGAAGTATTATTCAATACCATGTACTTCTCAGTTACTCATAAGAAACATAATCCGTAATTATAAAGACTAACCCAATCAAACAATGTCTTCCAACTCAGATACCATAATCTACTATTGTTGTGACACAAATACCATAACCGAGGAGAGATAATAGGAAGGAATAGGTTGTTTCATGTTTTTAGCATTTTTCTTGTTTTGAGCTGGGAATTTCTTTTATGCATTTGGGGATTCATTTTTACTAGAGAAGGCTTGGTACATGGGTCCACTTGCATGAGTTAATGCCTTTGGTTTTGTAAGTGTTGTGCTACGTGCGGCAATTATGATAAATAGTAAGAAAAGAGAAAAACTAGAAAGAAATAAGAACACACAGATTTAACGTGGTTCGGTGATGTGCCTACATCCACAAGAGCGAGGAGTTGAATTTTCACTATGTGTCAAATTAGGGTTACATCATATGAATTTATAGTAAACCCTCGTCGTACCGCTCCTTTCCGTTCGGTACGTTATGTGTTCCGAGTAGAACGAGGAACGCAATACTCCCCTCTCTCCACTCCGGCATCCGCCTGCTTTCTCTGTATACGTGTTCCACTTAATATGAGCCACATCCTACAACAGTAAGGCAATGTAAAAAATCTTGTTTTGATGCAATGTTTCAGCCAAGATTAAAACCTAAACATTCACTGTTCAACTGAAACATTCCAAAATGGCACAATATTTTGTAGGGACATGTTGGTGATATGTGTTTCTTTTGCTCATTATGTTTGACACGCTAGTAGCTACAAAACGTAAGCCTAATAATATGGACGATGTTTTCATGACCCTTTAGTCCTTGGATACTCAATGACCACACATCTCAACAATGTCATATGGCACTCTCCTATGATTTATTGGTTCAATCCTTGTTGGGTCTACATACCAAAAACCATCCCAATTACTGATTTTGAGCCAATGTTTCTGAGCGTTTTCATCATAGACTTGAAACCCAATGATGAAAAAGCCACATCCTATGGTTAGAAATCACCGATCAGACTGGTTTTTGGTTTGTGTGGATATTGGTATCCATTAGGCTATAGGTAACAGCAACATGGTAAACATTTTCGCAGCATTGAAATGTACTACATATACATGTCAATGTGCTTTGATGTGGGCCTGGATGCACTGCACTATAGTCACGTGAAACAATTTATTATTTGCTCTCTGTTTCCTAGAGTAATTCTACAAGAGTTTCCTAAATAAATAAAACAAAAGAGAAGGCTTCGAAAAAATTTAAAAAACAAGAGAATTAGGAGACAACGGATCAAAACATGCTTTATTCTGTAGATTGTTAAACCTAGAATAGAGTATCTGTTGCATCACAGTTACTTCATATTTTTGGTAATTTCTCTGATTTAAAATTAATGGTTGAAAGAGTTTGAGTGGTGCTTATGAAGTAGATTAGTTTTTGGTTAGTTGTTTTTGAATTTCAGTAGGTCTTACTTGTAGTATAAGTATTGCTTAGAAAATTTGATTTTTTTTTTTTTTTTTTTAAATGGCGTTGATGAGTTAGGACAGAGAAAGTTAGTAGGAGTGGGTTAATTAGTGCTTTTTTTAGAAGGTCCAACTTTGCGAGGGAAGTATATTTGAAAGGGGATATGAACAGTGGTATGAACACTATTTTTATTGAATTTCTCATTTCTAAGTTGGTGAAACAATTTCTATTTTATTTTCTCTTCTAAGTAGCTTGATTAATTATAGAATTGAGATTTCCTATTGCTTAATAATAGCATTGATCTTTTTCTTATTCAACTCTCTTATTGCTGATTGTTGTTTAGCGTATATTTATTAAAGTTAGTTTAGGGTTAATTTCATAATCCTATATTGCATATACAAAATTGTGGAAAAAGTTTTGCTATTTGGCTGATAGCAATGATTGGTAAGGTGGTGGGAGCTTATCAAGGGGAATTTGTGAAGGGAAGGCAGATTTTGAATGAGGTCTTCATAGCTAGCAAAAGCATAGACTCTAATGTGAGAGAAGGTAAGGGGTGGTGTGAAACATTGACATGGAGAAAGCATTCGATCATGTCAAGTGAAGTTTCCTTGCCTTGAACGTAATGATGGGTTGAATGGGCTTGGGTTTGAAGTGGAAACAGTGTAGAATGGGGTTCGTCTCTTCGGCTTCCTTCTCTGTCTGGTTGAATGGGGGATCCAGAATTCTATTTTAGTTCTAAGAGTCTGTGGTAAGGAGATCCTCTCTTCTTTTGCTTGTTAGCATTGTTGCCGAAGCATTTGTTGGCTTATTTGCAAAGTGGAAAGTGTGGGTGTGATTTCGGGGCACTGAGATTGGCACAGTAGGGTTGGTTGCATTTCATCTTTTGTTCAGTATGACACCCTAATCTTTTTGGATGCATATAAAGAAGAGACTATCAACTTAAGGAGGATATTAAGATGCTTAGAAGTGGCTTTTGGGGTACACATCAATTTGGTGTAGTTTGTTGGATTGAACAAGGATGACGGTGCAGTGTTGTGCGACTAGCATTTGTTATGGGCATATGTGGTATTGCCCAAAAATAATACTTTTTAAAATAAAAATAAAAAATTAGGAAAAAATTGCAATTGTTGCAATAGTAGCTCTAGAATTTTTTTTTTCAATTTTGTTAGAATTTATTATATTTGAATATTTAACCAGTTGTAAGCAATGTTTTGAAGTTCCTACGGCGTACTTGAGGCGTTTTGGGTTCTTGAGGCAAAAGGTGTATTGAGGTCTAAGCCTCACTTAATTTTATTATTATTTTTTTTTTAAATCTAAAAAAATATATAACAGTTATAATAAATTTATAAAATAATATAAAAATAAGTAAGCAACCATCAAGCATCAAATAAACATTAAACAATAAAAATGTAGGGAAGTAGCAATGTAATATAGTAGATTAGTAGCAATGTTTCGTCAGTCAAAGTATTAATCATCAAATAAACAATTAGTCTAGGCCTAGGAATGAAGTTTTAGACCCCATGCCTCCAAGTTCCAAGTCGGGTCTTTTCTGTTACTCCCACCTTTATTGCGTTCTTTACTATTTCCTCTAGGTATTTTCATCAACCACCATCATAAATAGGAAGAATAATACAAAAAACAAAATAATCAAACACAAAAACAAGGGAGAAATATGAGATTTTGAAAAAAAAAAAAAAAACTTAAAGAAACTGCACATAAAAACCACATACCTCAAAAACTTAGTAAATATTTGATTTTTTTTTCCTTCTATTTGACCACAATCGTCGTAAGGAAGTCGTGGGAAGCGACAGAATTGAAATCGGATGAGTATTGGAAGCTCTAGGAGGAATCTTGGTATGATGAGGCTGAACTATCTGGACTAAAGTGTGCTCTGTTTGTTGGACCATTGATCCCACAAGATGGGAGTGTAATGATCCGTTGAAACATAGATTATGGTAACCCTTGTACACTGTTAGCTTTCAGCTGATTGATATCCATAAGATTGTGAACCTGTCCACTGGATCAGTCCAATATACTTGTGTGTGGCCTCTAGTCCCACTTTTAGGCAAGGAGCACACAAGTGGATGATTGGTGATCCCTTTTGATCTATAAATAAATACGTTCTCCATCTGATTGTGACTTTGATTGCAGCAGATCTATTTCATACTTGTAACTCTGGAATTTGTATCTTACAGGCATTCGATGAGGCTATTTCTGAGCTGGATACTTTGGGTGAGGAATCATACAAGGATAGCACATTGATCATGCAACTTCTCCGAGACAATTTGACGCTGTGGACCACTGATATTACGGTCAGTCTCCCTCTCTCACTCACTCTAAAAATGGTTTGAAGTCGCTCTCGACTAATCTATTTGATGGGTTTGCTTTCAGGAGGATGCTGGGGATGATGTCAAGGAAGCTCCTAAGGCTGAATAAGGTGTGAAGGGCCACAGTGATAAATCCATCTGTAATGGACCATGTACTTGTTTCTTGACTTTATATTATATTATATTATTAGATGTCTTTTTAGCTTTGTTGTAGGAAGATTTCTTAATGAATTCTGAAAATCTGGGTCGGGTTGAAACATTTGTATGGATTACTGAACCGAAGAATTTGGCTTTGGTAATTGATTATTGTGCTAATTAGATTTATGCTCACATTTATATCATCCATTTTAACTGGTTTCAACTGAAAATTTTAATTGCAGTGATGGCTTTATCAGTTTTCCATCACAACATCCAGTTATCAAGACAGGTCCTTTGATTGTCTTCTTGTGTTGATGCATTATCTGATCTAGAGAATCAATCTTGTCCTTTGTAGTTACAAACTGCCTTCTTTATATATCGTCCTCATCCTCATCGTAGCCTAATAGCAGAATTTTTTGGTAGGTTGTTTTATTTAAGGGGATTTGTTTGGAATTGGAATGGGTAGATTGGAGGTGATGATAAGAGTCGTCAAGGGATTGGGTATGGATTGGATTGGTGATTTGGGGCCTATGTGATAAGAATACGAATGGATCTAATAATACTGATCTCTTACGCATTGAATTGGATCCTTGTTGAGTCGGGTCTTATTGAATTGGATCCAATTACGGTGTAATGATAGTGTGAATTGATTTGATCTATAGATCTAGTCCACTTTGACGTATAAAATTGAGGTCATCTATTAAGAAAGATTGATTGATGGTCCAACTGAATCATATGGGATAAAGTACCTGGGACTTATTAAAAAAAAAAAAAAAATCCCTTTCATGTCTGCCTCAATTTTCTGAAGAATTTAAACTCTCGAAGCCTCCAATACTTTGAAAATTCTATAAACGAAGAAGCAGAAGCATATAAACAAAGCATTTTGTAAAGGGGACGGATCATGGGACATGTAAAAACAATGTAATAATAATAAATAATAAAATTTCAAAATATGGGTTAGAAGTTTCAGATTGAATTGAATTTTTATGAGGATGATTTTTATGATGAGAAGATCATCTTTAAAAAAAAGTCAGTCAAAAATCTGAAACTCCCAACTCCAAAAGTGATTTAGAATGTGGATTGTCGATTTTTTATCAAGAATTTGTAAATCACTTTTGATGGACTTACAAGTTTCAGATTGAGCTGATCTTTTGTGAGGGTGATCTTCTCATCATAGAGATCATCTTCACAAAAAATCTGCTCAATCCAAAACCTCTAACCCATATTTTGAAAAACTATTGTTTTTACATGTCCCCATGATCCGCTCCCTTCTCTAAATTTCTCTATTCCGAAAAACAGCTCATCTGATTACCAAGATTTCTTCACACCAACCACTGCACTGACTCCTGACCCCCAAACCCTTTTTCTGTAAATTTTTCAGTCAGCCAAATTTTTTCTTGATAGCAAACCATGTGGGATAAAGGAATATCTTGGCACTTTTATATTATTCCACAAAATATTGACTGGCTCTCTCTAGAAATAGTATAAAATGCACTTTTGGAGCTGAAAATTCCAGGAGTCGATGGAGTCCAAATAAATTTATCTTTTAAAATTCTTTTTGGAACTCTTTGAGAAGTAACCAAATGTACAATTTTTCTTCCCCGTAACAATGCAGTTACTTGGATAGAAAATATAATAGATGGTTCATCATTTTACACTTCTTTGAGATGAAATCAAAATGTCAAAAAGGTGATTTAGATTTACCACCTGTGAATTCTCAATGCAAAATCGATGGAGTGGTGATTGCATGACAATCCCTTCTTGTTGTACTGCGAGCCCTACTTGGATTATTGGCACAAATAAATCCCGTTTTACGATATTCATTGTCCTCGTAGTTTTGAATTAACAACAAATCCTGGTGCAAATAGGGTCAAGGAAATTTTATCTCTTTTTACTCTTTAACCCATTTGATTGGTTTTCATCTTTTACCCTTTAATCTCAATTTTTTTTATAATACTTTTAAAAACAAAAAAATTTCACTTTTACCCACTTACCTGGAAGAGGATGCCTTTCACCCTCTCTAACTTTAAAATATTTTTTTATATTATAACTCCTTTAATCCATTTTAATATTTTCATCTTTTACTCCATTAACTTCAATTTCTTTTAGAACACCTCATCCAACTTCATTTTTTTTTCATTTGTAACCCCGTTAACCCCAAAGAGGATGCCTGTGCTGGAATTTAGATCTTATAATGCATGAGATGTGATTGTTAGACTCGAGGATCTTTGGAATTTGTTGTCGAAAAATCTCTTCGATTCCCTGTTTTTAAATATCTCTCGCAATCACAATGGGTGTCCTCCCGACAATCTTTGTGAAGTATTGCTCTCAGTCAAGGTTCTATTTAGAATACTGAACTAAATTTCTTGAAGTCTAGAGTGGTTATTGTAATACCCTAGATTTTTATATTTTGAATATATACATTGACCTAGATAAATATCAAAGGTCTGCATTTCACAACAAGTGCAAAAAATCATGGTATTCTAATCCATTTGGATTTTGAATTCACAGGAAAATCGAAAATTGGATAGTATTAGTTTAACAAAATTAAAATTCATTTTATTTGGTAATTCAAATAATAATGAATTTGAATCAAAACTTGAAAAATTATCTAGATTTTTATTTATTAAACACAAAGAAGAGATGGGAGAAAGCGACATAAAGAACTTCTACTTTCCTTCAAATGAAATCAATTTAACTCTGATACCATTGTTGGAATTTAGATCTTGTAACGTGTGAGATGTGGTTGTTAGACTTGAGAATCTCACAAAGATTTCCTAAGAAGAAATAGAGTGAATGACTCTAATGAATCATCTCATATTTGTGAGTATTGGAGGGATTCTAACATTTTCCAAAAGGTATAAACATTGGGGTGCTAATAGTATTAATGGGTGTCAATCTATTAACCGAACCATTGCTTTTCTATGGCCTTGAAATCGAACGGCACAGTTCGTTCGTGTAGGGACCCAATTCATGTCTTTTTCTAAACAAGGCAAGCGTATGGAATTAGTTATAACTACTAGGTAGTTATTCCATGAGTGAGAAGTAACTTAATAAGTTATTTCCAACCAATACTAAACCACTTCTTTATTCTCCTTATGTGGAAACCATCTCACCATTCGGCTCAGTTTGCAACTGCGTTGTAGACGTTTGAGTAAGTTTTAAATCAAACTTCTTCAAGATAAATAACAAAAAACTGTAAGTTCATTATTTTATTTTAATTTATTATTTAATAATAATAATTATCATATCTCTTGTGATATTTCATATGATCTTTTTTCAGAAATGTTTGAAAAATATTCCAATGACTATAATAAAATAGATAAAATGGATGACACTAATTTCTATATTTGGAAATAGAAAATTTATAATATCTTAATTCATGAGAAAACATATTACAAAATCACTGATCCTAAACTGGATGGACCCTAACCTAGAATTAAGAAATGAGGAGAGGATAATAACCTGGCAAGGACTACTCTCTTAATTAGTATGATAGACAATATAATTCCTCTATATGAAGATTATGAAACAACACGATTGGTCTATAGTAATGATACAACTTAAAGTGGTGAGATAATTTCCATACAAAGAGAATAAAAAAGTGATTTAGTATTGATTAGGGATAATTTATCAAGTTAGTCCACGCTTATGAAAGAACTACCGACTAGTTATGACTAAGTCCATAAGTTGCCTTGTCTAGAGAGAGACAAGAATTGGGGACTCAACATAAACACACTATGTTGTTCGATTTCAAAGTCATAGAGAAGCAATAGTTCGATCAATGGGTTGACACCCATTAATGTTATTGGCACCCCAATATTTATACCTCTTGAAAAACATTGGAACTCTTCCAAGACTTATAAATATGGCATAATCCATAAGGATCATTCGTTCTATTTTTTTCTTAAAAAAATCGTGTAAGATTCTCGTGTCTAATGACTACATTTCACGTGTTACAAAATCTAAATTCCAACGGCCCGTGACACTAGCGAACACTAATAATAATATTAATTGAATAATATATACCACGTGGCATACATGCAAGTGGAAACTATATTATATGACTTCCTCCCTAACTTTGGTATTATGTTAATTGGAATTAAGCACTTAGTCGTATATATATATATAACAACAAACAAAACAAATAAAGGCAGAAAACAATCCTCCTCATTCCCTACCAGTAATAACAATAACCCCTACAACTTCAAATAATTTACTATACATGCCACTAAAAGCAATAATGACAACCAACTACCCTTATCCTTACAATTATTAAAGGATCACACACTGGCAACTCACAATAAGTACTCTCACCAAATCTTCTTTACTATAATACCCTTATCGAAGGGTAAAATGGTAAAATCATTTACTCAGCAAGGGTAAACCCAGAAAAAAAAAAAACATACCAATTTTCAACTACTAGCACTTATTGGGAGAGAAACCAACAACCGAATTATCAAGATCGTAACTGACACGTGTCCCTTGCTGCTGTATGTTTCCAATTATCGACAAAGATGATGACGTGGGCGCAAACCCAAAACAATAAGTTCCCACCGAATCAACCGGTACCAAGTAATTCTTCGCTGGTAACGTTAACATTTTCCCGCCAGGGAAATGAAACGCAACGGTTGGAACTTCAACGCTAGACTTGGAAGAGAAATCGTAACACGTGTCAAACAACGATACGCCGTTAGTAGGCGTTAAGTCTTTCGTATCTTTAACGAACGCGTCACGGAGCGAGTTGTACACTTCAGTTGGTAACCGAGTCACAGATGTTCCCGAGTCAACTATAACTCCTCCGTGGCCACTCTCGTCCAGCTTGAACGATGACGGAGGGATAGATACCATTTCTCCACCAACACTTAACCCCGTTAAGTCCACGTAGAAGAACGTTTTGATTCTATTGTTACGGAGTAACGGAGAGGTAATGGCGTTTGTCGGTTCGGCTAATGAGCCGAACTGGAGAGTCGAAGCTGAGTTAGAGTCTCTGTCTACGAGACAATAAGAGAAAGAAGAAGCCTTGATTTGAGATGGGAAGGAGAGTGATCCGCCGCCGAGACCAAGCAAGCCGGCTGAGCCAACAAACAAACCCTCGTTATCATGACCGCAACCAACAGCGATGTTATTAACGGAAGCAGAGTTTCCAAACGTTAGGGTTTCGGTTACGAATTCGCCCATAGTGTAAGATCCGTCACCATAAGAAACCTGATAGAGACAATTTCCGTTACGACACGCTGACATGTCGAGCGATTCGCATTGATTCGTATTGCAAGAGAGAGGAGCGTAAGAAGAAGACGAAGAAGGTTCGAATATCGGATCGGATTGTTGGTAGCAGTCCGAACAGGGTTCGCATTGAACCCATGTAACATCACTACCAGTATCGAGAGCCAAGTAGAGGGGTTTAGGTGGGCTACCGATTCCTACTCGGGAGAAGTACTCACCGCTTCCTTGACTAATTCCCGAGATGATTGGACCTTCTATATCTACAGATTTCGTTTCGAAAACCTCTTGATTTGTGTCAATTGGTTTGAGATCTGATGTTTTAATGCCTTTGATTGCTAGATCTATCTTTATGTTGAGGGATTTGACTCGGATTGAGTCACGTTCGAGTCGGGCTTTGGTTAGAGTTTTGTAGTCTTTGTGTGGAGATTTGTGGAGAGCATCTCGAGAATGTAGTTGCAGAGTAAAGGATGAAGAAGAATAGGAAGAGTTAGAAATTAATGAAGATGAGACGATCTGTTCTTGTTGTTGGAGGGTTTTTGGGTCGAATGCGAGGACGTCTAGGGTTTTCTGAATCGAAGCAGAAATGTCGAGAATCGTTGTCTTGGGTTTATGTAGTATCCTTAGAGAGAGAACAGAAGAGAAGAAAAGAGAAACAAAGATGAAGAAGAAGAGAAAGTTAAGGCGAATCTTCGTTTCCGCCATTGTTGTTGCAGAGAGAGAGAGAGAGAGAGAGAGAGACTATTTGAGCTCACGAGAGTGAGGGTTTTATCATTTATGTAAAAAAGCATTTACGAAGGGTTATAATTTAGGTTTTAAACATACACCCCTATACGTTTTGATGAATATTTGAGACAGCCCTCTGTGTTTAGAAATCGATGATATGCCCCTTGACCTTAGTCTTCATATGTAAACTAGTACTAAATGACATAAATACCCTCATCTTCATCCCATTAATAAAGAAAACCTTGTGGTCTGTTTGATAGGGGCATGAAAATTTGGTGGAAAAATGAATTCCCTTGAAAATTTTAATTCTTAGGCCTTTGATTATGTATTTTTCATGAAATCCAATTTCTTGTCTAAAATGATTTTCCATTGGTGGGAGGGGGAATGAATTCCTATCCAATCCTTTGGGAAAATGATTTCCTCCCCTCAAATGTTATCCTCTCCAACTCAGATGTCTCGAGCCAAGTCACCAATTTGCAAGTTACTTGCAAGTTGAGTTGAAGGAGCGAGAAAATATATGAAATTTATAAATAATTAAAATAAATAAAATATTAATTACTTTTTGGAAAATGCCGAAGTAACATTGAAATTGACATTGTATAAGACATTACTGATGTGGATGTGTCTATAGAACCATATATGTTTTTCATTGATATACGAGTGAGAAGCATATATGGTTTTGTGCACACCACCCCAAACGATGTCAATTTCACTATTACCCTAACTTGGCTCTTATTTTTTTGTTTTTCGAAAAATTATTATGTAAACGTAAATAATTTAGTGGGTAAGGTTTCTAACCTAACATGATTCATTTTCAAGCTATCTTGATTGAGTTGACTTTGTGATTTGCCAAGTTGACTCAATGATTGGGTTCCATAGAATTTTGATGTTGGGTAATTTTGAAAACCAATTGAATGGATCGACTCGCCTGAGTCAACTTGAAGGAGTTCAAAAAATTGATTCAAGTTGACTCGATGAGTTTTAAACTACTCTAAAAGCCAGCACTCTTATTATAGTTCCTAAGGTGCATGTGACTGTGGGATTAGTCTAACCCTTCGATAAGTTTTTTTTTTTTTTTTGAAATTCAAATTTCCACATCAATCATTTTTTTAAGGATTTGAATTCCCTTAAAAATGAGCTTCCTAACAATCAAATAGACGATTAAGTTTTTCCCAAATTCCATCATGTTCAAGCTCTTAAACCTTCGTTGTAAATTTATTTTAATCGATTCGATCTTATCTTCAACCCATTTTTTCAACCTCACCTAAACTCTAGAAAATCTTGAATTTTTAAACCAAAATTTCATTGTTCTTACCTACCCAAAAATCCTATCTTTTCTTGGGATTTGACTGTTTGAATGTTAAATTAGATAGATTTGAAGACTGATTTTGAAATTTTATATAAATAATAATAATAATAATAATAATAATAATAATAATAAAAGATAATTAAAAAAATGGTTTTGACCTCAGGTTGAAGATGAGGATATTTGGGTCAATTGTCATTAGTCCATCTCAAAAGACAGACTTCAACAGACATGTATAATTCATCCGTTCAAAAAAAAAAAAAAAAAACCTATAGGGGTATCTCAAATATTATCCAAAATGTGGAGGGGTTTATCTAAAAAATCCATTCACAAATCACACAGGGTGGTTGGGCGAAATTAAATGTGATGGGCTATGAATCTAACATTACGGTTCAAAACTTTATGAGAAAAGCAGAGAACTTTTTCGGTTACATGTTTCTTTCTTCTACTTTGAACCCAATATTAAGGTTTTAAACCTAATAGAGGAAAGTTTTATGTTACATGTCTTCTTTCTTCTTTAACCAAAATTATCATCTTAATAACTTGTGGTTTCATTCTTTAGGCATGAATTCTTTAGTTTTAATTTGTTTGTTCATATACTTGTTTTAGGGTACAATTGCTAGATTGTTAGAAGAAAATGAGTTCTCAATCATTCTTGGAGATAGTATTACGGGGAGATAACTATCGGCAACCCCCAACAACCCACTTGAGATCCTCTCGAGCAAGAAATTAGAATGCTAATTGCTTGCACCTGAATAATCTATCGTTAATGGTGTGAGCGATAGTCTCACATCACTTAGGTATCATGACTTTGGGCTATATATAAAACTAGGGCAATCCTCATCTTTCAAGCTGGTTTTGTGAGAATGAATTAGGCCCATGGATTTCTACTAATGATGTAACATAATGACGCATACTTGAGAAGCTTGACAAATAGGAAATACCATTGAAGGATTTCGATACATATCTAGGCATGCATTAGACCGCTCTGATTGGGTCAAATCTCATAGGAGAACAATGAATGATTAGTATTCGATTAGAAAGAGTGATTCCAATCAGAAAAAAAAAAAAAAAAAAAAACAAGAGAGACTCAAAGATCCACCACTACTATATAAAGGATCAATCATTTCCAGAAGCAAAGGTACATAATCCTCTATCTCGAATCTCATTATTCGTTTGAAATAGACAACATACAATTGGATTATATTTGTCTTGTGTTTATCCTTTGAACTTCTTTGGGTCGTAGGAGTCTTCAAATTGTCCTAGTGTACAGTTGTGGGACTATCATGATAGAACCGATCAAGTTCTCAGTGTCAATAAGGAATTTATGATCATTCAACAGGTATAAACATCCATGAGAAGTGATCACTTCTCGAGACTACCTAAATTTGTGTAGGTCTAACATGAGATGAAGAGTTGTGAAGTGATTCTATCGTCTAGTCTCATTGTCAATAAGGAATTTTGAAGACCTTAGCAAAACGTTTGTTATCCAAATATTGCTGGAGGAGGCACACCTAAAGTAGTTTATTAGGAACCAAAATTCACTTGTGTGGCTTAAAATGGATATATGTCACCTAGAGATGAACAACTAAACTTAAGAGGTTAGGATGAGACATACCCAAGATCAAATTCATGCAAAGTCCACAAATATTCAGTGCCCATCAAAACTCAATTAACTAAAATAGAAGGGGACTAAGTAAAATCCTTGCAAATCACATAATTTACTACGTGAAATCAATGCCAAGTATAGACAAAAACTTGACCAAAATTCTCAGTGAGAACATTGAAAACATTTCGTACAAAATTAACTCTGTGAAGTTTATAAATAATAATGAGAGAAAGAGAGAGAGAGAGAGAGAGATAAATAAAAGAGTTTTGATAATCTAACTCGAAAAACCATACTCGATTGAAAGAGTTATGTTTTTTGAGTCATTTTATCATTAATCTAAACGAGAAAAAAGAAAAAAAAGAAAAAGAAAAACAGTAAGATAACTTCTTGACTTAAGAAGTTAGGCATTGATGCACAATTTGTATGAATCTCAGCAAAAAAAGACAACAAAGATAAGATTCCCAATATTTCTTGGCCCATATTTAAGGGTCTTAATAGGTTGGGCCAAAGCTTGGCTTTTATTTTTTTCGAATAAGCCAAGCTTCACATGTCTTCTTGTGGCACAATAACACCCCTTCATTTCTCAAAAGAGTCAAGATTGTATGCACCCAGGGTAAAGGATTGAAACCCTCATCCCACACCCCAATACACGTCACATAAGCCATAAGTTAAAGAGTTATCTCCTAAAATATCTCCTTCAAAAATTTCCTTGGATTACGGCTTACGTAGCGGCGTGTATTGGGGTGTGGGAGGAGGGCTTCAATCCTCTACCCTGGGTATATAAGATCCTCACTCTTCTCAAAATGTGAGAAATCCAAATATGAGAATATTTGGCTACGCTTAGGCATTAGGTGCTAGAAGAGATGAAGATCATTAAGCCACAATATTTTTACCACCACCCCCAAGTACTATAGGAAGAATGGGGTTTAGGCAATAGTTATTAAAGTGAGTGGTCTGTGATTCTAAATAATTCCAAACCATATAGATATCTTTAATTTCTTAAATTTTATTTTAAAAAATCCCAAAAATTTGGGTTAAAATCTAGAATAGAGATTTGTTGTTTATAAATTTATATGCTAAGCTGATGAACCAATGACATGACGTCATGTGCATTGAAAAAAAAAATTAAAATAAAGCACTTCTGTCTACTAACTAATCACTCTTACTCATTTAATACACATGGCATCATACCATTGGTTCAGAACTTAGTAGATAAAATTGGAATCGATTCACACATTATTGATGTGGAGGTGCACAGAGATCCATAATGCTTTTCACTTGCATCTTGATGAAAAGCTCATATGGCTCTGTACAGATATCAAAGTTAGTAATGTGTGAATCGATGTCATTTTTAATGTCACTTCAGCATTTCCCTTATTTTTATTTATACAAATTCAATCTCTTTAGTTGTGTTACTTTGTTGTCTAATTGTTTCACTCCACTCGATCTTTGTTATATTCGTATATTGTCATGATTTGACCTTGTTGTCCTCATGCATATTAGGAAACGTATGTCACAACAATGGTAAGTATCACACTTAAGGTGTGTTCCACTTTTGTTTGAATACTCTTTGGACACCAATCAAATAATCTATGGACTTGGGATAGGATAGTATTTTAAATTAGGGATTGAATTGTCTAGTTTTTATGAATTTTGATTGTTCATCATATCCAGCTCTCAATTAAATTGTTTCAAATCCTTTTGATGTTATGATCGAGTCAAGTCTCTTTGTCAAGTTTGACTCTTATATTAAAGTTTCATATATCTTATCAAGAGAGATTCTATTGCCAAACCAACTTTTACTAATAGCACATCAATTCACATGATATCATCAAAGAATTAGTACACATCTAGGTGTGCTCTTAGTAAAAGATGGTGTAGTAATAGAAGTTCTCTATATTATGATGACTCTTCTTGGAATTTCAAATGTGGGGTCTTTAAATTTTAAAGTCGTGCTGAAGTGACCTCAAAATCGAAAAGCATCTATGATTCCTACACACTTTCACGTCAGGATGTGCGATATGAGGTACGATCTTGAGGTCACTATAGCATTATTCTAAATTTTAATGAACCTATTTACTTTTCCATGTTTCCACTACCAATAGAACACTCCTTCAATGACAAGTTTGTTCCAAACTTACTAACATCGAACTTCGTTGGCCACTAGTAGTCCTACAGACGAATGAGATGTAAAAATGTTTTGTAGAGATTCTAATTTATAATCTCTAGGAAAATATATAATGATACTTAGAAATGTTGAATATTATCGCATGGACATGTTTAGCTTAAAAATTCCATAGGTTTATGGCAATGGAAAAAAAATAGTTTTGTTTTTTTTTAATACTCAAAATAGGACTATTTGCTACAATAACCCATGTTTTTGGATAGAAATGCCCTCACCTATAATTTCTCCAATAAACCCTTGAATATAATATTCTAAAGTGTAACTTCCTCCCTCCCAGCATTTTCTATCATTGAAATAGAGAGAGAGAGAGAGATCCATTCTCTGTGCCAAAAAGTCGTTGGAGTCCATCAAAGAGACTCTAGATTTGAGTGACAAACTCTCGTGTTTGACCCACGTTCTATTGAAGACTTCAACCAAAGATTATCAATCTCTCTTCTATTCTTTTATTTAGTTTTAAATTATTTTATATTCTTGCAATCTTGATATATTTCTTGTTCAAAGTTATATAAATGGAAAATGGCTGAAAAAAAAAAAATAATTTCAAGAAATTTTTACGGTTTTATTTAAAAAATTTATCCAATGTTGGACCTCAACGCTGGAATGTATTATAGTGTCGAGGTTCAATGGTACCTATTGTTGAGGTTTGACGTTGTGGACATTTTTCATTTACAGAAACTTCTATCAGGCAATTTCATCTAGGTTCGACAATAGGTACTATTGAGTCTCAATGATACATTCCCGCATCGAGGTCCGATGCTAGTAAATTTGATGAACAAAATCATACAAATTCCGTGAATTCAATTTTCTCTCTCTACCATTTTCCATTTATATAGAGAAATATATCAAGATTATAAGAATATATAAGCAATTTAAATAATAATATAAAAAAATGAATGAAATAGAGGAGAGATTGATAACCTTTGATTGAAATCCTTTATAAATCATAGATCGAACATGAGAGTGCGTAGCTACAAGGTTCACTATTGTCTTCAAATCTCGAGCCTCTTTGGTGAACTCCAATAACTTTTTAGTAGGTTTTGGTAGAGAGAATGGATCTCTCTCAATTTCAATGGTATAAAATATTGGGAGTAGGAAAGTTAAAATTTAAAATATTATTTTTCAAGGATTTATTAGAGAAATTATAGGTAAGGGCATTTCTAGTAAAAAAAACATAAGTTATTGTAGCAAATAGCCCTCTTGTGAGTACTAGAAAAAAAAAAAAAGCGACCCTTTTTTGCTAGTATCATAAACCTATGGAATTTTTATGCTAAATGTCCTTATTTCCTCTCAGTCATTCATTAGGTAATCATGTATTCAACATCGTTGCACTCTAGAAAATCCTTTTGTTTTGGAGTTAGAGCTGAAAGCAAACTCTTGCGAGACAAAGACTGTGAATCTAATTCTAACCCGTGACATTCATCTCTCTCTCTACAAAAATCTAGAGTTTCTCTCTGCAACTTAGTAAAGATGAGTGTAGAGGTGATTCTGGGTTACCTTTATCAACTCTGAAGACTCTAAGTCCATCCTTCATCTCGAGAAACGTTCTCACTTCTGAACAGGTGTCATTATTAGCACGCAACTCTTTAACTTTAATCATGTCATCCGTTATTTTATATATATTTTCACTAATGAGCCACAATTTCAAATTTTAGGCGGTTGAGATGAGACGAGTTGAATCACTACGTTACATGTGTTCCATTACGTACCTCATTAAACCCTAACCTAGGGTTACAACGGTTGGGTTTTCAGACGCGTGCCAAGGGATGTACATTCTCTCACCCCTTGAGCTAAAAATAGGGGACTTGACAAATTTTCAAAATTTTCTACCATCTTCCTCTTTGCACCTAAGCCTTCAATCCTCTGTTTCTAAAAATCTATGTGTTTGCAAAGCCTTGAACTACTCTCCTTTACTCTGAGGTAACTTTCCTCTCAAACCCTTCCAATGGCCATTAATGTAGCTAAGCTTCGCAAAACCTTCTTAATCCACCAATTCATGTCCATTAGGGTCTGTAATGACCTTGACAAAAGTTGCCAATGGGAGATCGTGATTTATGTAGGTCAAATGATCGAAAGCTTTTACCAATTAATCAAAAAGGTAGAGGAAATGGGGTTGACTCCCCGCAATTTCCTTTCTAGGTGTAACCTTAAAGACAACTCTTACCACCCAAGGCATTATTCTATGTCCTCCAAGTCTACAAGACAAGCCCCAATGCAAAACCTCCCTAACTTTGATAAAGACTAGTACAATGGCCCCCTTATCATATCTAGGAGTGGGAGTTTGGCCTATTGGATTGGATTGGTTGTTGATTTTGAACCAATATGATAAGAATAAGAATGGATCTAGTATTGATCTTTTACTTATTGGATCAAGTACTTATGGAAATGGATCCAAATATGGTACGATGATAGTTTGGTTTGGTCTGAATTAGATGGAATTTGATTTGATGTATAAAATTGAGTAGAACCATTGGATGAAGTACTTAGGAAATGACAATGGAAAGATTACATTTGCTCGTTGTTAAAACTAGGAATTTTATATGTAATGAGCCGAATGCCCTAGTACATGTACTTGTTTTTGGGGTTTTATACCTATTTTCAAGGATTTGTGATGGGGGTGAATCCTCTATAGTACATTTTCCCTCTAGCTCCCTATTGTGGAATTTGATGGTGGAGGAAGATTCACATCACGCCACAGATACATGAAACCCCATTCGTTAAAAAAATGGAGTTTAGGGACCAACCATTTTCAAAGTCTTTATCAGGCTTAAACTGTTGAAAATTAAGACTTTAAAATCAAGAGTAATTTAATGAAGGAAGAAAATAACTTCTAGGCTCAAATTTGATTGATCTATTTTAGACAAATATTTTTCCCTACTGGTTAGAACCACAATACATAAGGGGTCAAAGAACAAGTTCCTTCAAGATACAGAGAAGTCTACACTCAAGTTGCTAAATTGGATTATGTACGATTTGATTTAATCTATAACACTCAGGAACAATTAGAAACTGTGAATATTAAGTGCTTAAGTTTAGAAAAAGAAGAACACAAAAATTTTCAATAAAAAAATTTGATTTCTAATTGGTTTTTTATAGTTATTTTTGTGTTTGTTGACTAAAAGCCATGATTTTAATGTCTCTTGATTTAATAGTCGTTGGATTGTGTCTGATCTCAGATCTAATGATCTAGATCACATCTTATTGAAGGTATGTATCTCATGCTTTTTAATCAACACCTATTAATTGAATCAGCATGATCTAATGGCTCTGATCATATCCGATCAGTTATCACTTGATTTAACAGATCTGATCGTCCATAATCGAATACCAATCATGAATCAACACACATGATCGATTTTGATTGGGTACTAACTTAATCTAATGCATCAGATCATTCATGTATTATTTTGATGCATCGTAGGAATCGATCGGATACTAACGTGAATCACAATCGTTGAATGGTTTCGTATCTTGAAAACTTTAAGGCTCTCCAGCTTCTCATGACGATGCGAAGTGTAAAGTGTGCCTCAAAATGCCCAAAACACCTTTTCGCATGATGCACGTGTACGGGTAGTGTTTCGCACCACCTCGAAGCACTGAATCAAAGCTTTAAAAGTGTGACACGAATACAACTAACTATGTGACTACTACTTATAAGGTACACTACTTTCTCACTTGTGAGCAATGCGAGACTAAATCTTATATATACAAAAATCTTCAAAATCTAACTTAAGAAAAATCAAAAAATTAAATCACAAAAATCTATATTTTATTTTGAAAATATTCAACATAAACGTTGTCCTTTTTATAATAATAATAAAAATAAATAAATTTGATCAATGCCATGATTCTTACATGACTGAGGTGTAAGATTTTCGGATTTTCTTTTTAGCATGTCAAGCTCTACTACTTAAAAATTACTACATGGAAAATATATTATGGAGGATCAGCTCCCAGTTGTGATATAAGGAAATACCTATCATGTTTGAAATAATGTGAGAGTGGGGGTCAAAGGAGAAAGACTTGAAAGATCATGAGTGCTCATAATCTATGGTGAGACTTATAGGTGATGAGTAGGTTTTATACCTACGAATTAACCACTTTTAGATAATATTTTGTTAATTTTAGAGTCTTTTAGTTGTTTTTATTTAAGTTTAGCTAGTTTTATACTTTTTATGTGATTATATGTTTTTATTTGATTTTTATGCTTATTTTACAGATTAAGAACAATATGGAACATTGGGATAAGTGCATACGTTTAGGAGAAATTCTGACTCCAAATTGGTTCACTCTCGGAAGAAGGAAGCTAAGCATACAAGCTAAAAAGTCTTCAAGCCGCAGCATGATATATTGGGAGGCCACGGCAGGAATTCAAGAATGGCATAACAGAAATATAAAAGTACAAGCCGCGGCATGATATATTGGGAGGCCATGGCCTGCTTACGTTTCCAGCTTTACACGTTAATTAAACCCTAATGACTCTATATCTATAAATAGGAAAGTTTGACCCTTAGTTGGGGAGAGAAGTTTTGGGGTCTTTCTTGGAGGCACAAGATCGAGAAGGAGGACGAGAGCTGGAGATTCGACTTTTGAGTTTTATCTTTCTAAACTTTATCTCTTCTCTTGATATTTGTAATCTCTAAGAATGGCTGAATACTTTTGTGATTTTGTTTTCTTTTCAAGGATTAACTAATTTCTATTCTAGGGTTATAATGGAACCCATTCATGATATTTGATTAGTTTTATTTCTTTCTTCTCTGATTCCACATGTGATTGTTTATTCTATCTTATGTTTAATGCGATTTAATTAACTGACCATTGATTCGGTGAACCTTAATAATATCGACAGAGTTATTTTGTGTTCATGACCTAGATAGAGTAACATATGCTAATTTGAGATAGACATATACTCAAGTTGCATGTGCATCCCTTATGCGAGCTTATTCTTAATGAATTCTTCTTGATTTAATTCTTATAGACATATAGGGAGTTAGTTTAGAAGGGTATTTTTACATGACCATCGACAGAGGCTTGTAGAGAATTTAGTGTTCTTGGGTGACAATTATAGTGAATTAATTTATCATAGAAGGGAAGATAATCTAATTAAGTGGATTATTTGGGGGAAATTATAAACCTAGATTTCATCACTCATTGATTTTAATTTACAAATTTATTTTCTCCATTAGTTTTCTCGTTTAGTCTTAAATCCTATTTTTACTTTTGTTTGGATAAAATTAGATTGAGATAAATTGGTAATTAATAATAGATTGATATTTAGTCTCCGTGGGAACGATACTTTCTTATCACTTTATTACTTGTTTCTATACGTATACTTGCGTGCGTAAAATTAGACAACAATAGGAACTAAGGCTGCAACTTAGGTGGGTTGGAGGATATACCTAGGCTTATCTCAAGTGGCAGAACCCTCAACCCAAGCATTGAGTCTGAGTTCATTTACCCAAACTCAACCAGAGCTTGAGCATCTAAGCTTGGGTTAAGCTTGGCTTATAGCCCGAGTTTGGTAGTTTTGGGCAGGTTGGACTCATTTAACAAGCCTAATTTTTTTATTAACATAATTAATATAAAATATTTATATATAATATTATATAACCTCAGGTTTAAGTGGAGCTAGGTTTTTGAGTTATTCTTATGCACACTCAACTCATGTTCTACATAACTTGGCCTAAGGTCACCCATCAATTGAGTTGAGTTCGGGCTAGCCCGCCTAAATTGCAATCTTAGTAGGAACGATGATATCACGGTAATAAAATAAAAAAAAAAAAATCAAGAAAAGGGATCTTTGTGCATATATATGTATTGGAATTTTTTCTTAATTTTTTATGATCTAAAAGTATTACTATGAATTTGACTTGAGCATCAAAATTTCTTGTGTAAGTGCCATTACTTTTATAATTGTTCATCTCAAGGTGCATGTATGATGAAATTATACCTCACACTATGTAGTTTACTCATTCTAAGTACCAGAAGAAGTACTTTGGGATATGGAAAATTGCATGTGGATTGACCCTCAAAAACAGACTAGTCCATTAGGGCACCATTTTTTAATGATCTTGATCAAGATAAGTCAAAACTCTCAAGAGTTGGTTCAGAGGTAAAACTAGTGATAAGATTTTGTGCCTCAGGTCATTTGTTCAAAATTGGGTGGACTCCTAACTTTGTTGCATGTTGGAAAACTTTTTTAAGATCGTGGTTTATGACAATTAGGACTACATTCATCTCAAAAGGTGTGGGATATCCTCCTATATCAAATAATAGTAATAATAATAATGTGGGTGTATAATTACGTCCACTGACATGGCCTAATAAGACGTATCCAAGTGACCACAAAAACAAAGCGTGGGATATCCTCCTATATCAAATAATAATAATAATAATAATAATAATAATGTGGGTGTATAATTACGTCCAATGACATGGCCCAATAAGACATATCTAAGTAACCATGAAAACAAAGCAAGGAGTTAGGAGAGACATGTGTCTCAGCCTTGAAACAAGCAAGCTCACTAGACGATTTGTGTAGTTGAGATATCCACGCATTAACACAACCAACTCCTTGAGAGGATTCAACCTGAGTGATACATGACAGAACCCAGAGCCCGTTAATAAAAACTAAATAGTATAAAATTAATAAGAAATCAGAGCAAATGTAAAACATGAGATTTTCTAACATTACCATGATTTTATTTAGAGAAAATTGACCAGATCAAATTAGGAAGAGATCACTATAAGAAAGAATTGTGATTCTTTATGAGTTAAGGGGATAAGAAAAGAAAGATCCTACTTTAGGTTGGATACATATGTATTTGCAAAATCAACTAGAAGAAAGTTACATAGGGCTGACTCAATACATATTGAGGCCTAAGGCGAAAATTCTAAAGGATGCCTTTTTAATATTAATTAATAAATATCTATTTAATTTTGTTTTTTTCATTCTTTTAAGATGCAAATCATTTTCAATAAATAATAAAACTAATCCTCTTAAAAACTTGAAAAATCAAATTAAATCTAAAATAGGATTAAAAGAAAATCTTTTTTTAGAATTCAAAAATAGGCTAATAAAAAATAATTAACTAATTTATTATGTGAGATTTAAATGAGAATAAATAGATTAGAAACAACAATGAAGAGAGAAAATGATGATGAAGAGAGAAGTTCAATTCAATTCTTTTAATTAATTCAAATATTAAATTTACCTTAATTCCCCTGCTCATGCATTGATGCTCCAAACTTAATTGAATCTCTAGTTTACTCTTTAAGTTTTTTATAAAGAGTGATTATGTGTGTGTGTGTGTGTGTGTATGTGTGTGTGTGTGTGTGTGTGTGAGAGAGAGAGAGAGGATGAAGGGCATATGGTGAGAGAGGTGAGTTGAAAACTTGTGAAAGAAAAATTAGGTGAAAATAATGAAATTTATTTTGTTGGCCTCCAAGGTGGGATTTCATAGTTATTTTTTATTTTTTAATGTACAAGTGGTCTTAAAACATTAAAAATAAAATAAAATAAAGGGGAAATTATAAATAAATAAATAAATAAATAAATAAAATCTAATTAAATAATTATTTATCAAAAAATTACTAATTTTTGTAAAATTACAAAAAAGAACCTCAAGTGATGCAACCTTTTTTATTATTAAAAAAAAAAAACCCGACTCTTCAAGTGTGGCAAAGGTTTTTTTTTTTTTTTAATTTAAGAAATCCGGCACTTTAAGTGCCATAATCTTGAGCTATGAATTTAACTGCCATGACTAACTTGATAAGATTGCTAATCTTACTAAAGTCATTGGACCCACATGTATTATTAAATTAGCAATCCAACAATACAAACTTCTAGATTTCATAGATAAACTCATATTCGAAAGAA
Source organism: Akebia trifoliata (assembly GCF_017979445.1). Classification (NCBI taxonomy): domain Eukaryota; kingdom Viridiplantae; phylum Streptophyta; class Magnoliopsida; order Ranunculales; family Lardizabalaceae; genus Akebia; species Akebia trifoliata. Next base: position 19,676,150 of record NC_141383.1, read on the forward strand.
AAAATTTCAAAAAATAAATCGTTTTGAGCTTGATCGTAGATGTTGAAAATGGATGGCTATCGAACTCCTAAATTCAAAACTAAAAATTAACAGTGGTGAACTCAATGTTATAATGCAATAAGATATTTCAAAAAAAAAAAAAATTTTCAATTTTTTCAACTTCGATACTTAGTTAATCTTCTCAAAATATCCAAAAATATATCAATTATGATTGCAAATCAAAAATTACGATGTAATCATTAAAAAAAAAATAGAATCTCAACTTCGTTCTTAAATTTTTTATTATTATAAATCATCAAAATTAAAATAAAAAAGAAAAAAGAAAAAACCAACATCTAGATGCTCAAAATTAGGAGAATATCATTCTCCATTCGACATTCATGATCAAAGATCATAAAAAATGATGGCAATTGCCATTGGAAAACCTAACTAAGTGAAGAAAATGAGAAAAGGGTAATTTCGACATTTCACATTTCAAAAATGGTGAAAATGGACTTCAAGGACCATTTAGAAAGAACAAATTTACTAAATATCCTCTTTAGCTAATAGTGAAAATTTAGGGATTATTTAGAAAAAAAGTCCCTCTGCAAGGGTCCTTTAAGTAATTTTCCCAATAATAATTCACCCAAAATATGTAGTAGTATCTCAAATATTCTCCAAAGTGTGGGGGGTTTATCTTAAACACCCATTCACGGACCACATTGGGTAGTTGGGCGAAATTAAATGTGATGGACTATGAAACTAACAATACGGTTCAAAAATCAAAGCTTTATGAGAAAATGAGAGACAACTTTTTTTGGTTAGATGTTTCTTTCTTCTACTTTGAACCTAATATTAAGGTTCTAAACTTAATAAAGTGAAGTTTGTCTTCTTTCTTCTTTAACCAAAACTATTATCTTAATATCTTTTGGATTTATTCTTAGACATGAATCGTGTTGTTTTAATTTGTTTGTCCATGGCACTTGTCCTAGGGTACAATTGCTAGATTGTCACAATAGAATGGGTTCTTGATCTCTCTCGTAGATAGTAATACGAGAGATTACGGCAACCAACCCCCTGAGATCCTCTCGAGCATTAAATCAAAAAATCGGTATGCTAATTGCATGCGTCCTGAGTAATCTGCCATTAATAGTGTAAGATAGTGACGCATGCTTGAGAGCTTGAAGAATGGGAAATACCATTGAAGGATTCCGATACATATCAAGGCATGCACGAGACTGCTTTAATTGGGTCAAATCTCATAGTAGTGGTGGATATTTGATTATCATTTCTAGAAGCAAAGGTACATAATTCTTTATCTTGAATCTCATTATTCTTATGAAATTGACAACACGCAATTGAATTATATTTGTCTTGTTTTTATTGATTGAACTTCTTAAGATAGAAAGTGCCTTCAATTGTCCTAGGGTATAGTTGCGGTACTACTAGGATAGAAGGAGTTCTTAATGTCAATAATGAATTTATGATCTATGCAACAAATATAAACATCCACAAGAAGCCATCACTTCTTGAAAAATTCTCTCGAGTCTACCTAAATTTGTGTATGTCTAACTTGAGATGAAGCGTTACGATGTATTTCCATCATCTTGTCTCAGTGTCAATATAGAATTTCGAAGACCTTAGCAAGACATTTCTTATTGAGATGTTGCCCTAGGACTTACCAAGGACACCAAAAGTTGTCTTTTAGAAACCAAAATTTGATTGTGCTTAAAATGGACATATGTCACCTTGAGATGAACACTTACAATTAAGAGGTCAAGATAAGAGATGTCCGAGATTAAATTCATGCAAAAATCCACAAATATTCAATGTCAATTTAAACTCAAGTAACTAAAATAGAAGAAATAAATTAAAAATCACTCAACTCACATGATTTATTGCGTGAATGCCAAGAAAGTATAGACAAAAATGTGTCGTATAAATAATGATAATAACAAAGAGAACTATAAATAAAAGAAGAAGAAAAAAAGACAATTTATTGACTTAAGAAGCTGGTATTATCCCCCATGCTGCAAAGTCTTGTCCATGACTTGGCCATTGACGCGCAATTTGTATGAATCTCAATAAAGAGAAGGTCGAAAAAGACGATGAAGATAAGATTCCCAATTTCATGGTCCATATTTAAGGGTGTCAATAGGCTGGGCCAAGCTTGGCTTTTGATATTTTTTTAATAAGCCAAGCTTCACATGTCTTTTTGTTACAATTCAAAACCAACCTTGTAGAATAATGACAGCCCTATTCATATCTCAAAATGTGAGAAATCAAAATATGATGACAAAATTTGACTGTGCTAGGGCATTAGGTGCTAGAAGAGATGAAGATCATTAAGCCACAACGATTCTACTACCACTCCCAAGTACTATAAGAAGAATGGAGTTTAACCCTGAGGGGTTGGTTCAATAAAAATTTCGAACCGATAAGAGGTTAATGCTTGTAGGTCGTGGGTTTGATACCCAATGTGAGCATTAATTCCTTAGGAGTCACATGTGAGTGCACACCCTCACTTATATGGTGTGTGTGATGTGCAGGCGTTACACATGCCCTAGGACTAGTCTTTGGACAAGGCCATGGTCTATGGATTGGGTAAAGCTCAAATACAGACTTGGTCCACTATTTACAGGGATATTCAGTTATAAAAAAATGGGGTTAAGATAGTAAAATTTGAAGGTAAAATTTACATATTTTGAACACCTTTCGATAAGTTTAAAGACAAATTTAGTATGATGGTCGTGTGTGCTTGATTTATTTTATCATAAGATGCTCAATTTTATGAAGTGATTGGAATTTGGAGATTTAAGGGCATGCCCCAATTACTATTTTGGTCAATTACTATTGTTTGAGTCCATGCTCTTACATCCATCGCAACAATTAGTTTAATTGCTCACGAGGGATGCACATCAAAGATTAAAAGATATAACACAAAAAAAAAAAAAAAAATTTGATGATCGAATTGTGGACTACATTTGAGCCAATTTTAACATAGCATATTTTACAAGTTACATTTTATTATCTCTCTCATGTTTGATACCTTACAGTTATGAGTCGTGATAAATCAAGCGTTAAAGATACACGATCTGTATGTGGATGACATGGCAAGGGAAAAATATCTACGGTTAAGTGATCTTGCCATGTCATCCGAGTGCATACCACGTTTAGCGAGTCCATTTATCATTAGCCTACAGTTATTTATTGATCCTTTTAATCTCATTGGTTGTATCACTTTTTTGCCTGATTGTATTATTCCACTCGGTGTTGTCACATTTATAGGGAGTTACTATTGCCACACCAACTTTTACTAAGGCAACACCAGCAATTCGTAGGTGATTTACATAGGAATTGGTATGGAATTAGTAAAAGTTAGTGTGGCAATAGTAGGTCTCTACTTATATATCATATCTCGACCTTGTTTGACTTGCACAGGTGAGAAAACGTGTCTGAAAATATCTAATATGTATCACAGTTCGGATGTGTTTAACAACTTTATCTACCTCAGATTCTGTTTGGACACTCTTTGTACTATGGATTAAATAATCTTCCTAATGTAAGACTTGGAGATTAGTATTTCAATGAGAAACACTTCCCTTACTAACATAAGTAAGATCTTAAGCCTTACTAAAGGTCGGTTTGCTCAAACGGATTACCAAATCAGCAATCCAATACCACAGCCCGCTAAATTTCACAAAAAAACTTAGATTAAAAAAAAAAAAAACTTATTTTGAATTGGATCTAAGCTTTTGAAAATGGATAGCTCTCAAACTTTCACCTAACTCACAAATTTAAAATTAAATTTCAACCATAAAAAATAACTTTTTCAAAGTTCATAAAATTTTATCCTCTACAACCTTGAAGCATTGAATCACATTTTGGGATGTGTAGGTATCAAAAATTTTAAAAATACCTTACAACTCTCTAAATTATCAACAAAAAAAAAAATTCTTAAAATCAGACTTGGGCCTATACATTTTAATTAGGACCCATTGATCGAGACAGACCTCATATGGTTTGGGCTTCCACAGATAAAACTCGTGATCTAAACAAAATCAAGTAATCCACATATTAAGTGTTGGGCACTACACCCAAATAAATGAGTTTGGCCCATCAACAATCCATAGAATCCTTAAAATTGGATTTGGACAAGTTTAATATTTAAACAAACTAATCAAAGCTCTTTAAGTTGGGACATAATTGGAAAGTTAAATTATCTTTAAGTCTACAAATACAAAAGCCTCCTTCATTTGGAGGGGGGCGGGATCTGAATCTCTCTCTCTCTCAAAAGATAGAAGCTCTCCCTCTAGAGAAGAAGAAGCTCTCAAATTTTTCTCTAGAGACGAAGCAAAGTTCTTCAAGAGATTTAGATTTCGATTAAAGAGAAGATCAAACCTAAAGCCCCTTTTCCAGAAGTCAAGAAATATTTCCCATCCAATAAATCGTGAAGTCCGAATAGAAGAAAATCTATGAAAACCTCTACAGAAAATCAAACACAAACAAAATCACTATTAAAACAACATTTTCATCAGATAAAGTATGAAATCTGAAGAGAAAAAAGCTACACACGTCATCTTTGACTTTTAATCAGAAAAAAACACTGAGATCTATATCTCCATTTTCATCAAAATCAATTTAAATCATTCGTGATCTTGTTTCACGAATCTCAAGGTAGATTTGTAAAATTTGTTGTCTACAAATTTCTAGCACGCTCGATGGGAGTATTTCAGTATGTTATCTTTCAGTCAATTTAAAAAACACCAACAAAAACATCAATGGCATCTCGCAATGCTGACATTAACGCATCTGCTACAGATGAAAAATGTAAGAAATTTTTTTCCTCCAACCTCAAATCTTTTAAGGTTATTAGTCACGATCATATTGTAATGTGAAGAATGACGAAAACTAGTGGTTCCCAACTGGTTGAGCATCTCCAACATCACTCCAAGAAGCGTGCTACAAAAACAAAAATATTTACAATGAAGACATTGTCGGCAAGCGTTGTGAAAGACAACTCATTAGATTTTGGATCTGATACGAAATCAAGCAAGGGATCGTCTAGATCTCTATCAATCACTTCCTCATCGCAAACTCACACCTCTATCAGAGCAGTAATGACAACTGAAGCACTAATGATAGAACAACAAATAGCCTAAATGGTTGACACCATTAACAAGTTGACAAAAATAATGGAAAAAAATGGCATTCAAACTGGCATCCTAATTAGCCATTTGGAGCAAAAGGACAAAACAAATGAATCAAGCGCTGAACCCTTACATTCATCAGGTTTTACCCGTGAAGCATACACGACTCTGTGTGAAGATAAAAAACGAGGAGATCATACTGGCTCGAGAAATTCTATGCAAGACCTTCTGCATAAATCAGTCTCCTCACTTTCCGTCCAACAACTACCAGCAATGATCACTAACATCATCCGCGCTCAATATGGGAACATTTCATAGTCCCCGTTGGTCTATTCTAAACCCTATACTCAACACATTGAGCAAATACGTCTTCCGACAGGATATCAGCCTCCGAAATTTCAACAGTTTGAAGGAAAAGGAAATCTAAAACAGCACATTGCTTATTTCATCAAAACCTACAACAACGTCGGTATGTATGGGGACTTCATGATGAAAAAGTTCATTTGTTCCCTCCATGGTAATACATTCGATTGGTACACCGATTTGGAATCCAACTTGATAGAAAATTGAGATCAACTCAATAGAAAGTTTCTCATCCACTTTTAAAATACTAGAATGGTAGTAAGCATGGTTAAACTCGCCACCATCAAATAGATGAAGGATGAACCAGTGATTGAGTACATCGAGCGTTGGAGGAATCTATTACTTAACTTCATGGATTGTCTCTCAATCATCCTCCATCAAGATGTGCATCCATGGGATGTATTGAAGACTTATGTACATCTTAAAAATGATCGAGCCCCACACCTTCGAAGAGTTAGCCAGACAAGCCCATAATATGGAGCAAAGTATCGCTACACACGAAGATCTAAGATCAGACGCACCTAAAAAATCTGAGTTAAAAAAAAGAAATATCATCTCAAGAAGAAAATGTTATGTTTACCACATCCACAAAAACTTCAACAAAGAAAAGAAGCGAAAAGTCAAAAACGGACAAGTTCCAAGACACATGGACAACTTTATTAACCCTAAAAGATCTTAAGGTAAAGGGATATCCTTTCTATGAGTCTGATATCCCCAACATGTTCGACAACTTGTTAAAGTTAGATCTGATCGAATTATTTTCTTTTAACAGACAAAAAAAAAGAGGGCATAATGATTATCCAAGGTATTGTCGTTACCATCGAGTAATCAGTCACCCACTTGAAAAGAATTGCACTATGAAAGAAGAGATCATGGATTTGGTGCATCAAGAAAAAATTGAAATCAAATCTAAAAATAGTATAGCCGCCACACACATGATGACAATTACATTCGAGTTTAAGGATTCAACACCTTTGACGAGTTCGTGTGCATATTGGCTCCACTCCTTCAAGATAAATAGGTGTTGCCATTACTAAAACAACTTCCATTAAAATCTTCTAACATCAATGATCTTTGATCTGTATTGGAGGCATCATCAAACTGGGGACAAATTATTGTCTCTCTACTTCTATGACAACAACACACTTCAAATAGAAGATCATGTTCATCAACATTGCAGCCTACATATGCAATGTTACAATATAAACATCAACTGCTACAACAAGGTCACGTTAAAGATGAAGGTTGTATGATTGTCACATGTTAAAGAAAGGAAAATTCTCATCTTTCAACCTCGCATTCTTCAAGATCAACTTCTAATAAAAAGAAGACTATCCAAAACTAGGTCGAAAAAGAAGAAGAAGGAACTACATGTATTAGTTTACAATCAAATCAAAGAAATGATGGTGATGTGTCTAGTAACTATTCCAACTCCTTAAAACTCGATGAACAACAATTTGAAGAAGGAAGTATTATCTCAAAAGATACACCAATGAGATTGAGCATTTACGATGCATTTCAACCAATGAAGAAGGACTTGTCAATCTTTGCCTTTGATAGAGATTTTCAATCTAATCTCCATATGTAAGGCAACTAAAAAAAAATTGAACTACGTCTTAGCTTGATCCCACATTGGGTACGTAAGCAATTTGCAAACTTAAACCAGGTTATATCGAACTAAGCTTTGGCTTGATCCCACATTGGGTTCGTAGGCAGCCTACAAAGTTATACCAAGTTCCGCTATATTAAAAAAAACATTGAAGTACATTTGGACTTGATCCCATATTGGGTAGGTACGTAGGCAACCTGCAAAATATTTTGAATTACGTTGTGGCTTGATCTCACATTGGGTATATACGCAACATGCAAATTTACACTAGGTTCAACTACAACAAAAAAAATTATAAAAAACTTCAAACTATGCCTTGGCTTGATCCTATATTAGGCAGGTATGTAGGCAACCTACAAAATCACAATATGTTCAGCCACCGTAAAAAAAAAGTCTTCTTCAAATTTATTGTCCTAGAAAGTAATCCACGATGTTCTTTGGCACGAACCTAAATTGTCTACAACGCTCCTCAACACAAGTTTAAATTGTTTGATAATATTCGTTATTGTACGAGTTTAAATTACATGATACTCCTAACCCACATGAGTTAAAACTGTAAACGATTCAAAAAAAAAAAAAAGAATCGCTAGATTGAAAACCTGAAATGACGGTCTAGGCAAAAATTAGAGCGTTTTTCCTTTGAATTACATTATAATTTGATCTCCACTTAGGGTACGTAGGCAACCTGTAAAATTACTTCAGGTTCAATCACATCGACAAAAAAAATTATTTACACAAAAAATGTTATTTTTGATGTTCGATAATGCTTTAACACCAGTTGGCATTGTTCATTCTTGAGCATGACTAATATACAACTACTTTTGAGACTAGCTAACCAGCGTGTATATCTTTATTTTCATGTGGTACCTCTAATAAGTTGGCGTTGCCTGCCCCCGAGCACCACGGATATACAATTGCTTTGGAGACTAGCCAATTAGTGTGTACATATCTCTCTATCTCTCATCACACAACACTTCTAGCTAGTTGGCGTTGCCTTCCTTTGAGTACCATTGATATATAGTTGTTTTGGAGATTGGCCAATCAACGTGTACATCTTTCTCGTCACACAATACCTCTAATCAGTTGGTGTTGTCTACCCCCGAGCACCACTGATATACAACTATTTTGGAAACTGGCCAACCAACGTGTACATCTTTCTTGTCACGCGGCACATCTAACCGGTTGTCGTTGTCCATTCCCAAGCACCTTGATTTACAATTGCTTTTGAAACTGGTCAACCAGCGTAAACATGTCTTTAGTCATGTGATACCTCTAATAGTTATCGTTGTTTGCCCTGAGCAAGAATAATGTATGTTCGCTCCAAATTTTGGTCAATTGATGCTAATTTTCATGTTACGTGACGTACAATGTTCACCTCCTAGAGTTCCAAACGATATTGAAGATATTTATGTGCCTATCCAACAACCAACAACATCAAGTTAAGGCCAAATTTTCATAAAATGGTAAATAAAAGCCCAAGTGAGCATCCTACTTCTTATATCAAAAACTTGATTAACATGTCATCAATGAATGTGACTTTAAAATAGTTCATGTTGTTGGCCTTGCTTCAATGCCAACTAAAGATTAACATGCAACATGGGGTCACATGCACCTCATGAAACCCATTGTTGATAAGGTAAAATATGTAATCATCATGCTGACTCTTCTCCACTTTCAATCCAAACGAAAAAGTAACAATAAGCATCTTGAAAGTCTGGATAGGGTGAGGACTCTGAGACATCTTGCAACAATTATCTTCCATCTCTAGCAACAAATACATAGTTAATCACCAAATCAAATCGAATAGTTGTTGCCCCAACAAGCAAGATATCCTACATGATCATTTAAGTGGCCTCTGAATGCTATTACAATGGTCGATGCTGCAAAATGACATTTTGTTCTTCCTGAAATCCAGTCAAAGAGTAAAGGGGAACTTGGATGGAAAGGCTATTCTGCAACAAGTGCATTCGAGCCAAATGAACCTTGAAAGGTTCTTGAGATGGCATTTAGTACAACTAATAACCCTCTGATACTATTGGTAGTAGACAAAATTGCTTGAAGATGCCAGATGACCGAGTTCTTGAGAGAGAAAAAATAAGAGAGTGATAAAGAATCCATAAGAGTTCAACAATGGGATTGATGGAGTAAGAAATTGACTTGGACCATGTTGCTTGTGGTGTCTTTGGTGGTTGCGACCACTGGTTGAGGGTTGTAAATATTTTTGTGTTGCCATCTTGACAGGGCCTAGTGCTACTTATCTCTTTCAACAAGTTCATTCCCTTTGTCGATTTCTTCTTTTCCCAACCCCTAAGAAAATGTATAGGTTACACTACGTCATAAGGCGCAAAAAGCGACAGTAGTTTTGCGGAAAAAACGACTTCTTCAAGCCGTCGTTTTAAGCGACGGAATCCAGCAGTCGCAAAATCACTGTTTTTCCGCGACTCAACGCTACTTAACGCGACTCAATGCGATTCAACACGACTCAACTCTTGACTCTCACTGTTTCACGCACAAGCAGATTGTTCGACTGTCTCTCTCTCTCACTCTCACTCTCACTCTCAGATCGATTTTGAACGAAGAATCGAAATCAATCGACTCTCTCGACTCTATGTCTCTCGATCGATCGATCAATCGATTTTGAACGAAGAATCGAAATTAGTTGAATCTCTCTCTCTCTCTCTCTCTCTCTCTCTCTCGATCGGATTTTGAACAAAAATCTTCGATCCATCGCTCAACTCTCAATCTCAGATCTCGGATTTTGGCTCTTTCTCTCCATCTCGATCGGATTTTTAACAAAAACCTTCGATATTTGCTCGATCTCCCACTCACAAATCTCAGATTTTGACTCTTTCTCTCCATCTCGATCGGATTTTGAACAAAAATCGTCGATTCTTCGCTCGATCTCTCACTTATAAATCTCGGATTTTAAAGAAAGATTCTAGGGTTTTGAATCTGTGGTCAGACGCAATCAGATTTCGATTTGTGATTTTTAAGGTTGTTTCGATTTGGTCTGAACTCGAGAAGAAGATTAAAGTGATTTCGATTTGGTTTGAACTCAATTAATTCTGATTTTGATTTCGTTTGAACTCGATTTGGTCTGGACTGGAGAAGAAGATTAAAGTGATTTCCTTTTGGTCCAATTTTGATTTGGTCCGAATTGGAGAAGAAGATTAAAGTGATTTCGTGTTGCGAGTTTTAGGGCTTTGTTCGATCTCCCCCTTTCAAATCATTTTAACTTACCTTTGATCTCTCGAATTTGAAGCGAGTTTCTGCTGGGTTTGTAATCGAATATTCAGGTATGTTAAAGCTTTTGATCGAATCTCAGATTTTCCTTAATAATTTTAGAGTTTCATAGATTTTCTTTATTTCAGATATAAAGAAATTGTTGTGGTGTAATTAAGTGCTACTTTGATTCCAAATTCATGAAATTGTTTTTGAATTTAATTTACGAAACATTCTTTCAACCTCCAATATATAATTGAAGTATAATGAAGAAAGAACTCTGATAAGGATGATCAATATAATTGAGTGTAATCAACAGTGATGATTGTTTGTCAGTATGATTTTTAGAAGATAAGGCTGATCAACATCATTGAGTGTAATCATACAGAGGCTTGTTTGCTGCAACCCTGTGAAACACTCCACGTATGAACATATCTCCCAGGATATAAGATTACAAAAAAAGACTACACGGATGAGCTTTTTTTTTTACTTTGCATGAAAGAAAAGCAAGAAAGAAGAGTGATGGATGACAAGAGAAGAGCTATACCGTACTTTATTCTAACCATCACAGTTAATAAAGATACTCCATTATCCTAGGATTATGGTTGCAGTAGGGTTCATGCTATGATTTCCTTTAATTGCAAAAATAAATTTATTGCTAGATTTTGAGGACATCTTTTAATTGCATAGGGCATGATTTGGCAAGTAGCATGTATTGGAGAAATCCTATTGAAGCTTCAATGGTCTGAGGTGAAACTCTGTAGTCCAGTGACTCTGTTCTATCTTCCGAATGCTGGTCTTAGGTGAAACTCTTAAATAACTTGTGCTCAAGTTAAGAGTATGGCATGCAACTCTTTTAGGCTTTGGGAAGGTTGAATTTTGGGCATATGTGCACTTGCTCAAAATGAGCAAATGAATTGGCTCGAGGAGGAAGTAAGTATCCATTGTGTCGTGCGCCGATCGTATTTGTCTATTGGATTAGAGGTAACTGTCACAACAGGCTGTGGCGTAGCACCTTATCTAACCAAATAGGCGGCTCAACCTCGTCCGGGCTTGAGAAGATTGGGCTTGTTAGCCAAGAATCAATATTGTTAGCAACTACTATAAAAGGGAACATCGGGTTTGGTAAGGAGAATGCAACAGATGCCAAAATCAGGACTGCTATTGAGCTTGCCAATGCTGCAAAGTTCATCGACAAGTTACCAAAGGTGACATGAAACCATTTTTATTTATGAATTAAAGCTTTGTGCGAGGCTAACATGGTTGCATCTTTTAGTTCTGACTTGGATGAGTGCTAAAGACATTAAAGCTCCAGCCTATTACATGACCAAATAACATTTAAAATCTTGATTAAGCACGATGTTTAGTCAAAAAGATAAAATGATTTCCCTATACAATCAGTTTCTTTTTTTCACAACTTTGACTTTACGGATAAGATCCTATAGCATTATCATTTTCACCATCAAAATCTTATCTTAAGGGAATTTCATCGCATGATATCAGTCTGCACATGTAATGTACACAGTTTCTTTTGCATGAGCAAATAAATGTGTCCCTACACTATAGAATGTCTACGACATCATAATTATCAACACCAATATCACCAATCAAGCATAGCCAGGAATCCCATATAAGCCCTAGAAATGATTCAAAAATTAGATAAAGAGATAAACCTAGACCTACTAAGACTCACAAATTTGCACTTTTTTAGTCCTTTGAAATTGACCTAACCCCCCACCCACGAGTGATGAACAGCACCACCCAAAAAAAAGTGCAAAGCCACAAACCCCACATTGGGAGCAGTTTTCACTTACAAGAGGACAAGCCCTATGTGAGTTTAGTGCTTTTGAGCATAAAGACAAATGTTTTTGTTGAAAACATGTCTCCTAATTTTCTTTCAGATAGGAAGAAAAAAAAATTGAAACATATTTTGAATAATTAATGGGATAATTTCCTGCACTTCTTTCAACTAATTTAAAGTTGGAATCCAAGTCATGGTTCAACAACCAGATTTGTTGTTTCCCATTGTTTCACCACTTTGACTCAGTCAGAACCCACGAGGTTTTCTCCCCATAGAGCACCATTTTCTACTCTTCGATGATGCTATTCAGAAAAAGAACTTTAACTTTTTATATTTTATATAAAGGCACCACCATATCTGGAATATATACTTATATTTTTCTTTCCACGTGTCGCTTGACATACGGTGAGCTGCAACAGCTATCACTACAAGTCCATTGTGGGTTGTTAAGACCGGACTCCAGGTATGTTTGATGTTCTTATATTGTGCTTGATACTCTGGGATAAGGTTTCCGCGATGATGATGATGCTGATGATGTTGTACTTGATTGCAATTTTCTGTACTAGGTTGATTAAATTGTGAAGTTGCCTGCATGGAGCTATAAAGTTACTCTTTAGCTGTCCTTTGGTTTACTCGAAATTGTTTTATATCCTTGGTTTATTTTTCCCCATATTCTGAGATTAACCCATGACTAAACGCTCACAAAACTTCTCATTTGCATTTCTATTGAAGTCTATAGTGATGTTTACATGCTATTGTTTTCCTTTATCAATTAAGTAATTACATTTCTGAAAGAAGGCATACTTTTTTATATTGGATCTTCTTACTGATACTGATGTTGGAAGACCCAAGTCTCTAAAACGTGATTATAGAATAAAACTAATAATATCCATGGTTTGAATTTTTGTTCTGTTTCGGAATGTTTTAGCACTACAATCTTGTTTTTTACATAGCAGAACAAAGCATTGGAAAATTTTGGATGCATCTCAATGTTTCAAAATTTTGAATGTTTCAGAATGTTTTGGCCAAGACCGTCTTGGTTTTTCTCCTGACCGAAGCATTGTATCGAAACAGAATTTTAAGCATTTAGGATCCATATGTGAACTTGTGATCCATATTTACTTTTGCAAGCTAAATATTTTGCTTGTGTTGGCCAATACATTACATAATAATGAAACTTGGCCAAAACAAAAAACACTGCTGACTTACCAATTGAAAGACCCAATGCCACTATTCATTCCCAGTTATTGAGGATGTTAAATTATAAACCAAAACAAGCCCAACATATACTATTTGTTATTGATTTCAGGTCTTCATCTTTCTTGCTAGTGATTTTCAGGTGCCACGTCTCCATTGTTTAATACACAGGAAGCTTGCATCTTCTATCCCAGGTACATTTTTTTTTTTCTTTACCTCTGTAGTTTTGGTCCTGACCTTTGACATGTTATAGGCAGAAAAGTTTGAACTCATCTTTGGTCTATTAACAGTATACATATCTGATTTATCAAACTTAGATCCTAGGAAGTTCAAACTCAATCATTTGCTTGGAGTTTCTTTCATTTCGTTCTTGCTTATTATTTCTGTTTATTTTTACTTTTATCTTTTGATCATTCTTCTTCCCCAATGAGGTTTGCCAACTGTTACCGGATGTTTATCGAATTAGTTGAGTAAAATGCTTGGTTTGTTGTTTCATTTGCTGTATAGGTTGCAAATGCATGCTTGAGGGGGTTGAAGTTACTTCAATTGGACCACCAAAACCAATGTGTTTTGTTTGGACTTATTTGTTGGTATGTGAATACAAACCGTCCTTTACCAAACTCAGTTTTCTGGTCTAGTGATGACTAACTATATTTATGTTCTATTGTTGCTGTCAGCGTTGGTGGGGCCCTCATTTTTACAGTTCACAAACATGAACTCAATGAGAAACTTGTTCATTACGGGAATACATTGCCACTGCTTTTCATGGTCCCGCTCACACCGGAGCTGGATGGGTACGTGTTTTTCAACCTCACCTAAGCTTATAGCTATATCCATTCAAGTTCAGTTATGAATTGAGTTGGTTTGATGTTGTGTGGTGTAGTTCAATGATTTCCTTAACACCATCTTCGTTGAAATTAGTTCAATGACTAATTACGTAATTAGTCACCCCTTACTCCATTTTGAATTAATTAGAGTGTATTAAGGTATTTATCAACTCCAATTTTAGATCGGTCAATTAAGGTTTGCTATCTTTATTGGCAAACTTTGGTTTCATTAGTAGAGATAGAAATAGGTGTTTGTTATTTATGCGTTAGGTGAAGTTAATGCTAGTGGTATCATTTACATGGACCTCTATGCGATCTTTGATGTTTTGTTATTTTTCTGTTTATGAATTGTCTTGGCTAATGTCTACCGTTGCTTTAGGTTCTGTTAGTTGATCCCATTTACGAGGTTGCTATTCAAAACCTGAAATCACACAAAGAGAAGAACTTCATTGACATCAGCAAGGTGTTTGATAGCGACTTCAATGCTAAAGCAATTGGTGAAGCGGATTTGAATAAGTGTGAACCTTGGGATTTGCCATGTAAGTATCCTAAACAAAACTATATTTCTTCTTCTTTGATAATTATATCCTTATTTTTTAACATATATGTATATATTTTTGAATGAAGGGGGGGCAAAAATGGGTGGGAAACAATGGTATTTCTTCTGTGTTAGAGATAGAAAATACCCATGAGTTCAGATTAGAAGAGTTCCTAAAGGAGAAAAAACTAATTGGGTCACGCATGAGTTCAGATTAGAAGGAAAGTTCTCTCCTTACAACCTCCCCAAAACAACTAAGGTAGAGAGCTATATCTCTTTATTTTATCTTATTTTTTCCTATTTTTGTTTTATTTATTTATTTATTTATTTATTTTGGCAGAATGAGTGGGTGATTTGCAGAATATTTAACAAGAGTTCTAGTTGTAAGAAACCATATGTTTCAAGTCTTGTGAGAACCAAATTCTGCATTAATGCAAGATCAATCAATATTGAAGGTTTTATTGGAGAACCAAATGGAGTAGAGTCGTAAAGCAGAGAGGGAGATGATTAGTATCTCACAAGAAACAGGGTTGATTACAGATATGAACACTGATCTTGGAGAAGAATCATCTACTTTGGTTGGACCCGTTGATCTTGATTGTATTCGGAATTATTGAAAAATTCTATAAAAGTAAAAGAAGAAAATAAGAGCTTCAGTTACTATTAATGTCTAAAATAGATGGTGTGTATAATTTTTATGGATTGAAATAAGATCAAATTAAATATTTAATCTTACATCTCGAGGAAAAATCTATGGCCCACTGCCAAGTCAGCATATAATTGTGAGCAGTGTGGAACGAAGTCAGTTTAGAACAACTTTATTCTCAAATTATGAAATCACAATTTATTAATTATAAATTGATAAAAACGACTGCCATTAACAGTCGCTTTTTCCGACTGTCTAGAACCGTCGTATTTTTCAACGGCCTAAAGCCGTCTTTGTTTTCGACGGTCATGTTAACGGACTAAAGCCGTCGTTGTTTTCGACGGTCATTTTAACGGACTAAAGCCGTTGTTGTTTCCGACGGTCATTTTGACGGACGAAAGCCGTCGTTGTTTCCGACTTTCTTTGACAGTCGCTTTCTAATCGCGACTCCTTTTTAAACGACTGCGCAAACGACTGAAAGGGCAGTCGTTTTTGTCAAAAACGACTGTCCAAGACAGTCGTTTATCTCTCAATATGACGTAGTGTTACCGATCTAAAAGAAAGTTAGAGATCACATAGGTTGTTGGAAGCATCATGTTGTATGATGACAAAACCTATTGGTACATGCACACATGGTACAACACTATGATTGGAGACGTACACACAAACCATCATGTTGAATATAATGCCACCATCATACTGAAGATTAGTGTTCTTCGCTAGGCCCCGAAATGCAAAAGTTGTGTTACCTATTATTGGTGCCCCCAATGCCAATAGAGTGTGTTAATTGATGCGCCTAAGCTGTCTACAAATGAATTGTGCGCCCTCCTGCTTGCTATTGATGTGCTTACATGATTCAAAATTTTACCATAATCAAACAAAGAAGTGTTTCACACGTGATATGGTTTTTTTCTTATTTGTTTGAGTAAATGATCTTATTCTCTTCATTCTTTTGATTTTTCTCTTTCTTGGGCATGTGTTTCATGAAAGTTGTGGTCAATCAAAGAGCACTAGAAATTGAGTGTGGGTCTATTTCTAGTTCTCTAGCTTCTCTTGTTTCTCAAGATCAAAGAGGTTTCCTCTCCCTTAGGCTGTAACTGGTCGGGATCTGCCTTAACCCTGTTGACCATTAAAAACAAAAAACAAAACAAATAGTGGACCAATCGCCCATCATTATGCTACAACTTTGTGGAAAAGTCAACAAGCCTCCATGTTGTTGTGCTCATCTAATATGATTTGACTCAAAAAGCTCAGTCTGAATTAGATAAAACTACTTTGAAAAGATCAAAGCCCTAAGTTTGTCTACCTAAAGATCCATAATCTGCAGTTTTCTCATTGAACTTCGTCTTCAACTTGGGCGGGCCACACCTTTTGAAGAAATCCTTTAAGTCCACTATTCAAGGTCATCATCAACATCGTTCCAACTATTTGGGTCAAAACTCAAGCTTTCGGATGAATGGTTGGTACATGTGGTTTGAACGTTGAAGGTATATCGGCGTGAGTCTAGAAACCATCCAATAAAATGTTCTCCCAAGCCCACGCATTAAAAAACAAGAGGAGGTTGGATTGCATTTTACATCTTGACTTTTAAAGCTAAACGATGAGAAGTTGAACACGACAGCCAGGAGGAAAAGAATCGTGCAATTAAACACAATTCAACCTTTAAGACATTTTGGAAATACACGTGTGTTCTTACCAAGTAGTTCTAAAAAAAGTAGAAAGAAAGAAAGTCTAGAAAGTGTTGGGTCTTGTCTCTAGATTGGGTAAAATATGGAAAATTAAAATAAAAAAAAAGTGTTGAGGAATCCCGAAGAATTCGCTTTCTAAACCAAAGATACCACTAAAACTCTTGTAGGAAGAGTTGTGGATGAAATTAAACACATGTTGTATCTATTTCATGGATGAGAGAGAATAGAAGTTTTCAAGCACAAATTCTAATAGAACACAACTTTTCAAGCTTAATCTTATCCATTTGAGGAAAATGAATTTCAATAGGTTTTGATCCCATGGATCTTGGTACACCAAATTCTAAAGCATCATCCTATCCATATGAGGAAAATGAATTTCAAAATATTTTTGATCCCATGACACAACAGGCTCCAATAAGGCTTACTTGCTTTCAAGCCAACATGTTTGAGGTTAAACACACCCTTTTGTCTTCAATAATCATTTACCTAGGCCAAGCATCAAGTCCTTTTCAAACTAGGCTAATGGAGCCCATGCTTCCATGATTTGCCAAAGACCAACCCCACCATACAAGGATAAAGAAGGAATGCATTCACGCATTTGCCAAAGATCCAACGTGATCAAGTTAGCTTGTTGAGAGTCATGGCTCCCAAATCTAACTCCAAGAAGCAAACTCAAATATATCACACGTTAATGGTTTATATAGTAGGCTTGGAACTCAACTCCAAGGCCCACGGAGCAATAAAAGTTGTGGTGATGAAGGTTGCAAGATGAAATCACTTGGTCAATCCTTCTAAATTCAAGCATTTATATGTTTGCAAACAAGATCAAGGATACATCGCCTTCAGCTATGCTTCCGGCAATGCATCCTTGAGGGGGGATTTGTAGGCATAGATTTTTTTAAAAAGACCTTGCAACTCTTTAAATTATCAAAAAGTCCTTGAAATTAGACTTGAATCTACACATTTTAATTAGGATCCATTGATTGAGACGGACCTCATATAGTTTGAAATTGGATTTGGACAAATTTAATTTTTAAACAACCCAATCAAAGCTCTTTAAATTGGGGTATAGTTAGAAAGTTAAATTATCTTTAAGTTTATAAATACAAGAATCTCCTTGATTTGAAGGGGACCGGGATCTAGATCTCTTTCTCAGAAGATAAAAACTCTTTCTTTAGAAAAGAAGAAGCTCTCAAGCACTTCTTCAAAGATGAAGCAAAGTTCTTCAAGAAATTCGGACTCCGATTAAAGAGAAGATCAATCATAAAATCTTTTATCTGAAAGCCAATAAATCTTTCTCATCTGATAAAGTGTAAAATCTAAAGAGAAGAAAATCTATAGAAAATCAAACACGAACAAAACCACTATCAAAGCAATCTTTTCATCCTATAAAATGTGAAACCTAGAGAGAAGAAAGTTACACATGCCATCTTTATTTTTGTATTTAACTTTTAATTAGAGGAAAACACTGAGATCTGTATTTCCATTTTCATCAAAATCAATATAAATCATTTGTGATTTTATTTCACGAATTTCAACATAAATCTATGAAATTTGTTGTCGACCGGATGATACAAGGAAGTCCCAAGGACCCTTAGTAAGGTTAGTCGGAATCTATTTCAATTGGGGATTGGATTGTTTAGTTTCATGAACACTAATGCAGGGTAACATTGGATCTACTGCGATTCTCACATTTTTGACATGGAGGTGCACCACATGAACATAGATATTTTACTAGTATCTTGAGAAAATAAACTATGGTTATGTACACCCCAAGTCAGAAATGTGAGAATCTAACTAGATCCAATATCACCCCAACACGACTCATTAATAAATTATGATTGGTCGTACTTGTACCTCAACCAAATTGATTTAACCTTTTAATATTATGACCGGTTCGGGTGTCTTTGTCAAGTTTGACTTGTATATTAAATTTTCACACATTTGATTAAGATTTATTAATCACCAATCGATTAAGTGATATTCTATTGCTACACTAACTTTTACTAGTAGCACACCTATTCACATGATATCATCAAATAATTAGACCACATCTAGACGTGCTCTTAGTAAAACTTGGTGTGGCTATAGAAGCTCCCTTTATTAAGATCACACTTTTTCATCGAATTTCAGATGTGGGGTCTTTAAATATTTTCCACGTTACCACTACTAATAGAACACTCCTACAATGACGAGTCTGTAACAAACTTACTAAGATCCAACTTCGTTGGACACTTGTAGTCTTACGTACGTATGAGATGTAAAAATGTTTCCTAGAGATTTTACAATATAATAATCCTTAGAAATGTTGAATATTATATCATCTAATCTGTTCATTGGATACTCAGGTGTCCAACATCGTTGTACCCTAGAAAAGCCTTTTGTTTTTGCATGTTTTACAAGGCCGAGTCAGAGCTGAACGCAGACAGACGTTTGCGAGACAGAGACTCCGAATCTAATTCTAATATCTGACATTCATCTCTCTCCCTCTCTCTGCGAAAATCTAGGGTTTCTCTCAGCAACTCAGTAAAGATGAGTTTCACAGTGCTTCAGGTATGGACAAAAATCCAACACTGCAACTCATTAAGTCCTTGTTCTTCTTCTCTTCTGAATTTGGAGATAGAAAACCTTAAACTGTTGTTCTTGTTTGATTTTGTTGATTAGGGTTTCACCAAATCTCTTGCAATGACAGTTCTATCTGAGATTGGAGATAAAACCTTTTTTGCTGCTGCAGTGAGTAGATTTTTTGCTGTTATCCTGTATTATTGATGCTTAATTATTTAATTTAATTTACTTGTTTTTGTGTGTGTTGAATTTTGTTGTTTGTGGTGCTTCTAAATGATTTCTTAGACCATGTAACCTTATAGGAATTGAGACATTTTGAAGTTTGAATCAATTTTAAGCATCATGACTTGCTGATGAAATTATATAAATCTGTTGTGAGATAAGTATAGGGAATTACAACGAGGGAATTTGATATAAAAAAAAATAATGATTTTGCGATGAGGGCATTTGATGAGAAACAATGATTTTAGGCATGATTCAAAATATCAGTATCTATTGGTCGATATGTATCGTTATTAGATGAGACCCTGTGACATTGAATGTTTTGGGATTGTATTGGAATTTTTTGGTTGGTACAGTATCGGTTTTTCTATTGATCGAAACATTGCAACGATACTAAGATTTTAAACTGTGATTTTGGGTCTTATGTAATCTAAGATCATTAGTTTATTGAACACTAGAAGGTGGCATTTGCAAACGCACATGTATCAAAAGGGCTTATTTGTAATTTAAAATATTGATTAATGGATTTTTGGAAATTTATATGGTAAAAAGGATATTTTTGTAATTTTTGAAAACTAAACAATGTGGGGTTGGTTATGCAGGGCCCCCAAGGAGATTAGTCTGTCACGCTTACTTGAGAGTGTTGATGGGATACTCCCTCAGTAACAAAAAAACAAAAAACAAAAAATTACATGTAGAATAATTTACTATATTTACATTTAGGATTATGTGGAATGTCTGCTCAATAATACTGCACAGGGGATATGTTTCTTGTTCCATTTTTATTTATTTATTTGTTTTAATAAGTTTAACTTTAGCAGTTGGTTTCCGACTCTTCTAATTTGATGAACTGTTAGCAGGTTGTTTTGAACATTCACCTTTTTCTTTCCATTCAAACCACATGATATTACTTTTCTTTATTTGCAAAATCTTCTCAAATGTTGTCCCCCAAATCTCTCAGAAGGTACACCATTCACTTGGTCTTCAAAATATAAAACACCTAGAATTGTAGTTTCCATATTTGCTTCTATCAATGATTTAACACACATCACTCTAGTAACAATGTGCTCGGAGACTTTGTTTTTGAGCTTAGCTTACCTTTGAAGAAAACCAATTGTGGCTTTCTTATATATATGGGTAGCGTTCTTTTGACAAAATCCTAGACAACATTCTAGACAAAGTTTTGTCTTATATGACTAAAAAGTTTCGAAGTTGACTGATTTTTTTAAGGATGATCTCTATAGTCAGTAGATCATCCTCATAAAAAATCAGCCAATTCTGAAACTTCTAACCCCATGAAAAATGGTTATAAACTAATGGTAAAAATTGACGGTTCACGATTCTTCATCTTCTAAACTAGGGTTAGAAATTTCAGAATTTGCTGATTTTTTGTGAGGATGATTTTCTCATCATAGAGATCATCCTCACAAAAAATCTGCCCATTATGAAATTTTTAGCCCATATAAGACAGAATGCTTTGTCTAGAATGTTGTCTAGGATTTTGTCAAAAGAACGCCACCTTATGTATATAAAAACGTATTGTGGCTTTGTATTGATTTCTAATGTCATCCTTTGTTAGATTAAAGTGAAACGCAAGCATGAATCACAAAGTATTTGATTTTCCCATTGCCAGACCACTTTTCTCTGAATTGTTTATTTTTATCTCATCCTATGCATAACAGTTAGGAAATGCATTGTATTCTTCTTTACAAACACACCGTGAAAGCTAAATTTTTAATTTGTTTATGTGACATTGGGATGCATGTCTTTTAGATCTTGGCAATGCGTCATCCACGGAGGCTTGTCTTATCTGGTTGCCTGGGAGCTTTGATTGTAAGTGTTCTTATGCATATTTCCTCATGTTATTTTGAATTTTGATTTCTTTGGAGTCTCATGATTATATAAATTGTCATGAACTTGTAGGTAATGACTATTCTTTCTGCCCTTGTTGGGTGGGCTGCACCAAATTTGGTAAGAAGTTTGCTTATGACATATGGAAGTTCCATGATTAGTCATTCATATTAGTGCGGTATGGGATACAACCAATTGATGATAAATAGAAAATAAGAAACCTTTCATCAAATAAAAATTCTAAGTTGAGGCTTTTGAGGCACAAAAATGCTTTTGTTTTGTTTTTTTTTTTTTTTTGTGAGGAACCATAAAATCAAGAGATTTATGTTCACCCACATTTGTCAAGTGAGTGATCCTGTCCTACAAGACTACATGTGGATGGGTAAGATTCGATTTAAGTTGAAGAGAACAGAATGATGCATTAGAGATAGGAACATTAATTTGGTGGTGAAATTTTCATATAAAAGAATACATGACCTATATCATGTTCGCTTCTGCGCAAGCTATTGTCAGTACATATCAAAATACCATTCTCATTGTTGTTTTTACATACAGTGACTTGGTTGTCATTCCCATGGGCTTTCTATTTTGATCATATAACTCGTCGTAGTTTCCAACGTTGATATGTGTTTCAGATTCCTCGCAAATGGACTCATCACATAACCACCCTTTTATTCTTTGGATTTGGGCTTTGGAGTTTATGGGAGGGATTCACTGAAGAAGGGTATTCTTCTTGCTCATCTTCCATTCTTGTAATTTCTATCTTGGGCATGGGCTTGTTCATGGTCTTCATCTCTCAGTCAATTTCAACTCATGTTCTGCATGGGCACTGCATTAACTCTATTTAACCAAACAGGGAGGCCGAAGAATTGGCTGCAGTTGAAGCAAAATTGGTTGGTATTTTTTGGTGCTTTTCTCGCTTGCCCTAGTTTTACTTCCAAACTTCAACTTTTTTCTCACTCTGCTTTTATTGGTTGGTTAGGATGCTGATTTGAAGGCAAGTGCAAGAAAGGCCAAAGCCAGCTCCAAGGTGAGAGGTCAAGAATACAATATTTTATTTGAACTGTCTCTATCCCTGTGTTCCTTTAAAACATGATCAACACTTCTCTTGTTTCTTTCTATGAAACTTTTTTTGACCATTCCTCGTGTTTTACTTAATCTTGTTAGAACTTAATGATTTACTCATTCAATCATCTATTATGCTAATTGTTCAAAATCAACTATATATATCAAGAACCTATTACGTTTTGATCTGACCAAAATTAAATTGGGTACATACCTTGTTGTGCCATTGAGCTTAAAATCCAAACTCTGATAATAACCTGGCGGAGTGAATCGATTTTCCTTTTTTCACACGAACCAAGTTGATCCATGTTTCTTGAATCCTGGACTCACCTTCTCCTCTCTCTCTCTCTATTGATTGAATTGGCTAGGGTTTACTGTTGTTGATGGATAATGGCCAAATTGCTATAGTTTAGATGCCTCCAACGTTTTTAGTTGATGCTCTAATAAGGATGCCAATTCCTTCTTTTATAGATGAATAGTAGAGGGCCTAGAATTCCTTCCCATCAACGTTTCCTAATAAATCCTAATGATGATATATTTCCAATTCCAACGACTTAGGGTTTCCCAAAATATTGACATTCTTTTATTAAGAAATCCAATTTAATTAAAACTCTTAAAAATGTGTAGCTGTAAAGGCCATTACCAAACGTGGTCTAACATGACTCAGCCAAAATCTACTGGTCTATGTATCTAACCATTTTGTGTTCTTCCAGGCAGATGATTTGAAAAAGCAGAGAAAGCCATTACTCGCACACTTCTTCTCACCCATATTTTTGAAGGTAGTAATTCTTACAAATGATTTGGTACAAATGTACGTAATGCTAACATTTCGTTAATCAATTTTTTCATTCTCATTGTCATTCTGTAGGCATTTTCCATTACATTCTTTGGAGAGTGGGGTGACAAAAGCCAGGTAAGTAGCAAGGCAAGGATCTGCATGTATTTAGATCACTATCCATCTTGTCTTATCATCACTTCTGACTGAACATAACTGCTCTTTCAGTTAGCTACAATTGGTTTGGCCGCTGATGAGAACCCACTAGGCGTAGTTCTTGGTGGAATCATGTACGCTTTACTATTTTTTTATTCAAATATCTATGTTGAAAGGCTGCTCTGCATGCAATGCACTGGCTATATTTGGCATACTAGACACAAAATAATCAAAATTGTCCACCAATTTTGTCATTTGAACCAAATGATGCATTTATTGTCAAATTTTCTCTTTTTTTTTTCCTTTACTCTCCTAGTTTGCCTCCTATGCAACCACTATAAAGCTTTCGACTACAAAAGATATTTTCAGTGATGGAAAATGTTTGACAGATAAAGAGACCTCCTCCAGCTGTGGATTTTCACAGTGGTGTGGTGATAACCATAAACTGCAGAAGACAAGCAGTTGTAGTAGCGAGAGTACAGAATCATGCTGTAGAGCTTCTATGCCATGCATGGACTACCTCTCCTACACATATTTTGACATAGAATGTTGTGTGCCGCATAGATGGTCAAGAGTATACACTAATTAAATGTTAGGTCACCCCTTGTGTGGACCAATGTTCCGAAGTTCATACCACTTAGATGATCCTTTCCATCCACTTTGCAATTTTGCCCAATAAAATGGACAGTAGAGATGTTGCCCAAGTTAAAGCTTCTCTTGGATGGTAAGGAATGTCAATCAACATGAGTTTTGTTTGCTTCCAATCCAAGATCCCCTAATATTTTAATTTTTTTTTTGGAATCGAGATATCCAAGCCTCTTAGTGCACCACACGACTAATCCTTGGAGCACGTGCAATCATTTCCATTGGATAGTGAATTTTGGACTGTGGCCATATAAAGGGTGGTCTACTATTTCATTGCCGTAGATTAAACAATCTTTATGCCATTTACCATCTTTGCATTGTAGTAAAAAAGCCAACTTTACAGTGATAGAGATGCCTCCATTCTGAATTGTTCCCAAAGGCATCATATTTATGTGGACACTTATGATTGCCTTTTTTTCTGATTTTGATGTAGCGGACAAGCATTGTGCACTACTGCAGCTGTTATCGGTGGCAAGAGTTTGGCATCTCAGATATCTGAGAAAATGGTAACGGACTTTACTGGCATTGATTTTCAAGCATTCGTATTTTAAAATCATGGACTGATCTATATATCACTTTTTGTTTGTTTATTCATAAAGTTAAATTTATATTCCTTTGGATGCAGGTTGCACTCTCAGGTGGAGTTCTTTTTCTGGTTTTTGGTGTCCAATCCCTCCTTTTGACAGCCAATTCATGATGTCGGGGACTCTTTCTAACCGTGAGTATCTTGATTCAATGTTCCCTTCTTTCTTTTTTTATCGATAAACTATCAAACAAATTCAAGGTATGGAGGGTAACTTTATCCCAACCATCTGGGGTTGGTTACATGAATCATTTTATTCCACTGTAATGATATTTCCCTTAAACCCATCTGTCTTCATAACCTTCGTCTCTAAATTGATCCGTGTCTCCAGCCTTTGTCTGATCCTATTTATGCATATAGCACTTGACCATGGTTTTAAATCTCGTCCAATACCAAGATGACTCGCCTGAGTCATCTCGATCTCATTCAGTAACAATATGGATATACATTGTATCTCAACATTTGCATCATCTCGGGGAGATAAATGAGATGTCTCAGACAATATTTTGAAAATCTCGGCTGAGTCAACCAGGATTTTGATTAATTTTTTTTATAGAATTTATATATTTATTATATAATGAAATTTGATTTTATGCCTAAACATCTTCTAATTTCCTTGTTTTATTAAAAATTTATAATTATTTTAATTTAAATACATGTAAATCAATCATTATAAACCAAATCAACGGGTTTGTCTTGTCTAAGACAAGTTGACTTGTCCAAAACAACTCTGTCTCATGCATGGATAAGACGAGACATCAAACCGAGTTCTGAAACAATGCACTTGACTCTTCCTGTGATGTTATTTTTGCAGATGTACTCAAAGCTGCTGCGTCATTGCACGATAAAAGAATAGAGGTTATGGGAACTCTCTCATAATTGCCCATTAAAACTAGATTATGATCATTAAAACATTTGAAGAGCAATCATTTATCAAAAGATTAAAATATTTTAATATCAATTATGTGTTAGAGTTGAATGCTGTTCTGCCATTGTTGCCTTTGGCTTTGGGGTTTGTGTATTGCTTGTGCTGGCTATATTTTTTTTTGTTTGGATGACGGGTGTGTCCATACTTACATTCAAGTAGGGGGACCGGAAGAGCCAGTGCCAGAGCCAAGGCATATGGTTCCCTCCCCCAGGCATGTGCAACAGCCTCACGTCATACACTAGGTAAGTGAGGGTGCTCCCTCACGGGTGGCCCCTGAGGAAATACTGCTCATACTAGATATTGAACTCAAAACCTACAGACTCTCACCGCTTATTGGATCCGAAATTGCCATTGAACCACCCCCTCGGGGTTTGTGCTGGCTATTGTTTGTTATCCACATTTTAAAAAAAAGTTAGGGCGTGTTTGGAAGATGGAGTTGCAACTCCCACAACCTAACTCTACTCTCCAGGTATGAATGACCAACTCTTAGGAGCTATAACTTTAACTTAGACCTCATCTTTCCAATTTTTTTTTTTTTTTTTTATAGTTTTCTGTCTGTTTATAATTTTAGAAGCATAATTTTCATGATCTGGCTAGTACTAGTTTCAAGATTAATTGCTTGAATGCCTTATTTTGAACCATCTATAAAATACTTTCTGCTTGGTTGCTATTTTGTACGAGTTCATTGTGTTGCAATTACTTCGGTATTCCATTTTCATATTTATCTTGATGATGCAAATATATTTTTGGGCATAGCAATGTAAAAGGGTTATTTGTTATTCTATTTTCATATTTATCTTTGTCATTTTGTTTTTATTTATTTATCAAATTCTTCAAGGTATGCCAATTTTTTTTTTTTTTTAATTATTATAAAAAAAAATTAACTATAACTTGTGTTTAAAATGATAGACCATCATTTTTTTTTAATGGTTGATAACCCCTAAAACATATTTTAGGGCATAATTAGTGGACTTATAAGGTTAAAAACAATAATTGATACTTATAAAGGTATATTTTGATAGTTTCCAAACATAAAACTATATTAGAAGTACTTGTCAGATAGTTTCCAAACACTTAGTACTTTTCCAGCTCTTGCAGACGGTACGTTGTAAGTACTTCTAGCTGCCACATCCAAATAGATCCTTACAATTGAAACTTTGCAGAAGGCAATGATATATGAGAAAACTTTTCCTTACTAAGTAAGGTCTTAAGCCTTATTAAGGGTCGTTTGCTCAATGGATTATCACATCAGCAATCCAACACCACAACCCTCTAAGTTTCTTCGAAAAACTCAGTGTAATTTTTATTTTTACTTTTTAAAAAGCAATTTGATACAAGGTTTTGCAAATAGGCGGCTATCGAACTTCCACTTAACTCTCAAACTTAAAATTGAAATTCAATGGGTGGAAAAATACATGTTTTTTGAAATTTGTTTTTTCAAAGTTGATTGAATTTTGTCCTCTACAAGGTGAGCGCAAGGACCCGTTCGTGAGGGTGAAATCTTTACTAATTTAGTAAGGCTTCCCAGACTCATGATACATAGGAGAGTTTTACTTGCACCCACCGTTTATCCTCTCTGCACTCACTCTTTGCACCCCCTCCCTAAAATATCCACTAGTCTCAACACTCACCACCCCAATCAAACCTTGCGTCTTATTTGATCAGATCATCCCTATCGAATCTCATTTGTTGTTTTTGTTCTCTGCCCTCTTCCACATTCTCTCATTTGCATAAGATGTCAACGAAGATTTAATGATACAAAATGCAATACCCTTAGATCTTAAAAAGTAGACTATAAATAATCGTGAAAACCTCAACTCTTGATCCAAAAAGACTTCATTTAGTATCCTACCTACTATATCAGATTCAATATGATCCTACCGGATCCATTCAAATAGGATCCTACCGAGTCACAATGGAAAATTTCGATAATTTCCTATCGATCAAAAATGTTGAATTTTTTTTTAAAGTGGGTGCGGAGAGTTTT
This sequence comes from Akebia trifoliata, assembly GCF_017979445.1. Lineage (NCBI taxonomy): Eukaryota > Viridiplantae > Streptophyta > Magnoliopsida > Ranunculales > Lardizabalaceae > Akebia > Akebia trifoliata. The sequence continues at coordinate 19,703,947 of NC_141383.1, forward strand.
TGTTTAAGGTTAACTTAGTCATTTAAACCATTTTTTTTAAATTCTCTTTAAGTGGGTGCATGGCGCGCGCCTCTAATACATGTTCATGCATAAAACGGCTTAAATGTAGATTCTAAGGAAATTTTTCTTGAGTTCTTTTGAGTTGCTTCTGTCATCTGTGTAGGGCTGTCAGTGGGCCGGACTCGGGTTGGGTCAGAAATGGCCTGGTGGTAATCTGACCTACAAATCCTAGCCAAGCACCTAGGCCAGGCTAGGCCAAATAAAATTTCTTATTTAAAAGCTGGTTAGACCTTTTCTTATAGGGAAAATTATTTAGAGGACCTTGGCAGAGGGACTTTTTTCTAAATAGTCCTAAGTTTTGGGTGATTTCTTAATAGTCTATTTAGTAAATTTTTCTTTTGTTTATAGTCGATTGACCCCATCTCACGTGTATGAAGTCATTGAAATGCTCAAAGTGTCATTTTCTCATCTTCACTTAGTTAGGTTTTTCAATTGTGATTGTAATCATTTTCAACGATTTTTGATCATGAATGACAAATGATGAATGATATTCTCTTAATTTTGAACATTTAAATATATTTTTACTCATTTACTTTTATTATTTATATATAATAAAGAGTGAAGAACGGATTTGAGATTCTATTTTTATTTTATTTTATTTAAATTTTATGATTATATTGTAATTTTTTATTTGCAATTGTGATTTATGCATTTTGAGTAATTCGAGGAGATTTATCCAATATTTAAGTCAAAAAAATAAAAATGAAAAATGAAAAAAAATCTCGTTTACATTTGTTGAATTCACCATTTTCTATTATCTATTTCAACATTTTTATTTTCGAACTCACCACTTAGTGTTGAGTTCATTACTTTTTATTGTCTAGTTCAACATTTAATTACTGTTGAGTTCTACGATTTTTTTTTTTTTTTTTTAATGAAAATATTGTCGAACTCAATAGTAATTAAATGTTAAATTAGATAGTAAAAAGTGGTGAACCCGACACTATAATGTGAACTAAATTTTCATTTTTTCGACTTCGATACTTGATAAATCTCCTTGAAATACCCAAAATGCATATATCATAGTTACAAAGTAAAAATTACAATACAATCATAAAAAAAATTCGAATCTCAACTTCGTTCTTCATTTTTTTTTATAAAATATCAAAATTAAAATTGAAAAACAAAAAAAAAAGTTTAAATGTTCAAAATTAAGATAATATCATTCTCCATTCGTCATTCATGATAAAAAATAGTTGAAAAATGATCGAAATAACCATTAGAAAACCTAACTAAGTGAAGAAGATGTGAAAAAGGTAATTTGGGTATTTCGAAGACATAAAGGTGAGATGAGGCCAGGTGATTATTAAGAAAAGAAAAATTTATTAAATGGTCTACTATTAAGAAATCACCCAAAACTTGGGGATTACAAAGAAAAAAATCCCTCCACCAGGGTACCAACCCTGCACCGAGCTGGATTGGACCACCGAGACCTTAAACTAAATGAGCCTATTACCACAACTTTGGAAACTCTTTCAAGATTATTGAGTGAAACCTTGAGTGAAATTCTTCATAGCTAAAATTCTTCGAAACACATCACATCAGCAATATCCATCGAAGAATCAATTCGAAAATTGAATCACCAACTCAAATTCAACCATTGATATTATAGAAAATGATACAAAATGTCAACTTCATGGAAACATTTTCAACAGTGTAAGAAACACAGCAGAGAAAATCTTCGATGACGTCACGAAAGAACACAGACTGGGAAAATCCAGAAGAACAATCACAATATCCATAACTAAGCAACTTATATAGAGTGTACAATTACGTGACTTTGCTTTCAATTAGTTCCATTGATGACATATTGTCCATTTCCCTCATCTTAATTCAACGAAACATAGTGATCAAGATTCGTAGATGTAGAGATATTATCAAGTTTATGTACAAACATAGAATTTCTAATACTCGATGATGATGATGATGATGGGATAGACAGGTTGTATATACCAGTGGTGTGTTTTATTTTTTTTCCGAAAGGAGTCTTCAACATCCGCCACTTGCAGGCTCAATTGAACTTAGAAGACCATTCCCTCTCAGTTGCATACAATGTTGTTCTGCGTCGGCTTGAGCACAAATGATCACTACTGCCAGTCCATTGTAATGTGCTTCTTGCATGATGTTGACAGCATTGTCAACTGTCATCCCAGGGATGACCTTCATCAGAACTTGAACGACGTATTCCCGCTTATTGTAGTTGTCATTATGTAATAAAACACGATAGGGTGGTGACATTTTCCTTGATTTCCTGAAAAATAAATAAAGATAAATTTCAGAAGTAATAACCATTCTGCTCCTTTCCTTTCTTTTCTTTTCTTTTCTTTTTCTTTTTCTTTTTTTCCCATGGCACACAAAAAGTAAGATTATATTGCCACACCAACTTTTTATTACTACATACCGAACAAAGAAATTCATGTCTGGCATGTGGATAACCATTATTATATCATTTTAATGATCACGCCTCCTTTCCATTCTTCTTATTCTCTGAAATAACTCTTCAACTTGGGTTTCTACTCAAGTAAGGAAATCTATTTAAGCTCTACAGAGATTGATTGGTTATGATAATAGCCGCATTCCTGTAACCAGATATTGTTTGAGCAGGACCCAAGTGTTTTTTATGCCGAAACTCTAGGTGTTTTACAAGTATAGGTTCCCCAAGAGAATAAATTATCCCTTAACCTTGGAGTGGAGGAAAATTATGAATATTATGGTATCGGTTAAATTTCTTAGCATGAGCTTTTACTAATTTCTCGGGCAGAGAGAGGCTATGATTCCTTGCCATCACATTCTTGATATTATGATTGGTTTCTGGATATTAGTCCTAACAAAAATTGAACTTTACTTTAGGCTCTAATTCTGATCTGCATAATTATTATTACTTTTGGCAGCTTGCGCAATTAATGTCTCCTCATCTATTTATTTGTTTCTTTATAAATAAATAGGTGAAAATGTAGGAGCAGCCCTACATGGCTTTGAACAAAATTGAATGGATAGCAGGATTTGTTCAGCCGACGCCAAATTTTTGGAATAAGGCTTTGATGATTTCAATTTATCAATATAACAAAAAACAGCTGTAGGTCCCACACAACTACAGTTTTGTGGGATGATAACATCCCCTTCAGCTAAAGTTTCGTGGGCTCCACATTGCCCACTTTGTTGCCTTTCCTCTTCACACCTACAACTTTATAGTCTTTCTTCTCCTTCACCCCACCCCTTAATAATCTCTCTCCAATTTAACTATCTTCCTCTTTTAGCCCCCTTTTCAATGACCCGTCTAACCTTACTATTTTTGTTTTTGACAGGCAATGATAGAAATATATTGATAAACAGAAAATAGAGGACGAGATGACCACCCTTACAATGCAGACTCTATCCCACCTTATAGGAAACTCCTCGAAGAAAATTCCGCAAAGGTGCAATTATTCCTTTCCTTCCTTGTCCCGTTACGCAAACCCACATTATACAGAGACCAAACTGAGAAACACCCATCCTTGCCTCCATCCAGACTAGACTATCCTCTACCCCAGTCAGTCAAAGAGGGAGCTTCAATGCACGACAACAAGGTACACAAGAGCCCAACTCCCAAACATTAACCCTGGAACCCCAGATCCCAAGAAACCACATCCCCATCCCTTATCAAGCACGAAGATAGGGCTTGATCTTTTTTCAGCGACATCTCATACAACTCTGAAAATTTCCCTTTAAGGGGAGAATTGCCACACCACCAGTCCTTCCAGAACCAAACTTTGTTGCTCCTAACTTTGAACCTCACTTTTTTACTAATCAAAAGGGAGCCTTCTGAGAATACCCTTCCACAAACAACACCCACTGGAGCCTCTAGCATCCCCACTTTCCCAACCAAAGTTCTCCACTCCATACTTAGCAACCACAACCTTTCTCCACAAACTCTCCTCTTCCACCCCAAACCTCCACAACCACTTCCCCAAACACTGCCCTAAACCATCTCGCAAACTCTCAAGCCTTACCATCTTACCTTTTTTACCCCCTTTAACCAACTTTATTGTCTTTCCACCTCTCCAACTTTATTATTTTCCTCCTTTACCCCCTTAACCTCAAAGATTTTTAATAATACCCCTCCAACTTCATTATTTTTCTACTTTTACCCCCTTAACCCAAAAGAGGATGCCTGTGTCATAGGCACAAGTGAACTCTAGTCTATTAACAAATGATAAGTTGAATTGCGGATGAAGTGAAGAAAACAAAATTAAGGAGCATAAATTGTCTATGCGCACCTCTGTTAGCTAAAAGGCCCACCATTGAGTCTGTCATATCATTAGTGTCTATGTACACCTCATTCTATTTATTTATTTGAAAATTGGGTAAAAACATTATTTGACCTCAGATCGATAAGCATGAGGTACTATTCAAGTGTTCATAACTGAGAATGCATTTTCCATGTCTATTAACAAATGATAAGTTGAATTGCGGATGAAGTGAAGAAAACAAAATTAAGGAGCATAAATTGTCTATGCGCACCTCTGTTAGCTAAAAGGCCCACCATTGAGTCTGTCATATCATTAGTGTCTATGTACACCTCTTATTCTATTTATTTATTTGAAAATTGGGTAAAAACATTATTTGACAATGATAATATTTTGATGGGAACTGATGTTGTTCAGATCGATAAGCATGAGGTACTATTCAAGTGTTCATAACTGAGAATGCATTTTCCATGTTATAAGAACAAACAGGTACGTACAATTAACACTTTCATATGCAGAAAGAAACCTAAAGATCGTGTCCATACCTCAAGTCAAACTCAGATTCACGCCCAGGAGTGGTTTTCTCTATGACTGGCTTGTCCAACACCCCACCTCCTTTGCCTGGTCCAGTGGCTGATATCGTCACAAGATTACCTCGATTAGTGTACGGTCCTTTATGAAGAGAATGTTTTTCCCCTGTAGTAAACATTATCACCATCCATGAGAATCACTCCAGCACGTATATGTGAAGCAATCTACGAAGCATGTACAAGATGTGTTGGACATTGAATAGGGAACTTGCATAACTAATATATTTGTTTGAGCTCATGAGATATTTTTCATTCAAAAACCTGTAAATCAGTGGAGAATTTGGTTGAGTTTTTCGAAAAATTATTTGTGAATACCTATGTCAAGATGTTACTTTTAACATTTTTCTTGACAAAAAAATGAAATTTGACAAGGTTTACTCTTCATCATGGAGGCACCCAATCAAGAATTAAGCCCGATAAATGTTAGGACAAGACATGGAGCCTATAAATATTTCCAACTTCATGAATACCGTGCATGTCAGACATTGTTGTGGAGATGCACAAATATGATGACAATACCTTCATGTATAAAAAAAGTTTCTAGTGAGATTCCCTAGGGGACTTTGAGAAGTAGAAGAGAGCACCGGAGAGGAAGGGTAGGGAAATGAGAAGGAAAAAAGACCAAGTCAAGGGTTTCATTAAGAAATAGGGTGGATGCTTGAGGAAATTCGGTCTTTCCCATAGAAAGATCATCCCATATTATGTCCACCAAAATTTCTAGCATCAATGTCAAAAACTAGAGTCATTTTACTTTGAGGTCCAAATGGTTGAATAAGAAAAACTAAGTGTTAAGGGCTTCTAAAATTTTCCCATTGAGTTTGGTGTCCACTTTTTCAATAAAATGTAGATGAATTTAATCCAATTCAATAAGCTGAAAAGCATGCAAGCGTCTTTTCAATTCCTTTGCTTGCTTTTAACGTGTAAGCATTTTAATCCGAATCCATTAAAATCAATAAACTTTTATCTTATAACCACGTTGCACTTCTATAGTACAAAGATGTGGTTAGACAATATCAATAATTGTATTGCCAAGGAAAAAAAATTCTTGCTTGAGTAACTATTGGAAAGGACTCATGACGGTGAATTTGCAGCTTACACAATAGGACATGGTCACATAAGGACTTTCAAATGCATTAGAAAAATGACCTTATTGCCAAAATCAATTGGACTTATTGCAAGCAACACCAAATAAGTTAACTGCAAAGTAATAGAGAGGACTAGCAATAAGAAATGCTTTATCTTAAGCATTTAACTTCCACTGGTTCTTTTATATATAATAAAAAGGAGGAAGAGATCCAATGTACCAAAGCTAGCATTCAAGTCTAGAAGATAATGCAAGTTTTTTATTCGCATTTCTTGGATGCAATGTTGTTAAAAAATCCTGCAATTTATGATTTGAAACCTATAATTCGAATTAAATCTTAACCTAAACAACTAGAATCTTATATATGAATCCCTTTAGATAAAAATCCTACGAATACACACAACAATTTTGATTCACTTAGAATTTTAAAAAAAAAAGGTAAAAATATAGCACATGTAGTTTTTGCTCATTATAAACCTCCAAAAGCGGTCCACACATACCAGATGCCGCAAGGGCACAAAAATTCTCATATGAAAAAAAGAGATGGTCAAGATGACCAACTAGCTTGACATGTTGAAGCTACCTTAAGTGGCATCAACTAAATGCCCTACATACAAAAAACCCAATAAAATTGCTACCATAGGGGGGTTCAAGCAGGTATTAAGTTTGGCGTCATGGAACATAGCCCAATGGGTGCATGAGAAGTTGGTGGGGACTATATATCCAACTCACTGGAACATTGATGTTGAGCTACCCACCAATTTGGCGGACAAATAAAAATATTGTACCACCATTTTCCATGATTACCCCTGATGATATGCCAAACATGAACTGGCTTAACAAATGGTTTAGCCCGACATCAATGGTATGGCATTGCCTATGGGACGCCCTACCTACTATACTCAGCCAAATATATGGTCAAGCTTGGATGATCATTATGGGCATACCAATTCCATAAGTATGAAGCATGAAAAAAGGGAGAGCACTCCCTTACAATGAGGATCTTTTTCTTCTTCATCTACTTCTAGGCCTTCTTCTTTCTCGACTGACCACTCTATGTTTACACTCTCCCTACCCCCTCTCCAAACCTTTTACTCCCTCCTTTGCAATGGGTACTGAACAATCATTGACTTGATTTACACAGTAAACTGGGCCCCTTTTCATATTCAACATACTCTTCATACTTGGCATCCAAAGTTAGCAAAGTTACCTTTAAAACAAAAAATGATTATACCTTTCAAAAAAAAAAAAAGTTAGCAAACATCCTTGGGTTCAGGTAGTGAGAGTGGATATGAACACACATGGCTTCAATAAGAATTGAATGGCTGAACAACATTCATTCAATCAAGCTCCAATGTCTTTTTGGATGAGGCCTAGATGATAATAAAAGAAAAATCTTAACAAATCTTATGATCAAACAATTTGAATCTTAGATTAATTGGATCCTAATCATGATTTTATGAACCAATCTGATTTTGAAAACATTGATCAAATGAACCGCATGCACTTGAAAGCAACGGATTCCCCTTTGCTTGAGGGATGGGGAATCCGTTGATCATATCTTAATTCACTGCCCTTTTGCCCATAATATTTGGTCTATCTTCTTTGGTCTTTTTCGTATTAGTTGGGTCTTTCCTAGTAAATTCTCCTCTTTATTAACCGAATGGGTCAGCAATGATTTTCACCCCAGAAAAAGACTCCTGTGGACTATGCTTCCATCGGCGATTGCTTGGGGGGTGTGGAACGAGAGAAATAACAGGGTGTTCAACGGTAAGGTTAGAAGTTCTCATGCAGGCTATTTGGAGATCTTGGGTTCCTTATACCTTTGGTCAAAACAACATATAGAGTTTGCAAAGTTATCTTTTGATGATTTTGTTTTTAGATGGAACTCTGTTTGTAATCTTTGATTTTATTTCTCTTGTTTTTGTTATTTGCGAGGCTTCCTCAGCCTCCTTGTAATTTGTTTCCCCTTCTTTTTCAATATATTATACTTTTCAAAAAAAAAAGTGGTTGCAATAAATTTAGTTATATTCATAGTGCCCTAAAAACTCACTAAAACGAGGGAAATTCTCAAAGGAAAAAAAACCTCATGCACTTGATTAAATACTCAAGGTCGAGCGAGTAAAGCAGATTTAGGAATTAGTTTCCAAGCTCTTTCATTACTGATTAGCAACTTTCATGTGTATATATGCTCCTACTTGTAAGCCCATATGGATATCATATTAGACAATCCAACAAGATTGTGAATTGTCCATACCTTGGAGACCATTCTCACACAATTTCGAACCATTCTAACATATTGAAAGTCGACTTGAATTTCAAAAGTATGAATTATCCATCTAACAGCTTTTTATGTAGTTAGTACTTGATAGGATGGAATGATTTTTAGTGGCAATGATCCATCATTTTGAAAATGATAGTGTCTAGTTATATCGTTCCTAAATATCATCCATACAGGCCCCAAAAGCAGGAGTCAAATAGGGAGTAAAGGAAGCTATGAAAAATAAGCTCACTAACTAGAGGAAATATCACTAAAGGACTCTGGAAGATAAAGAGGTTATACATATCAATTGAGCGTAACCTCACTAACTTGCAATAATAGCACAAAATAAGGACAAAGAGAAGAAAATGGAAGAGGTATACTTTAGGGGGAAAAGCAGTGCGTCCCTTAAAAAAAACCTCAGTTGAGGCATACACCTTAGGTGTTTTTACACCTTTATTTCACATTTTAAAACATTTCAAGTACACCCTCAACCCTACAAAACCCATTGTTTGGTCAACTTTGAAGTTCGAAAAAATGTTTTAAGTGTACCCGAGGTTCATGACAAATGTAGTCCTTAGGTTCACATAGCTAAATCCTACATCCAACAGTTGTGGTCATTCTAATTTGATATTTGAAACACATCAAGAATCAACTATCTAATAATGCCAATCTGAATTTCCCATAGCACTCAAGTCTACATTAATATATCATTTTAATAGTTGTCCGAGTGAGTTCACATGTTGGGTTTCCTGAAGTTGTTCTATTGGAAATCGAAAGATGTACCAACACCCTTGCTGCATAGGTCTCATAACTCATCCGAAGTCTCAACTCTCAACATTCATCCAACTCAACATCCTCATGTCAACTACACTAGTTCTACACATTTTGTATTGGCCAACTTTTTTGCTTCATAAAGCATGGTTGGTCATATCGTCATTTTATAAAACTTTATCGTTAGTTTGATTGGTATGTGTCGGTCATGTAGCATTTCAAAAGCATGTTTTCATTTTTAAGCACAACTGCAACTAGAAGAAATACGCAAATTGAAGGATCTAAAACAACGAGAGAATGAAGAAAAAGTGGATTGAGGTAGTGAAAACGGATATGATCACACTTTCAGAAACAAAAGGCATGGCTCTGAACAAAATGGAATGGACTTGGATTCATTTAGCAGATACCAAATTTTAAGGAAATAAGGCTTAGATGAAAATGATTCTAATAGCAGGTGGCTCTTAAGAAGTCCACCCCAAGTACACAATACCCACATAATTGGACTTTAATATGAGAAAACTAGGCAGCAAATCCTTAAATTCAAAGTGTATCGAATTCCCATATGAGTGCTTTAAAATATAAATATAATAAGGAAGCAAGAACGTATAGGGCAAACCCACTTGAAGATCTCTCTCTATTTCTCTCCATTTTGTTCATAGGTTTCCTAGCATTAATGAATATTATGATATTTGCACACAAAAATAAAAAGATAGGCATAAATAAAATAAGCAAGATAAATTTCGCATTGGCTGTGGTAGACCAAATGATATGAGAGAGAGAGAGAGAGATCTTCAAATTCTTAGATTCAAAGTGTATCGATTTCCCATATGATATGAGAACCTTAAAACATAAATATAATAGGGAAGCAACTACGTATAGAGTAAATCCACTTGAAGATCTCTCCCTCTCTCTCTCATGGGTATTCTTGCATTAATGAATATTATGATATTTGCCAAAAAAAACAGGTAGGTGTAAATAAAATAAGCAAGATAAATTGCCCATTGGCTGTGGTAGACTAGATGCATGAGCATGGTGGAGGTACAATAGAGCACGACATCCATTTTTAATAATGATTTTGAATTACTATACTAATGAAAAATGACGATTGGAAAATGAAATGAGAAAGGTTAGGGCTTAAAAGGAGTTAGGTATGTCCATCCATATCTGAATTTTTTATCTGGACTCGGATCCAACTAGCTAAACCCATATCTGAACCATTTTGCTTTCATTAAATCCATATTCAGAACTGATCCGACCGAATTCATTGATTTGGGTCGGATCAGATAATTTCAAATCGTTGAAGATTATTTCCAAGAAAATTGCTAAAAGCGTGACCAAATGGTGACTTGAACTCAAGACCTCTTATTTTTTAAGAAAGGCCTTGACCACCACACCCAACAGTTGTTGGTGGATGAAAGATAGCTTGAAAAATATAAAAATAGAACTTACAAAGTAATATATCATTCAGATCTTGACGGATATAGAAATGGATCAATATCAGAACCAGATCCGACTTAGGTCAAAGAACATCAACCCATATTTTAATTCATATATACTTGAAGGAACCAAACCCGCTAGATTTGGATTCGAATCACTCGAATTTTGGATAAAATCCGACCCATTTTAAGCCCAAAGAAAGGTGGATAAACAAGACAACAAGACTTATTCTGACAAAATAAATTCATTGAAGCAAAGTAAAAATAAAAATAAAAAAGATTAGAAGGAAAGCATAATAAATTGGTCTATGAGTCTTACCCAATCAAAATAAAAAACATTGTTGACCCTAACATCAAAGGAAACTCAAAGTAGATTGAGTCTTGCAACAAGAAAAAAGATTTCCATTACCAAATCACAAATCAAATGTGGTGCATTAGTTTGCTCCTAGGGAAATTCCTTATCACTTACAATTCATTTCATTTGTATCACTCTTGTTTCACAAAATTTACCTCTCCCATATCATTTTCTACAAGTCTATTATTGTTGTTCACTGCTTCTCCCTAGCTTCACGATGTTTTCCCTTCATTTGTTCACTACCATTGTTTTTTGTCTGCTAGGTTAATAAACTTGATCTTACATGTAAAATGCCCTAACTCACAGAATATAACAATCATAAATGTGCATACCCACAAGTTTGACTAAAAGGATCACATCAAGTTGCAATCTAGGAATTTATCAAGACAAATTTCTTGTTCACTCTAAACTGGAAATTATCCACTCATAAATGGTATCTATCGTACTTATCAACAAAAATATGGTAGTTAACAACTTAAAATCAAATTAGTAAAATAAATAAAACAATTTAGATCTAATAAATTAAGGAATAGATGTAGTTGGTTGTCAACAGAATTGAACATGGATTTGGGCTGAAGCCTATGCATTGTAAAATGGACTAAGTGTCAAGGAGAATTTCTATTATTATGCTTAGCATATTGAACGCTTGGGTTTCCTTCAATGAACCCCCATCAATCTTCACTTCTACATGTTCCATTTTTTTGTTTCAATTAATCTCCATCCATTGTTAGGCTAGGGTTTCATCAACTTGATATAGAGCTCCATCTGGGTGTATTGCAACAATTTGTTCTCAGTGGAGATGCCGTTGAGAATAAGAAAGTAAATCAACACCATCGATTATGGATTTCCCGTTCACCTTCAAAAGCTTCATCTTAGAATGATCTTGACTCTTTGTCCAAGTGGATGTACCACCAAATCAGAGAACTTGTATTTGGTACAAAGGTGATTGACAATCCGTTACCAAGGAATTTGGCGAGACTTGGGGCATACTTTCTCCCCTCCCCTATTTATTCAAATGGAATCCTCTAAGAATGGTTAAATAGAAACAATGCATATGGTTCCAATGGAGGCAAATTTGCTGACTGTGATGCTATTAGAGACCATAATGGTGATGTCTTGTTGGGTATAATTCTTCAAAAGTCCCGATCTTTCTTCTTTACCATGAACTAGAAGCTATTGATTATGGACTTAAGCATGATTTGTCCAGAAACATATAATAAAGTGTAATTGAATCTGATTCTGCCCATGCTACCCATTTGGTGCTCAATCAAAATGACACTCCATGGCCCTCAAAAAAGATCCTCAGATTTATTTCCTTCCTTTCAATGAGTGTTTTTTTTTCCTCTCTACAGATGATTTTTCGAATGGTGTGTCTAGCAATCATTCAGATGATTCTAGAGGACGTGTTTAATGGTGTGTCAGTACATTTCAGACCCTCACAATATGAAGACCTGCATATTGACTTTGCCCAGATACATCAAATATCATCAAGTTGAATACCATGGTTGGTTTGAGCAAATTTCCTATCAAACCCAAGATTGGATGAACCAACAGTAGGTTGGAACATTTGTAGGGGGGAAGCCTAGTGAGACATTCAAAGTGAAAATGAAAACCCACCAACCTATCAACATGGAAACTGCAATAGCACATGCATAGTTGCAAGAGAAATGATTTGCCAACGAAGAATACACAATCCGAGAACTGAGAAGCCAATCAATTAGCCCACACATTGCGAGGTAGATCCTCCTAGATACAATCATCAAGCGTTCCCTGGTAACGCAACTAATGTATGCTAAGAAATGAACAAACACTCAATAATGAAACGAATGGAAATGGGGATGAAGGAAACAATAATCATGATCATCGACGTTCTATGTTATAGATTTTTCCTACTCCTAAACTAGAGGTCAAGAAATCTAAATATCTAACTATTTAAGGTTGTCTTATATTATAGATAGCATTTCTTTTTGGCAGACATAAGAAAATTCATTAATACTACTAGCGAAAAAAGAAAATATCTATATAATAAAACACAACAGTTGTCTTCCCCCAATGTTGTCAATTTCACCCCGCATCTCGAGGAACAATTTCAACTTTATTCCCTTTTGTTTCCTCCCCTTTCCAAGAATACCCCTTCAACTTTATTTTCTTTCCTCTTCTACCCTTATTCCAATAATACCCCCTCTAACTTTATTGCCTTTACTCTTCTACTCCTTTTCCAATAATACCCCTACAACTCTATTGTCTTTCCTCTTTTAACTCTGAAACTCCAAGGAGAATGACCGTGTTGTGAGCACAGGCAAACTCTATTGTGTATATATACAAATATATAAGCTGCTGTGGTCAAGAAGACCTACTGAAGTAAGATAATAATAAAAAATGAGAAAACTGAAAATCTATTGATATGAACTTACAATCACATCCAACTTAAATACAGGGCCCTCAAAGAAAACTCCCCTGCACTCTTTAAAAACTGATGACCAATTGTTAAAAAAAAAAAAAAAAAAACCTTTTTGAGGACAACATTTGGAAGATCCTCCTCTTCGCTTTCAAAAGCCCTTTGATTTCTTTCTTTTCAAATACATCCTCCAAAGATATTCGACATCTCAAGGTGGAAATTTACCAAACAATTATCATCAAATTAGGAATAATTGTAGCTGGTTTCAGGGATAAATTTATTTCAATTTCTAACAAATTATGGGAACAATTGTAGCAGGATCCAGGGATTATAAAAAAAAAAAAAAAAATAGTATCTAATAAATTAGGGGAATAATTGTAGTTAAATGTAGGGAGATTCAGATACGATTTTCAAACGCGATTTGAATTTTGAATAAATCCTATTTATATATCGTAAATTAAGATCAATGTTAAGGAGAAATACAGTGATCGTGATTATCACATTGGAAGATTGGGTTTTCTCGAATTAAACCTTAATTTCTTCTATATTTCCCCCCTTTTTTTTTCCTATAAATCCCTAATGATAAAACCAGAGTAGTATCAAACCTGGTTCTATCACAAATCCACACTACTTGTACTGAAGCTGATTCCAACAGAAGTTCCAGATATCAAAAGCAAGTTTAATTAAAATAGAATATTTGTAACCGAAATACCGAACAAAATAGAGATGGAGAAAGAGAGAGAGAGAGAGAGAGAGAGAGAGAGACAGAGACAGAGAGACAGAGAATAAGAAGAAAACCTGGTTTGGTGTTGAAGACGTGATTAGGAGAAAGAGAGAGTCTTCCACATATGGCTGTCTCCATGGCCTCTCTCTCTCTCTCTCTGTCTCTCCTTCACGAGCAGAGTAGAAATGGCTTTGTTTAAAGCCTTAAACAATCTCACTCTCTCTCTCTCTTTTTCGTCCATTTTAATTCATGACACGAGTGGTAGGATTTTGTTTTAGGAAGATAGTCTCTGTGAGTGACACGTACACAAATATTTGTGGCATTTATTTCAAGGTGATTTTAGACATACCCTCCACGTTTTACTATGTTCGATACACTCCTTGACCTTGACCTTGTTCTACTCTACAAGACTAACAAATAATGCCCTTGCTTTTTCACTCCAAACCCATCATCTTCATCTCCTAACTTCACCCTTTATATTTTATCTCAAAAATCATTTTCGAGTTGTCATTCAATATGGTGCCCCGTTCCTATAGCAAGATATGGCATCTACATGACATTTTGTAATTGGAGATGAAACACACGGATTGTGCGTTAGATGGCGACTTGTTTAAGAGCTTGATGTGTTTTAAACTCTAGCTCGAATGTGCATTGTAGACACCGTTCCTATCTTATAAGAGCGTAGCGTCTTACCAGATCCTGACTTTTTTTAATTTTATTTTTATAGGTAAGGTAGACTTGAATCCACCACCTTTAGAGTTGCTTTGCAATGCTATGAGTCTAAGCCTCCAATGTTAAGAAAATAGGTGTAATTGAACTAAGAAAATGAATTGAAAAATAAACAAAAAGTAAGATGAAATCACAAAAAGAAACATAGAGATTTTACATAGTTTCCTCAAGATTGAGGTACATCCATGGATCACATTGATTCTACTGTGAAGAGAAAACTCGTAATTACATATTATAACCTTTCACCAAAAAACAAGAAATATACCCCACGAAACCTAACTAGGGTTTTACATAATATTAATAAAATTTAGAAAATAACCTTGGAAAATTTTTTTGAGTGAACATGTGGCTTGATTTACAATACCTCATTGTTGATTAGCAAGTATCAGGCTCCACAAACCACAACACCCAAGTCATTGTGTGCAAGTTGCTAACAAATGCGCTATATAAAGTCAATGGCATTGCAACTACTCAAGTTGCTTAAGAAAAGTAAGTCTTATAGAAAAAGTTGTGTCGTGCTAACAACAAGCAACGACTAAAAAGCTATAAGAGTTATATGCATATTTGAAGTTGTTTGAACCATTTTGACCTGATATATATATATATATATATATATATATATATATATATATATATATATATATATATATATATTCGGCAGCAACTTAAATACCAGACGCTTTAGTAAACATTTTATAATTGTTGGACAAAACGCGTTCAGACGACACAAATTGAAAATTAGTCAAACGTGCATTTAAGTTACAAATTATCTATTATTTACAGCGTCATCCTTTATAATTTACATATTTAGTACTACCTCCCCTCAACGGAAAACCCAAATAACAGAATAGAGAGTTTTGTTCGACAGAAAACTCTTTTCCTATTTTCTCTCGCTCTCGCTAAAACATTGTTCGAACGGCTTTCAACTCGATCTCTTCTCTCTTCGTGATTTTGCTCTGTGAACCCTAAGAAAAGCTCAACAACAGGTAAGCTCTCTTGTCACTCTCATGATTTTCTTTCTTCTATCTCCTTCTCTTTTTTGGCTCAAACCTATCTCAGATTTCTAGATCTCAGACGAAGCCCAATACGAAACTCACGACTTCATCTTCCCTCTCTCAAACGAAGAATCAATAACCCTAATCTTATTTTCATTTGGTGATGATTATAATAAAAAATTGTTTAAACCCTAAATAAATACAGATTTTTCCATTTCAAATCAAAGCGTGCTTGCAATTGTAAAATATTAAAGCCCTATTTTGCTTTGAGGCTCCTTATATTTGTAATCTGTAAAATGGAAACCAAATCGAAAAAAAAAAAAAAACATTCCATGCAAGAAAACTGGATACTAGTAATTATTAAAGTCTTATTTTGTTTCGAGTATCCCAAAATTAATATAAAGAGAGTGATGGGAGGAGAGAGAGAGAGAGAGAATACATATCTTCATCGATTACAGAGAGAATTGCAGCAAGAGAGAGAGAGAGAAAGAGAGGGGGGGAGGGAGTTGCAACGAAAGATAGGGAAGGAGTTGCAGCGAGAGCATTAGGGTTCTTTTTGCAGCGAAAGACAAAGAGGGAAGGCGAACAGAACGAGAGCGAAAGAGAATAGGGAGAGAGTTTTCTATCGAATAGAATTCTCTATTCTATTATTTGGATTTTAAGTTGAAAGGAAGTAGCACTAAATACATAAATCGTAAATGATGGCGCTGTAAATAATAGATAATTTGTAACTTAAACGCATGTTCGGCTAACTTTCAATCTGTGTCGTCCGAACGCATCTTATCCAATGGCATCATACATTAGAAAGAATGTCCCTATGCACCACGAGTAGTAGAAAGGAAAATAAGTACTTTTCGTTCATCTAATTATCTTGCTTCAATTGCATGTACCTAAGTACTTAATGATGGGCTGAAGTGGTTACGAGTGCAATATATATCATCAATAGATCTACATTCAATGCCTTAATGGGAAAGACCCTATGGACGATTATGAATGGAGGGTGCAAATGGTTGTTGCCTAAACTCGTTCAAAAACCAATTATCTCCAATTTTTTGTGAAGTCAAAGATGATGGAATTTTAGATTGAAATATCAAGAATTTTCTACAAAAGGTTGAAGGCTAGTTTTGATAGTTGTGGAACAAGGAGAAAGGTGGGCCCAGTAGAAAGAGAATTGTATCATGAGAGAACTTTAAATATACCACATGGATTTTGGTAAAGCAATGTAGTTCGACCCTCATGTCAACCCGAATAAATTAAGAGACATTTATGAAAACGTGACCAACTTTTGACAAATTTATGATTCCGACTCACTGTTCATTTTAATTATCAAACATGAATGATAACATTATCAGAGGTTTTTAAGTGACTATCTCGCAAGTTTCGCTACTTTTAGCGAGATCATCATTATACAAACAAACAAGATTATCACTTTGGGAAAAGAGGGGGAGGGGGTGGGGGGGCACTTTGTCACTTTAAATGTGCGATCTCATCACTTGGAAAACCTGTGATTTCACAATTCAAGTTTTGTGAATTAAAATGAACAGTTAGCCATAACAAGTAACAAATTTTTTCTTGGTACGACATATATATCTATTACTATGAAATCCATAAATGAAGTAATTAATGATGGGCTATCATTCTCTTTTTGGTAGTGACTTATATTTTATTCTAGAGGTTAAAGAGCTTGAATTTCCGTATCTTTTGTAAGAAAGTAGGTTTTGGGCTAGATGTTGAAGAAGTTAGCATTTTAGACCATTTTTTATCAGTCTTCTGATGTAGACCAAGGTCAAGGGGTGTATATCATCACTTTGAAAAGATAGGATGTCTAGAAAATATTAAGCAAAATGTGGAGGGTATGTCTAAATCACTAAGTTTATAGTTGTATACTACAGATGAGCCTATTTGAGCCAATCAATTGGTAGGGTCACCATTTTGGCAGTATATATGTGATATTAATTTATTGGTATCTTTCCCCAAAAGAGGAATATTATATATTTCTAATACAAGAAGATATTCCCTTGAGAAATGGATACCTAGGAATCTTATTCTGATTTTTAGGAAACTTGATTTCTAGTCGTTGGATTTTGAGATTATCATTAAAGCCTTAAACCAAAATCATGGGATCATGGTTTAAATTGACGATTTCTAACCGTTGGATTTTGGGTATAATTTTCGCCAAGACCAATCATCATCGACATAACATAATGACGAAATATGTGGCGATGCTTCTAATTGATGATTTTAGTTTGTTGGGTGAAAAAAACAAAAACAAAAAAAAAACCTATACCTGTATTGAGGATCACAAAAATTATAACAAAAAATTTAAAATAGATAAAATTAGGAATAAATATTAAACCAAAAAAAAAACAGTTTGATTATAAACAAAGAGAAAATTGACGGATAATTTGGTCATTGGCAATGTAGAAGAATTACAACCCCAAATAGAAATAGCGCGTGAGAGAGATATCAAATTAATAAGTTACATCAAAGAAGATAGAACTTTAGATAAAATTGAGTGGTGGAACGTGAAGGACTAATTTTTCATATTTAAAATTGCTTAAATCCAATATTTGTGCCTTAGCCACATATATAGGAAGAACAAAGAGTAATGAAGAAGACAAGAATTGAAGTGAGATGGAAAGCATCTATGGTTCTTACGCACTTTCATGTCAAGAAAGTGTGATATGCGACATGAAAGTGCGATATGAGGTACAATCTTGAGGTCACCCCAACATGACTCTATAATTGGAGATTAAACACATTGGACTGCGTGCAATTGTAGAAAATGGCTTGTTTAAAAGTCAAGTGTGTTATAAAATCTAACCAAAACTTATCACGAAGACACTGTTCCTATTCTATAGGAATGGGACACCTTACCTGATTTTGAGACTTAAATAAATAAGTAAATAAAGTGATAAGGAAATTGAAAATGATAACTACAAAATATAGGGTTGTCTACAAACAAGCAAGCATATCGCGTGAACGTAAAAAATAGATATCTCATCCCTCAATCCATGCAAAGTACCTTGTCCTTAAGGTTTGAAGTCAATAAATCAAGGAAGAAAGACTCGCTCAAGTTTCCCACTTAGCGTCTTATGGAGATGAGTTGGCCCAATGAACCAAGATCAAGGTATCGTGACACTTGACCATCCAACTTTTGAGAATAACTAGCAATTCCACATGTATAACGCCATCATTTGGGATGGATGATAGATCTAGCACATGAACAACAAGATGAGAATTGTGTTCTAATTGTAGGTCTGATATAAAGAGCTCCCTCATTTATTGGTGTTAACTTGGTTGACCTCTTATGATGGTTGGTTTGATTTTGATTTAACGATCTTCCTTTTTTGTTGGCATCGACTTGGTAGACTTATTATGATATTAGGCTTGATCTCGATTTTACAAACTTTTTTTTTCATTGACAATGGTTGATCTTCATTCTTTCATCACTTCCTGATTGATAGAATGAAATAATGAGAAGAGGATGAGGTCCAGTGTAATGCCTACCAAAGATGCTCTGATAGTCAAATTAGTACTTGGATAAAAAAAAAGATGAATGAAGAAGAAGATGAATAATGTTTAGATATAGAGATCAGAACTCAACCACTTCTCATTTTTAATTTTGAGAGTATACTTATAGACAAGCCTTGGAGACAGGTGTCACGACATTACTTATCTAGGTGTATGATGAGTTGAGTATTGAGATGCATTTGAGTACTTTGAAGGGCACTTAAGTATGATGTGTAAGTGTTGCAAATCTTTAATGCAAAGTAGAAAAATGAAAAATTCTAACATGTGATGTCCCATCAATTTGATATGATTTTGTATGCATTTCATTTAATGTGAAAAGATATGTTTGAATTTAGATACTTGCTAAGGTTATATATGTACTAGGGACCTAGTTAGACACAAGCTAAGAATTAGATCATTTACAAGCTATGGATCATGTATGAGATTGGGTATGAGTTAGGGATCAAAACAGAAATGAGGTAGATATCAAATATGAGCTCGGGATTAGATCCCTATATGATATCACTTAGATGTGAATTACTTTAACATATTGATTTTGAAGTTATATATCACAATTTTAAGGTGGGACAAAAATGGTTCTCATAAAAGACAGGATAAATCTTAGATGAAGGAGGCAAAATTTCATACGTCAGTGGATCCAAATTAATTTGTAACATGGCATTTTGACGGTCAATCATTACAATTTCATCGTTGTTCCTGAATCCACATATCAATAAGGAGAGTACCTTTGACGGGCCAAAGATCCCTCCGTTCTTTTAAAAATCAAACCAAATCGATAATCTAACAAGGTTCAATAGGATTATGAAACAAAATCGATTCGATAAAAGCATAGGTTTTGATAAATGATAGTTTTCTATTTAAAAAAAATGAAGGTAATTTACAAAAGAGAGATTCTATTGCCACACCAACTTTTACTAAGAGTGCCCCAATATGTGTGCTAATTTTTTGTTAATATCATATGAATGGGGTGCTCTTATTAAAAGTTGGTGTGGCAATAAATCTCTCTAAACAAAAATTTTGCATTTTTTTTTT
This sequence comes from Akebia trifoliata, assembly GCF_017979445.1. Classification (NCBI taxonomy): domain Eukaryota; kingdom Viridiplantae; phylum Streptophyta; class Magnoliopsida; order Ranunculales; family Lardizabalaceae; genus Akebia; species Akebia trifoliata. Next base: position 19,724,144 of record NC_141383.1, read on the forward strand.
CCAATAAATATAAATCGGTTCAACCAAATCAAAGCAAGACCCAACTACGGTCCGACCAACTTGATAAAATTTCGGTTCGATTTTTTTAGAACACTGGATAGCTCTAAATATGCCACGTGTACATAGTCAGGCTATCTACTAACTATAACTACCTCTATCGTTTCGGTTTATCTCCACTCTTCACTCTCACTCTTCTCTCAGTCTCTCTATCTCACTCCTCTGTTATGGGTTGCGACGCTTTCTCTCTCTTCCCGCGCGTGCTCTTCCCCAAAACCTTCCCTCACTCATTCAAACGCCAACGATTCTCCAAAACAACTCTTTCTTTCCGCGTCAACAATCAGATAGATGGCTGGTACAATCCCGAGAAGCAGAAAACATTTGATCGGCCAGAGATCATCCGCAATTGGATCGAATCTGATTCTCTCACGCCGTCGAATTCCAAAGGTGATCCATTTTTTAAAATTTTTCTGCAATTTTGACCAATTCTCACTTAAAATTGCACAATTATTAGTTTTTTTTAGTTGAATTACTAGTCTTATTGATCTAGGGTTGAATTACTAGTTTTTTTTTAGTTGGATAAATTTGGAAAAGTTTTGAAAAAAATTGGGAAAATTTTCTGGACTATGGAAATGGTATTTCTGGATTTCTTCCCAAAACCCCATCATCTTCAACCTCCCTAAAAACCATATCTTGTTCTCGAGGTTTGAAGGTCAAGGAAGATAAAATATTGAGGTTGAAGGGTAAAAATATTACCCTGTTCGGGCAATTAATTGGAAAATCGCCATTTAATTTGTTGATTTAATCACTGGTCCCTTAATTGGTTAATTTCTTGGAATTTTGTAAATTTTGGAGAATTTTTTGACAGTGATTTTAATGTATGTAATTCATTTTCACTAGTGGGATATAACAATTTTAGCCATACCCAATCTCCAATTCTACAATCTTCGACAAATGGCCACTTGAAATTGCACAATTATTAGTTGTAGTTGAATTACTAATCTTACTTTTCTAGGGCTATTAAACATTTTTTAAGTGTGGAATGTATTGAATTCGTTTTCTCCAGAGAGATTTATGGTTGTATCGTATAATATATTGGGAGATCGAAACGCTTCAAAACATACAGATCTATACCCAAATGTACCTTCTCAATATATGAAATGGGATCGGCGTAAGAGGCTTATATGTGAGGAGCTTATGGGATTGAACCCTGATATAATATGTTTGCAAGTAAGTTTATTGTGCCGTTATACTTTGTAAATATTGTGAGTTCATACTGAAATTTGAGCTTTTGTTTAAAATTATGAATGTTGGCTTGATTTTGTTTTAGGAAGTGGACAAGTATTATGATCTTTTACGCATTATGGAGAAAGAAGGCTATGTTGGTACATATAAGGTGAATATCCCTTGAAGTCTATATTTTGGTCACAAACATGGACAACACTGAGTTGTCGTGGAGGAGCCATCTCGGTCAAGGACAAGAAAACCGAAATTCAGTCCCCAAAAATCCTATCTTGTTGTTGAAGTTTGAAGGAGATAGAATCTTTGGTTGAAAACCAAGAAGCAAAAGCTGTAGATGGGTTTGGGTGGAGAAAAACCATCACCTTTTACTGCCCAAAAATCCTATATTATTCTTAATTTTTGAAGGTGGAAGGAGATAAAATCTCAAAATTAGAATTGAAAACCAGTGAAGGACTCAGTTTAGGGAGAAAATCAAGGGCTTTGAATAGGGATTGATGACGAATGGGGCATGTCTATCAGTTTGAAAATGCCAGGAATATCTTTAATAACCAGTGAAAGACTGGGTTGGGGGAGAAAATCAAGGGCATTGGATAGGGGTTGAAGACGAGGAGGGCATGTCTATCAGTTTGAAAACAAGGGTATCTTTAATATTAGTCAAAACGTGGAGGTCTTTGTTTAAATCACCTTTTTTCTTCCAAAAATTTTAGCACTTTTTAGTGCATACCTGGTATCCCAGTTATCTCATCCAAGTCAAAATATCATCCAAGATATCATGGTTATCCAATGATTCAATGTGAAGGTCATATCACATTGAAAAATCCGTCTCGGTCTTGGACTACATTTAAAACCATGGTCACAAAAGTGAACAAATTATTAATTGGGTCAAATAGTACAGATCGAAATGCAGATAATCAGGTTGGGGAATGTCTAAAAGTTGATACCCATTGTTAACTATATCTAATATAAGCTTGGATTCGTTCTTTCAGATTGCTTATTTACATAATGACCTCAATCAAATCACTTATCATGATTGTAGAGACGCACCGGAGAGTTTGTAGACGGTTGTGCTATGTTTTGGAAAGCAGATGCGTAAGAATTTTCTGATATTATTTGTTTCTTTCTCTGTTAATTTATTCTATTGTTCACAACATAATAAAAATTTAATTCTGAATGAGTAAACATTGTACTTCGCTTCACTAGATTTCGGTTATTGGAGGAGGAGAGCATCAAATTCAAGGAATTTGGTCTTCGTGATAATCTTGCTCAAATTTCTGCTTTTGAGGTAGCAATTTATATATAAGTACTCTTCAATTTCCTTGGCTTTTGAAAAGTCGCTTAGTCATGCTCTAAATGTCACCTAGTCTCTTTAGAAATGTTTTCCCCATCAAAACTCCGCCGTTGCATTGATATCTGGAACGTTTTTACTACTGTTGAACTGTTAATGTTCATTGTTGCTACTTCTTTGGCAATTGGATTTTATTTTCAGTAGGCAGCTAGTAGTAGTTAGATTACCGTGGTTCTATATGCAAATTTAGTGATTTGGTAGACAATTAAACTAATGGTTTTCTTTGTTGTGTAAATTATAACATCATACTGCCTGTCTTTTCTGTATCTAACTTTGTTTGATGCAGGCAGATGTGTAAAGCTGATTCAAGACGAGTAGTGGTTGGGAATATCCACGTGCTTTATTACCCAAGCCGAGGGGATACTAAATTAGGTCAAGTAAGTTCTTGGACTGTTCTAGCTAATTTGGTCTGCATGAATAGACTGTAACTGTTTATGTTAAGCTATTCTAACCAAGTCTTATTGAGATGATTTAAATTTACTTCATATACTGATATTTTCTTAGAAATATTAATATTTTTGAAAATGTTTCAGAAATTTCACAACATTTTCTTGGAACTTGTTTCTGAGATTTAGAAGACATTAATCTCTCATCAGAACTTGTTTCTTGGAAAAAGTTCATGAATGTACCATGAGCTTTTCAAGACATTAGACGTGCACAATTCAAATTGTTCTTTGAAAATTTCCTTCATTCCCTAGTTGAATTGCAAACTTGGCTCTGGACAGAGTGGAATGGAGGAACATGATTCATTCAGTTTTTTCAACAGATTAGATGTGCACAATTCAAATTGTTCTTTGAAAATTTCCTTCATTCCCTAGTTGGATCAAAGACTTGGCTCTGGACAGAGTGGTATGGAGGAACATGATTCATTCAGTTTTTTCAACAGATTAGATGTGCACAATTCAAATTGATCTTTGAGAATTTCCTTCATTCCCTAGTTGAATAGAAGAAGACTTGGCTCTGGACAGAATGAAATGAAGGAACATGATTCATTCGGATAAGGCTTTGTTCTTGTGGGATCAAGGAGAAACTGGCAGCTAATCTGAGATTAGTGAGGTGTGCACAAACTTAACAGGGCCTACAGCCGAGCCTAGATAAGATATTTGGTTGTTGCTGTATCCCATAATATATTTCAAACTGTTTCCAGGGGATAGCCTCCAACCCAAGGTTTGAACATCAAGTGCGCATCCTATCAAGTTATACCTGTCACACTATAACTTTTGCTGGGTTGGGTTCCAGAACTGACCAAAGTAATGGCTAATAGGGACAACATATATCTTACGATGGTCCAACCTATGATATAAGCACTCTTCGATTCACAAACACTTTTATGCTAATGTATGCTATCAACAATGATGAATTTCGCAATTTGTTCCTTCATTGTCACAGGGTCATTTAAGACAGTTTCTGTTATTTGTAATGGAATCTTGTGAAAAGTTCATCCCAGAAAAACAAAAAGAAAATCTAAATCGTGGATTCTAAAACAATTTCACCAGCAATTATTAGTGAAAATCATAGTGACCAAGTTCAAATTCAGCAAGAGGTAAGTTTGGTTTAATTTATATAAATGCAGGAAAGTTTCGGAAAATCAATTTTGGAAAATTCTGGGGATTAGATAAATGTGGCTTTTGGGTTTCTTCCCAAAAACCCATCTTCAACCTCTGTGAAGACCCTATGTTGTTCTTGAGATTTGAAGGGTTAAATTTTTTCCCTAGAGGTTGAAGATGATGGGTTTTAGGGAGAAAAAAGGTTCTTATTTTGGAAGTGGAAAAAAAAGTTTAATAACATTTTGGAAGAAGAAGAAGAAGAATGAAAGTTGAAGTGAAGACAATGAATTTTTGGGGAAAACCCAAGGTTGCAAATACGAATAAACATTAAAATGAAAAATAAAAACAAGATATGGTAGATAGATAAAGGCAGAATTTGGAGTTGGGAGGTTTTGGAAAATCTCACTCCCCCCCTCCTAGAAAAAAAAGAAGAGAAGAAAAGAAAAAAAATTGAAGCCTTTATGAGGGGATGATTCGGCAATTAATCAATGAAGTGTGCCGATTCATTTGGCGAGCTGGTCCCTTATTCGGTAAAAAATATCTCCGAATTTCATGGGAGTGGTGGGAATAAATATTTCCATAACAATATCAAATTTTATCTGGCTGGTGTATGTTATGTATGGGACACATAACAGACAGCTAAGTTCGTAAAGGTGTGTGGAGAGTTGATCCCACGACCAAGGTTCAAACCCCATTGAACCCATTTTCATGTTGACAACTAACCAAGAAAATGTATGGGACACATCATATTCAGCTTGTACCACAAAACTTGTTTCAGTTATCTTTATTTGTGTTTTTTTTTGGATAATTGTGTTTAAGATGGGGACAATTTTTTAAAAACTTCAACTTGGATGGAAAAGGTGTCCTATAGAAGGTTATTATAAAAAGGAAAACAAGGAGGGATCACAGCCAGTAGACTCCCACCTAAAAACAATATCATCAAAACCAAGATATCAGCCTTTACAATTTTGCACTACTTCACAGATCTGTATGTTTTTAGACTCAGAAAAATTGGCAGTTATTTTACTAATTTTATTGTTAGTTTTGGGGTAACCTAGTTGAATAAGGTGCAAAGTGCATTTCATGCACAAAAGAATCTGTACTTCTGTTCTTCTCTCTTTTCAAGTTTTCACAATGTTTCCCATGTGCCCCACACAGAAAATACAGATTTTTTTTATTGTTTTTACCTGAATGTTGATGTGAGAATCACAGTAGTCAATGGAAATTGGTTGAGATCATGTGATGAACTGTTTATTGCTTTCAGAACTGCATGTTAGTGTTTTTTTGGTAATATTTAGTACTGTATTTGTGTATATTCCTCTAGAAGAGATGAAACATAATAAGAAACTCTTAAAAATATCTTCTTTTCTCATCAAACCATGCCTGGAAATCATAGATATTTGCCTTCCATTTTTATTTTTATTTTAATATTGAAAAGTTTCATTTTTCAGATGCGTTTGCTCATATTGAGGGCTCGTGCCCTCTCAGAAAAATGGGGTAATGTCCCTGTTGTGCTTGCTGGTGATTTCAACATCACTCCTCAGGTATAGTACCTTATAGCTGGTTGTTGCATCAATTAACCAACATTGCCTAGGAATTAAGATAAACTACATTCTCTTTTGTCATCCAATGGCATTAAGCACTTTCTTCTTTTTTCTTATGCAGAGTGCACTGTACAAGTTCTTGTCATCGTCAAAGGTGAGTGTTCATCTTCTTGTTTGTAATGTGAATTGTTAACATTATCTCAGTTACCACTACCCATTCTATATAGTATTAATGATGATAGTAAACCTTCATGGGTTGGTTCATCTTCTAAAGCTTAGTTTATAAGATTCCCGTGTTTTCTCATTTGCAGCTGAATATTACTTTGTATGATAGAAGAGATATATCTGGTCAAAAGAGTTGTCAACCTACTCAATTTGGTGGCATCGAAAGACAAATGAAGGGACCATTTATTTTGATGGACAAGTAAGTTCTTGATCATCAGTTTGATGATATTGTATGTGCAACTCATGTAACCGAGGATAAAAAAAGAGAGCTTCTATTGTCACACCAACTCTTTTACTAACGACACTCCAAGTGGGTGCAAATTCTTTGGTGATTAATAAATGAATTGGGGTGGCTTTAGCAAAATTTGGCATGGCAATATAATCTCTCTAAAAAAAACAGTTTGGGTATTCGATGCAACCAAATTGAAGTGAGTGGGTGCTGACTTGGTCAAGTTTCTGCTACATTTTTGTTAAGCTTTACGATGACTCAGGCTCATATGAACTAATGGGCACTGTAGGAAATTGTATCGTTGCCCTATTCTCTCTGCCTTTTGAATGTTGGACATGAATTAGCTGAATTTTAGATCCTACACATACTTCTGACTTTCTTGGAGGGGCTGTTGGATGCTTTATATACAAAAAATGAATTATTTAATGACCTTAGCATTTAATTTAGAGAGTTGCTATCGGCACCCCAACTTTTACTTATTACACCCCAATTTCTTAAATTATTTGTTACACCCCAATTAAAGATTAAAACGCTCTTCGAACTTTACACAGGTTTGGCTCAAATTATAATCTCAACATTACAAAACATTATGACACGGGTCCAACAATTTCAGTAGTTGTTTACAATTATGATTAGGTTCATATAAAATCCTAAACCTAAAAAATAGAAATCTAGCAAAAAAAATAAAAATATATTGAGAGAGCTTATATTAGGTTATTCTCAACCATTCACTTATTTTCTTTATTTTTAATTAGGGTGTAATAAGTAGGGATCTTCAATTTTCCATGTAACAAGTGCTCATTATTTCAGAATCTTGAAGTATAGCTGGACTGATGAAGAGATAAAAACTGCAACCGGCAGTTCCGAATGCACCTTAGTTCGGCATCCTTTGAAGCTAAATAGTTCCTATGCCACTCTGAAGGTTTCTGTGCTAGCTGTTTCTATCTGAGTTTCTTATGTTTTTTTACCAACTTTTCTCTAAAATTGATGTAAGAATTCTTTAGTTAAGATATTTATTTTGGCCAGGGTTCTACAACGACTAGAGATTCCTGTGGTGAACCATTGGCTACTTCTTATCATGCAAAATTTCTTGGAACCACTGACTATCTATGGTAAAATAGTTTTTCACGAAAGTTTTTAGTTATAGCAGGTATGTAAAATAGTAGACTCACTTGTACCTTGTACAGGTACTCAGATGACCTTGTCCCTGCTAGAGTTCTTGATACTCTACCAATTGATGTTCTAAGAAGTACACGTGGCCTCCCATGCAAGGTATGTATACTTCTGATTTAAGTGTGGGATTTTAATGGATTTTCAATAGACACTTGTGTAAAGTAGTAGACACTAAAAGAGCTTGTTGTGATGCAACTCGGAGTTCTCTCTGTCTTTGAGTTGTGTCAACTTTAATTTGATATTCCATGTTTGCGCCTCCTAATTCATGCCTTCCGCACAGAGGCCCAAAAATGGAATTAGTGCAAATTTAGGGAGTTGTTTTTCCCCATTGATTTCTTTGCCCCATTTCAATTTGCTTTATTTAATCTTGTATTTGTCTGAACATGCTATTATATTGGATGCATGAAATTGCTTGCCAGAAAGGTAGTGTTTAGCTGAAAATAAGTGTCACTTGTACCAAACCAGGGGACATGTTTTCCGCTTGCGAAAGTTGGTGGAAATGGATTGGTGTAAATGTCTAGGGTCTTTCTGGAACTCGACAAATTTTCCTCAAATTCACTCCTGTAATTCCATCAAGATGTTTATTTCGTCGAGAATTTAGAGTGTACTTCTAGATTGTCAAGAAGTGGAATCTGGTCCTTTATTGAAAAAGAGGTGTTGATACGCATTTTGATCCTGTGCTAGCGCTAATCCCAATGACACCAGTAGGGCACTACGGATGTTGACGTGGCACCTTATGTCAATGCCAGCAGGCCTTGGATCACTGAATTGGCATCTTAGTCTATATCCATGCCACTTTGCTAGTGGAGCAGCAACATGTTATCCATGCTGACGGTTTGGTCTCCTCTTACAAATGGCATCTTCAGTGCTAGATCCAAAGGACCCTGTGATTTAGGCTAAATCAAAGGGGGGAGCACCTACGAGACCAGAGATTGGTCGGGCCCTATCAGAGATCTGAGGATGACAGGTAGGCAGTCCAGCCTTGTAAGGCTTAAACCTCGTATTGGGTGTGTTGGGAGTGTCAGCATCAATAACAGTAATGTTAGCAGAATCCTAGGTTGACATCCATGCTTACAGAAGACAGGTAACATGTGAACACAGGGAAAGTTAGACTAGAACAGTGACCTTTCTTACCCTCCCATCTATTACCTCGGATGGGACCCCTTTGTCTCAGACAAAGTGGAGAAAGAGGTCCCCTTATAAAAGCCAATGTGGACCCTTGAAATGGGATAGGCATTAGACCCAAAAGATACCTTCTTCTTCTTCTTCTTTCTCTCTCTCTCGCGCTCTCTCTCTCTCTCTCTCTCTCTATATATATATATATATATATATATATATATATATATATATATATATAGGGAATGCTAACGTCCAATACTTTATGGCGACGTTAGCATTATCCAATACTTTTTTTTTCCAATAACACCCCTCTTGATTTTTTTTTATAGTGAAAAGACAAGGGTGTATTGGTCTTTTATACAATAAATGCTTGTTTGTATAATAAATTGTAGGAGAATTAGGAAGTCTGATCTCATAGAATCAGGAAAATAAGATATTCTTCTTGATTATTCTTGATCACTCTTGACTTTCTAGAATATTCCTGTAATCTTCTACAATAGGATAGTTGGTTGATTATTCTAGATTATTCTTGAATTTTTAGATTATTCTTGTAATAGGATAGTTGGTCTATAAATACCACTATTGGGGCATTTGTAATTATCATCGAATAATTCTCAATAAATTCAGTTTTTCTACATGGTATCAGAATACTAGGTTCTAATCTAATGATTACCTATGACGGGCCAAAATCCGTGGAAGACGGCTTTAACTGGTGCGATCAGTAAGGACTCAGCGGCATCAGGGGAAAGCACCGCAAGTTTGAACCTGACTCTATCTCATTCAGTGGTTCGGAAGGGTCCACGAATTCGTTCCAATTGAATATCCACTGTCTAAATGGAAAAAACTACACGGAATGGTCGCAAATCGTTCGTTTGATTTTGGAAGGCAAGGGGAAGCTTGGATATCTGACAGGAAAAGTGACAAAACCTGCAGATGTAGATTCGACTCTCAAGACCTGGAAATCAGAAAATTGTTTGATTATTGCGTGGTTGGTGAACTCAATGGAACCCGCAATTGGCAAGCCCTTCATGTTCCTGCCGACGGCCAAAGATGTTTGGGAAGCAGTCAGGGATACGTATTTTGATCTAGAAAATTCTTCGCAGATTTTTGGTTTAAAATCCAAATTTTGGCACGCGAAACAGGGTGACCGAGATGTAACCTCCTACTACAACGAGTTGATAACATTGTAGCAGGAGTTAGACTTCTGTTATGATGATGTCTGGGAGTGTACGAATGATAGTGTCTGGTTCATGAAACGACAGGAGAATGATCGTGTATTTATCTCCTTGGCAGGATTTAACAAAGAGTTAGACGAGGTGCGGGGCCGAATTTTAGGGAAAACTCCTCTGCCAACAATTTGTGAGGCCTTCTCAGATGTTCGGAGAGAAGAAGCACGGCAGAGTGTGATGCTTAACAACAAATCGATTCTTAATACTAGTAACTTGGAAGTAGAAAGTTCTGCCCTTGTAACTCAGGATTTTCAAGAGGAGGTGAAGAAGGATGGTAAGCGTTCTGAACGGCCGTGGTGCGATCACTGCAAACGTCTGTGGCACACACGAGAAACCTGCTGGAAAATTCATGGCAAGTCTCAAAATTGGAAGAAGAAGCCTGGTGGAGAGGGGCGTGCACTTCAGGCTAGTGTCTCGGATCGAGAGCAGCAGTCTTCTTCAAGTTCGTTTCCTTTCACCATGGAGCAGATAGACCAACTGTACAAATTTATCGAGTCTCAAAAAAATCCTTCTTGTTTTTTGGCTCAAAAAGGTAATTACCTGAAAGCAGCTCTTATTGGTGTCAACCTTGATCGCACCTGGATCATCGATTCAGGTGCAACCGATCATATGACAGGGTTGTCAAATCTTTTTTCTTCGTATAATCCTTGTGCAGGTAATCAGAAAATTAAGATTCCAGATGGCTCTCTTTCAGCCATTACAGGAAAATGTTCTATTATAGTATCTCCATCACTCACTCTTCATGATGTTCTTCACATTCCCAAACTTTCCTGTAATCTTTTGTCTGTCAGTAAGCTAGCCCGTGATTAAAATTGTCAAACTAATTTTTTCCCAACTCATTGTGTGTTCCAAGATTTGACCTCGGGGAGGATAATTGGCAGTGCTAAACAGAGTGGAGGACTCTACTTCCTTGATGATGGATCTGAATCGAGGCGACAATCTCAACAAATAAGTTCCTGCTTTGAATCTATTTCTGTTTCCAATAATAATATTATGTTATGGCATTTAAGATTAGGTCATCCAAGTTTCAAATATTTAAAACATTTGTTTCCTAAGTTGTTTGGCAATAAAGATCCATCTATGTTTTATTGTGAAATATGTGAATTTGCAAAACACCACCGTACATCTTTTCCTTCACAACCATATAAACCATCAAAACCTTTCATTATTATTCACAGTGATGTTTGGGGTCCTAATAAGAGAAGTACACCTTCTAACAAGAGATGGTTCATCACATTTATGGATGATTATACTCGACTCTGCTTGGTGTATTTATTGAAAGAAAAATCAGAGGCCGAACGCGTTTTTAAAGATTTTTTCAATATAGTGCAAACTCAATTTCAAACTAACATACAAGTTTTCAGGAGTGATAATGGGAAAGAGTATTTTAACATGACCTTGGAATTTTTTTTTCTTGAAAAAGGAATAATTCATCACAGTTCTTGCATCGACACACCCTAACAGAATGGTGTTGCAGAAAGAAAAAATAAACATCTGTTGGAGGTGGCTCACGCCTTACTTTTTGCAACTAAAGTTCCCAAGTATCTGTGGGGAAAGGCTGTTTTAACTGCTGCATACTTAATAAATAGAATGCCCTCCAAAGTTTTACAATTTCGAACTCCTTTCCAAGTTTTCACAAATTATTTTCCAACTGCTAGACTTTCTGCTGATTTACTTCTAAAAATATTTGGTTGTACGGTTTTTGTTCATGAACATCGAAAAATTGGAAAACTTGAGCCCAAAGCTATAAAATGTGTCTTCATTGGTTACTCCCCAACTCAGAAAGGCTATGAATGTTTTGACCCAATATCGAAAAAATGTTTTGTCACAATGGATGTTACATTTTTTGAAAAACAACCATATTTTAAGGATATTCATCTTCAGGGGGAGATTTTTAAGGAAGACTCATTTAACTCGGGCAATGTTTTTCTCTCAGATGATGTGTTTCTCTCGCAAGAGTCTGAGTCTAGTATCTCTGCACCTACAGTAAATGGCCAAGATTCGTTCCTTGAAAATCCTCCTACTATGAGTGATGTTTCCCCTGAGTCTAGGCCTACATTTGAAAAACAATCTAAAAATCAGAATTCTGAACAACAATTTTTGGAAACCGAAAATAAGGAACAGCCTACTATAATGTCACAACATGATAATAGATTCAAGGAAGATGACCGAACTTAGAAAGGGATTGTTTACTTGAAGAAGAATCATAAGAAAAGGAAAGACGAATTGACTCTACAGCACAGCCATGATTCTGAACCAATGACGAATCAACAATCTGAGTCTGTTACAGGTAATTCTCTTTCTCTTCCCAACAATCAGTCTAAGTCTTCTGATTTAGACATTCCTATAGCTCTTCGTAAAGGTATTAGATCCTATACTAGTCATCCACTGTCTAAATTTGTGTCATACTCAAAATTGTCTTCATCTTTTGCTGCTTTTACCTCTCAATTGTCCAATGTGAAAATTCCTAACAGTGTACAGGAGGCTCTAGAGGTTCCAAAATGGAAGGAAGTAGTACTTGAAGAGATGAGAGCTCTTGAGAAGAACAATACTTGGAGTGTTGAGGCATTGCCAGTTGGGAAGACCACTGTGGGTTGTAAATGTGTCTTCACTGTGAAGTACAATTCTGATGGTTCAGTGGAAAGATACAAGGCTAGGTTGGTGGCAAAGGGATTCACCCAGACATATGGCATTGATTATTCTGAGACTTTTGCTCCTGTTACAAAATTAAACATGGTGAGAGTACTTTTATCTATTGCTGCTAATCTGGACTGACGCTTGCAACAACTAGATGTGAAGAATGCCTTCCTCAATGGTGACTTGGAGGCAGAAGTGTACATGGATAATCCGCCGGGCTTTGAGGAGAAGTTTGGCTCAAGAGTATGCAAACTAAAAAAGTCCCTATATGGTCTCAAACAATCTCCAAGGGCTTGGTTTGAGAAGTTCACAAAGTCTGTCAGAAAACAAGGATATTCTCAAAGACAAGCTGATCATACCTTGTTTTTCAAGTTCTCTCATGAAGGAAAGGTTGCTGTGCTAATAGTTTATGTTGATGATATTATTCTCACAGGTGATGATGTGATCGAAATAGAGAGACTGAAGAAGAGCCTTGCATTAGAATTCGAGATCAAGGATTTAGGAGTGCTAAGATATTTCCTTGGCATGAAAGTTGCTCGTTCAAGGAAAGGAATCGTTGTCTCTCAACGAAAGTATGTTCTTGATCTTTTGAAGGAAACCAGGTTGAGTGGTTGCAGACCGGCTGAAACTCCCATGGATCCCAATGTAAAGCTTTGGGAAAAGGGAAGTGTTCCTGTTGATACTGGTAGATACCGGAGATTGGTTGGAAAACTAATCTATTTATCTCATACTCGACCGGATATTGCCTTCTCTGTCAGTATTGTTAGTCAATTTATGCACGCACCTTATGAAGAACACCTCGAGGCAGTCTATCGAATTTTGAGATATTTAAAGTCTACTCCTGGAAAAGGTCTATTTTTTAAAAAAACAAATCAAAGGAGTGTTGAGGTATTTACTGATGCAGATTGGGCAGGTTCGGTGAATGACAGGAGATCTACTTCAGGGTATTGCACCTTTGTGTGGGGAAACTTGGTTACCTGGCAAAGCAAGAAGCAAAATGTTGTTGCCAAAAGTAGCGCAGAGGCTGAGTTTAGATCAATGACTCAAGGGATCTGTGAGGTATTGTGGATATATAGAATCCCCGAAGAACTCAAGATGACTGTGGAACTTCCTCTGAAGCTATACTGCGACAGCAAGGCTGCAATAAGTATTGCTCACAATCCTGTCCAGCATGGTAGGACGAAATACATTGAGATTGATCGACATTTCATTAAGGAAAAAATTGAAGTTGGAACTGTTTGCTTGCCGTTTGTGCCTTCTAGTCAGCAAACAACCGACATCTTGACTAAAGGACTTGCTAGACCTAACTTTGAACATCTGATAAGCAAGTTGGGCATGATTGACATCTATGCACCAACTTGAGGGGGAGTATAGGAGAATCAAGAAATCTGATCTCATAGAATCAGGAAAATAGGATATTCTTCTTGATTATTCTTGATCAATCTTGACTTTCTAAAATATTCCTATAATCTTCTACAATAGGATAGTTGGTTGATTATTCTAAATTATTTTTGAATTTCTAGATTATTCTTGTAATAGGATAGTTGGTTTATAAATACTACCATTGGGACATTTGTAATTATCATCGAAGAATTCTCAATAAATTCAATTTTTCTACATAAATGGTATGAGCACTAAAGTATTTTAAATTAATTTTTTTTTTTTTAGTAAATGCTTTGGTAATCGGTGTCTATAAGAAATGCATTTATTAATGGCATAATAAATGTATTTACTGTGTAAAAGACTAACATGTCATTGTCTTTTTCACTAAAAGACAAAAAGAGGAGGGGTATTATTGGAAAAAAAGTGGTGGACAATACTAACATTCCCATAAGGGGCTTAGAAGTTAGCATTCCCCTCCTCATTTTGTCTTTTAGTGATAAAGACAAGACCATGTTAGTCTTTTACATAATAAATACATTTCTTATGCCATTAATAAATGCATTTCTTATGTTGGCATTGATTGTCAAAGCATTTACTACAAAAAAAAAAAAAAACATTTAAATCAAAATACTTAAATGCCTTTAGCATTTATTATGTAAAAAACCAATATACCCTTGTCTTTTTCACTAAAAGACAAAATGGAAAGGGGTATTATTGGAAAAATAAAAGTGATGGACAATACTAACGTCTCCATGAAGTATTGGACATTAGCATTCCCCATATATATATATAGGGTCCCATTCGGCAGCCAATGCTTTGTCCTATATGGGTTAGAAGTTTTGGAATGGGCTGAATTTTTTTGTGAGGATGACCTCTATGGTGAGGAGATCATCCTCACAAAAACTCAGCACAGCCTGAAACTTCTAACCCCATTAAAAGTGATTTACAAATGAATAGTAAAAATCGACGGTCCACAATTATTTAACTTGTAAACGACCTTTGATGGGGTTAGAAGTTTTGGAATGGGCTGATTTTTGTGGGGATGATCTCCTCACCATAGATATCATCCTCACAACCAATCTAAAACTTCTAACCCATATAGGACAAAATGTTGGCTCCTTAAGCGTTGGCTGCCAAGCGCTACTCACTCTCTCTGGTTCAAATCACATCAGTCCTACTTATTCTCTTCCCAAACTCAAAAGGTGTGACCATACGGCCACTTGGCTGGTTTAGGTGGATAGCAGATCGTAGTCACCCTGCGATTTATCTACGTGTACAAGTCCTTGTCCTCATTTTTGTCACAACTGTCCTATGAATTGCCCTGCTTGACACTTTATATGATTTCTGTGCACAATTTTAGTCTGTTCATTTGCTTGAGAAGCCTAGACATCGAGCTCAGGCACCATCGCTTATACACTGTTTTGCAGCGTTCAATGTAATGTTTAATTCGACTGTCCTATGAATTGCCCTGCTTGACAGTATATATGATTTCTGTGCACAATTTTAGTCTGTTCATTTGCTTGAGAAGCCTAGACATCGAGCTCAGGCACCATCGCTTATACACTGTTTTGCAGCGTTCAATGTAATGTTTAATTCGATTGTGCTTAAAGCTTTTTCCAAATTTCTTTGATTTCCTTTCGAAACCGATTTAGAAGTTTTTTTATACGCCACATGTTTTCCATCTAAATGGGTTGTGTGAAACCGACACCCTGTAGGAACTGAATCTGAAGCTCATCATCATCGGACCTTTATCCCAAAGATTTAGATTATATTGTTGGGTCCGGTTTGTTGTCAATTGGTAGTTTGCTACTTGGCTGTCGTTATGATGTGTGCAGATTCTGTACTTATGTTACCCTTTGATGGGCCTACACACCAAACATCAATTTGATTGGTGATTTCCAGCAATTGGATTTCAGAAGGTTTAGCATGGACTTTATAAACAAGCTTATGCATCAGTTCCAAGCCCATGATGAGAAATACTCAATTGAATGGATGGCTATAAGTTAGCAATCAGATTGATCTTTATTGTGTAGGTCCTCAAAACAGAGGGCAACACATTCATTGTTCACTGGGCTGGAGAGGTGCCATCAGAAACTTAAAAACACCGGTCACCAAGTTGTCATCTAGAGCACTAGATCACCAAATTTTCTGCACATTTATTTGTAAATATAAATAATATATATATATGGGTAGCGTTCAATGGCCAACTTTTTGGCAAAACTTTTTTCAAAACATGAGTTAGAAGTTTTGGAATGGACTGATTTTTGGTGAGGATGATCTCTACGGTGAGGAGATCATCCTCACCAAAAATCAGCCCATTCCAAAACTTCTAACCCATGTTTACAAGTTGAAAAATCGTGGACCGTCCATTTTTTGTAAACTGTTTTTGATGGGGTTAGAAGTTTTGGAATGGGCTGATTTTTGGTGATGATGATCTCCTCACCGTAGAGATCATCCTCACCAAAAATCAGTCCATTCCAAAACTTCTAACTCATGTTTTGAAAAATGTTTTGCCAAAAAGTTTGCTAAAAAGTTTGCCATTGAACGTGACCCTATATATATATATATATATATAGGGTTGGGTTCGTAGACACATAAAGCTACTCATAAATCTACAACGTTTTTGTCTTATATGGTTAAAAGTATTCGGAATAGGCTGATTTTTTGTGAGGATGATCTCTTTGGTGAGGGGATCATCCTTGCAAAAAATCATCCCATTCCAAAACTTCTAACCCCATCAAAAGTGATTTACAAAAATTGAACGGTCTAAAATTTTTCAACTTGTAAACATGGGGCTAGAAATTTCATAATAGGCTGATTTTTGGCAAGGATGATCTCCTCACCATAGAGATCATCCTCACAAAAAATCAGCCCATTCCAAATATTTTTGCCCATATAAGACAAAACACATTGTAGCTATACGGATCCTAATCCATATATATATATATATATATATATATATATATATATATATGGGTCAGGTTCAAAGGACAACCATTTCTACACACATATAGACAACGTGTTTTGTCTTATATGGGCAAAAATGTTTGGAATGGACTGATTTTTTGTGAGGATGATCTCTGTGATGAGGGGATCATCCTGGCAAAAAATCATCCCATTCCAAAACTTGTAACCCCATCAAAATTGATTTACAAAAATTGGACGGTCTATAATTTTTCAACAAAAATTGGACGGTCTAGAAGTTTCATAATGAGCTGATTTTTGGCAAGGAGGATCTCCTCATCACAGAGATCATCCTCACAAAAAATCAGTCCATTCCAAACATTTTTGCCCATATAAGACAAAACACGTTGTCTATATGTGTGTAGAAATGGTTGTCCTTTGAACCTGACCCTATATATATATATATATAGATATATATTTTACTCATGTCACTGGTTTCTCTATATATACTTGATCCATGCAGAAATTGGGGAGCGATCACTTGGCCTTAGTTTCCGAGTTTGCCTTCAACACATTGCAGCCAAGAATATGAATGTAACACCAAACAGACTACAATTACACAAGATTCTGAACGAGGTGGAGCTTAAATGAGATTACAGTTTATCATTTGCAGGTAAAACACTTTGGTAAATTATATCTACATTCAAACACAAACATGAATAAAAATGATTTCTTAGATTTCAGCCGAAGCGCTCTTCTTCGTGGGTTCGTGACCCATGTTGCCCTACGTGACCCCGAGGTTGCAGTAGCCTGACCTGTATTTGCTGGTGTAATTAAGACAGCTGGCATGCAATTGCCCCTTATATATTGATATGGTCATTGTCGAGGTTTTAGATGATGTCATTGGGAAGTTTACAGCTATTCTTTTTTACAAATTGAAAGAATTATAAGATTTACGTAACATTTTAATGGCTATAATTTTCAAACATAACTATCATTATGAATTGTAAGATCCAACAGCTAAAGATCATTACTGTTTAAAATATGGAACATGTTCTGTGCGTTACATGATTATTTATCGTTATGGAACGTTATCTAGAACGATGGTCAGTTCTTAAAATTATGATAAATTCCCTAGATATTTGCAAGAGCCCCATGTTGATCATCACAAACATCAATATATAACTGATTGATCAATTCCCACCTAAATATGTGCTCACTCACACACTTATACTTTAGATTATAATGTAAGAATCATGAAGATTATACATTAATGTTTTGAGACTCTTCATTCCCTAATATTCCACATTCTCTCGCAATATTATCTCCTAAGTTCCTTCATTAAGTTCCTATCACAAAGACCTCACTCAGTTTCAGTTCATGTTCAATTTCACCACATCGTCATTTGTTAGGTATGTACAATTGTCGCATGAAATTAGCCGTCTTTTTAGTATTTCTGCCATTTATGAAATCCAGTCATCTTAAAGTAATCATGTAAATTGAGCTTAAATTTACTCATTTGTGCAATGGATGATGATGAAAGCACTTAGTTGAGTTCCTAGACATTCTCAATTCAAAACCTCCATTTCTTAACAAAAATGAGAAAATATAAGATAGGGTTTTCGATTATGCACCGGAGGTAATATTTACAAGTCGAGGGTAGGGGTTTCTAAGCTTGTTTTCTTATCATGTTTTGATAGTTACACTAACAAGAAAACAAAATTAGTATTACCCCCCACCTGTAAATGTTAAAATTAGTGCTAATCCCCCCCTTGTGTAGAACTGCAAATACCAACATTTATTTTAAGCTTGATTTCATGTGATTACCTTAAGAGGGACCATGGATGTTGTAGTCGGTGGAAATGCAAAGAAGAGTGAAAGGATGGGAGACTAATGGATAGGGCCATTAATAACGAGAACGAGTAAGAACAAGGAATGAAAAGAAGCTGTAAAGGACGGAGACTTACGGATGGGGCGATTCATAAAGTAAGAACAATGAATGAGCACAGTTCGATACAATCGACCGAAGAAAACCCTAAATAATGAAATTATGTAGTGAATAGGAAGAAGTCAACAAATCGATCTAATTAGGCAATGTAGATTAACTCAATTTTAACTTCATTTCTTTCTTTTGAAGAAGTAAGTTTAATGAAGGTTTACAAATTTTATCCTTTAGAGGCAGTTTGAGCTATTCAAATAAAATTTGAAGTTCTAGGTTATCTCGATGCCATCTAAATGACACTTAGGTAAAACATTAGCTTGCAATTCACATGGAATTTCCTCATTTTCACAGGATGATAAATATAAAGTTCTTTTATATTAATCATCTTTTTTCCTTAGGGGCAAGATCAAGAGCCAACTAAATGGCCAATATGTTTTGTCCAAATATGAGTTAGAAGTTTTGTAATGGGCTGATTTTTTTGTAAGCATGAACTTATCTCCATAGTGAGGAGAGTTTCTTCACCCTAATTTACAAGTTGTAGAATTGTGGGCCGTTAATTTTTTTGTAATTCAGATTAGAAGTTTCAGAATGGATTGATTTTTGTGAGGATGATCTTCTCACAATACAGATATTCGTAAATAAATAAAAAATCAGCCCATTTCAAAACTTTTAACTCATATAGGACGAAACATATTGGTTATTTAGTTGGCTCTATATTATCGATTTGAAGCCTAGATAAAACATGTTGGTTATTTAGTTGGCAAATTTTTTAACCTAAACAATAGAATTCTCAATATTAAAAATGGGAGAGAGAGGGGTGATCTAATATTTTTCTAAAAGAGAAATTTCATTACTTTTGCACTATTAGAATCATCATGAAGAACATGTGTATAATTAAACTTATTATATAATTCTACTATAATAACATGGATTACTGAGATTCATGAGTAGAAGCTATATGTGGATGAGTCCTTGATGATATTCCGCAACCCTCCAATGGTTGAAGCAAACATGATGAATGTGCCGATGAATATACATACCTGAAAATTGGGTGTATACATATTATTAGAATAAAGAAAGGGGTTTTATGAAAACGCAACTATTTTGCAAAAATTACTGAACCGGTCTTTTTTTTTTTTTTCATGTAAGTGGTCATATACCCAATTTGGTAAATATTTTTTTTTTATCTGAACTGTTATATTATTGTATGGTCACATCTTTTGTTTACTTATTTAATTCATCAAATTGTTCATACGTCAACCGTACATTAGATAACCATTTTCATTTTTAAAAATTACAAAATTTGATTTATATACTTTTTTGTAAATATCGAAAAACATGAATGGTTCTTTAATTTTGGCAAAATACATAGATGTTTTCATAATTTTTTTATAAAGAAAAGATGAGAGCTGCTATTGCTACACCAACTTTTACTAATGCCACACCAATTCCTATGTAAATCACCAAAGAATTGCACACAGTTGGTGTGGTGTTAGTAAAAGTTGTGTGGCAATGGTAACTCTCTAAAATATTATAGTGGCTACTTGGATCACCACTTTCCTATGAGATTAGTGTGTATGTGTGTGTGAAACACCTATAAAATATAAACTATAAAATATATTTTTTCTTTTTTGGTAAAATAGCAATCCAAACAAAAAAAATAAATAAATAAAGAAGCTTAATGAAAGAAGAAAGACTAAAAGAGAAGAGATATAGTTTCTTGTTTTTACCCAATTAACAAACCATGACCCACTGAACCTCCTTGGCTTCTTAATTGCTAGCCACATTATACATGGGAGCTGCACCATATATCACCACAAAAATTAATTAGTTTTTATATTTTATTATTATTAGTGTAAATTTAATAAAACCATTAAAGAAGAAAAAAAAAATGTATGATTAACTTACAAAATATGTAGTGGGAGCAAAACCAAATCCTCCAAAAAAGCCAAGAAGATCTCCAAAGAATGGGAAGGTGACACCAACAAACAGTGTTAAAGCTGCAAATAAAATTGACTTCTTACATTTTGATTCAATTCAATTGTTATCAATAGGAGTTTAAATGATGCAAGTCTTGTTTCAATTTGAGTCAATAATTATTGGATTTACTAAGGAGTGATTCATAAATAAAGTTTTAAAATTCAACGAGTTATCTCCAAACTCACTAAGTCAACTTGCCTAGATTGAATTTCAATGTTACTTTGTGCAAACTCAAAGAAGATCAATATCGTGATTACGTAAAGGACTTTGGTGGAGGGATCTTTTTTCTAATAGTCACTAAGTTTTGGATGGTCTCTTAATAGTCAATTTAGTAATTTTTTCTTTTCTTAACGGTCCCTGGATCATCTTCCATAGTTCTCGCGATTGCATGTCCCAACCATTCATCATTTTCATCTAAAAAATTGGATTTTTGACATTTCAATTGAGTTTCAGAGATCCCATTCCATCATAAATAATTCAAGAAGGAAGAAGTCATTTTCAAACATTTGAAGATGTATATAAAAAATTAGGATTTTTTTCACTTTTTTTTTATTTAAGCTTTTAAAAGAAAATTGATCAAGAATGGTTCTTTTGGGTTGAAATCATCTAAATAAGTTATCTCAAGTTTTTAGTAGATATTTCCAAGTATTTTACTCGAAAAACTTGAAAATGGGTGGATTCTACCAGTGTCGAGTCCACCACTTTTTAGACCGTAAATAAAAAGTGTTGAGTTCGACAATAAATAAAAATTGAACTCGACAATAAAAATTGTGAACTCGGCACTAAATAAAAAAGCATCTAGTTCGATAATAAATAAAAAGTGGTGAACTCAACAATACATAATAAAGTGGTGAGTTCGCCAATAATGAGGGACCATTAAGAAATAAAAGTTTACTAAATGTCCTATCAAGTACCGTGCAAAACTCAGGGACTATCTAGACATAAATCCCTCCGCCAGGACCCTTTACGTAATTTTCTCTAATTTTAACCAACAAATAAACACTTCCTATCATAATATAGAATTTCTATTGCCACACCAATTTTTTATTATTACAATTAATTATATAATAAAATTAATATTTAACAGAAGTAGATAACATTTTTTTTTCTTCTTCAAATACAAAACTAGTGAGGCCGAGACCATAAAGAAAAGAGTTTTTTTTTTTCAAATAAAAGTTCTTATAGGAGGATAAAATAGGTTCTAATGATTATTAGAAAAAGAAGAGGGGAAGGTCTTGAAGAAGATTTTATCTTTAAAAAAAATTGGATTCTAAAATTTCCAAAGAGAAGAAAGAGATGTAATTTGTTCAACAAGTGGATTAAAGTGTTTATTTCAGTAAGATTTTGAACTCTAATCTGACTAAATACCATCTTCTATTTTTTTTTCTTTTGATTAATGGTGGAATGAGCTTAGCTGGGGACACACGGGAGACATCTTAATGTGGTGGCGCGTATGTTCGTAGATGCATTTTACTCGTATCTCAGAGAAAATGCAACTATGGCCATGCACACTGGCCCACCATGTCAAGATGTCCCCGTTGAGGTCACTCTAGCGCCACTCTTTTTTTTTTCCAAAGAAAATCCTAGAGGAGAGAGATATTTGATGTTCATCTATTTTTATTTTGTCTGTTATATTTAAATTTATTAATTAAAAGAGATTTTATTGGCACACCAACTTTTTCTTACAACATACAAATTCTATTAAAACTAAACAACACAAAGATTTGTGCGTCATCAGTAAAAGTTGGTCTGTTAATAGATCTGTTAAATAAATTAATAGAGAAATTTAACATAACATGATCAACTTTTGACGAAATTCCGATTCCGGCTCACTGTTCATTTTAATTCCCAAAACATGAATGGTGACGATCTCAGAGGTTTTTAAAGTGACAATCTCGCGGGTATTAAGTGACTATCTTGTAGATTCACTAAGGTCGTCACTGTATAAATCAGTGAGATTGTCACTTTAAACTTGCAATCTCATCACTTGAAAAATCTGCCATCTCGCAAGCTCACGTTTTGAGAATTAAAATGAACAGTTGGCCAGAATGGGAATTTTGTCTTATTGGGTTGGGCTCATGAAATGATAATTCACCCTGAGGCATTGAGTTGACTCGGATAATTTTATTTGCTCTTACCAACGTAAATAGTACGAGTGACAAGGCGAAGTAGAATCCCTCGTGGAAGGTTGAAACGTTTCACCATTAAATTCTCGAGATTGTCAAACACCGGCATGGCATATACCTGCACACTTTTCTTCATTAATTACTGCTTCAATTAATCACTACCCTTCATTAATACCTTAATTTATATATATCTAAGTCTTGCAATTTCATAAAACGACTTGCAACCACGGTCAGGTTCAACAACCAAATTCCTAGCCAAAGTTTTTTCTTATATGTGCTAAAAGTGTCGGAATAGGCTGGTTTATTGTGAGGGTGATCTCTATGGTGAGGAAATCATCCTCACAAAAAATAGCCCATTCCAAAACTTTTAACCCCATCAAAAATGGTATATAAACTAATGGTAAAAATAAACGGTTCACAATTCTTCAATGTATAAACTAGGGTTAGAAGTTCCATAATTTGTGAGGATGATCTCTTCACCATAGAGATCATCCTCACAAAAAATCAACCTATTCCGAAACTTTTAGACCATATAAGACTAAACACTTTGGCTAGGAATTTGGCAACCAACACTACTACCCTATAACCACATATTAAACTAACATGTGAGATCAAGGATCATGAAACATAGATTAATATATTCTATTTAGGATTATTGTAAATTAAAACTTTGATTAAACAAACATGGATTTAGGGTCCAATTCCAAAATAAAACGAAACCACCAAAAAACACGAGTACTATTGGTTTTTGTTCTCAAGAATCAAACGAGAAAAGAGTGACTTAATTATAATTTGTTATACTAAAGATATAAATTAATGACTTTTTTTAAAAAATAAAAATTAATGTTATTTAAAAGTAATAAATTTTTAGAAGATATATCTCATTTTAAGCTCCAATTGAAGAACTTTATATAACATGTATTAATTTTAAAATAAAATGATACCTTAAATCATCTATAGTATAAAAAGAAATGTCAAAATAAATCTGTTTTGGGTACTCATTAGATAGAACCTAACGAGACTAGATAATGTGCTCAAGTTATCTCTGTATCATTCATGAATGAGACAATGTGACAACCAAGATGTTCATTTCTTATTCTTCTTGGTTTACAAATTTGTAAAAGAAGCCTAAAAAATCTTTTGAGATACCAAGATGACTCGTTCATGAACAAGAAAAATGCGAAATCAAGAGGAATTTTGACGAAAGACCCACACTCAAGTTCCATAGCTTTGGGTCCATTATTCCGATCATGATTTTCTTGTCCCTCTATGTAAAGGAAAGGTAAAAGGGACCTCCCCTTTTGGACCAATTGTGGGGGAGGAGAGATTTGAAACCCCGACATCACGGGACGTAGCAAGATGCTCTAATCCTCTGAGCTACAGGACCCACCCTATCTCCATAGGTTTATTCGCAAGAGTATACTTGCCAAAAAAATAACACTTTCCCCTTCTCTCAACCATTTCAAGTTAAGATGTGAAAGCATGTTTCTTCTATAAGAAGAGTATTGTCCCCACATGGGAGCAACTAAGTATAGAAAAAAAAAAATTGTAGGGGCAACTAAGGGCTTGGGGAATTTTGTGGGGACAATAATGATGGATTTATCCGCCCCTATTATTTATTGCAATAGCTTAAAATTTTTTATAGAGGTTAAAAATTCTTGTGAGGACAAATTCCCCCCGTTGCCCCAACCCTAAATCCCACCCTATTCTAAGGTACTATATGGATAAAACAAGATAATAATATTGACATAGTACTTAGACTCTTAGTCAATTACCAAATTACCCCATCACAATGTGAAAAAATCCCTAATTTGATTGCCAGTCAAATTTCATAAAATTCGACGCACAAAGAGGTCGAATTGGCGTCGAATTTTTCATTGTCAAATTTATTTTTTTAAACGGGCCAAAACTGTATTAACGAAGGATGAGAGAAATTTGACAGCTCTAAGCCATCAAATCTGGGAACATCAAGAATTTCGACGGTCCTAAATAGTCATAATTCAGTTTCTAAAATTCGTCAGTCTTGACCCGTCAATTTTTTCTGTCGAATTTTCTAGTTTTCACGTAGTGCGCTCTAAGCCATAATATTTTTTTCTCTCCCCATATATGACTAATTTGATTAAAAAAATAAACTAAGACGGATGAAAGAACATACCTGGTAACTTCCAATCACATGGATGACCACCATCAAGTTAGCTGAAGCAATCAACCATTCAGGCCTCTTAAGAGCCATCAGAAGATTATCATCAACATTTTGTCCGAATGCCCAATATCCGATCATCGCCACTGGGAAGTAACAAATCGCCGTAATGAAATAGGCTATAACTGCACCTTTCCACATTAGATTCTTCGAAGGCTTATCAGGAGTTGAAGGAATTGTAGCTTGGATTTCAAGAACTACTCCATGGCCTGCGAACGCGAAAGATATCTGTCCCAATGCATTAAACACACGGAACATGTAATCTGCAGCGCTGGTGCTCTTGTATGCGTAGCTAACATTGTCGACTCGTCCTCTATTTAGGCAACCCGCCCAAGATATCGTCGAATAACTGAAATTAAAAGAAATCCTTGGTGAGTATATAGTTAAAGAGATAACTTTATTGCAATCAATCATATTTATCTACACGTCCCATCTTTCTTCTTTTAAAAAATAATTTCATTATTTAAATATGAAACGCAAGATGAAATAAAAGTACCTGAGTGACATGATAGCTGCGGCTAAGGAAACTCCCGCAACAGAATTGAAGTTAGGGAGCTGAGACAAGAAGAAATGGATGGAACCAAAGATGCAAATCCAGTAGGATTGTCGAATTCTGGTACAATTGGTGCAAGCCAACTCCATGAACTTCTTGAGACACTTTCCTCCAGTGACCATGTACACTATGTCGCACCCAACTTGGACTATAAGTTGCTGTGGGAGCACAATCCATGGCCCGAGCTTTGGACCAAAGGCGTGTTGACCAAGTTGATAATAGCGATCGAAGCGAGTCCCAGGAACACATTCATGGAGTTGTATCATTTGCCATATTGTGAATAAGGTGATGCACCAAGATAACATTAGAACCATTGTTCCAGGGCCCCTACATATGTGAGAGAGAAGATTATGGATTCAGTTCTCTTTTCATTTCTACAAGAATCATGATTTCAACATTAATTAATGTTTGGTGAGTGTTTAGAGAAGTGCTTTTTGGTGTCTAGAAGCGCCTTTAAAAGCTGTGGGAGTGGTTGGTGGAACACTAAAAGAGGTTTTTTAACCACTAACTTCAAAATTATGATCATTTTCATCTAAATAAACTCTTTTTTTTTTCACTGTATACAAATTCCCGCCACAAAAAAAAAAAAAACGATTTCTAAGTTGCTTTTAGTTCTGATTTTTGTGGGAATGTGACAAACAGCTTTCTGTAGACATTTTTGTCATTGACTCATTTTTTTATGTAAATTTCCACGACTGCTTTTGAAATTTGATTTTTGTGGGAATTTGAAAGCTGAACCTTAATTAATTTTCAAACTAAAAGTGGTTCTCGGGAGCAGAAGCTGAAGTACTAGCTCGGGGTGAAGTGACGTTTAAAAGAAAGAAATTAAAGAGAGGAGAGAGAGAGAGTGTGTGTGTGTACCATCCTAAGTAGGCCATGGCATAAGGCAAGCTGAGAACACCAGCACCAACCATGGCTGTAACAATATGGAATGCAGAGTACCACCATTTGGCTTCACGATGTGGGCCTTCTGTGTTCCATTTTTCATCTGTACTAATTTCCTACAAAACCATCAAAAATCACTACATAATAGGTACAACTAAGACAAACATTCACAAAGGAAACAAAAACAAATCTCTCTCTCTCTCTCTCTCTCTCACGGCTTTTAAAGAAACAAAGTACAAAGTTCTCTCTCTCTCTCTCTCTCTCACACACACACACACACATGCATGGGTTTTTTAATGAAACAAAGCAAAGCTCTCTTACACACACATTTCATCAGAACCAAACATCCTCCTAAACCACCAAAACAAGAAAAACTTCACATGGGTTGCAAGGAATCAATCTCTCTCTCTACCACCAAAACAAGAGAAACTTCAAATGGGTTGCAAGGAATCAATCTCTCTCTCTCTCTCTCTCTCTACCACCAAAACAAGAGAAACTTCACATGGGTTGCAAGGAATCAACCTCTCTCTCTCTCTCCACACACACACAAACACACACACATACACATACACATACACACACACCTTTGAAGGTGTGGGAGATCCAGAGACCATGGCTGCACCAAAACAAAGAGACTTCAAAAGTGGGACAGAGGGACAGTGGGAGAGTAAAGAGAGAGATCATATACATTTGTACTTTATAGTTTTAGTGGTTGATGACTCAGATGCCTCATCTTCAAATCAATAAATCATTATAAAGGACAAATAAGGTGGACTTCAGATGAGTTGATGGTGATGTAATTTACGCACTATCCAAATTGCACTCAATACGAACATGATTAAAAAAAAGGAAAAATCAGATTATATACTCTAGGGAGTTGTGTAGCTATCTAACTCCGTGACCACATCAAGGTGTGGCTTGGCTCATGAGTTAGGTTTTTAAACTCATGTTGAAAACAAACTAGTTCAAATCATGGCAAGAAATCACAATCAACAATTAATGAATTTTCTATCTGTAGGCCTAACTAAAGATTTTGCCATGTAGCATGGCAAAGAAAGCCTGGATTTTGTTAACTACCCAACTCCTTGGAGTACAATATCAACATTTTTGTAATAACCTCAGCTGATATGTAAAATCAATAGGTAGTGTATGTCATTGTCTACTGTAGAGATACACCTCTAAATAGGATATTTTCCTTTGAGGACAAAGTGAGTACTTTTGTAAAAGAATACTATTAAAAAGAAAAAGAGATTGAGAACTAATGATGGGAAGTGTTGGTGGTAGTTGGTGCTTATTGGAATCTTTAATAAATGGTTTCCACTGTTGAATTATTGTTGAAATGTAATAATCGTTGGTGCTTTTGAAGGTTTTGTGGGGTTCCTTCAACCATCTTTGAATGAAAAAAAAAAAAAAAAAAGTTGAGCAGGAGCCATCATATGAAGATGCCACTTTTTCTTCCATTGCCCAAGTACCATCACATGTACGCCATGCTGATCATTGATGCCTTTAGACACAACACTCCTTAATTAAAATGAAAGATGTTGCAAAATTTAATCCCATTTTTTTTAAATTTCTTTGATATCTTTTTTTCATTTGTTATAACCAGGTATCTCTCGAGACAACAGACCAACTCATATTTGGACTTTACCTAGTCCATAGATCATGATCTTATCCAAGGATTAGTCCTGAGGTACATACAACGTCCGCACATCACACGCACTAGGTAAGTAAGGGTGTGGTTTCGTAGGTGGCCCCTAAGGAATTAATGCTCATACTAAGTGTCGAGCTTACGACCTATGGGCATTAATCTCTTAAATTTCTTTGAAACCTATGACCATGTTTTGGTGGGATTAGCTAATGATCATTTATTAATTATATTGTTAATTCGACATCTTTGATGTTGATTTATTTAGATACAACAACAACAAAGTCAAATCTCAAAGATTTTGGCTTTAGCCTAACAAATCACATTCCTCCATCCTAGAAATTATCTAGTGTGGAGAGGGTAACTGCTCATGTTCTAAGGATTAGTTAAGTGCCTTAAGAGGGTCAAATACTTCAATTTTTTTTTTAAATCAAGTTTTTTTAAAACTATTTTCTTGTATTAGTGAGAGTGAATTCAAATATGCTTTCACTACCTCTATCCTTGTTCATTTGGGTCTTATTCTCCTTTTTTTTACAATCTTCAATTAGAATATTCTTTTTAATTGGGATTATAATCGACCTTTGTTGAACATACTCAAATCATCTCAATTGACTTTTACGTTATTTGTCATCTATTGGAACATTTCTACATTTTTCCTATACTTCTATGTCAACATTCTCATCTATGTTATGCCCAATTTATTAGCATAACATCCAACATTCAGTTTCATAAAGTATTGTTGGTCTTACTACCGTCCTATATATATATCTATAATACATGTAGGGTCAGGATCCTGTGCACATATATCTACTCATATAACTACAACGTGTTTTGTCCTATGTGAGCTAAAAGTTTCGAATTGAACTGATTTTTTGTGAAGATGATCTCTAATTGAGCTGATTTTTGGTGAGGATGATCTCTTTGATGAGAAGATCATCCTCATAAAAAATCAGCTCAATCTGAAACTTTTAATTTTGTCAAAAGTGGTTTACAAAAAATATACGATCCACATAGGACAAAACATGTTGTAGGTATATGATTAGGCTCCCGTTCACCACCCTACGCTTTACCCTACACTTTACCAAACGTGTTTTGTCCTATATGGGTTAGAAGTTTTGGAATAGGCTGATTTTTGGTGAGGAGATCATCCTCACCAAAAATCAGCCCATTCCAAAACTTCTAACCCCATAAAAAATGATTTACAAAAAATGGACGGTCCACGATTTTTCAACTTGTAAACATAGGGCTAGAAATTTCGAAATGGGCTGATTTTTAGTGAGGAGGATTTTCTAATTGTAGAGATCATCATCACCAAAAATCAGCCCATTCCAAAACTTCTAACCTATGTAGGACAAAACACGTTTGGTAAAGCGTAGGGTAAAGTGTAGGGTGTTGAATATTTCCCATATGAGTATATATATAGGGTCACGTTCAATGGCAAACTTTTTGGCAAAACATTTTTCAAAACATGAGTTAGAAGTTTTGGAATGGGCTGATTTTTGGTGAGGATGATCTCTATGGTGAGGAGATCATCCTCACCAAAAATCAGCCCATTCCAAAACTTCTAACTCATGTTTTGAAAAATGTTTTGCCAAAAAGTTAGCCATTGAACGCTACCCATATATATATATAGGGAAATGTTCAGCAACAAACATTTTGGCAAAACATTTTTCAAAACATGGGTTAAAGATTTTGGAATGGGCTAATTTTTGGTAAGGATGATCTCTACGGTGAGGAAATCATCATCACCAGAAATCAGCCCATTCCAAAACTTCTAACCCCGTCAAAAATGATTTACAAAAAATGGGCGATCCATAATTTTTCAACTTGCAAACTTGGGCTAGAAGTTTTGGAATGGACTGATTTTTGGTGAGGATGATCTCCTCACCGTAGAGATCATCCTCACCAAAAATCAGCCCATTCCAAAACCTCTAATCCATGTTTTGAAAATTGTTTTGCCAAAATATTTGTTGTTGAACGGGACCCTTATATATATATATCAAGGGAAATGTTCAGCACCGAACATTTTGGCAATACATTTTTCAAAACTTCTAACCCCATCAAAAATTATTTATGAAAAATGGACGGTCTGAGATTTTTCAACTTGTAAACATGGGGCTAAAAGTTTTGGAATGGGCTGATTTTTGGTGAGGATGATCTCCTCAACGTAGAGATTATCCTCTCCAAAAATCAGCCCATTCCGAAACTTCTTAACCCATGTAGGACAAAAATGATTGGCTAAAATGTTTGGTGCTGAACAGACCCATGTATCAATTAGATTGTATTGTCCATCACATAATAAAAGGAGAATAAAAAATTGTCCTAGAATATCTTTTCATAAAAGTGATATCCTTTTGCTTGAATATCTTTTGAGTATCTATCCATACATTTTAAAGATTGTGCTTTTAGATACGAAATAATTGCTACTCTTTCTTTTAGATCTTTACTGTTCTTATGGCGTGCAACCATTTATTTGCACATTTCTTTTAAATCATTGGTGAATATTAGGTACCTAGAAGCATATATTTCAGCAGATCCTTTGCTTGTTTTTTCTGGTAGCTTTTGTTCAACAATCCATAAAATCTCACAAACAACAACTTATTTCTTTTTTTCTCTAATCAATTAGTGTTTGAAAAAGGATGGTTGGTCTTCTTGCACTCATGGTTTAGATCAAATAAAAAAACATATACTTTTTTTTCTCAAATCAATTAGTGTTTGAAAAAGGATGGTCACTGAACTCCTATATTTAAACGAATAGATGTAACTGTCTTGATGATGTAGCACATTCTCAACTGTCGAAAATAGCTACAGAGAACTACATGAAAAAAGGACTAAGCGGATCTGTTTCCCAACTATTTATGGTGACTTCTAGAAACCAATGGGAAGTGGTTCGGATCTGTAGACTTGTGAAAATGAACTCATGTGTTCTCACACAATCTCAATCGTGGTAAAATACAAAATTCATCGGTTGAAATATATCTCAAAAATCTATATGTATTCTTGAGAAACTTCTGTTATCCATATCATTGGAATTTGCATTTACATGGTCGGGTGGGTCTCCCTTCTATTCTGGTGAGACTAATCCCATGGTCACACACACCATTCCCCTCAGAAGGTTCTACACTCGGCAGGTTGAGTCAAGGATCAACTGGATCGTGGAGGGTGGCCCCAAGATATTCATAGCTTCATCGGTTTCAAACACTTGACCTACTCTTCCTGTTGAGCTTATCAAGGCTAGGCTAGCCACCAGGCCAAACCCTTAGGGTTCAAAATAAATACTATATATATTTATAAAAAGAAAACAGACAACAATCATGGTTTTAAAACTCAGTTTCATGTCTCTTCCATGCCAAATACCGTGTCGTCTCAGACAAGTTTTCCGATATGTTTGAGACGTCTTGTTCAAAAAAACGAAAAATGGACATGGGGTTCTGATTATTATTATATTTTATCAAGCACTAATGGACAAGATTTACAATGTTAGAAGTGATGAAAATACCCCTTATGTTGTCCATCAGCCGATAAATGAGTCCTCAGCGCTCACCACTAGTTAAAAATTATGATAAAAATCCGCCTCCAGGCATGTTTGATGGGCCTTGTGACGACACTTGACCTTGAGACATTAACTGTGACCTGCTTGGTCCTTGAATATAAGC
The DNA here is from genome assembly GCF_017979445.1 of Akebia trifoliata. NCBI lineage: Eukaryota > Viridiplantae > Streptophyta > Magnoliopsida > Ranunculales > Lardizabalaceae > Akebia > Akebia trifoliata. The sequence continues at coordinate 19,755,705 of NC_141383.1, forward strand.
TTGACCTAGTCCTGCACCCACCATTTGCTGCTGTTGCTGTTGCTGCTGCTGTTGCTGGGACTGTTGTTGAAGTTGTGGATGTTGTTGCATCTGCTGCTGTTGTTGCATTTGCTGTTGTTGCTGCATTTGTTGTTGTTGTTGTTGTTGACTAGGTATTTGGGGTTTGAATACAACCATATCCTGGTTTCACAAACCCATTTATCTAATTAGTTGGAATGTACGTGTGATGAGAAGAAGATTGTATGATTACACAAGGGGTCCAACATCTCACCCCAGGGAAAAGCATTCCAATTAAACGGCTGGCCTTGTCGGAAACTGAAAGTAACAATGTCTGAGAAGGTAGTTGGATGACTGCACACTGAATAAATAGGAAAAAAAAACCGTGTTTGACATTAGAATGTCGTAAGCAGACTACGAAAATGAAACTACATTAATATCTCAATTCTATAATCGATATTGTGATTGCACGGGTGTCAAAAAACCATGTAGTTTGACCGTTCATTTAATAGGAAAAAAAGATATTTGAGTCAAAGAAATCTCTCTACTCATCATTCGGAAGTCGAACAACATGAACTATATCGAACACAAAAATTTAGCACCACTTAGTTTTTCTGATTGGGTCCAACATCACTACTAGCATATACTAAGCAATACTCGGACAACAAAGAAGGCACGATAAAGACGCAATACAGCAAAAAAAAGTAGTTTATTTGAAGAGTTGCGATCCAGAGCGGTGTCCCATTCCTATAACAACATACGGTGTCTACGTGGCACGTTTTAGTTGGAGATTAAACAAATCGGGGGCTGCATGTAATGTAGAAAATGGCTTGGTTAAGAGCCAGATGTGCTTTAAACTCCTACTAGAACACACCACGTAGACACCGTTACTATTCTATAGGAACAGGAGACCATACTTGATCCTGATTATTGTTTGAATGTGAAGTGCGGGTATCAATTAGATTAGTGGACATAGTGTAGGGTCAGTAAGGACAAGAACTGTCATTTTTTCTTTCCCATTTTGAACGGCAAAGATAGGTTTGGTTCAATGTATTAAAGCATTATAAAGCAATATATGAACCTCTTCTTTTGTTCAAATGAGTTAAAGCAATCTCTAATAAGTACACATTCCTATTGTATCATCACCTTGCTCATCCAAGGGTCTTGCATAATGTTTTTATTATCAACCTAATTGGATCAAACTACAAATGTTGATTAGAATTCACCTCCAATCTTTGACCAAAGGGAATGATGCAGATGGTGTGCATTCACACCCTAACTCTTATCATCCTTTATCTGCATTTACATTTCTTATAACAAAGTTTCCAGAATGTATATGTCAGCATAAGCTGATGTACTTCTATTTGAGATTCCGTATTTCAAGCACATTATATCAGTAAAGTGAATGATGGAAGCAAAAGAAAAGGAAGAGAAGCTGTGTAAGATTTCAACATTCAAGTGGAAAAGGAGCAAAATTAATATGAGAAAAACAGAAAAACCTGGAAATGACTCACAAGTTTCTTTTCTTGTAGCTGTCCTAGAAACCCATGCTGATTCAACGCTCGAAAAACTAGGAAGTCTGCCTTACCAACATATTGCCTAAAATTAAATAGAAAAATAAAATAAAAAATCAGAGTAACATAGCTTGTGCAGGTATATAATTAAAGAAGAGAATAAGAAAAAATAAAAAATAAAAACAACAAAGTAGATTGTTCATACTTCATATTGCCAATAATAAAATAGACAAGAAAAGCTTTCAGAAAATTACTTGTTATTCATGTGGTCCTGAGATATAAGCCGAACTATTTGCATCATTTGAGGCCAGTCTGCTGCAAGTCTGAAAGTAACAGAGAAAAACTTATTCAAGGTATAATTTATGCAGAATTTTATATATGAACACTATTTATAATCTATATAGCATTTGATATCCACAATAGAAGCCAAGCAAACTCAAAATTTAAAAGGAAAAAAAAAAATAAACAACTTCAATTCAATAAAACTTTGTTTACTAGTATCAATTCAGTAAAAACTCAATCAACTATTCACAGCTACAAATAACGTAGGAGGAACTAACCTAAGGATAAAATGTGTATTTCTCAACCATGTAAAACCCATCTAAAATCTGTTGCTACTTCAAAAATTTAGCCTACCATGCATTTATGGTTAAAAAAAATAGAATAATCATTTATATTCTAATTAGTTTAAAGTATTAGTATTTTATTAATAAAAAAATAATCAAAATAGATCCAAATGGGTGAAATTAATAGTATATGATGCATAATGTGTCCAAAATAAGTGGAATTACAAATGCAAAGACTAAAAGACAAGAATAGATCACATGTGGTTTCTCACCCCAAATTTTACCTAGATAACTCTAATCTACCGACATTGATGTTCTACCCTAAACCTCCATAACCATTTGCGCAGAAAGGCAACATTCTTTTTTCTTTTTTTTCTTTTTTTAACTTACAACTACCCAAAACTCATTGTTGTTTGCTGCTATATATTGCGTTCCATTTAACCAAGTGGAACTTGCACTAGCCCAGACTTATCGCACCAAAGAAAGCCTGATCAACTTATCCAATCTCATCTTTTGTACTCATAGGCAATTGCGTATACAGATAGAATGCAGATTCGAATGTAAGCAAAAATTACATTTTATTAAGGTCACATTATCCCCTTTGGAAACTTACCTTCCTTTTCAAGAGCTAATTTACCAACTCATTTGGAAAAAAAAATTGGCTGAAGACATGAGCCAAAATAATAATAATAATAATAAAAACAGGTAGAGAGATAAACTACAATCACCAATTGTTTCAAAATAATCAACTTCTAAAAATAGTCGCCGACTCTTAGAAATAATTGGTGATTTTTTCAACTCATCTAACTAATGCTGATTTTTTGGCTAACCCCCTTTATGACAATATTTCCAAAATTTGGCAAATTTTGTGATAGAACTTGCATCTCTCCACAATCTTGATGCTGCCATGGCTTGCCATTTTTTTCCTAACCATTTCGTCTTTTGGGGCTTCTACAACTTTCACCGATAGCTGTGCCAACCAGGAAGCTTCTTCAAGGTAGAACATCATTGTCCCCTCCCACCTCTTTAATTGGACTTCTTTCTATACATTTATCTGTATATTTAATTATTTCTCTATCTTAAAAGGAATGATTGTGAGGCCTACACCTCAAGGCTTTGGCTAGTGAAACACCTCACCCCATGTTTCAGTGTTTACACACATTGTTGATGGATTCCTCATACTAGTGATAGTTCCTTGCACACGAAGAAACTATTACTGGTGAGGTAGTAGATCAGAAGTCCACTTAGACATAAGTGAGACAAAGCAGAATGTTTAGCATCTGGAAACTACGATTCCCCACTAATCCATCTCTTCCCCATCTCATCATATGCAATCCCCATTAAGGTTCTCACCATAAATCTACAAGAATGCATTGTTTTTAATTTTTCTAAAAACAATCCAAAACCTGATGGATTAAAAGAGGAAAGATGCATAAATTTGATAAGAAAATTCAAAATGGATAATAACTCCCTAAACTTACGTCTCTGATGCTGATGCGCTCCTATAGCCCTGCCACATAAAAGGATAATAATAAGTATCCTTATGTACTGTAACTTTCCATAACAAACATGTATCAATAGGAACCATATGTTCCTCTCAAAAGAAAGAGAACGATAATGTCAGATATATAACCCATAAATAAAAACCCTTTGATCATGTATGAAAACATACTTCTAGTTTAGTGATAAAAACAGGTTGTCCTTGTCTCTGTCCAGATAAGGCTCCCTGCATGCATGGAAAATCGTTAATCATAGCTTCAACCATATTATCTTCAAAGACTGTTTAAATGACAAATTACTCTTATGCCAACGTGTCAAAGTCTACCCGAAAGTGACTTAATAAAGCTGATGCATTTGCAAACATAACAACTACCAATAGAAAAAATCACAAAAGTCAGTCAGATCCATAAGTGAATCGGACACATCACCACTAATACTTGTTAGGTTAAATATGAGAAACAAGCCAACTTTCCAATAAAATCAAGATATAATGAAAATTTCCAAAAGTCATCAAAACCAAGAAGTGAACAAAAGATTTATTACCTCCCAGACTCTCACATATTTGGCTGGTGCAGTGGATTGCAGAGCACTTGACGTCTGTTGTGGCAATGACATGTTACCATTGGGACCATTGTTTACTCCAATGGATTGCATTCCTCCTTGTACCTGCTGAGACATTCCAGGAGTAGGAATCATCGTGCCAGCCCCAGAAGAGATACTTGACGGCCCAAGGCCATTCATCATGTTTTGGTTCATGCCCATTCCATTTTGTCCTATTTGTGCTCCTGAAAGATTTCCTTGGCTCATGCCAGACACTGATTGACCCATACTTACAGTTGCTTGAAGATTACCCAATGGTTGTGACATGCCAAGGTTTGAGTTTCCAGAAATATTAGAAGTTGTAGAAGGAAATGAACCAAGGCCTGTGTTTTGTGCCACTTGTGCTGTCCCAACTAATGGCCCTGATCCTGCTATTGACGTAATACCCGACTGCCCAGATGAGAACACATTTTGGGCAGCAGGCAAAGAGGATGACACCATTCCACTGGATATCATATTTGACACATGCATTGCCATGTGAGTTCCACCCATTGTCTGAAGACCCATAGAACTCGCTCCAGTTAGAGATGCAGAGTTCATCACTTGTCGTGCTTGAGAGAGGTTGTTTAAAATGTTCACATTTGCTGCAGCAGGACCTACAGGACGTATGGGTTGTGACATACCATTCACCACAGGTTTGAATTCCTGAACACTGTCACTGTTGGTGATCATCTCTTGAGAAGTTGACGATGGTGAAGAAGTTTGCAAGTTTGAGACACCTTGAGAAACAGATGGAAGGTGTGGAAAAGTAGATCCTGGTACCATGGAAGTTATAGTGCTTGGCTCCTGCAGAAAAATAGTATGAGTTCATGACTATTTACAAAAAAATATCTATCAGAAGAACAGCGATTTAAGAAACGACAACTGTGCCTTAGGCCTCTAGCAACAACTCAATCAAAGCAAAATGGAGGATATGAGACTTACCACTTTTACCGTTGCAGTAGGAATGTTACCACCGGGAACTGATTGACGATTCATCAATGATCCATTCACTGAGATTGTAGGAACAAAGCATGAGAATTCCACTAAGCACAGTATTGGATATGTGTTACCGATAACATGACATGGTTTCTGATAAAAAACAAATGCATCGATCGACTTCTAATGTGGAACGCAAATCAAGTCAAAGGTTAAAAATTCCGATGAAAATTTGTAATTATTTAGATTTTCACTTAATTGAGTCTATATTTATCGTTTTATCATTCAAGATTATTTTAGATTAGTGTCTTTTTTTTTTTTTTTAGAGTTGTTTTAGTGCTTTATCTTTTCTTTTTTTTTTAGGTTTATTTTCATATTTTATTGACGTATGATCTTAGTATAATATTTAGGGACAGTTTAGTAACTTTAGTTTATCTTTTATTTAAGTTTATTAAGGTTGAAAAATTAGGAGAGAGAAAGTTACGAAAATTAAGTTATTTTATTTGGTATTTTAGTTTTATTAGGCCTCTTGATTGATTTTCTTTATTTATAGATTGTATTGGGGTTTATTGATAGAGAAAATGAATGGAATAAACAGAATTAAAGAAGTCTTTGTTTTCTTTTGAATGTTGATTCATTCAATGTGGTTGATGCCATGGAAATTATTGAGGTCATTCCAAAGTACATTCAATTTTTTTCTTTAACCTTCTTCAATCCACCTTTTTTGCATTTGTTTTTGTTTCTTTTTTAGAGATCAAGAAACCATCAAGAACCATCTAATTCTTTCAAGAAACCACCAACAAAATCTGTTTTCTTGATTTTTTTTTCCAAAAATTAGTGATTCTTGAATTTTTTTCAAGAATTCTTGATTCTTAATTTTTTTTTTTTTTTTTCTTGAATGCTTGATTCTTGAAACCTACAAACCTCAACTCTTAATCTTTTTCTCCATTTTCTTAACCTTTAATCCTATTCTATAAACCTTAACCTGTAACTCTTTCCTCTCCTACAATAATTGCATCAACAAAAAAAATTTTCATTTTACCTTTTTGGTTTACCCTAAACGTTTGAAGTAACCCTAATGCCACCCAAATCTTTAACCCAATTCCCAATCACCCAAATCAAATTCCTTAAATCCTCTATTTTTCTCTTCTTCCCTCACTTCCCTGCATCAAATTGGTATTAAAGCCTAGGTTCAAGCGACACACATTAGCAAATCGCGTTGAGGGGAAATGGTAGTGGAAGTCAAACCTAGATTTGTTTTAACTTCCAGAAAGTCATTCAAGGTATTGTGTAGTGATGATTAAGAAGAGAACCTAATTTTAACAAGTTTCGTTGAGAAGATCTTACAAAATGCTGAAGATAAGCAATGTTGTGGATATTATGATGGAGATTTCACTATTCAATTTTGTCAAGGAAATTTCATCAAAAGTGTCGCGTAAAGTGGTAACTTTAAAGGAATGTCATATCATGCTGGGACGCAATTAGATCTCATGTGAACGGGTTACTTTTGATATGGAGTAAGGTATTCTACGTGTTGCTTCATACAAACGATATCTACTTAAGATATCGCCATGGAAGTCAACTCCTACGGTACCATCAATCCAAGAGCAAATTGAAAAAAAAAAGACAAATTAGACATTGGCTTAAAAAGATGGTGTGCCTACAACAATAGAATCGACGCAGGAACAAGATCATGAAGTGGAAAATACGTCAAAAAAGTCTTAAGGAAGATCTTTTGGAGACATCTACAGTTTTTGCTCATGATGCAACTATTCCATCACTACCTCAAACCATCTCAGACAGGTATAATGAAGACTTTGTCATGATAGAAGATCACAATTTGATGTTAATGGTTCAAAACAACATCAAGACACGAGGACGAATCTTCGCCAAAAGAAATTAACCACAAATTTTCATGATCATTCTCGAGCGTTTTAAAATTCGATGACAAGTTTTCTCCAACTAGAGGAGACTAATGTGGAATACAAATCAAGTCAACGATCAAGGGTTCCAATGAAAAATCTGTAATTATTTAGGTTTTCACTTAATTGGGTCTAAATTTATCGTTTTATCATTCAGGATTATTTTAGATTAGTTATTTTTTTTTTTACTTTGAGTTATTTTAGGACTCTATATTTATGTTTTTGGGCTTATTTCCATGTTTTATAACCCATGGTCTTCGTATAATATTTAGGGATAGTTTAGTAACATTAGTTTATCTTTTATTTAAGTTTATTAGAGTTCAAAAATTAGAAGAGAAAATTACGAAAATTAAGTTTATTTGGTATTTTAGTTTTATTAGGACTCTTAGTTGATTTTCCTTATTTATAAATTATATTATGGTTTATTGACAGAGAGAATGAATGGAATAAACTAAATTACAGAAGTCTTTGTTTTCTTTTGAATGTTGGTGCATTCAATGTGATTGATGCCATGAAAATCATTTAGGTAATTCCAAGGTAAATATAATTTTTTTTCTTTAATCTTCTTTTTCAATCCATCTTTTTTACATTTTTTTGTTTATTTTTTAGAGATCAATAAACCATCAAGAACTCTCTAATTCTTTCAAGAAACAGCCTATAAAATCTGTTTTCTTGATTTTTTTTTTTTTTTTTTTAATTTCTTGAAATCTTGAATTTTAAATTCTTAATTCTTGATTTTTTATTCTTAATTCTTGATACCTACAAACCTCAACCCTTAATCCTTTCTCCATATCCTACAATACTTGGCAAAAAAAAAAAAAAAAATCATTTTACTTTTTGGGTTTACCCTAAACGTTTAAAGTAACCCTATTGCCACCCAATTCAAAATCCACCCAAATCAGATTCCTTAAATCCCCTATTTTCCTCTTCTTCCCTCACCATCCTGCATCACCTTTTGTTACCATTAAGAAGCTTATTCAATCAGACTTGGATTGTGTAATTACGACATGTTTTGAATGAGATATGGCGTAATACGAACAAGGTGCAAAGGACAAAACCATAGTGAGATTTGAGTTTGGTTTGTTTATTTTTGCTACAGTTGCAAAATAAGAGTTTTGATAAGCCTTTGGTCATAGATTAGTTCAGGAAAGTATGTTTGTTTTTACAGTCTACAAGGTTTTGAAAATTTCGTTAGAAGCTTAGTTTTAGTAGGTCATTATTTAGTAGCTGGAAAGAACCAAGGTTAGAATGAAGCTTACAAATTCTACCAAATTAATTGCTTTTTCAGAGGAACTGTTTACCTGTGATTTTCTTTCTTTTTTGCTATTGAGAGATTCTATTGCTGCACCAACTTTCGCTAACACCGCCCCAATTCAGCAAAAGTTGGTGTAGCAATAGAAGCAGAAGCTCTCTTTGACATGCAAAAAATCAGTGTCACATCCAAGTGATGAAAATAAAAGAACTCAACAATTGTAAAAGACGAAGATCAATAGTGTCCTGTGTAGGAAAAGAGCAAAGAAACAGAAGAAAGAGTCATCAAATTGCACACAACTAACCTGAAGGAATCAAAGTTGGAGAAGGCCCAGAAACTGAAGGAACTGGAGTTGTATCCATCTTTAGTGGACTTTGATTTGATGCTATATTTGATATTCCAGAGCGGGTTAGAGCAGCACGAGCTTCCACAAAATTCTCCGAGAGTAGGACAAGAAACTGAAGGTTCTTAACATTATCGACAGATGGATCTGCAGCTCGGGGATTACGTTTTCCCTATATGATAGAATGACAAAGTCAGAATCATGGCCTATGTTCATCTTGTTTGTGACGTAATTGTGCAGTAATGTATTGATAATGTGAAGGATGCACACAAAATTAGTGAAGAGAACTGCTTATAAATGAAAAGTATCTATTTATTTTACACCAGTTATGGCCATGGTTTTAAGTAGTGTTCTAACAGTCTAAGTGACAAAAATTGGTGATTTTTTTAAAAATTGCAATCAAATCACAATTTTAATAATTGCCAACTAAATCACAATTTATTTTAAAATGGCCAAGTTTTTTTTTTTTAAATAGCTGATTTTTCAATATCATGATTTAATCAATGATCTTTTGAAGAAAAAAAAAATTCACCAATAATTTTTATTTATATCATTTTTTAAGTGTTATTTACCATTGAATATATAAATACGTATTTTTTACATTTTATACTCAATTTTTTTTTTTAATTTATGCAATGTTTTCTCGACTTTTCCAATTTTTGCCAACTTTTTGCAAAGCTTTCCCATGCCGAATTATTCATGAACCCCGACTTTGACACTATACTAGTAACAGTAAATAACGGTCATTATATCAGAAGCACCAAATCCCATTCTATTTTTTTAAACAACAGCATCTAATTCAATATTGAATTGGTTTACCGTACATAACAACCATTACAGCATTATGCAATGGTTTTATTTAAGCATTTCAATTTTGGCCAAAATGGTATTCAAACTTAGAAAACGGCAATCACTTACTGTAATTTTGTAAAATAGTGTCCATTATTAATGTTCAAGATTCAATTTTCATTTTGAAACATGTTTTTAGTAACATTTTTTAATATTATCTGTGGGTGTAAGAATTACCTAACATCATTTCACCACTATTTGTGTGAAGCCTATAGTTGAACAACCCAATAACAATATTTAAAGCTCAGATATAATGAAAGAGACAACAATGCCATTTGTAACTTTAAAGGCCTTAAAAAACACAAGACAAGATAAATGAAAATGTGCAAAAACTCAAATGAAACTGATACATACCGCATTATATATGGCTTTAAGTTTTGGGAGCTGTTTCGGAGAAATAACTGAGAGAGAAATAGAACACTGATTGCAGAAACATGAATAAGAAGCAGTGAGGCATATCAGTAAAAGGAATTGATGGCAAACATGAAGAAGAAGCCTCAAGCATAAATAAGCTGAGTAAGGTAATAACAATGATTTAAATTTTGAACAATAAGCCTCCAAACCGGTGCATCTATTGAGGGCTTTAAATTGTATCCCCTTGTAAATTTAATTCCAAAGGTCACCATATTTTGTTACATGTATCAATTGACATTGTAGGTATCAATAGATATTTTAGAGAGCTTCTATTGCCATGCCAACTTTTATTAACAGCACCCCAACTTGTATTTTCATTCAATGGTGATTTACATATGAATTGGGGTGCTGTTAGCAAAAGTTGGTATTGCAATAGAATCCCTCTATTTTTAATTTCTTAAATTAACATTCAAGTTATACCATATCCACCATTGACAAATATCACCACAAATCAGCAATGAAAACCAAGGTCTAAAATCTCGTCTCAAGAAAAATATTTTGGTCATGAGAAACCAAGACGTTCCCAACCGAAATCTTCCGAGAAAATAAAAAACATTGAACATTTGGGGTCTGTTTCATTTCACTTGCGGCCTAAACACTCTGATGGAACCAAACTTAGAACCATGGTAACAAAAATGTTATCTGGATAAAGATATCCTTGGGTAATCCTTCCTTTTGCCATCTGTTGGTGCCTTTGGAAAGAGAGGAATAAAAGGGTGTTCAAGGGATAAGAAAGTCCTCCCCAACCGGAGCTCCTGGAGATTATGGGCCTTCTTTATTTCTAGACTAAATTAAGCAAAGATTTTGAAGGACAAGGATTTTTTTTTAAGTGGGATTTCTAGTGTGCTTCGTAGTGGTTCGGGGGGGGGATTGTGTTTAGTGGCCTTGGGCCTTTTCTTTTCTTTTGCTTTGTTTTCTTTCTCTTGTTTTGGGGACTATCTCGGCGGCCTCCTGTTATTTTTTCCTTGTCTTAACAAAAAATTTATGCTGATAAAAATAAAAAAGCTACCTGAGGAAATGATTTAGCAACTGTTTCAGCATCAGATAAGCAACTTTCTGTCGATAGTTCGACACTTTCACTCTGATCCAAATTAGGGTTCTTTGGCCTGTAAACCGGTGTGGGCAGCGGGTAGGGGTTACTGGCAGCTACAAGAATACAATGCTTATGCGCGTCCACATTTTGGCTTCCATTAGGAGGTAAAGAGAACATCTGAATAATAAAGCAGGGAAACAATTAAATTTTGTGTATATGAGGAACAACATACATTAAAGACTTAAATATAAAGTAAAATATTGCACACCATCAATGCTTCACTAAGCCCTTCGCCAATAGCAGCCTCGCTAAAACCACCACCGGTAAAGGGTATGGCTGAGAGCCATTGTAGAAAAACGTCCACATCTCTTGTCCAGCCACTACGTTGTACTAAGCAAGCTGTGTGCAAAGCAGAAGAAGAAGATCAAAGAGATCATAAAAAGGTTTTCTTGACCATATATTAAGTTCATAAATGCTATCAAGGCTTCAGAACATTCTAGAATATGGATTTATTAATGATGAATAACAATTTTGCAGGGACTGCTTCCTCTACTAATATTCAAATAAATACATACACGTGTATGTAGTAACACCTTAGATTTGGGATTAACATATAGAGAATATCATAAAAATGCTATTTTCTACAAATTGCCTCATAAATATTATGTACATAACCTCATTTTCCCATGTAGCCTTAAGAGCATGGTCAAGCCAGTTTTAACTAACAATGCTATGATATCATATGCCTCAACATTGCTAATTACAGACCCAAAAGAACATTATATCTAAAGTAAAAGTGAGATCCGAAGTGGTGCATGTGACTGTGGGATTAGTCTCACCTGAAGGGTGGGGATACCCACGATAAACAAAAAAAAAAATCCACCAAAGTTGACAGAAATTAATACATATCCAAAGCATCTATCTGTGATATAGAACCATCAGAATATGATGCCTTTTATCCTGGAAGCATAAAAGCTACCAAATAAATCAAGTCCTGGTATCTTTTGATTAGGAGTAACGTGCGCATAAACATTATGCTGCCTCAATATCATGGTCAAGCCAGTTTGTACTACATAAAGATTTCACAAGGCTCAAAATTGGTAATAGCACACCCAGTGAGGAAATTTGCATCCTCAGCATTTGTAACACATGGTACATCTAAAGTAGAAGCTAAATCCACTAAAGTTGAGCAGAAATTATTACATTTACCCTAAGCATCTATTCAAGATAAACAACCATCTGAATATGATGGAGTTTATTCTGGAAGATTACGAGCTACAAAAAAGAAATCAGTGAGCATGAATATAGCTATCTACAGTGAAGGAAAGGTGAAAAGTGATAAAGTGTGACATCTTTTGATTATGCTCATAGATTTGCCGGTTAGAGGCACCCAGAAACACCTTGACTAAAGAAGCATGGCATGACAAATATGCCTCTGTGGACAACCACCAGATAAGTTCATCTCTTGGGAATAAAAAATATGTTAGGAGGGTAGGGGGGATGGGGTCACTTATTAGTAGCATATACGAACGGCATCCTTCTATAGCATCAAGTGTAAAAGAAGAAAATCAAATTGGATGCTTAAAAGTGCAGCTAAACTATAAATCAAGAAAAGTACGTCATAAACATAGGTAGAGAAGAACGAGAAAAAAAATTACATACCACTACAAGATCCATGAGCATTAAAAAGGACCAGGGAGAGCTCACAACTTGCAACGGAAAGCTTCTGTAATTCAAAAATGAAAAAAAGATAAGTATACAATACAAGTTCTACAAAGGTTCAGAAAGCCAACAATCGGTCAAAACTCAACAATAGTTGCCACAAAATGATGATAAGCCAATACCAACATCGAAAGGCAAGAAAATGCCAGAGATGGAACCACATAATATTGCAAAATAATTATCTCTCAATATACTTTCAAACCCAACTCCTTGGAAGAGAAGTTTTAAGTTTGCTAGCAATTACAGGGAATATAAGGAAAAAATTAACTAGATTTTCTTTAAATATATTTGATATTTGAAACAGGGATTGTGTCTAAGTTTAGAAGAAACAGAAGTGGATCCAAAGATTCTTGATTTAAGTAAGAATCTATTAGGTAAATGCAAGAGGAGAAATGGTACAGAACCACACTGCCTTCTGTAATTGTAGGGGCCATATAAGGGCCTCAAAGGCAAGAACTTAACTGTGCAGCTATCATCGTACAAGAACAGTTATGCCCAATTTAGCCAATTATTAGGATAGAAAAGCTTACTGGAATTAATACTAGTATCCATTTATTACTCCAGTTATTGATATATGGATCACATCTTCTTGTACGATTATAGATGAGCAAATTTTTTCTGGTGCGATCATATTAGAATTCTTCACAAATTTTGAGAAGCTATGTCAATAGGTCAATATCCTAGTAAAGGAGATTTAGTATTAGACGATGCTTTTAGCAGATGAGGAGCTCGACTGGCCAACACCTTGAGGAGTAACCTTTGTGTCCATGGAATTTTTAAATAATTAATTAACTTATACAAAATAATCAATATTTTATTAAAAAACAAAGGTAGCCACCACACATTCCAAATTTTCAACATTCATATCCACATAATCAAATTCAAAGTTTTAGCTTCTACTTCCATTATTAAAGATTTATTATTATTTATATTTTAGCAAGAAAGAAAAATTTATATTGTAAACAATTGAAAGATACTACAGTAAATAACTATTTGATATTTATGGCAAAAAAATAATTGAATATTGTTTCCAATAAATTTCTATGCATAATACTAATTCAAAACTTTATTTACGACTATTTTATAATCAAATTTATTTTTAAATGCTCCTTGCATGCTACAGCAACAACAAAGAATTAGAATGAGAGAAGAAAATAATAATAATAATAATAATAATAATAATACAGAAAATATAAAAATATGATTAAGGAAAAGAAAACGAAAAATACGATTAATATACAGTTTTAAAAAGCAGAAAAATATAAAAATTAAAGTGCGGTATACATCTCGACCAAAAGGCGTATGTTTCAGTCATGCATCACATTGAGGCATGTGCCCTTTAGATGCCTCTTATTTGGAGGGATACGACCCAAGTAATTTTACATCTTTTTTCTTTGCGCCTCAGGGCATTTTCATGAACGCTGCACACCTTTAAAAATTTGGTATCAGGCATATCAGGTTACCTCAATTAGGTCACAAAGCATTCCTTTGTGCAGCTAGCTTGCCTGCACACTAGAAGCTTGTGACCTTTAAAGACTATGCATTGTTAGAGACATCTCTACAGACCTATAGTTAGACGGTAAGGATGTAGTGGCTCGGCCATAGGCCCAAGAAATTCTTATTTGGGGTTATGTCACATGCAAATCAAGGGTCGGCAGGAAGGCATGTACCAAGGGAAAAATATTGTAAAAGGCCTTCAATCAAGGTATACCCACTTGTGAAAATGAAAGAGCAATATAGAACATGAACCAAGTTTGTACATCGTCATGAAAAAAAATAGTTCTAGTTTGAATCACATCAATTTGAAAAGAAAAATACCTGCCCTGTCAACTCACTACCACAAAAGAACCTGCACCAATACCACACAAAGTTGGAAGGAGTAAGAGATTAGATGTTCTAGATAGTCATTAGAACTAACCATAAACATAGAATATAAAAATTAAACAAATATGCAAGCTCAGTCTATTATTTGCATCATGTAGAATTGCAATAACTTCCTATCCAAAAGAACAAAAAAGAACTGCAATAACTAATTATGAGTTGGGTTCAGCAAAGGTCTATTATTTGCATTGTGTAGAATTGCAGTAACTACCTATCCAAAAAAGAAAAAAGAAATACAATAACTAATTATGAATTTGGTTGGGTTCAGCAACGGCATTCAGTACATTGGATTTAGACCATGTCAAGTTAGAACTTGTGGCAACGAAAACCGCCCCACCTCTCCCTAGAGAACCAGAAATGGAGAAGAAGATGATCAAGAGACTCTTTGTTACACACACACACACAGAAAAGCCCGAAATAATATAGACTAGGAAAGGAAAAAAAAGAAAGTTTAATGTTGAAATTGGTCAAAAAAAGTATTAAATGTTGAAGATTGATATAGATGTTGTGGCCCCTCTCATTGAGTAAGTTGAAATACAGCCTATGTCCTTTCTATTTTTTATGCTAGGATTTAGAAAAGAAGACTCTTTACTTCTTTTCTTTTCTTTTTTTATCTATCGAAAAAAAAAAAGTAATAGTCTTCTTTTCTAAATCCTACTTTGAAATCATTGCAAACTTTTTTTCCTTTCCCTTAGATGTTTCTTTTCTAGTATATTAAGAACTAGATGAACCTCCAATATCAAAGCCACATCTCCTCAAATATGAATACCATAAAATGGATGATGAATGGACTAATCACCTTCGCATCACTGTGAAGTGTTTATCGAGGGTTTGACAACAGTCACTCAATCTTACGGAGCCCTCTTAGATGTTCCATTCCTTTCTCTTTTTTATGGGTAAGCTGGACTTGAACCCACAACCTCAAAGTTGCTTTACAATGTGTCAAACCAACTGAGCTATGGGTCTAAGCCCATATGATAGCCTAATGGAACATAGCTATGCAAACCTTCTAAGAGCATTGAATGTGTTTTAACAAGCTCCTTACATACCATCTTGTGTGGGAAATTGGTAGAAAATGAAGAAATTTAATGAATATTTCTCAAGTCGTCGAATAAATCACGGTGATGGATCCTTATTAGACGCAAGGATAGAGAGAACTATAAGGTAACCTTCAATAGAATGGTCAAAAAGGTTGGGTTAAAGAAGTTTTTGAAAGAAATCGCTAAAAGGTACGCTTGGAACCACTACTTTTAATTATTTGAAATAAATTCTTGCCTTCCGAGTTCGATTAGAGAAGTTTTTAGTGAAAGGCTCCAGTTAGGGTTGAGCTTCCGTAATTCAGAAAGGTTGATTCGGAGTTTTAACCCCTTTTGCAATTTTGTGGAGTATTTGGAAAGAAAGAAATGCCCGATTTTTTTAAGGGAAGACTCAATCAATCTAAGAGTAAGTTTTATCGGTTCTTGGGTTATTCTTTTTCTGGTGTAAGATCTTCAAAGAGTTCAAAGGGATGTTTTTTAAGGCCTTTGTTGTTTGTTGGGATAGTATTTGTAATATTTCAGAGTAGTTGCCCTTTGTTTTTCTTTGTATTTTCCTTTCTTGGTATGGTCATCTCGGCCTTCCCTTTCTTTTTATATTTTCCTTTCCATTATCTATCAAAAAAAAAAAATGGTGGTCAAGCATTAATATTGAGGATTTGAAAAGGCTGAAGAGTTTATAAACAATTGGAAAGTTTCGCCTCCTATGTACAATTTGTAGTACATTAATCAGGTCATCTTGGTTACTTTCAATATATATAAAAAATGTCATGATATTTTGAAAGGCTTACCCAGAAAACAAAAAGAGAAAAATGAGGGTTAAAGAATGTTAGCTTGATCCTCTCCTTCGTCCACGGCATTCATGGATTGTGAATATTTACAAGAAAGGATGAAATCAAGCACAACTTCAACGGTTTTTTTTTAGACAATTAGGTCCCTGCTGATAATGATGAACTACTTAGGCATTTAAGGGAGATCGCTCAAAGTTAGCTAAAAGGTTAAACTTAAACAAAATGATCCTTTAAGGGGATTCTAGTATTGTTATTTGTTGAGATTTTGGAAAGAAAAAGTGTTTGTTGGAGAATTTTTTTTTTTTTTTTTTTCAGATTAGATCTTAGAGAATCTTCTTTACCTACTAAAAGATCCTAAGGGAGATCACTCAAAGTTAGCTAAAAGGTTGAGCTTAAACAAGATGATCCTTTAAGGGGATTCTAGTAATGTTATTTGTTGAGTTTTTAGAAAGAAAAAGTATTGTTGGGGATTTTAACTACTAAGAGATCCAATGTTTGACTTCTTCATGTGCACCCCATTCTATTTTATGTCAAAGTCAACAAGTGACAAGACAGATCTCCTAGACAAGGAAGGGGTTCACAGGGTGGTTCTGATGTAATTGTGTCCTTGTAAATTGTACTTTTCTCTGCTGCTTTCCCATGCTTTCTTTTTTAATAAATTTAAAATTGCAAAGTTAATACATTATTTTAAAAAAATCAAAAAAAATCAAAAAATCAAAAAAAAAGGAGAGAAGAAGAAGAACAAAGACAAAAGCTTCAAAGACATCTTGTCCTTTAAAACCTCTTTTGGTTCCCCAACAAGACGTTTGATCATTCAAACATTTTATACTTGCACTCCTAGCAAGTAGCAATAGAACCAAGGCAACGATCTTCATTTTTCATTCCCTCTTTCAACCACTTAAGTCAGGATCCAATTCAACCTCTTCCCTCCTAGTAACTACAATAATACCTGTATTAATTCCTCACTTATACTCCAATATTTAATTAAACCATTTTCTGTAAAAGCTTACATGGCTCTTCTAGTGGTGAGTAGTGACCAAGTCATATGAGTTTTCAGGTAAAACCTTTGGAGGTCCCCAGTTAACATGGTTGGTAATTAGAAATAGCTTCCATTTTGATAGACACGGCATGAAAGCGGTACCTTGGAACCACCAATACTCATTACATTCTGAACATGGACACTCCATCCAAGATGGAGTGTTTGGGTAACATTTGACACGAGCTTTAGTTGCATAGAGCCTTCGATGACAAACGGGGTTAGACAGGGATTTATTAGTAATACCATCTGTTGGACACACAATTCATACAAAGATTCAAGGATATAAATTTTAGATTCAATGGCAAGAATAACTTCTCTTTTCTGTCTATAACATTAGAAAACCTTTGCTATTCATCTTTACTAATTGCAAGGAAGTCTTAATTATAACCTTGAAAGTACATTTTGAATATCTGGTCAAAATTTCAGCACCCCTAAGGTTTTTATTTACCACTAACTCGAAATTGAACACTTGTCAAGGAAATTTTTATATTTGGATCTTTTAGTGAAATTTAAAACCAAACAACAACTGTTACCAACTCAAACTCGACAGGGTATTATCAAGAATAGCCACTTGGAATGTTCATAAGCGTCAAACTTGCGGGAATGTGATCAAAGAACAGCATAAATTATAAAAACTTTTGCATCACAGCAAAAGAAGACTAGAGAGAAAAAATTAAAATAATAACACACCAATCAACCACATTTCAATGAGATCACAATATAAACATCAGAATAAGATCCTAAATGTAACAAAAACAAGACCTGGCATTGTCAGCAGGCTCTTTCAATGATTTGGATCAGAATTAAACTACATGTAACCTAAAAGTTTCTCTTTTTACCCAAACAACTATCAGAAAAAGGTTATTCAAACTCTAGGACACAAAAATATCAACAGAACTCTAATCAATTTAACATGAGTAACAAAAAAATTGATCCTTCCTCTCTTAATTACATCAAACAAGTGTTCAAAACTTCAGATTGCTAATCACATAAATCAAACCAACTGAATAATAAATTTAGTTTCAATTTTCACCTGCGTAACTATCAGAAAAGGTGATTCGAACTCTAGAATACAAAATATCAACAAAACTCTGATCAATTTAACGCGAGTAACAAAAAAATCGATCCTTTCTCTCTTAATTACATCAAATAAGGGTTCAGATTACTAATCACATAAATCGAACCAACTGAATAATAAATTTAGTTTCAATTTTCACACGAATAACTTTCGGAAAAAGGTGATTTAAACCCTAAAATACAAAAATATCAACGAAACTCCAATCAATTTAACATGGTGGCAAAAAAAATTTGATCTTTTCTCTTTATTTACATGAAACAAGGGTTCATAACTTCTGATTGCTAATCACATAAATAAAACCAACTGAATAATAAATTTAGTTTCAATTTTCACCCGAACATCTATAATAAAAAGGTGATTCAAACCATGAAACACAAAAATATCAACGAAACTCAATCAATTTAACATGGGTAGCAAAAAAAAAAATTTGATATTTTCTCTCTATATTACACAAAACAAGGGTTTAGAACTTCACATTGCTAATCACATAAATCAAACCAACTGAATAATACATTCAGTTTCAATTTCAACCAGAACAACCATCAGAAAAAGGTGATTCAAACCCTAAAACAAGAAAATATCAACGAAACTCAAATCAATTTAACATGGCCAGCAAAAAAAATCAATATTTTCTCTCTTAAGTACACAAAACAAGGGTTCAGAACTTCAGATTGCTAATCACATAAATCAAACCAACTTAATAACAAATCCAGACAGATAATTAAATATTTCAATACGAAAAATAAGTAAAAAGTCATAGAAGATTAACAGACCTGATGATCTTTTCGAGATAATCAGAAACAACAGTTTGCCAGTAAGGACCCATTGCTGCGGTTCCTTCAACGGCTACGATTAACTGTTTTTCCGTCATTTTTTTTAATTTTTTTCTCTTTTTTCTTCGGATCTGTTGGTGCGAAAGAGAATGAGGCGACGAATCCACGAAATTTAATTTCAGGTCAGACGAAACAGATTCGCTGGTTTGTTGTTTGGTCTCTCGAAGTCTCTCAAATTGTGTTTTTTCTTGTTTTTATCTTTTACCACTTTTAACATATTTATTGTGGAAAAAATAGTGATCTTGTACGTCTGAATGTTTTATAAGTATCCAACTACGGAGTTATTTTGTGCCACGTGGAATATTATTCCTTTTATGTTTATTTGAAGGGTGATTTAGACATACCCCCTATATTTTCCAGAATATTAGAGATACCCCTATATTTTGAAACTGATGACATGCATCTCTTGACCTCAGTCTTCTAAATAGACTAATGGTAAAAGACTCAAATGCCCTCATCTTTAATCACTAGCTAAAAACCCAAATTTTTCTTCTCCAAAACCAATCATCTTCAAGTTCTTCAACCTCCAAGACAACTTTAATCTATTCAACCTTATTTCCATCCATCATTTTCTATCTTGCTTCATTTTGTAAAACATCATTGATTTTTATATCCAAAATTTCATCAATTTATACTTTCTCAAAATTTGTATCATGCCTTAATATTTGAATGTTGAAGACTTGGAGTAGATACAATCTTAAAATAAATGATGAGAGTTACAAAATTTATCCAAAAGAGGTTGAAGATGACTAATTAGGAGAAGAAAAATCTAGATATTTTTTTCTAGAGATTAAAAATGGGGGCATGTGAATCTTTTCCCCTTAATTTATTAAATGACTAAGGTCAAGGGATGCATGTCTTCAGTTTTAAAACATAAGAGGGTATCTCTAATATTCAAGAAAACATAGGGGGATATGTCCAAATCACCCTTATTTGAATTATTATTCCACTTAATGATTATTTAATAAAAGAATATATTGATATTTACTAACTTGATCTTGTGGACCTGGGTAACAAACGTGCATGAACCATTTCATGAAGTATGTGTTTGAGAATTCGACTTTCAATGAATTTGTTAAGAATTTCGTTTGTGAAAATTATTACGTTGAAAAGATTCTCAAAATTAGTTTCAGAATTTAGAATCAAAATGTTGTTTATTTGATCTTTTGATTAAAATATTATATATGTAAGTGCAAAAATATCATTCTACCACACAAAAAGAATGAAAAACGTGAGGAAATTTATTATAACGGATTATTGATTGTGGTTATGTCAGATCATGTTCATAATTCACAAAATCTAATTTCAAAATATAGGCATAAATTAGATTTTAGTATTTTTATAAGAGAAAGTCGGCATGGTTTGGTCATGTTCAACAAAATCAATATAGGGAGCCGATTAAAATTAACTTAAAAGTTAAAGATTGTAAAAGAGAGAAATGAAAATTGGGGTGTGATATAATAAACCCTTGATTAACCATGACTATGCTCCCAAACTTTTAATATATTAAGTTATTGACTATATCCTATCATAAAATCATACCATAAGTGAGATTATTGTTTTTAAAGCTCTTATGACCATACTATTTATTTAAGAGTGGGCTAATTTTGAAGAACTCAGCCGGTTTGGGTGAAAATTAGATGTACCCCTATGTATTCAAATTGTTGTCATGCCATTGACTTTCATATTTTAAAATATAAATGCAAAATGATTGAAATGCCCTCATCTTATAACCTTTGCACCCAACAAAAAAAAAAAAAATCATCATCTTCGACTCAAAGTTTCTCTTCCTGGTTAAAGATGATAAGTTTCAAGAAGAAAAACTAAAGTTTTTTTTCTATGACACTGAAGTCAAGGTTGAAAGACAAATTTCAATAGATTAAGTAATATTATCATGGATACTCTAAGTCAAGCCCTAAACTATGTTGTCTCTATGAGATGGTAGAGATTAGAAAATAGAGAAGAAAATCATAATTATTTAGGTATATTTATATATAAAATATGAAATGACAATTTTATCCTCAAATAAATGGGTAATCAAGTATGATATAACATATATTCATACCCAACCTAACAAATTTTTTGGGTGAATGGATAGCAGGTAGTATTACTCGAATTCTTATTCAGGTAGAAAAACCTTGCCCATATGCAATTTTTTTCGGGTTGAATAAGTGGGTATTATCTAAGAGTTGAATATTAAAGTAGTAATATATATAACAATCCTAAAATTTTATGAGAATATGGATATTGTAACACCCCGAGTTTTTAATTTATATCTCAAGGAAATCTAATTGTGAATTTCGATAAAATTCTAAAAGAATGACTTAGGGTAAAATACTCGAATTTTAGTCTGTTCATTTTTAATGAATTTTGACTTTTCCATTAGGTTTGAAATGATAAAAATATGTATTTTAGCCTGTGAGAACGTTTAAATTCGAGTTCGGATGAGGAAGCTATAAAATCCTCGAATTCCGCATTAAGTGGGACCCAAAATAGTAAATGTTTGATAGAGGAAGAATCAAGGAAATTTAACTATACCATGAGGTCCGCAACGAAAAATTATTCGAAATGGAGTACTCATATGTCAATTTCCGAGTTCGAATGGTCAAGATTTTGTCGAAAATAGACATGAAAGAAAAGTACAAAAATGCCCTCAGCTTTTAATATAAAAAGAACTAACTTATTCTTTTAGTCATTTTCTCCTCTCCAATTCACAAAGAATCAGCCCATTCTCCAACCCTAGGGTTTCAACCTTTTCCATCAAGATCTATCGCAAGCGAGTCCGAGTTGATCATCGGCGAAGGAGAGAAAGTTGTCGGCATCGACGAACTCCACGCCTTCAACCCGTTTAACCTTCATTTTCCTATCTTTCTTTGGTTCTCTCACAAAAAAAAATCAGCAAGTAAGTTCATCTATACCCACTTAGAGTCTCATCAAAACCAAGGGAGAGTTGTCCATCATCAAAAAAGGGGTGGAACACCTTCAAAGAGGGTTTTGGAATCAACTCGACCATTTACACCCAAGCTCAACCACTATCGGAACTTCGAATCGTCGAACATTGACCATTTGTGTTGGTTCATCGCCATTGGCAACCACAAACCAGGTAGGGGACTTTCAACTCTTACTAATAACCGTAGATTTCGAAAAATTGCATTTAGGGATCTTTCGAAACTTTTGTATGCTTCAAATTTATAGAATGTCGCTTAATTTACTTCAAATTCATGCTAGAAATAGTGATGTTTGATGTGTTTTATCGTCGTTTAAATGTTTAATTCGTGGGTGGGTTAGTAGAATCGAAAATGAGTGAAAAACTTGAAGAAACGAAGAAGAAAAATCGAAAAATTCGTAAAAATGAAGTTTCTGTCGGTTCTACCGTGAATAGTCACGGTGCTACCGTGAGCCGCCGTGCTCCAGGCACGGTGCTACCGTGAAAACTAAAAAGTGTCCGAAAAATGTTTCTGATATTTTTTTTGGATTCCTCATACTTTTAACATGCCAAAATGACTACTTATGGCCCCCGTAACTCCATCAAACGAAGTGGGAACAAATTAAACAAATTTTCATCACGATGGGAATGTTTTAAGTATTCACGTGATATCTTTTGCCTTTCTTTGAATTAGGTTACAAAATTACATACATTTTCTTATATTATCGAGGACCTTCATTTACAAAAATCCATTTTTAATTTTGACAACTTTGAAAAATCGAGTTTCCGACACTTAACCAAATTTTCACTGATTTTTCCAATTTTGGCAGTTTGCCTTCGCATGTCTAGTGGGACCCTATTTTAATAAAAAAAATTGGATAGTTTTTCGATCGAATGATCAAAGTGTATTTGTAAGCTTGAGAAAGAAATAATTGATTTGAAAAGTCGAGAAGTAAGAACACGGTAGAATGGGAAAGGGATAAATCGGTAAAATGTCAGAGTCACACCCGAGGGGTGATGCCTGCATTTTACGTTGTATGTTGTATGTAGGTTGGTGAAAGGATATCCAGGTTATTAATGAAAGGGTTGCATGTTTATTTAAATTTATGTTGGCGCAGAGGCTCCGAGTATTGTTGTTTATTTTAGGCCGGGTAGCCACAGTTGCATGGTAGGAACTGGATATCCATTCTCCACCCTGTTCTGTTAATTTCTCTTTTGTTTTAAATAATAAAAAATATAGTGCGTCACATCATCCGGAGGGATGTACTATCCTGGGATGTACGGTAAGGACCACCAAGCTCATACGTGGTATGGGACGCGTATGAGAATGGAGTTACAACTGGAATCCAGGTCCATTCCTTTCTTATCTTTACCAGTGAACGTGTATTGTAAAGGTGGTCGTATCCGAATAGAGTGTTTATTTTGGGAATCACATGCACGCCTGATAGGCATAGACGAATATGATTGGTCAGTGATCACTAACAATCTAGTAGTAGTCGAACGTTCTGACACATCGAAAAGAGACCCATTGCTTACGGTCACGTCAAACTGCCCGCCTGAGCCGGATAAATGGTCACCAGTGTGGTAAGAGCAGCGACCGGCCACAAAATCAGGAACTAAAAGCCAGATTTATGTTGTAACATCATGTCCCGACTGGGAGCGATCCAGTCGTGAATCCCAACTCTCTGATTCCACTACTCCACCAACTTGTATTATGTATCTGTTGTTATATTTTGAATTATAAACTGCAAAGCATGTTTGTTATTTCAATGTGATAAATCGTAGTTGTATAACAAAATGAAAATGCATAGTGAGTATCGATGATTGATGTGATGTAAACTTTTAAATTATATAGTTGCTCATCCCTGGCTATACGTACCAGTTAACCGTAGTTTCAATAGAAAAACTTGCATGTATTGAAATGTTTCAGTATGCTTACTCGGACATATTAGGTGAGATTATTAGTAGGGGCTGTTTGTGGACTTACTGGGTAACCATTGTTACTCACCATTTCCTTCCTGTTTTTTTTTAGTTTCAGAGCCTGCAGCCGGAGAGGCAGTCGTAAAGCCATCTAGCGAGGACTACCTGGTGGGTCATATTGACGACCAGAGTCCGTTACCCGGTGAGCACCATGACTACTTCTACTAGGAGTTCGTTCGTCGTAGGAGTAGTATATGTTTTTTCTTTTTTTGGGACCGAGTGCTAGGTCTATGTTAGAGTGAGGAAATTTTTGTAATCCTGTATATTTCCTTCTTTTTGCGCAACTCTGAATCAAATCCTGCGTTATTCGCAGTTTACTGTCTTTCATACTTTGTATATTTTGGTTCATTGTCATATACAGGATCTGTTGGTTATCGGTTTCCTTTGTTTTGAGTTCCGCAGAACGCTAACATAAACGGAGGAAACTGTCCAAGCTTCAAGGTTCGACCTTGGGATTTGTGTTAGCGTTTGGCGGGGCGTCACAGATGGTATCAGAGCTCATTAGTAGTTCCGTATTGGGATTTCAAGCTCTTCCGTGTCTAGAGTCCATAGAACCCAGTAAGACTAAGATAGGATTTTAGGTTCGTTCTATTAGTAATGAAAATGGTGTTCATTACTAAATTCCTATTCGAGATATTCATTAATTCCTTCATAAGAATGACTTTAGCATGATGATAATGAATGCATTGCTATTGATGAACAGAAACGAGATGAACGGACGAGGCAGAGGCAGAGGTAGAGGCCGAAGGAGAGGCCGAGACACAGTAGAGATGGGACAGTCATCGGATCAGACTCCTGATCCGCTAGCACAGCTAATGTCGTTTATGGGACAGATGGCTGAGTCCCAGAACAAGTTTAGGGAGGAGATGCTTGAGTCACAGGCTAGACTAGCCGAGGAAGTGGCTGAGTTGAGGGAGCGCCAGGCTTCTTCACAGGAAGCTGACCCTACTCCACCTCAGGAGCCACCACCGGAGCCACGGCCACCGGTTGTACCACTGAGAGCCACGAGGACTCCCCCACCCCAAACTCAGACAGATTCGGGGATGTGGTTACAGAACTTCCAACGATTACGCCCACCCAGGTCTACCCAGTCCCAATTCGATGAAAAATCAAATTTCCAACAAAAAAATTTGATCTAATTCCAATATGTTAAACAATAACCCCAAAGTCCAAACTAGTGATCAAATTGAATTTTGGTCGGCCTGATCGAGTTCATTGACATTACTAGTGAGAGGGAATATAAAAATATTTTAATAATTATTGTACTTCCCAATGTTTGAAGAAACTAGGTGTTTAGTAATTGATGAAAGCATACTCCATATATATAAAATAAAAATAACATTTTAACTTGAATGGGGATGGATGAGAACTAATAAAATAAAATTATATTATTATAATAAAAATTACATGACTTTTATAAATAATTTAGTCTCAAATGAGAAAGATTAATCTTCCTCTATGGATAAGAAAGATTAATTTGTTCTATGTACAATCTTAGTAATTTATTAAAATAATTTAATCATAAATTAAATTAGATAATTACTCATTTGAGGTATCAAATTTCCAATATCCTCAAATATTCTCAATTTCATCAAATATTTTTAATATAGCAAAGATCTTGTAAATTAGTATTAGAGTCAAGTCTCAAAAGTTACCCTAAAGAGTGCAATTATTTTAAAAGTTCAAAGGAAGGTATATTTTATTTACAAATTTTTTATAAAGGGATAGATTAGGAAAGAATGAAGGTTTTGATGAAGGAAGAAATGAGAGGTGAAAGATGAAGGATGAAGGATAGAGAGGTAGAAAAATATGATATTTTTTTTTTCTGTGTCATTTCTCAAAAGTGGTTTGGTTTATTTATAGAAGATTTGGGTTAAGATAATTGAAAAATGTTTGAGGTCCGAAAGACTTTGGAATTTCAAAAAAAATTAATTATTTTGAAATCCGAAAAATTTACAAATGTTTGTCAATAATTAACGTTATTATTTGTTAATAGTAACTGACGCATGAGTGAATAGTAAATACTATTCATCACGTGGCTTTTGTGACTTATAGCACGTGAGTTGTGGCGTCCCGCCGAACGCTAACACAATTCCCCATGTCAGATCTCAAGGTAGTAGGTGGCACATCGAAATTTCGGCATGGTCTCCTCTGTTTATGTTAGCATTCCAAGGCGTTCAACCTGCACCTGATAGACAACATACAATCCTGCATATAAACAAACAAAATAGAATACGAGCGGAAGCCTATATACATCAAATAATATACGGTATATCAGAGTACGGAAGAAGAAATTTACGGGATTATACAAAAATTTCTCACTCTAACAGGAGTCCTAACGCTCAATACAAATCTATAATACTCCTAGACAAATCGACCCACTAGGGGGTGTAGCCCCAATACTCACCAGGTGACGAACTCTGGTTGTCTATCTGACTGACCAGATGATCTTCACTCGTGCTCTATACCTGTCTCGCCAGGCTCTGAATCTGAGACTAAAAAATGGAGAAGGAAAGGGTGAGTAATAATGGTTACGCAGTAAGGAAGCAACAATTTCTGCCAATAACCTCTCCTAACATGAACAAATAAACATACTGAATCATTTTAAAATAAACAAAATTTTACAGAATAAACTACGATTAACTGGTACATATACCAGGGATGAGCAACTAAACATTTTAAAACTGACATTACATCAATCAACATTACTCACTATAACATTCTATTTTTATACAAATCTAATTGATCAAATGGAAACATTAAACATGCATTTCATTTTATATATCAAAATAAGCAACAGATACATAATACACAATGGTGGAGTATTGGAATTAGAGAGTTGGGATTCACGACTGGATCGCTCCCAGTCGGGACATGATGTTACAATTCTTCTCTGACTTTTAGTTCCTGATTTTGTGGCTGGTCGCTGTTTACCACGTTTAGTTGACCATTTATTCGGCTCAGGCTGGCCGTTTGACGTGACCGTAAGCAATGGGTCTCTTTTCGATGTGTCAGAACGTTCGACTACTATAGATTGTTAGTGATCACTGACCAATCATCTTCATCTATGCCTATCAGGCGTACAGTGATTCCCAAATATACAAACCATTCGTATACGACCACCTTTACATTACAAGTTCACTAGTAAAGATAGAGAGGAATATCCCGGATTCCAGTTGTGACTCCATTCTCATACGAGTCCCATATCACGTATGAGCTTGGTGGTCCCTACCGTACATCCCAGGATAGTACACCACTCTAGATGATATGACGCACTATCCCTTCAGGCATTCACAAACTCTTTAACAGCTCACAAAATAGTTACATATATATATATATATTATTTTCATTTGAAAAACAAAAGAGAAATTAACAATACAAGGTTGAGAATAGATATCCAGTTTCCTACCATGCAAGTGTGGCCACCCCGCCTAAAATAAATAATATAACGGAAACGTAAACAGCGCCTCGTGCTAACAGAAAAGAAATAAACATGCAACCAATACTATTATCCCTGGATATCTGTTCACCAACCTACACACAACACAACAATGTAAAATGCAGACATCACCCCTCGGGTGTGACTCTGACATTTTACCGTTTCATACCCTTTTTTCCTTTTTTCGATTTTTACAATTTTAAATCTCTTCAATAAAACATCCATTTTCTGATATTCATCAACTCAACATGAGTTAATTGAATAGTAAATCGTTTTTCTAACTATGAAATTCATTTCTATCAAAAACCTCGAAAAAAATACAAAACTTATATTAAAACAGGGTCCGAGCGGTGCACAGGACCCAACTAGCAGAAATAACCTGATAAAATATCCTACCCACGTATAATTTGTTAAAAATACAATTAAACATATCAAACATGCAATTTCTGGCGTGAATTTTTAAATAACATAAGAATTCTATATTTTGGAAACTCAACACAAATTTTTAATAAAATCTTAAATGTAATTTTCACAATCTACGATTACTAATAGAAATTGAGAGTTCCTTACAATCTCTGGGCGAAATGATCAAAGCGTGTGCACGGAAATCGAGGCGATCGGCACGGAAATTGAGATGGATAGAACTTCGAAGTGGCTGATTTTTGAAATCGACTTGGTGGTTTCGAAGATCTCGATGTGCTCGTCTCTTCTCCCTTCTACGGCGAAAGACGGTTTGACCCCGAAACCGATGAAAATCGAGATCGAAGTTACGAAATCTCCATATAAAAATACGGCTGATTTTTGACTATACGGGGTGAAAAAGGAAAGAAAACGGAAGGAATTTGGGTAGGTTATGTAGAGAACGAGGCTGCGGACGTTTCTCCCTTCTGCGTCGGAAGACGGTTTGACCCCGAAACGGACGAAATCTGAGGTCAAAGTTTTAAAATTTTCGTATCCAAATACGGCTGATTTTTGACGATATCGGGTGAAATAGAAAGTGAAACGAAGAAAGGTTTGGTGGGTTTTGTAAAGAACATAGCTGCAGACATTTCTCCCTTCTGCGTCGATCGTCGACGGCGAGCCGTTTGTGAAAGATCTGAGGTGGAAGATCAAAGAGAAAAAAAAAATTTTCATTTTTATATGTTTCGGCCGTATGGACACGTTGGGGAAGATGAGTTTATAAAAAAAAAATTAAAATAATTTTTATATGAAATTTGGGACGAATTTGGAATTTCGCCTATTGTTTTGAACGACGATAACTTGGCCATTCGGACTCCAAAATTGACGAATGAATACTTTATTTCGCCTAATTTTTCGTTCCAGATCTAATGGTGTAGTCAATTTCTAAAAATTATGTCTCCATCAAAAATTTACATTTTTGGCCTGAGGTGACCCCTAAATTTGATGTCATTTTCGTTTTTGACGATAATCCGACTTCCTGGTCTCCAAAAATGACAAATAAATAGTCCATATTCAATAATTTTTCGTTACGAACCCAATGGTATAATCAAATTTTAAAAATTATTGCTTTAACACAAAGTCACTGTTTTAGCCTGGTCCGACCCGATAATCGAGGATATTGCAACTTTTATATTCGGACTCGCATTTGAGCGTGCTTACAGGCTAAACTATGTTTTTCGATCATTTTGAATCTAATGGGGAGGTCAGATTCCATTAAAAATGATCACAAACATCCTAAAGTTTTACCCTAAGTCCCACTTTCAAGATTTTCTTACAATTCCACTATTTATTTTTCCTCGAGATACGAATTAAAAATTCGAGGTGTTACATTCTCCCCCCCTTAATAAAAATTTCGTCCTCGAAATTGAAATCATACTTATCAAACTTTGTCGCGATTCCACTAGCACGACATGTATAATAAACAACACTTATTTTCGATTACCATCTATTGTTAGTCCCAAACCAATCTGATTTATAACTCGTAGACTTATATCTCCCATATTCCATCAACTCAACTCATTCATTAATTAATCACTCTATTTCAAACTCATACTCCAACTAATCCATTATTTGTATAACCTTAAGATAACAATCAATTCACCTTGTATCACTTTCCCATCAATGTCTATCAACAACAATCCTTTCACATCTTCTTTATTCTTCATCTTTACTTCTCTCATCAATTACATCATATATTATGTTTTACTCATAATTATTATGAATATTACTCCCAAAAGCATAGTCTTACCGCAATACACCACTATCCTTATATTCGATTCGATATTACATTTTTACTTATTGCGATATTTCCTCAAAACCTCTGTCATAATCTTTATAATTTAAAATCTTACTCAAGGGGATAAATCCTACATTTATTTTCTCACAATTCCATTAAGTCACTATTAATGCAACATTGTCACAAGATTATTCTTTCTCACATTTTACATCGACCCACCTCTTAACTTATACTCTACTAAATCTCTTTAGGATGGATGTGGGCACAGCTAGGTGGTAGCCGCTGCTTCTACGGAATCATAATCTTTACTTATAACGCTTTCGTCTCGAGGAGTGAAAAGGAACCACGATCGAAGTCTTGAAGTGAGTGCTTGTCTGTATAAGGCATTGATCATATAACGAGAACGATAATAACGAATTCTTCTACTGGAAGGCGATCGTTAAAGGAGAAGGCAAAAGAAGAGTTAGAACCGACACCGAGGATAGAAAGATAAAAGGAAAAAGATGATTTATCTTTTTAAAGGAGGAGAATCGATTCAAGAAGTTGTAAAGCAAGAGCTGCTTTATCTAATAGTTCAGTCGTTAGGCCTCCCAAAGTTAAGCCATCTTCAATCGAAAGGAAAGATAAGCAACTCCCTGTGTTGATATTAGAGGAAGTAGCTGTCGACATGAAGGATATATAAGAAACACCTGCTTATCTACTAGCGTAATATACGAGTAATTGACTAGACTATTGATATAAAGACTAGCGTATCAATTGAACGTCACTTGTCTTTTCACACTTTACAATTATTCTAATACCTATTTTGCAAATTCTTAAATGATCTTCCAAAAATCTTATTCTTTCTTCGCAAGGCTTCCCAATGGTATAAATAAATTCATTATTCGATTCGTGTCAGTAGTTTCTAACTTTAGCAAGTGTGCAAACTCTCAGTGGAATTATATGATCTGGAGGAACTAGTGTTGAATGTAACTCCACTTTTTAATATTATAATTAAAAATCATTACTTCCAAAACTTCGTCGGAGATAGGTACTTTCTCCTAGGTCATAGCTCTTACTTGCGCCTGTGATAGAGGACATTCTTTCTTGATATGTCCCACATGATCAAACGCGTAACAAAGTCAATGATTTTGTCTTCGTAGATCTCTGTGGAGTAGGTAATTGGAAGACTAGGGTCTGTAGGCTCTGAACCTGCCTTGTTGATTCCTTTGACCCTGTTGGCATAATTGGAGCTTCAACTGCTCTCTAACTCAGTGATGGGAAAACTCTACAACTCAGTAATGGAGGAGTTCTATATTATGGATACCTTGATTCGGAGGAGAATGGCCTTGAATACATCGACCTCTTGGTCATATTTGATTTGGGAGGAAAAGAAGTCTAAGGTCGACTAATTTGTCCTCTAGAGGTCTGTAACTCCATATCTTCTCGTTTTATCCTTTAAGCTCGATTCATCGTATCTCTATAATTGGTAATCTCAATCATTGACCTCTTGGCCCTTAGGTAGGGTTATAATCTTTAAAAAAATCTACGAGCCTTCTGCAAATCTGTCAGGATAAGCTCGGGCGTATATCGTGACAACCTAATGAATATCATATTTTAGTCTCTATAATTGATAGATTACCTTGCATTAATCTCAAAAACTCCTAGTGTTTGACTTCTTGAGAAGTCTCAAATATAAATCAATTAACAAATATCATCTCGAATTCTACCCACTCAAACGATCCATCTCCCAATATATTCCTCTCAAACGTTACTAATGATTGGCATCCTCGTTCAACTGGAATGTAATCACCATCACCCATTGATCTCTTGGGTATTACATGGTACTCAAAATCTTTCAGATCTTCAAAATCCACTCATTGACCTCAATCGGATCGGAAAAACCCCCAAATCTTGGTGGACGTAATCGTTGAAAATTCTACAACCACATTATTGGATTTACCTATCATTTGGGCTGGGAAATTCTCTCATTCTTCAAAGGCACGACCTGTGGTAATGGTCCCTAAGGTGGAATAGTATTTCCCTTTTATGAATAAGTCCAACGCTCCCTCATTTCTTGAATTTAGTGGTGCGCCTTGCAATCGTGGTAAGTCTTGTACCATTTCTAGTCTCTGGCCACTAGTCTTGTCTATTAAGGGTGGCATGGATATGTTATCAACTTTATTTAAATCTGGTGGCCTTATTGTTCCTTCAATTGGTTTGTCTAGCATCTTTCAGAGCCACACATCCTTAATCAACTGACATTGACCCGAACATTGCTCTCATTTATGTCCCGATTGGCTACACTTATAACATACCACCACTTTTTCTTTCAATGGATTTAGTAGTATATGTTATTATTTCTTATGAAATTCTTCCATCCTTTGAGTTAGTATGTCTATAATATCACTCCCCACTTATTGTTATTTTTCTTATGAATTTGTTAGTTTTGTAATTGTTTGTCTCTTATTAGATACTAATTGTCTTCTTTCCATTTGATTTCGAGATTGTGATAGTTGTATTATTAATATTTCCTCTCTGAACTCGACATGAGATTTAACCATCTGTCCCAGGAATGACATTAGATGTACTATTGAGTCAATGGTCTGATCCAAAACTTGTCTAGTCACTGATGCGTTTCGGCCTCTGCCTTGTCCACTCATCTCGCTTGTGTTTATCCGTAACCAGACACTTATGAGAATAAGGCCAAATCGTTATTACTTAACTATGAATTGCTACCGTAGCTTGGAACTTAGTAATGGACTCCATTTCCATTAATATCATAACAAATCTAGAATCTTATCTTAGGCTTATTAGGCTCTATAAACATCTAGACACGGAAGAACTCATAATTCCAATACGGAACTACTAATGAGCTCGGATACCCAATTCCTAACCGATCTAATATTTGTGGTATCAGCCCACTTTCCAAAACATAGAAGATCAGTATCCCATACGGATCTAATACTATGCTCTGACACCATCTGTGGCGCCCCGCCGAACGCTAACACAATTCCCCATGTCAGATCTCGAGGTAGTAGGTGGCACCTCGAAATTTCGGCATGGTCTCCTCTGTTTATGTTAGCATTCCAAGGCGTTCAACCTGCACCTGATAGACGACATACAATCCTGCATATAACCAAACAAAATAGAATACGAGCGGAAGCCTATATACATCAAATAATATACGGTATATCAGAGTACGAAAGAAGAAATTTACGGGATTATACAAAAATTTCTCACTCTAACAGGAGTCCTAACGCTCAATACAAATCTATAATACTCCTAGACAAATCGACCCACTAGGGGGTGTAGCCCCAATACTCACCAGGTGACGAACTCTGGTTGTCTATCTGACCGACCAGATGATCTTCACTCGTGCTCTATACCTGTCTCGCCAGGCTCTGAATCTGAGACTAAAAAATGGAGAAGGAAATGGTGAGTAACAATGGTTACCCAGTAAGGAAGCAACAATTTCTGCCAATAACCTCTCCTAACATGAACAAATAAACATACTGAATCATTTTAAAATAAACAAAATTTTACAGAATAAACTACGATTAACTGGTACATATACCAGGGATGAGCAACTAAACATTTTAAAACTGACATTACATCAATCAACATTACTCACTATAACATTCTATTTTTATACAAATCTAATTGATCAAATGGAAACATTAAACATGCATTTCATTTTATATATCAAAATAAGCAACAGATACATAATACACAATGGTGGAGTATTGGAATTAGAGAGTTGGGATTCACGACTGGATCGCTCCTAGTCGGGACATGATGTTACAATTCTTCTCTGACTTTTAGTTCCTGATTTTGTGGCTGGTCGCTGTTTACCACGTTTAGTTGACCATTTATTCGGCTCAGGCTGGCCGTTTGACGTGACCGTAAGCAATGGGTCTCTTTTCGATGTGTCAGAACGTTCGACTACTATAGATTGTTAGTGATCACTGACCAATCATCTTCATCTATGCCTATCAGGCGTATAATGATTCCCAAATATACAAACCATTCGTATACGACCACCTTTACATTACAAGTTCACTAGTAAAGATAGAGAGGAATATCCCGGATTCCAATTGTGACTCCATTCTCATACGAGTCCCATATCACGTATGAGCTTGGTGGTCCCTACCGTACATCCCAGGATAATACACCACTCTAGATGATATGACGCACTATCCCTTCAGGCATTCACAAACTCTTTAACAGCTCACAAAATAGTTACATATATATATTATTTTCATTTGAAAAACAAAAGAGAAATTAACAATACAAGGTTGAGAATAGATATCCAGTTTCCTACCATGCAAGTGTGGCCACCCCGCCTAAAATAAATAACATAACGGAAACGTAAACAGCGCCTCGCGCTAACAGAAAGGAAATAAACATGCAACCAATACTATTATCCCTGGATATCTGTTCACCAACCTACACACAGCACAACAATGTAAAATGCAGACATCACCCCTCGGGTGTGACTCTGACATTTTACCGTTTCATACCCTTTTTCCCTTTTTTCGATTTTTACAATTTTAAATCTCTTCAATAAAACATCCATTTTCTGATATTCATCAACTCAACATGAGTTAATTGAATAGTAAATC
Source organism: Akebia trifoliata (assembly GCF_017979445.1). NCBI lineage: Eukaryota > Viridiplantae > Streptophyta > Magnoliopsida > Ranunculales > Lardizabalaceae > Akebia > Akebia trifoliata. Next base: position 19,790,137 of record NC_141383.1, read on the forward strand.
GTTTTTCTAACTATGAAATTCATTTCTATCAAAAACCTCGAAAAAAATACAAAACTTATATTAAAACAGGGTCCGAGCGGTGCACAGGACCCAACTGGCAGAAATAACCCGATAAAATATCCTACCCACGTATAATTTGTTAAAAATACAATTAAACATATCAAACATGCAATTTCTGGCGTGAATTTTTAAATAACATAAGAATTCTATATTTTGGAAACTCAACACAAATTTTTAATAAAATCTTAAATGCAATTTTCACAATCTACGATTACTAATAGAAATTGAGAGTTCCTTACAATCTCTGGGCGAAATGATCAAAGCGTGTGCATGGAAATCGAGGCGATCGGCACGAAAATCGAGATGGATAGAACTTCGAAGTGGCTGATTTTTGAAATCGACCTGGTGGTTTCGAAGATCTCGATGTGCTCGTCTCTTCTCCCTTCTACGGCGAAAGACGGTTTGACCCCGAAACCGATGAAAATCGAGGTCGAAGTTACGAAATCTCCGTATAAAAATACGGCTGATTTTTGACTATACGGGGTGAAAAAGGCAAGAAAACGGAAGGAATTTGGGTAGGTTATGTAGAGAACGAGGCTGCGGACGTTTCTCCCTTCTACGTCGGAAGACGGTTTGACCCCGAAATGGACGAAATCTGAGGTCAAAGTTTTGAAATTTCCGTATCCAAATACGGCTGATTTTTGACGATATCGGGTGAAATAGAAAGTGAAACGAAGAAAGGTTGGGTGGGTTTTGTAAAGAACATAGCTGCAGACATTTCTCCCTTCTGCGTCGATCGTCGACGGCGAGCCGTTTGTGAAAGATCTGAGGTGGAAGATCAAAGAGAAAAAAAAAATTTCATTTTTATATGTTTCGGCCGTATGGACGCGTTGGGGAAGATGAGTTTATAAAAAAAAAATTAAAATAATTTTTATATGAAATTTGGGACGAATTTGGAATTTCGCCTATTGTTTTGAACGACGATAACTTGGCCATTCGGACTCCAAAATTGACGAATGAATACTTTATTTCGCCTAATTTTTCGTTCCAGATCTAATGGTGTAGTCGATTTCTAAAAATTATGTCTCCATCAAAAATTTACATTTTTGACCTGAGGTGACCCTTAAACGTGATGTCGTTTTCGTTTTTGACGATAATCCGACTTCGTAGTCTCCAAAAATGACAAATAAATAGTCCATATTCAATAATTTTTCGTTACGAACCCAATGGTATAATCGAATTTTAAAAATTATTGCTTTAACACAAAGTCACTCTTTTAGCCTGGTCCGACCCGATAATCGAGGATCTTGCAACTTTTATATTCGGACTCGCATTTGAGCGTGCTTACAGGCTAAACTATGTTTTTCGATCATTTTGAATCTAATGGGGAGGTCAGATTCCATTAAAAATGATCACAAACATCCTAAAGTTTTACCCTAAGTCCCACTTTCAAGATTTTCTTACAATTCCACTATTTATTTTTTTCTCGAGATACGAATTAAAAATTCGGGGTGTTACATTCTCCCCCCCTTAATAAAAATTTCGTCCTCGAAATTGAAATCATACTTATCAAACTTTGTCGCGATTCCACTAGCACGACATGTATAATAAACAACACTTATTTTCGATTACCATCTATTGTTAGTCCCAAACCAATCTGATTTATAACTCGTAGACTTATATCTCCCATATTCCATCAACTCAACTCATTCATTAATTAATCACTCTATTTCAAACTCATACTCCAACTAATCCATTATTTGTATAACTTTAAGATAACAATCAATTCACCTTGTATCACTTTCCCATCAATGTCTATCAACAACAATCCTTTCACATCTTCTTTATTCTTCATCTTTACTTCTCTCATCAATTACATCATATATTATGTTTTACTCATAATTATTATGAATATTACTCCCAAAAGCATAGTCTTACCGCAACACACCACTATCTTTATATTCGATTCGATATTACATTTTTACTTATTGCAATATTTCCATAAAACCTCTGTCATAACCTTTATAATTTAAAATCTTACTCAAGGAGATAAATCCTAAATTTATTTTCTCACAATTCCATTAAGTCACTATTAATGCAACATTGTCACAAGATTATTCTTTCTCACATTTTACATCGACCCACCTCTTAACTTATACTCTACTAAATCTCTTTAGGATGGATGTGGGCACAGCTAGGTGGTAGCCGCTGCTTCTACGGAATCATAATCTTTACTTATAACGCTTTCGTTTCGAGGAGTGAAAAGGCCACAAACCACTATCCATATTCAATCTACTTCTATTCTACAACCCATAACCCATTAAGCACTACCCACATCAACTAATCACCCTCTTCACACCAAAAGATGACACATGTCATCATCCTCACTCACCTCTCTCATCTAATCATTTATCCCTATCATCATTCTTTAAATAATTCATCTTACCCACATCACTTCTCTCCAAAATCACCTCAACCCATACCCTATCCTAACATAACCTATCCCCATTCTCTAATATCATCAATCACCCACATTACAACTCATATCCTACATACCCTAATCTATCCACATTCTCTAACACCATCAATCACTCATATCACAACCCATATCTCCTACACCTCGACCCATCACTTTCCCTTAAAACACTCCAATAAAAACATCTCAACTCATACCTCCCATCATCATCATGAAATTAACCCATACTCTTCTTTCTAATCAAACTACTACCATTACCAATCAACATACCCCATCACCTCACTCTCTCATCATATTTGTCACATGTCTTTATCCCTTTAATCATCCGAAAAACCAATCTATCAACCTCTTACATAACTCATTCTCCTAAATCTAAACACCTCACCTCTTCAATCAACCTACCACTTATTCTCCAAACAACTCCCTTACACCCTCATTCCTCCATCAACCATCACTCATCTCACCCAACCAAACACTCTACCCAAATGATTTTTGGTATAATCCAAACCATTTGGATCTAAACATTACCCATTTCCACTCATTACACAATTACCCTCAGTTTCACTCTAAATTTCATACCTTTCACCTCTAAAACCTATGTCATTATCCCTCTTTTCAACCTTTCATCCCATTATACCCTTAAATACCCTCCAAACATCTATAAATACCCTCCTCATTTTCCCAAAAAGGGTTAACCATTATCACTAAGAAAAATATTTCCAACTCTCACTACAAAAATCACTTACCTAGTCTCACAAAAATCACTCTACTCTCAATTCTCAATTCTCTACTCATCTCTTTACTACTTTCTCATACTAATTTAAAAAGGAGTTACATTTTCATAACTTACTAAGGACTTTAAAAGACATTGAAGAAGAAGAAGAAAAGAAATATTGAAGCTTTAAGGTGGGTGCAACAAAATACCCCCCCTCTTTCTACCCTCTCCTCCTCCCTCTTCTATCATCCCCTCTTCTCTTTATTTTATTTTAGATGGACCTAGGATGAATGCTCCCCTTCCCTTATCTCCGGTAGATTGGACTTCGATCCAATTGAAAGTATAAGGGTTGTAATCCCTTTAAAACAAAATCAATTTTAATCCCCAAATTATTTTTGAGGCAATTGGTATGAGGTTCATTCTCGACTCATGAGAATGGACCCTCAACCTTAGCCAATATTTTTTCAAATCACATGTAAACCTCAAGGCAAAGGTTTATAAGGATCATTTCCATCAATGAAATGATCCTATAATCGAGTCTAAATTAGGGTACAAATGCACGACACGTGACATTTTATTTTTCTTTTTTATTTTAAAAATCAAATGATTGAGTTCTTTGAGGTTACCGCCACTTGGTGGGGAGAAAAGGGTGCCTAACACCTTCCCTTTTCTCTAATCGAGTCGCTTACCCTGAATCCCAAGGTTTGATTAGTTCCTATCCATCGTGAGTCACTACGTGTCAAAAATGTCATTTTTTTTAGAAAACGTGCATCGGGTGACTATTCACACCCACTTACAACATGAATGATGGCGACTTCAATCCTTAATAGATGTGGCATCGTAATCACGAGATCCACGTATCTACAATTATTGATCATTTAGTAGAGATTGAATCTTTGAGATATTATAGTACGCGTGAGGTTTTTTGCATTTGTTTGATAGTTAATACAAAGTTTTAAGGAGAAATTATGCAGGCAATGATGTTGGAGTCATTGTAGAGGAGATTGTAGCTTGGGTGTATGATTTTGTTTGAGCCTTTGACAACTTTGAAAATTCTGATGGAGACAATTTCTTTTGAAGAAATTTAGGAATTATCTTATTTTGATCATATTTGTCCCACCATTTCACGTAAGTGTTTCGAAAAAATGTGGGAAAGTAATCTTATAATTTTTTTAAATAATTTCATTTGAGTATTCATGAACAACTGGTGTGAGCAAAGTAAAACATATTTTTGTAGTTCATTTCTTCAACTTTAAATTTATTATTGTTGAGAAAATCTTCAAACTAAAAAATTTGATCGTTTGGGAGGATATTAAGAATAACATCAAAATATTGTCACCATTGTGAATAGAATCAATATGGTATTTAATTGTTAAATTGTTGACAAAATTGAAGAAATCAGGAATGAAATTCTTTAGAATTTTGTATGAGAAAAATAAATACTCATACATTTTGATAATCCCAATAGGTGTAAGGAATTTATTGATAATAGGGATATTTAACATATTTTGAAGTTCAAAAGAAATCTTTTCATTCATGAGATGAAATGATTTTTTAGATTTTTAATTTGGAATATATAATCTCACCTTCTTGATCATGATTGTGAGATATTATTGCACTTTGAGATTGAATTAAAATGACTTCATAGAATTTTGAAGAAAGATTTATTTATTTTGGATTAAAAAGATTTTTTTCAAGGAACAATTGACTTTGGATTTGAGATACAGTCATAGATTCAAATTATTTTAGAGATAGGGTAAAAATTACTTGACTTATTTTGTAAATATATTCTAATTTTGGAGAGATCGAAGAAAATCAATAAGAAAGAAATTTGGATTTCTATAGGAATTTTTTCATTACCTTTTTATTTGTTTTGATTTTTGGATGAATTCATTGAAGTTTTTGAAGAAATTCTCTGATTAAAAAAAATCAGAAAGACAGTTTTGAGAATCAAAAATAAATTCTATATCAAATTCAAAAATTGCTAGTAGGGCCTATCATATGGCAAAATTTTGTTTTGATGCAAGATTTTTGACATCTTGTTCTAAATATTTTTTATAAATTTGCAATCAATTTTTAATAAGAATTTTTAATGTCACTTTGAAAATTTAAAATTGTTAATACAATTACTATAAAAAAAATTATTATTGTGTAATTCTGTTGATAAGGATTTCAAATTTTTATTGTATATCTAACAATTTGTTATATATTTTTTAGTGTGTTTTTTGGATTAAAATTCATTCATAACCTATTTTAGAGGTATTTGTTTTAATTATTTTTGATAATTCTAAATCTTGAATATGTATACAAGGTAAAATTTTGATGGTTTATTTAATTTGTTTGAAGAGATAAACAATGATTTTGAGTTCATATATTTTTTTTGTTTTATTCTTCTTTAGTTTTTTTTATAAAATCAAAGTGAAGTTTATGTTCTTTTTTCTAGATTTTTTATGAAATTAAGAACATAATTGAGACATTCTAAAAATCTTTGTAATTGTTTTCTTATTAGTTATTTTATCAGGAAATTTATCAACAAATTGTATCACACGGTTTACAGTTGTATATATTTTATTTTCTAAGAAAAATCATAAGAACTGCATTTTTGTTTAAAATAATTTAATTTTTCTTTGAGAAAGAATAAGTCCATTTTTTAGAATTGTTATCTACAATCAAACGGACCATTAATTTTCTTTCCATCAATTGCCTTTGAAGATGATTTTTATGATCTTGTATGATGTTGACTCAATCATCTAATTATAATACATGGTAGGGTTAGTTTTTTGTTTAAATTGTATTATTTTATTTTCATATAAAAATAACATTAAATATTTACTCTCTTAATATCATATTATTTAAGAGTCTTACTATTGTTCATCTTAAAATCTTATCTTAATTTTTTTTCCTGAAATTGTATTGTAAAATAGTACATAAAAATTATTGTTTTAATATATATATATATTTTTTTCTTTTTTTTTTAAAATCTATTTATTCATTAAAATCTTGTTTAAAGTTAAATAAAATTTCTTGCTAGTATCCGTCTTTTATATTTAGATAAAGTATCCGTGTTTTATATTTACTTATTTGAAATGGTGAGAAATCAAATTCCCAACAAAAAAATTAATCTGATTCCAATCTATTAAACAATAATCCCAAATCCAAACAAGGTCCAATATTATCAAATTAGATTTTGATCAATCCGATCGAGTCCATTGTTAGGATAAAATTTCCAATGTTATGATAAAATGTTTTAATAATTATTTTTATGGTTAATTAAAAGAGTAACAATCTTGAAAGTAACTGTTGTAAAAAGATGAGTTGATTAGCTAATTTACTCTAACGGAATATTGAATCTTGACTCTCATGTAAATTATTAATTAAATGAGAAAAGTTAATAGTAATTTACAAAGTAGTTGTATTTATCAATATTTGAAGAAACTAGGTGTTTATTAATTGATGAAAGCATACTTCATATATATAAAATAAAAATAACCTTTTATTTTGAAAGGGGATGAATGAGAACTAATAAAATAAAATCATATTATTATTATAAAAATTACATTAGTTTTATAAATAATTTAGTCCAAAATGAGAAAGATTAATCTTTTTCTATGGATAAGAAGAATTAAGTTGTTCTATGTAAAATATTAGTAATTTATTACAATATTTATAAAAATAATTTATTAATAAATTAAATTATATAATTATTCATTTGGGAATATATATTATTTTGATATTTTAGTGAAAGGCATATTGAAAGATATAAGGTCCTACATTTTGTAATACAAATTTATTTTTTAATAAGACGATTTACATTCTGATACCAATTTTATTAATTTTTCTTGTTATTTCAAATTCTACAATAATAATAATAATAAATAATTGTATATTATTTAACTAATTCATTGTTGAGTAATCTCCAACACTTACAATATTCAAAAGTATATATTATTTTGATATTTAGGAAAATAATTTAATATTTTATTAGAAATAATTGATCAAATGGAAATACATATTAATGATTAAACAAGTTTGTTGTTGGAAATAAATTTTATAAATCTTCCTCATACATGAATATTACTTTTAATGTTCAAACAAATTTATTAATCGATTAAGATATCAACCATATCATATTGAGTTCATGCTCATTCATTTAATAAATAACTTTATTGATAAATCCCTATTCAACCATATTTTATTTAAATCTAATATGATAAATAAAAGATCAAATTTACCATTATATCATGTAGAATCAAAGACAATACTTTTAGCTTGACATGGATACATTTTTTAATGACGAACGGAGAAATGAATGTCATGTATATGATTCTCGATCTCGTTATGTTAAAATCATTATGTTCACAATAATGATGTTTTACATAATAAAAAATGCTAGTGAAATTTTTTGGATGAATTTAGGATTTCAATAAATGAATTTGGTCTAAACTTAGGGTTTAAACGAAAGGGAACTATTAGAAGAAGAGAGAGAGAGAGAAAGAGAAATAGACTATTATGATCAAACTATAAATTAATAAGCAAAATGAAAATATATACAAATTGCATAAGTTATATCGATTTTCTCTTAGTGAAAAAATCCAATTAAACTACTTGGGGTTAAAAAGTTACGACCATTCATTGGTGCATGAACACGAAGGCTTACCCAAAATTTATATTTCTTTTAAAAATATTTCAAATAAAAAAATGATTATTATGATCAAACTATAAAGATTTGGGTAATGAGATTCAATTAAAGTATGGGGAAGTTGTTACATAGTAAATTTTGGTGCTTACCTTTAGAACTTGGCTACGTTTTAAGATCTAAAAATGAAAATGTAAGAATATTAATTAACGATCATAAATAAATTGATATTCAAGTTGAAACCATTAATGTTTTAGAACTCATATCTTAAGTTAATTCGTTTGTGTAGAAAATCTTTGAACAATACCATTTTATACCAATTTAGGTGGAATGATGCATGCAAATGAATTCTAAATTTGAATGCTAAAAAAAAATAAAAAAAATTCAAAGGTTGAAACATGACAAATAAAAAAAAATATTTTGGATTTTAAGATTTTGAGTAAAAATCACTTTCAAAACAACATTAAATATTCTCTGATTGAGCTATAGCTTGACTAATCCAATCAAAGTTCTGAAAAAGAAGCTACATATGTTGGGAAGTAGTTGTTCATAATTTTATGTGTAATCATACCTTCAATGCTTCCTAATATCATAACTGTTCTATATAATTTTGATTGCTTTGGAATTTGGTGTATCAAAACTAGACTACAAGATGATTTTTTAGGATTTTGGTATCATACAAAAAGATTTATGAATAATTCATTAGATTTAGATAATATATAAATACAATGTTTATATGTACGTATATTTTTAGGATTAATAAATGAATGAAAAACTTTGGATGGCTCATCTTTTTTTCATAGGATTCCAATCTTGCACAACCTTTAGGGGATTGCCTATAACTATGTGAAAGACATCATTTTATAGGAAGATAAGATGATCATTCATTTATCTCCATAATACTTTTGATTCAAGTGCTTGGATGAGGTAATTCACATAAAAACTAGCTTTAATGATATGGAGAATTAGTCTTTACAAGGAAAGTGAGAGATAGAAAATTTAGTTTATGAGGGTGTAACTTCGTTTTTCAAAGTTGTAGCTAAGATGATGGTGATGAAGAAAAGAGCTGGAAGAGACCTTAATCGAAGAAAAAAACTATATTATCTAAGGATGACGTAGTATAGGTAAGCGAAAAAAGAGTAAAGAATGAAACCAAATTCAAAAGTAATCAGCCAAATTTAGGGAATCCTAGGTTCACCCAAATTTTGACTCTCATTGGTGGTAAAGTTATTTAGAGCTCATTAAGGAATCAACGAATTTTGTTCTAGCATACACGATTTTTACAAACCAATCATGCATTAGAATAGGTAATGCAAAGCCTTAAAATTGTCTATCAACACATCCTTCTAATTTTTTTTTCTCAATTATATATAGTCTCAATTTAATTGAATATGTGCATCAAAGTAAATGAATTTTTCACGAGAATTTTTAAATGAAACCCTTTTATATTAGAGTATTTGATAGGAAGCAATGTAATAAGATGTATTGTGCTAAACTATATCATATTTTAAGATTTGATCAAATCATTAGAGGTTAGGATAAGATTTGATTATGTTTATCCTATTAATTAAGATTTGTTATATATAAATCCCATTAGGGTATATGTAATCATCATCTAAGAATGAATAAGATCTCATTGTTTATCTTGGTATCAAAGCCATCCATTGAACTTTTAATCAATATCAAAGATCTTGGTATCTTTCGATGAACGGCACCGTCGCTACCTTTCCGGCCAATGAGTTTAGCATCACCACCTTCTCTAAATCCGTGGATCCTTATTCATAGCCATGTGTCAGTTTCTCTCATTATAATTTCTTTTCTCACGGTACAATCATCTTCTTGTTGAACCCCCTCTTTTTGTGTGTTCCATAAAGATAAAATATAGGACTAATGCCAATAGTTCATCACAAAAGAAATGACTCACCAAACCAAAATAACTAACTAATACTAATATAATAAAAGTAATTGACTTTTATGTATACTTTCCTTGATTTTGTTGTTATCATGGGCCTTGTACAATCAATCAGATCATACAAATATCCCTCCAACACCACATTGGCCATCGAAAGGATCTTAGCCAACCCACCAAAACATGAAAGCCAAAATCTTTTAAAAAAAGAGATTTTTATTCAACGAGTGCATTAATACATGGATAGACTCATGCTAACCTGACAATTTGGGATCCAATTCAGGATTTTCCTTAAGAAGTATCGGGAAAGACTTGGAATGTCATAATTTAACTTTATAGAAAAATATCTACGTTGATTCAAATGTTGTACCTATGGGATAGAAGATGAGGGGGAAATCATAGATTTTACATAGTACTTTGATAAAAAAATCAATCTGATTTATTTCGTGTCCTTCCCTCCATGAGAAAATGGGTCAGATTTTACATGATCAAACCTATGTGACTTAAAGAATGATATAAGAAAATAAAAAGAAAAAAAAAAAAGAGAAAGGAAAAAAAACCATATGCATTTCATCCAAGCCATCTTCCTCTCCCTTTTACTCAAATTTCTCTATTAAAAATTCCGTCAAACACTTCATGCGTTGATACTTATCAATCAATATTACCTCCATTCCAATATTTTTCCCACCATATCTTAACAAAAAAATTAATTAAAGAGAGAATCACGATTTTGTGATTTAATTGCATAAGGATTCTATACATAAAATATATCGATATTTAAGGAATCCCAATATCATTATAGGAAACTTACTAAAAGAATAACTTTATGCCCTCAACCTTCATCTATAAAAGATGATCGACGACCCCATTTTAGAACGTAAGAATGAAGATAACGTGAGTTTGGAAAAAACACACATAAGTAGAGAGTTATAAAAGAGTGATATCCATCAATCATTAGAACCCTAGCCGATTCACATAGAAAGAAGGAAAAATGTGAATCTAGAAGAAATGACCAATTTGATTGGGATTTCGAAGTCTTTAAGGAACACGTGGATTGCAAAACACATTTTCAATGATTTTTAAATCCACGACTTTATGATGGAATAAGGTAAGTACTATCAACTTGTTTTAATGATTGAATGAATAGTATACTTGAGGTATGCAATAGATTAGATCCTATTGGGAAATCATAGTTTATTAAAGTTATGTTTAAGATTTTGAATGTGTAAAAATCTAATTCGTGGTATCAGAGTATTAAGTTTCTTAAATATGTATATCTTGATTTATATACTATTCATGCATAATAGTTACCATGACTTAAATTATTTTTTCATTTTTTTCTTTTTGATCATGTTGTATATACAATGATGATTACGTTTTTAATGTTCAAAATTTCAAATTTTGGTTTAAATTTTGAAATTCAGATTTCGATTTTGATGATCGAAATACATATTTCGATTTTGATGATCGAAATACATATTTCGATTTTGATGATCGAAATACAAATTTCGATTTTGATAATTGAAATATGATATGTGAAATTTAGATTTTGGTTTTGATATTTAAAATTCAGATTTTGGTTTTAATATTCAAATTTCAAATTTTGATTTTGATAATTGAAATACATATTTCAATTTTGATGATCGAAATTCAAATTCAATTTTGATCATTATTGAATATATGAAATTTAGATTTTAGTTTTAATCATGACTATGTGATATTTAAGTTTCTATTTTAATATTGAATATATATGAAATCAAGGAATATTCTTGTGTGTAATATCATCATTATTAGAAATTATGGTATAACCTTAAGATCTAGTAAATATTATTGGATAATTTGGGTATGAATAAATTGTATTAATTTGGTAGTTATCAAAGTGGCTTAAATTAGTAAAATTTATGGAATATCTAAGTTGCATTAAATTTCGTCATTAGGGAGACATTATAGAATAATAATATTTACAATTGCATACTTAATTAGGTAAATGAAATTAGTCCAAAAGAGAATTTCATTTAACTAATTGAATTCTTAGTAAGGTAATATAATTTACATGAATTTAACAGAATTAGGATTGGATACCCAAAGATAACAAAACTGATTGAATAAATTATGTAAATTATGTTAATCTTATAAGATAAATAAATTAGACATTACCCTAAAGTGAGTAAACAATAAATATACCTAGTTTAACCCAAAGGATAAATTTATATGATATTGATAGATTCATCATTATTCAATAAAACTCAAAGCACTTCTTAGAGCATTGTCCTTATTTTAATTCCCGATTCATTACTTTCTCATGTATCCACCGTCCTAATCCTTATCAGGTTAAATTTTTCGGAATGATATAAGCACATCCAATTCACTCTACAAGTTCAGAATTTTAACCTAACACTCATATCTAGAGAACGTCCAGACCTAACTGAGAGTAGTACAGTGGAATAATAAAACTCGTTCATCACTTAGAAAAGATCGAATAGGCTTAGTTTGATGTTTATGAAGATGACAATTGCTAATAACATCAATAGCTATATGCTTCCGACTAACAACGCATAGGAGTATTTGTAGAACATGGAAGAAAATTTAAATCTAATGGTAAATCGCTTACGGGCACGCTGATAATTGAGTTGACAACTATAAAGTACAATGGGGCGCGATGAATGCATGACCATATCCTCAACATGATGGGCAAGACTACAAAGTTAAGAACATTAGGAATAAACGTAGATAATTCCTTTCTAGTATAGGTCATCGTTAACTCTCTTCCAACTTAGTTCGGTCATTTTAAAATCTATTATAATACTAATAAAGACAAGTGAAGTGTGAACGAACTAACTAACTTGTGCATTCAAAAGGAGACAACTTAGATAGAAATGAGGAAAATCAAATAAATGTAAAGAAGAACTCATCAAGGAGAGATAAAGTGCTTGGGAATGCAAACTAGGCTGAAGGAAAAAACGGTAATGGTGTCAAATGTTACACAAAAAAAGGACTGTGTAAAACATAAAAATGGGTTCAAAAAGAAAGATATCTCTTTTTTTGTATGTTATGAATCAAATTTGACCAAAGTACCTTCTAATACCTAGTGGATTGATTTTGGAGTCAAAATTCATATTACGAATTCGATGTAGGGACTTTTTTCAAGCAGGAAACCAATGCAAAGTGAAAAATCTATCTTCATAGAAAATCTTCTTGGAACACTAGTGCTAGTTGTAGGGACTTATCAGTTGGTATTGAAGACTGGTCATCAGATGGATTTGAATAACACTTTTATGTTCCTATCATATATGAATTTAATTTCATTATCTAGATTAGATAGTTTAGGATATGAAAAGTTAAAATAATTTTTACAATCAATTTTAGTTGGATTTGAAATTTTAACTAATAGTTTATATGAAATTAATTTAAATTTTGATTATGCTCAGTATTTAGTTTTCTTACATTTGAATAATGATTTGAAACGTGGCTCGATTAATGAAAATTCCTCCATCTTTTGGCACAAACGTCTAAAACAAATCTCTAGAGCTATGATAGAAAGATTAATAAAGAATAAAATTTTTAATAATTTAGACTTCACGAATTTCTCGATATACGTGAATTACATTGAAGGAAAGCAAACTAAACATACTAAGAAAGAAGCCACAGGAAGTAAATAACTTTTTGATATCATAGACAATGACATTTGTGAACCTTTTCTTACTGCATGTTTAAGTAGAAAAAATATTTCATTACCTTTATAGACGACCTCTCTAGATTCAATTATGTTTATCTGATTTATAAAAACTATCAGTCTATAGATATCCTCTAGATATTTATAACTGAGGTAGAAAGATAGTTAGACAGAAATATTAAAATAGTTAGGTCAAATAGATGAGGTGAGTACTATGATAGATTTAATGAATCAGGTCAGAACTCTGATCCTTTTGCTAAACTCTTAGAAAAGTTTGGTATTTATGCACAATATACAATGCATGGGACATCTCAATAGAATGGTATAGTTGAAAGATATAATCGTACATTTATGGACATGGTTAGGAGTATATTGAGTCATTCAACAGTTCTACAATTCATGTGGGGAGAAGCATTAAAGATCGTAATGTACATCTTAAACAAGATTCTTAATAAGATAGTTCATAAGATTCCATTTGAGTTATGAACTAGTAGGAAACCTAGTTTAAGACACGTACATATTTGGGACTGTCCAATGAAAACAAGGATCTATAACCCATATAAAAAAAATTGAACCTAAAACCATCTTTGGATATTTCATTGATTATCTAGAAAAGTCTAAAGGATACAAATTTTATGTCCTAACCACAGTACGAGAATAGTTAAAATCAGAAATGCTAGATTTTTGAAAAATGATGAGATTAATAGAAGTATGGAATAATGTAAAATAACTCTCGAAGAAATAAGAGTAGGTATCATACCACCTCTTAATCTTCATAAAACTATTAATTCTCAAGATATTCAACAACTTAAAGAGAATGGATAACAGTTAGAACAAGTTGGTTCACCACTCCATCAAGACTCAACCATTGTAATTGAAGATTCACCATCGATTATTTTGAAAAGATCTCCCAAAATAAGAAGACCTGCCATTTTAGATAATTACGTGATATATCTACAAGAATCTGACTTTGATATTAGGATAAATAAATATTCAGTTACATTTTCACAAGTAATGGAAAGTGATGATTCTATTAAATTGATAAATGCCATGAAAGAAGAATTAAACTCTATGGACCAGAACCGTGTTTAGGATCTCATCGAATTACTTCTTAAAAGTAAGAAAATTGATTGTAAATGAGTCTTCAAGACCAAACGCGGTATAAAAGGTAATGTTGAACGATTTAAAATTAAACATGTGGCCAAACATTTTACTCAGAAGGAAGATATTTATTATACTTAAACTTTCTTTCCAGTTTCAAAGAAAGGCTCACTTATAATCATTGTGGCATAGGTGGCTCATTATGATTTGGATTTATACTAGATGGATGTGACAATGACTTTTTTAAATAGGAATTTAGATGAAGAAATCTACATGAAATAACACGAAGGACTCACAAAAAAGGAAAAAAGAAAAATTAGCCAGTAGACATAAGAAATCCATTTATGAACTTAAATAAGCTTCAAGACAATAGTATATAAAGTTTAATGATATCATTATCTATTTGAGATTTTAGGAAAACACTGTCGACCAATGCATATATTTAAAGATCAGTGGGACCAAGTTTATCATATTAGTTTTGTATATGAATGATATTCTATTAGCTAGTTGTGATCTTGATTTGTTACAAGGAGCTAACAACTATCTCACTAAAAACTTTAAGATGGTTGATATGGGTGAGGCAACATATGTCATTAATACAAAAATATTTAAGAATCAATCTCAAGGATTATTAGAATTGTCTGAAAACGATTATATCAACAAAGTCTTAAATATATATAATATGCAATCTTATTTTATTAGTGACATGCCTATTAGAAAATGAGACAAATTCAACTTTGATGCATTATCCGTAGAATGAATTAGAAAAGGAGCAGATGAAGGATATTTCATATGTTTCAATTATTATGTAAACTCAAACATGTACCATACTGAATATCAATTTTACAGTTAAAATGTTAGAAAGATATCAAAGTAACCAAGTAATATATCATTAAAAAGTTGCAAAGAAAGTTATGAGGTATCTACAAGGGATGAAGGACTATATGCTCACTTATAGGGGATTAGATCATCTAGAAGTAATCAGATACTCGGACTCAGATTTTATCGAATGCTCTGATAACAGAAAGTCTACACTGGATTTTGTATTTCTGTTAACATGAGGAGTTAGTTCGTAAAAGAGCATGAAATAGAGCATTATTGCTTCATCTACTATGAAAGTGAAATTCGTGGCATGCTTTGAAGTCGAGTCATGCTCTATGATTGTAGAATTTTATCTTAGGACTTGGAGTTGTTGATTCTATAGTCAAGTCGTTGAAGATATATTATGACAATACCGCAATTATGTTTTTTTTTTTAATAATGGAAAGTACTTGAACGGTGCAAAACACATAGAGGTCAGGTACTTGGTGGTTAGAGAAAGAGTTTAAAAATAGTTAGTGTTATTAGAAAATATTAGTATCGCTTAAATAATAGTTGATTCATTGATAAAAGAAATTTTACCTAAAGCTTACAGAGAACATGTTATCAAGATGGGTCTTTTGGAAAAATCTTTTATGTATTTGGAATAGATTAGTCTGAAATGGTATGTAATTTACATTAATATTAGTACTAAATAAAATTTATTTATGGTTATTTTTTATTTTCAATTATCTTATGCATATTTTATTTGGATTTAAGTAATATATAAAATATCTTAACAAGACAAATGAAAGGGACACAATTAAAGGATATTAATGGTGTGGTACATGGAAGGAAGTATATCATATATGACATACAACCGTCATGACTCATATTAATATCTAATCAACATATGACGTTAAAGAATCTAATTGTATATTGGGAATATTGATGATTTTAAAATTCGTGATCACATATTAATTGGTTTTCCTTATAGAATCCTAAAGTTAAGTATTTTTCAAAAATGATTTGAAATTCACTATTAGTATAATCGGTCTAATAGGCTAAGTAGGAGAATGTTAGAACTCTATAACGTGTTGCCCATTGACCTCACGATTTTGTAGTTTAATTGCACAAGGATTTTATATATATAAACAATATCAATATTTAAGGAATCTTGATATTGTTTGAATTATAGATATTCTTTAAAATTAGTAAGAGACCTTGATGGATAGGAAACATTTACTAAAAGAATAACTTTATGTCCTCAACCTTCATTTATAAAAGAGGATTGATGACCCCATCTTAGAACATACGAATTGAGAGAACATGAGTGTGAAAAAAACATATGTAAGTAGAGAGTTCTAAAAAAGTGATATCCATCAATCACTAGAACCATAACCGATCCACATAAAAAGAAGAAAGAAGGTGAGTTTGGAAGAAATGACAAATTTGATTGGGATTTCAAAAAGTTTGAAGCACACGTGGATTGCAAAGCACATATCCAATGATTTGTAAATCAACGACTTTATGATGGCACAAGGTAAGTACCATCAATTCGTTTTAATAATTGAATGAATAGTATACTTGAGGTATGCAATAAATTATATCATATTGGAAAATCATAGCTTATTAAAGTTATGTTTACAATTTTGAATGCGAAAAAATCTAACACATTGATCATACACCATCATCTGATATTTTAAAATCATAGGTAGTTTTGTTGAAACTTTGCTAATATTTTTCTTCCACAATCAATCATCTCTATCACCTAATATATTATTCTCATCACAAAAGTATCATCTCCAATTTGAGATGAGGATGTCACTACAAGAAAAATGACTTATAGCGACAACTTTTAGTGACGGTCAAATTTTAACTGTCGCTATAGAGTCATTTAAGACGAAATCAGATCTCACTTTCTCTATCTCTCATCTAATAGAATAAATTAATTAGATAAAAAAGAGACCATGAGTAATGGGTTCTTTGGCATCTGATGAATCTATATTCTAGATTAAGGTTATAATGTGAAAAATTAAACCAGCCAACACTACACATGGCTGCAATATGGAAATTATCTACTTATATTTAAAAGCTCCTTAGGCTTTTTTGTTTCAAACTTTCCATTTTTTGTAAGTATAATACTTGGATTACAACAAATCATAGACTATCATGGCTCATGTAATATATTTTTTTTTGACAATTTTCGTTAAGTTGCATTTTTTCATAAACATCTTATCTGATAAATGTTGCTCCATTTTATGTTCAAAGTTTAAACTACTTGAGATATGTTTATTGCATGAACGTAATATTACATGAATCCTTTTTTTTTTTTTTTCAATTCACATATATTTAGAAACATACCTTTTATTGAGTCAAATTTTAAATTATATGAACTTATCTTATTGTTTGTAAGAAATAAAAATGCATTTTGGTTCTTCTTGTTTTCTCCATTTTTTTTAAAATTTTCTTAGATGAAAGTTCTGGTTTGGATGAAGATGAACAACTTGCCATAGCTATAGAAGACAACTTGAACATTTTGGATGAAGATGGCCAACTTGGCATAGAGCAAGAAAGCTTGGATATTAACTTTTCCCTTCATTATCAAAGAGGAACTACGAGTAATCTTTTCACATTCTTTTGTAGCAACCCCAATTGTATGAGATGTGTTATTTGTGTAAGTATCTATCCTGATCAGGTTAATATTTTCTTGAGTGTATATAATAAAAGCTAGTTCTGTTTTATTTTCACAGATTTACTATAATTTTTAATTTCAAATGAATGATATTTATTTTCAGGAAAATAACTTCAAAGAGTGGAATCAGGTGGTTCAGGAAATAGTTAGATTTCCAGGTGATGGGTTGAAAACAACTAGGGGGCATTTTGGTCTTTTCATGTTGGTGGCTGGGGTCAAGGGGCATGTCATCAATTTCAAAACACAGGGGTGTCTCCAATATTCAGTTAGACCTGAGGAAGCATGTCATCAATTTAGAAAATACTGCGGTATCTCCAAAATATTCAATAAGACATGAGGGGGGCATGCGTAAATTCAATTTTTTTTTCAAAAGTTGTTATAGTGATGGCCATGACCATAGCTAAATAACTTTTAAAAAAAATTACCCTATAGCGACGACTACCAATGGTTGTCACTATAAGCCCAATATTTTTTAACGGCATTCTTTCAAACAATAGTCCTCTTGTAATAGAGTCAGCGAGGGAGGCTTTTGCGATGGCCAGTGTGGCTGTCGCTATAGGATTTTTTTTTTAACGATTTTTGTTGACTATAGCAGGTCACGTCCATCCCTATAACCATATTTTATTGTAGTATGTGATTCTATTGGCGAGAACATACGAACAAAGCTATGGGGTTTACGATGTCCTGATGTCAAGCACAACCACTACTTCTGATTTGCTTCTCACGTTAGGAAGAGTCATTGAATGCCTCTATTCTGATTCTCTAAAAAGATTGGGAGTTTTATTTGGAGCACTTGTCATCGTTAATCGTATGATATTGAATGCTATAGATGTTGCTACAAAATCTTTCCCGCAATGAAAGCTGCAATGCCGTGCTCAAAGTGTAAGGAAAAGTTTCCTCAATTTATGAGCCTATATTAACACTATGTTTGGATTGAGAGAATTGGAGAGAAGAGAAGAGAAAAGATGCAAATTTCTCTCCATCTCTCTCGTTTGGATTGTTAAGTGGGGAGAGAAAAAATGACAAATTTTGTTTCTCTCCAAAAGTGGAAAGATTCGGAAAGAATAGAAGAGAAGAGAAGAAATTTACATGCCAATTTTCCCCCTGACCATTTTAAAAAATTCTTAATAGAGATGATATTGGCACGCTAACTTTTGCTAATGACACCCCAAGTAAAACACAAATATAATTTGATTTCAGAAACCCAGGGATGTCAAACGAAAGAGGCAAACTAGAGTAGGAGACATCTACAAATTCCAAAGGTGTAGAGGTATAAAATAAACCTTAATTTTCAATTCATCAAATATGATATCTATGTTTAATAGCAAGAACAATTCATGATTTGAGCGATGGAGTTTTCAGGCATGTATAAGATGCTGAGATTTATAAAAGAACTACTATTCTTGGAATTTTCTCAAAGAGCTTTGCTTTTATAGAATTTGTAGATGAGAAGTTTGAATTTAGATGAAACCCTACTTTAGAAATATCTATAATCTAGATGATTTTTGTTTTTTTTCTAAGTAGACCCTATGAGTTCATTCATTCTTTTACTCACAGAAATAAACCATCTAGAGAAACCTGATCGAGTGACTAATTTTTTAGTAATTATATACTCCCTCCTATTGAATTGTAAGTAGTTATTATCATCTCCTAGTTAGATAATTGTATCAGATATAAGTATGTGAAAGTGCCCTCGATCCGCGGGGTGCGCGGTCCGCTTTTGACCCTTGAGGTTTGGGAGTCGCCACCTAGTTATTACGGTCTAGGAACTGAATATTGACTCTAAACGGATAAAAAACTAATCTAGAACAGAGAAAAAACTGAATTCGGGGATCACGTTACGGGGTTGGAAGGTGTTAGGCACCAACCCCGCCCGGCCAAAGTTGGTCTCTACTAATTTTCCAAATAAATTACATTGCTAAAAAGACCTAATCAATAAAAAAAATAAAAAATACTTACCTTTTTCGAACGCAATGGTTTTTTTTCCCTCAGATCTGATAGAACAACTTCTTGTACAGTATTCCTCGCTTCGTTCTGTCATCGGATCTGATTTCTGATCTCCAAGTTGAAGTATCTCTTTCTTAGATCTGAATTCTTTAGATTTGTTTATGGGTTTTGGGGTGTTTTTGAAGGGTTTCTAGGTGTTTTTTAGGCTAAAATCGAAGAAATGATGTTAAGTAAGGAGTTGGGACTCCAAAACTAGGGTTTATGGAAGGCTAGGGGGACTTTTAGACCTACTTCTCCTAGGGTTTATGATTTGATACGAAAATAGGGTGTGAGGACCTCTATTTATAGATTTTTTTAGGGGTTGATTTAGATAGAGTTAGTGTTTAATTAGAGTTGTGTTTTAGTTAGAATTGTTTTAGGTAGAGTTGTGTTTTAGTTAGAACTCTATTAAATAGAGTTATTATTTAATTAGAACTCTATTAGGGTTTTGACTTTTGGTTTTATTTGATTGACTTTTAATATTTTGACTTTAGTCTTAATTGATTGACTTTTAATATCTTGACTTCAGTCTTGCTTAATTGACTTTAATTTTGACCTTAGTCTCACTTGATTGACTTTAATACCTTGACCTTAGTCTTGCTTGATTGACTTTAAATTTTTGGAGAACCATCCTCTATTATATCTTTAATTCTTTAGACCCCCAAATGGAGGGGTCCTTAAAGAAATATCTCACGAACCCTCAACAATTTTCCATGAGAGTCCGATTGATCGATTTTTTTAGTTCTAAATTTTAAATTAATTTCATTAATGTTTCACTTTAATTATTTAATGGTTTATTTATTAATTTCAAAATTTTTAATTATGAAAATTGTGAAATTACCGTTTTACCCTCGGAGAGGACTTTTCACGTTTTAAGTCGATTTTAATGTTCTAGGATGTTTTAGAATCGATTTTTTGTGAGGAATTCAATGGAAATATTAGTTTGTGTCATTTATGAAATTTTTTGTGTGAAATGGTCATGAACTTTATGAGGGGCATTTTCATAATTTTATCGAATTTTATTAAAATTGGTGAAATAATTTATTTGATTTCGATTTGTTATTTTATGTGTTCGAAAGGGTTTTCCTAATCGTAACGTAGGCTTTAGGGTTGTTTTGATGTTAGGGATATTTTGATAATTTGGCCAATTTTTAGTGATTTTTATCGTGAAGCTTCTTTTTAGTCTGCAAGATGATAATTTCTATGTTTCTGGGGTCGTATTTTTCTAGCGTAGCGTGGTTTCTACAGTTTTGTTAGTTCGAGATACATCATCCGGATTTCTGAAACATATCTGGTAACAAAATAAATCATTGGAAATAACATCCATCATTGGGAACCATTGCGATCGGGTTGACGAGTTGATTAATCAGGTGAGTGCAAAAATGAGGTGTCTACAGTATGATGAAGAACATAAAAATTTCAACACTTCGTTACCCAATGGTAGGGGTGCACATTAGATCGGGCCAAACTGAGAATCGAACCGTACTTGGTGGTTTGGTTTGACTTTGATAGACAATCGGTTCGGTTCGGTTCGGTTCTAGGTTCAAGGGTGTTCTAAAATTGAGAACCAAACAAAAGTTTATTATAATAAATATAATATGTGTGTGTGTGTGTGTCTGTGTCTATGTGATTACACCTTACATGCAGATGTACAAGAACAATAAGTCTATTTCAATTATATTAAAATAATAAAGAAAAACATTTTTACTTTCCAAAAGAAAACAACCACCACATTTTTCGGGACTCATCTGTCCATTCTCTTTCATCTCTCAGCACAACACATTTTCTCCATTAAAACTCATTAAGATGGGAGAAAGAGAAGGCTCTAACATGATTGAAGAGTTACTCTCTCTCTCTCTCTGTAATTTCAGTTTTAAGTTTAGGAGTATGTGGATGTTCGGTAGATGGTCGTGGTATTGGATTGCTGTGTTTTTCAAAGCAACTTAGAGGGTTGTGGTGTGAATTGTTGATGAAGTTATCCATTTGAGCAAAACAACCTTGGATTTGAGTTTTTTGAATCAAATTAGATGGTCCTGGCATTGAATTTCTGAGGTGGTAATCCATTCGAGCAAAATGGCCTTTAGTAAGGCTCAAATCTTTACAACAATTAGTTAGATCGAAGTTTTTTGAATCAACTTAGAGGGTTGTGGTGTTGGATTGGTGGTAATCCATTTAAGCAAATGGACCCCTAGAAAGGCTCAAATCTTTGCTAAGTCAGTAAGGAAATTGTTTCTCTTATCAAAATCCATTGAACTTGCACCTTTGCTAACCATAACCGGGAATTGAATCGAATCGAATTGAGGTAGGTTTGGGTTGGATCGATTTTAAGGGGCAATCTGTTTGGTTTTTATTCCAAATTTGTAGAGCCGATCATGTTCAATACAATTCCAATTTTGTCATAAACCCAAACCAAACCGAATCATATGCACCACTACCCAATGGTATGGACTATGTCAGTCCTAAAATTTGGTCTCCACTCATACCAAGTGGCGAAAAACTTCAGAATACCTGAATGCCTCTAAATGAGATTCCAATCCAAAAGCTCATTTAATTACAATGCCTGTGAAGAACTCTTTATTGAGAATATGTACCGAATAGTCCCCTAATCAACAATACGAACCAGTTAAGTCCCACTTAATAAAATATTAATCTATTAAGAATCTTTTGAAGATTATTTTAAGAAAAATAACTGAAATACCCTTTTAACAACTTAGAAAGTGGTTTGATCAAAAAATATACAAGTCAAATAAAAAACTTAACCAATTTATTTGGTCCTATTTTCGTGAAAAATAAAATAAATAAATAATTTTATTTATTAAAGCTATTCATAAATTCAATATAATTTTATTTGACTCATTTAAGTCAACTTGCTAATTTTTGAGTTGAATCAATTTGATGAAAATTCAAGTCTAGTTTTAAAGTTATGTTTTAATTATTGAAAATTATTTATATATTTTAATACATCTAACGTATATAGATCAAGTAAATTTGATAGTGATGATGATCATACTCATCTCCATCACCGTCTTTATTATAGTTATCATCATCTATGTGAGTTAAAGATTACTAGTTTTGGGAAGAGAAAATAAGGATTTTTTTTTCCATTTATATCTTTTAACTAATTTTAAAACATAGGATTACCTAAAATATTCTTAAATAAACACATTTCTTTAAACCTCAAAAATCGTTGAAAGGGTAGTTATGGTATTTTCGCTTCAAAAATCTTTTTTAGACTAATATTTGATAAAAAGAGTACTAAAGAGTCCATAATTTTTTAGAATCGACTTTTTGGTACATATTTTTAAAAAATAGGTCTTTACGATCATTATCCCTTTAATTTATTAGGATCGAAGTTTTGGGTTATGTTTTATTTCAAATTTGATGTTCTTGATTTTCTTATATGTATATTGATTTTTAGCTCTTTTGATCATGCAAGTGCACTTAGAATGGAAATTTGTGTACAATGCTTTGATGGCTAACTCACATGATTCATTTACTCATGGATTTTAGTTGATGTGTTGCATGTTTATCATTTTTTTTTTCCAAATAATTTAGTTAAGATCATTCCTATAGTGAGCATCATTAGATTTTTGTGGTCAACCATATTTGAGTGTTAGAGAGTAGCTTTAGATTCTTTTAAAAAAAATCTGATATGTTGAGTATAGTAAGTAACGTCAAATTTTTATGATAGGAAGGCATTTTGTGATATGAATGGTTTTATAAAACAATTTAGAAAAATCACAAAAATATAAATTTCTAATAGATGAAAAAATCACAACAATGGTTTTTAACCAACCAAATGTCTATAGATGTAAAGACCTGAATATTTAACTCGTATCTCAAGAAAGTCTATAATCATATTTTGTGTATCTCAAGAATTTTTTACTTAAGATGGGCAATATAAATTTTTTTAATAGAAAATAATTTTTAAAAAAAATTGAGGACACTATTACGTCCGTATCGAAAAATCATCCAAAATGGAGCATAAATTTGTTAAAATTGGAACTCGGGATATAGACTTTTTTAACAAAAGAAAACAAATTTTAAAATGACCCTTACATCCCTATGGCCCTATAAATACCAAACTTAAGAGAAATGCCAGATTTTTTTCTCTCTCTCACATCTCCTCTCTTCTAAAAATAAACCTTAGAGAAAACCTAGCCTCCTTTACCTTCTACCTCAGTTTTCATCTACTTAGAGGTTCTGATAGGTTCAACATAGAAGAGAATCGGTTGGCTCATTGCAAGCTTCGAGGGGAGCCAAATAAGTAAAGCTTTCAATCATATTGGAGAGGAAACCTTCAACTCAATTTAATCTATTGTGTTTTTCATGGACTTTATAACTTAGATCTAAGGTAGGGAACTTTCAGATCTTCCTAATAATCATAGTTTTTTATTTAAAAACTTTATATTTGTATTATAAATTAGGAAAAATTATATCTTTACAAAGTTTATGATAAGAATTAGTTGTTTTGATACGTTCCTTTATGGATCTTTGTTTAAAATTGATTTTGTAAAGTTTGGGGTGAATTTGAACATAATTGAAAAAGAATATCGTAGAATATTTACGTTCGATTGACCCCGAAAGCTTGATTGACTGACCAGAAGTGGAAAGTGATCAACTCTCGAATTCGATCAACCCAACAAACGCGAAATTGTGTTAGTCTCCTAATCCTATGTGAGTCATCTTAAAATCCCATTTTAATCATTTTGGGTCACTTTTCTCAAAAAATTTTAATAAAACAAATTTTACTATTTACAATTGATTGTAAACTTTATTTCAAAAAATGTATAATATTGATTGAATTTGAAAAGAAAATTTTTTGAATATTAAAGTTTCAAGGAATCATATTGTATTAGGATTTATAATGGAGAGTATAGACTTTCTTTGGATGCGTGTGTTGGTAAGTGGATATCCAGGGTTAATATTTACTTTATGTTATCGCAAGGTGATATTGTATGTTTATTTATTTGTTCTGTTTGAGTAATGTGAATGTGATTGTGATTGTGAACGTTATTTATGTTTGTCATGTTGGGTGATTGTATGGTAGGAAACTGGATATCTATTCTAGACACTTCTAATGTTAATTTCCATGATGTTTTCAAATATAAAAGTATATATATGGGTCCTGTTCAGAAACAAACATTTTGACAAACATTTTGGCAAAACATTTTTCAAAACATAGGTTAGAGGTTTTGGAATGGGCTGATTTTTGGTGAGGATGATCTCTACAGTGAGGAGATCATCCTCACCAAAAATCAGCCCATTCCAAAACTTCTAGCCCCAGTTTACAAGTTGAAAAATCGTGGATCGTCCATTTTTTGTAAACCATTTTTGATGGGGTTAGAAGTTTTGGAATGGGCTGATTTTTGGTGATGATGATCTCCTCACCATAGAGATCATCCTCACCAAAAACCAGCCCATTCCAAAACCTCTAACCCATGTTTTGAAAAATGTTTTGCCAAAATGTTTGTTGCTGAGCATTTCCCTATTTATATATATATATATATATGTTATTTTGGGATCTGTTAAAAAATCAACAAATGTCTGAAGGATAGATCATCATGTCATTTTTAGAGTAACATACAATCCTAGGATGTATGTTAAGTGTCTAAAAGTGTGTATTTTTCTATTATTTTATTAAGCATTTAACCATATTTTCTAACCTATAACTACGATTTCTTCATAAAATCATGCATAATAGTTAATTCATCATAAGTTACATTTTACTGATTAAATTACTTGTATTTTCATGAATTTCGATGATTTAATTATATGTCAATTTCTTACAAGTAAAATAGATGGAAATTGAAGAATAAAAAAAAAATTACAAAAGTCAAAGTTCAAGGTCAAAGTTAAAGCACAGTCCAAGATATTTGATGGTTCCAAATTGACAGAAAAAAATTCTAAATTGACAGAATAAAGTTTTGAATCTACCATGTCATATCATTTTGCCTATAACTTTTAACCCACTTATCAAAATAAAGCGAGATTTTAGGATTAACAACATAATTCAAAAGAGAAAGAATTTGTATTTTATGTAGTAAAACTAGTTCAGACTTCGAATTGGTTAAAAACACGTAAAAAGTTAGATATTTCAAGTTTATCACGTTTTACCATTTTAGGCATAATTTTTTATTTGATTATTAAAATGGGACAATGTCAGCGGGATTAGAACTTTAATTAAGAGGGGAAGATAATTTTATTTCACTTAAAACATCAAATTCAGACAAAAATAGGTAAAAACATACTTGTCAAAACAATCATGATTTTTTTTTATTATATAAAAAGACATTTATTCTCTAAGTTTTTTTGTTCTCTACTGGCTTTTTTTTTTTCTCTCCTTTTCTCTACACTATATACTCTTATGTCATCCAATTTCTCTCATCCCCTATCAACTTTTTTTTAAATTTTTACTTAGGTTATTTATTTATTTATTTATTTTTTATATATAATTTTTGGAGGAGGAGAAAAGGGTGTAAATCAAGATTTACAAACAATTCAAATTCAAGATTCTCATTTTCATGTCTCTTTATTTCTTTATTTGTATATTTTTATTTTATTTTGACTGAGAACTTGCGAAAATGATTGGCTAATTTTTTCCTCAAGGAGATGAAGAAGCCAAGAGCAAGATCAAATTATTTATTTTAATGTTCCAATTATGTCCTTATGCATTTATTTCTATAATTAGTTTTTCTTCAAGAATTTAATTTCAACTTCTATATTATATTTTTAATTGAATTCCTATTATTAGTTATACTTTAAATTGACATTTCATGCTTTAATTAAATTCTTAGAAGATTTGTACTAAATTTAGATAATTAATTATTGAAAATTTATACATATTAAGTGAAGGAAACTTTGGCTTAAAGACATAAAAATTATATCTCATTGTTTCATATTCTGATCCAATACATTTATTTATGTATTGCATCAACGATCATAAAAGGACAATAATTTAGACATTAAGGAGGGATAATTGACAATTGTTAGTGGACTCCGACTCTCTAATTCTTCTTATTATTGTTTCTTTATTTAATTTTTATAATTTCTTATTTCAGTTCTTACATTACAATTCATATATCAAATTTGGTTTTATGCTTCTTCATATTTAATTCTTATTTATTTTTGTTAAAAATTGATAACCCCCATTTTCCTTGTGGATTCAACCCATTACTTGTCAAAATAATTAAGAAAATTTTTATTTGTTTTTCTAGACGAGCATTAAAACTATTTTTTTAGCCTAATTGTAATTTAAATTTAAGATTTATTTTATTTTATTTTTGAGTGAGATGGTAGGAATTGATGTTAATGAGAGGACTCTCGTATATTGATAATGTTATGTTATTTCTTTTTATTATTATAGTTTATGTTTAATATTTGAGTACCCATACAGTCAAATACTTTGTGCATATATTGTCATACTTATGATTCAATTTTATTATATTTTCATTATTATACTATCATCTTAATCAAGTGTTGACTATTTATATTATTATCATTTATGAAGAGTGTTATTTAGCGCATTAGATTCTAACACATGATTATGGGGATTCATGTTAAGATTTGGGGGTGTTACAATAAAGTTCAAATATTATCAATTTACTTGAATGTAACTGTTTTACATAGATTTTAGAGGATTGCCAATTGTCTATGAGTTGATTTCATTTAATGGTTGCTTGAATAGATATAGGCTTTTTAATTTAAGAATTGAGTGCCTTAAATATAAAGATATAGCATAAGTTTAGACAGCCTTTATCAAACCAAAGTGAATGTGTTTAGATAGTCTTCGTCCATCTCATCTGTATGGAAAGGTTTTTCCTCGTGTTATAATACAAACTTATATTTGTACGATTAATTACTATATAATTGTTATAATAATTTTTAATATTATTATTATAGTAGTTGCTAGATGGATAGAAATGAAGAATTGGATAATTTGCTTGATGATAATGATATCTTTTATAATTTTGTTGAAGAATGGGATCAAAAGGCATTATATGACTGCAAACATGATTTGTTTTGTGGTTGCCTATTTTGTTAAACAGCTTGAGTTCATAAAATATGTGAATCACCCTATAATGTCGAACAACTTAGAAATAGAGAGTGTGGGATAAAAATTTATGAACAAATTTAGTACTAATGAAAAATATCATGATATTATACGAATGAGATTTAAAGCTTTTGAAACTTTATGCAATGTGCTATGAACTTCTGGTTGACTCAAGAGCGAAAATTGAGGAGCAAATTGTCAAATTTCTTCATATATTATCATATAATGTACGGAATCACACAATTTCATTTTTTTTTCTATCGCTCTGGTGATCCTATCAGTCATCATTTTCATCTTGTTCTGAAAGTCATAATATCATTCAGAATTCTATCTTAAACAACCTAATGAGTCATAAGTTTCTCTAGGAATACTCAATAATAATAGATTTTACTCATACTTTAAGGTATAATTATATTGAATTGTATGATTATTGACTTCTTTCTATATAAATTTTATTTAAATAGTAAATTTTATTTTTAATGGATTTTGATATATTACATTAATATTAGGATTGCCTAGGTAAACTTGATGCAATACATATTCATATAAAAGTTATAATACAGATGCACTAAGATATCATGGAAGGAAAGAATATTCAACACAAAATGTATCAACAATATGTAATTTTGACTTGAAATTCACATACGTCTTACCTGGATAGGAAGGGATTACACCTGATTCAAAGATAATTATAAATGCACTAACAAGATAAAATAATGTAAAAAATTCCTAATAATAACTTATTTATTTATTAATATAAATTTCTTTTTATCTAATTACAAATACCCTTGTAGTAATGACTCTCAATCTTAATATATAAATAGTACCTTGTTAATATTGGATATATATGCTTAGGAGTGGACTTATGATGCCTTACAAAGGTGTTCATTACCACTTGAAATATTATTTTTCAAATGTACCATAAAATCATTAGGAGATATTTAATCATCGATATTCATCATTATGCAATGCAATTGAAAGATGTTTTGAAGTGTTAAAGAAATGATTCATATTATAAAAAAACACAACATAGTCCACCTACTCATTTAACACACAACCAGTATTTTATTGATCTTGATGAATGTCTTATTGTTGAAGTAGATAGAGAGATTATATTATGAATGAATTTGAATCTTAAGAAGATGTTCATTTTTGAGATAATGATGATGAAGACTCTAGGTTAAGACCAATTTTAAGGGATATCATAGCAGCTATCATGTGAATGATTATGTACCAAGTCAAATGTGATTTTTTATTTTTTTGTCATTACGTGGGAAATTACAGTTGAATGATTATATTCTAAGACTATGTTCAAGTGTGATTTTAAATTTTGTTTGCAAACTTTTTTGATGTTAGATATATGTTTTACATGTCTTATTATAATAACTTGTTATGTTATAAATTATAACTTATTTAATTACTAAAACTATTTGTTTCTGTATATATTAGAAATGAGACAAGTCAAAGGTGAATAAAATAGATAAGGAATAGGATCGGAAATGGACTGAGCAGATGGATAAGGTTTTCATTGAAGCATTTGTCCATCAAAATGACATTGAGAATAGAGTTAATGGGACTTTTGCAACCACATGACGATTTTGTAATCGAATTGAATGAAAGACTTGAGTAGGAATTTAATAAAAAATTCGTTAATAACAACATGAAAATAATTTAAAAACTTTAATAAGTGTTATGATATTTTTAAGGATGGCCTGAGTGATTTTGCATGAAATCAAATGACAAAGATAATAGGTGTTGAGCCTGAAGTTTGGAAAGTTTTGATTGAGATTAAATTTTATTATTAATTTAAACCATGTCACTTTAATTTACTTGTTAGCATGTAATAGTTTTTTAATTTTTTTTTTCTTTATTGTTGTAGATAAAATCTGAAGCATATAAGTGGATAAATACACCTTTACCTTTCAAAAAAAAAAAATTAACAAAGTTATTTGAAAATGATAGAGCAACGGGTGGAGGTGTTGAAATTGAGGATAAAAAAGTAAAATGATGGAAAAATAATATGCATATAGGGGATGAATGTAGATGGAGATGGTAGAACACCTATTGAAGA
Source organism: Akebia trifoliata (assembly GCF_017979445.1). NCBI lineage: Eukaryota > Viridiplantae > Streptophyta > Magnoliopsida > Ranunculales > Lardizabalaceae > Akebia > Akebia trifoliata. The sequence goes on from NC_141383.1 coordinate 19,820,250, forward strand.
TATTGATCATACGGTGACAAATGATGATATCTTTTTAGAGAGCTTTAAAGGTACATAGGATATGCATGACCAATGCTAATCAATAATTACCCATGATACAACTTCTAATAAGTTCACAACTTCATCTGTAATACTCCGGATTTTCAACTCGTATCTCGAAAAAGTCAAAGGGTGATATTTCGAGGAAAATGCCAAAGAAAGAAATTAGAGTAAAACATTCGGATATTGTTCTGATCATTTTTAACGAAGACTGACTCCATCATTGGATTTAAAGATGTCAAAATATATACTTTAGCCTATAAGCAAGTTCGAATTCGAGTTCGGAGGAAAAAGTTATAAAATCCTCGAATTTCGCGTTAAGTGGGACCCAAAACAGTAAAATTTTGTTGGAGTAAGAATCAGAAAAAATCGACTTCACAGTTAGGTCCACAACGAAAAATTATTTGAAATGGAATACTCACATGTTATTTTTCAAGTTCGAATGGTCAGGATTTCGTCGAAATTAGAAATAAATAGAAAATGTCAAAAATGCCCTCAGCCCTCTTATAAAAGAAAGCTTACTTTCTTTTATATCATTTCACTTCTTCATTCTTTTCGAAAGAACTCAACGCAGCCACTTTTCCAAACCTAGGGTTTCAACCCTCCCCATCAAGATCTATCTTAATCAAGTCCGAGTTGGACCTCGACGAAGAAGGCAAAGTTGTCGGCGTTGTCGAGCTCCACGTGCTCACCCCATCCAATCTCCATTTCCTTTTCATTCTCTTAGGTTCTCACCAAAAATCAGTAAAAGAGTTTTGATTCTACCCATTTAGAGACTCACTCATTTAGAAGAAGGATCGTCCATCGTCGTAAGAGGAGGAAGAACACCTCCATCGAGGGTTTCACATACATATTGGGCCTCGAAGTCGTTCAACCTCGAATCCTTGCTACCAATCCTTGATTTTTGAGTTAGTTAAGCGTGTCCGACAACCACAACCAAGTAAGTGACTCTCGATTCTTATTAATAACCGTAGATTTTGAAATAATTGCATTTAGGGATCTTTCAAAACTTTTGTATGTTTTAAATTCATAGAATGTTGCTTAAATTATTTTAAATTCATGCTAAAATTCGTTATGTTTGATGTGTTTTATCGTAGTTTGAATATTTAATTCGTGGGTGAATTATTAGAATCGAAAAACGAAGAAAAAATGAAAAAATTCACGAAATTCCAACGTTCTGATGGTGCCACTGTGAGCTGTCGTGCACTATTCACAGTGCTACCGTGAAAACTAAAAAGTGCCCAAATTTTTTTTTTTTGATATTTTTTTTGGATTCCTCATGCTTTTAACATGCCAAAACGACTACTTATAACCCCCGTAACTCCTTCAAATGAAGCAGGAAAAAATGAATAAATTTTCATCACGACGGGAATGTTTTAAGTATTCGCGTGATATCTTTTGCATTTCTTTGAATTAGGTTACAAAACTACATGGCACTTTTTATGTTATTGAGGGCCTTCATTTATGAAAATATATTTTCAATTTCGACAACTTTGAAAAATCGAGTTTTCGACACTTAGCCAAATTTTCATCAATTTTTCTAATTTTGGCAGTTTGCCTTCGCATACCTGTTGGGACCTCGTTTGAATAAACCTTGATGGTTTTTTATGGAAAGATCAAAAATGACTTTGAAAGATTGAAAAAGAATGGTTTGATTTGAAAAGATGAAAAGTGAGAATATCGAGAAAATGAAAAAATGGATGAATCGGTAAAATGTCAGAGTCACACCCGAGGGGTGATGTCTACATTTTACATTGTATGTTGTATGTAGGTTGGTGAAAGGATATCCAGGTTATTAATGAAATGGTTGCATGTTTATTTAAATTTATGTTGGTGCAAAGGCTCCGAGTACTGTTGTTTATTTTAGGCCGGGTAGCCACAGTTGCATGGTAGGAACTGGATATCCATTCTCAACCCTGTTTTGTTAATTTCTCTTTTATTTTAAATGAAAAATAATATATAAACTTTTTAGCAAAACTAATATATATATAGGGTCACGTTCAATGGCAAACTTTATAGCAAACTTTTTAGCAAAATATTTTTCAAAACATGAGTTAGAAGTTTTGGAATGGGCTGATTTTTCGTGAGGATGATCTCTACGGTGTGGAGATCATCAAAATTTTTAGCAAAACTAATATATATATAGGGTCACGTTCAATGGCAAACTTTATAGCAAACTTTTTGGCAAAATATTTTTCAAAACATGAGTTAGAAATTTTGGAATGGGCTGATTTTTCGTGAGGATGATCTCTACGGTGTGGAGATCATCATCACCAAAAATCAGCCCATTCCAAAACTTCTAACCCCATCAAAAATAGTTTACAAAAAATGGACGGTCCACGATTTTTCAACTTGTAAACATGGGTTAGAAGTTTTGGAATGGGCTGATTTTTGGTGAAGATGATCTCCTCACCGTAGAGATCATCCTCACCAAAAATCAGCATATTCCAAAACTTCTAACTCATGTTTTGCCAAAAAGTTTGCCAAAAAGTTGGCCATTGAACGCTACCCATATATATATATGGGTCCCGTTCAGCACCCTAAGCTTTACCACACACTTTAACAAACGTGTTTTGTCTTACATGGGTTAGAAGTTTTGGAATGGGCTGATTTTTGGTGAGGATGATCTCTATGGTGAGGAGATCATCCTCACAAAAAATCAGCTCATTCCAAAACTTCTAACCCTATCAAAAATGGTTTCCAAAAAATGGACGGTCCACGATTTTTCAACGTGTAAACATGGGGCTAAACATTTCAGAATGGGCTGATTTTTGGGGAGGATGATCTTCTAATCATAGAGATCATCCTCACCAAAAATCAGCCCATTCCAAAACTTCTAACCCATGTAGGACAAAAAACATTTGTTAAAGTGTGGTAAAACTTAGGGTGCTGAACATTTCCCTATATATATATATATATGTAGTTATTTTGTGAGCTGTTAAAGGGTTTGTAAATGCCTGAAGGGATAGTGCGTTACATCATCCGGAGAGATGTACTATCCTGGGATGTACGGTAGGGACCACCAAGCTCATACGTGATATGGGACGCGTATGAGAGTGGAGTCACAACTGGAATCTAGGTCTATTTCTTTCTTATCTTTACTAGTGAACGTGTATTGTAAAGGTGGTCGTATACGAGTGGAGTGTTATTTTGGGAATCACATACACACCTGATAGGCATAGACGAAGATGATTAGTTGTTGATCACTAACAATCTAGTAGTAGTCGAACGTTCTGACACATCGAAAAGAGACTTATTGCTTACGGTCATGTCAAACGGCCAGCTTGAGCCGGATAAATGGTCCCGTAAGCGTGGTAAACAGCGACTAACCACAAAATCAAGAACTATGATGTTATTAAGGAATATTATGTCCCGACTGAGAGCGATCCAGTCGTGAATCCCAACTCTTTAATTCCAATACTCCACCAATTGTACTATGTATCTGTTGTTATATTTCGAAGTATAAACTAAAAAGCATGTCTACTATTTTGATGTTGTCAACTATATTTTCATAAGATGAAAAATGTATAGTGAGTACCGATGATTGATGTGATGTAAACTTTTAAACTGTTTAGCTACTCATCCCTAGCTATATGTATCAGTTAATCGTATTTTCTCTTGTAAAACTTTACATATGTTAAACTGTTCAGCATGCTTACTCGACCATGTTTAGGGGAGGTTATTAGTAGGAATTGGTTGTGGACTTATTGGGTAACCAACGTTACTCACCCTTTCCTTCTTATGTTTTTAGTTTCAACACTTGCAGTTACCGAGACAGGCATAGAGTCGTTAAATGAGGAGTATCTGGTTGATTAGATCGACGATCAGAGTCTATTGCTTGGTGAGCACTAGGGCTACACCCTTAGTGATGTCAGTTTCGTCCAAGATGTATGTAAATTTTGGAGTGAGTGTTAAGTTTGTATTAAAGTAAGAATACTTTGAAAATCTTGTATATTGTTAAACTTCTGCACTCTGATATACTCATGTATTAGATATTTTCAGTCTTTCGCTATTATTTTCGTGTTACCTTTATATATGGTCAGAATTTGTGGTATATTAGATTACGATGTTTTCGAGTTCCGTGAAACACTAATATAAACAAATTTCGAGGTGCCACCTAGTACCTTGGGATTTGGCCTTGGGATTTGTGTAAGTGTTTTGCAAGGCGTCACATCATCACATTCCAAAAAGATAATGGCATTATCTTCAATAGATTACTTAGGAATAGAGGATTTAATGAGAGGGGTTGTATTGTCAATCAACAATGAAAATGAAATTCTTCATAAAGGAGATTAAATTATCTAAAAAGGAAATGAAATTCTTCATGAAAGAAATGAGATTCTTCAGAGGAGTAGATCACGTGTTTACTCGGAGGAAAATATTTTTAATGATTTGGTAAGGCTATAAATTAATTCAGAATTATTTGATCGTGCTTACTCTTTCCTCATAAAAAATCATGAAGAATGAAGGCATTCTTTGGTAACCCAGTTGAAAGGCTTATGCGATATTTGATGACGATGTTAAATAGTACTGTAGATTCTTGATTCAGTTGTTTATATCATTGATATGACATATTGGATGTTTGTGGTGATATAATTTTGTTTAATCAATTTTTTGTAAGGTGACTTAATTATTACTTTGGAGATCTATTTTGGAGATGTTTTTTTTTAACATATAAACTACTTTTTGAATTAGTTGGAAGTTAATATATATGTTACTTTTCATTTATTAGAAGTCATTATATAAGTTTTAAAATTTTGTTTTCATATATCTTGATATGATATTTGATTAGAAGATGAATACTTATCATATTTTTATAAATAATCATAAGTGTTTATATTTTATATCATTATACAAGTAGAACTTTGTTCTTTAGACTATAAAGGTTATACTTGTGATTTGACTAAAAAACATTTATATTTTCTTCTAAGTGCTAACTAAATAGGGAAAACCTAAATTATTATGTCATTTCTCTTATCAATCCAAATAGGGTGGAAAGAAATTGTGTTTCTCTTCTCTTAATGAGTTTCATTTCTCTCCACTCCTTTCAATCCAAATAAAGTGTAAAATTCATCCTGCTGTATCACACATACCCAAAGTCCGATCTAACTTATCCAAATTTCTTATTAATCCCAAAATTGAATGTAAGACCCAAATTTCATGTCGAATTCCTAAATCTCTTTTTAATGTAAATATTTATTTTTGGTCCAACTCATTAAAAACAAAATTATGGACCAATGACAACCCAAATTGGAGTCAATGTTTGAGCCCATGATAGAGCCACATTGAGACCATGTAAGACCTAAAAGAGGCAACAATCAATGATTGATCCCTCACTAGAGCCTACATTGAACTCATTTTAAGCCTAAATTCCATCTAATCCATTATTTTCAAAGTTGCCTATCAGATTTGAACTCAATGAAGCCTTCAACAACATGTGTTTGGCAAGCAATAGAAACAACTCTTTAAGAATATTTATTTTTTAGCAAACTCATTATGCATATTAATCACCATGAGTTTGAGAGAGGGTGTTAGAGTATTAAGTAGAAAGTAATGTAATAAGATGTATTGTGATACACCTTATCATATTTGAAAATTAGATCAAATCATTAAAAAAATAAGTTTTGATTGTGTTAATCAATCAATTAGGATTTATTATTAGTTATGTGTAAACCTTATTAGGGTTCATATAATCTAATTAGATCTTATCCAAAATTTTAACTAATATAATCCTATTTAAATCTTCATCAATATGATTTTTTTGTATCACAGGACACCTAATTCCACTACTTCTTACCTAGTACTCTTATAGTTTTTACCCATTATTGAAAAAATATCCATTTATTATATCAGATTGGATAATATTTCTTAATTTTTCTCTCTTCAATAATGAAGTGAAGAATCTTAGATCCTTATCTTCAGTGATGAGAGATATTCTTGTGATAAACAAAGTGATGAAGCATAGTATGATACTTAATAGAATGAAGGTGTGTGTCTTAATGTTTATGAAAAATTAACCTAATCGACTTTGGATTCATCATGGGATTATTGATTTTCTTTGACAAATTATTAATTATTGTAAATTTTGTTGCAAGATTGAGCACAATGAAACATTTATAAGATGAAAAAAGAGAAGCTCACTCAAGCAAAAAAGATCATGAAAAAATTAGTTAGCGACTCAAGCTCTAAGAAAACAATGGGAGCTCAAGGGAAAAGTTTTTTGGAATTAAATGGTGAATTAAAAAACCTTTTTATTCATTGGGTTTTGACCTTAGGGTAAAAATCCAATCCCACATTTTTTGTTTTTATCTTTTTTTAAATGTTTTTATCTTTAGTTGAAATGTTGTGTTTGCCTTGTGTTATTATAGTCTCTAGTCCCACATCGACTAGGAGTAGAGTTGATTTGCAACTTTTATATGATTGTACTTCTAATAATTTTAAAGTTGATAGAGGTAGTGGATGAGTTTATACTCACACACGGGGGCCCAAGAGGAAAACTCAAAGTTCCAATTGGAATTGGGATCCACTAATCCGAAAACCTTAATGTGTGTGCATATGTTTTGAGTGCAGGGGTGCAAATCTCGAATTTAAATCTTGAGTGAAGGCCTATTTTTACTTAATTTACTAAAAAATTTTATTTTAACTTTGGTTTTGGTGTCTCTTCTTTTAAATTTCGTGTCTATTTTGAACCAATACATAACGAATAAGTTTGTGACTGTCTAAATAGTCACTTCCTCTTTTATTTAAACCATTTTTGCTTAATTGAATTAAAAATTCAATTTTTTCATCTAATGCTATCTATTTTTCACCGTTTAATCGTCATTACTATACATATATACTGCATTGTGAGAGCACACAATTTATTCAAGTTCAAAGTTATGTTTTGATTGGAGCACCCCCTTGAAACATGAGTTTTTGTATCTTGGAGAGCGGATGCCTACAAAACTATGGTACCATAGTAGGGGTGGAATTCACTTTAGAACAGTACTTCATGCATACTTTAACCATAATTAAAGGTTAAGTATTTTTCTATTGCATTCAATTCCAAAATCATAAATTTTTTCAAACTTCTACTCTCTCTTTTCATAAAAATCAATACTTAGTTTCCAACAAAGCTTTGTTGTTTGACTAACGAAATCAAGATTATCCAATTTTACAAAAGACTATTCAAGTTATTGGCTTTTAACATTGCATGACACATGGTAGGTGAGAACTTAAAATTTTAAAATCCCAAATTCTAAGAACAAAATTAATATTGAAAATTTTATTACCTTATTGGAGGAAATTGGTTGGTGGCAAAAATGTTGCCCATTCATATGGGACTACTAATTTAATTGCACTAATTAAGAAACATTGTCTAGTTTGTTATCTATTTCAGCCATGTTTCAATATGAGACATGGTCCATTGAGGATTCCTTCAAAATTGTTGAGCTGGCCATAATTTTAATATAGTTACGAAAATGATTATATAGCCTTTTTTGAAGTTATTACATATTTTCACAATAATTATCTAATATCAAAACACATTTGTGTAATTACTTTTATAAAATTCTCACAAATCTAAATTAAAAGATCATTACTTTAAAGAATTTACAAAATTTTATTCTTTTAAAAAATACTGCTAATGTGTTATGTGTGATAAATTTTTTTTTTATCATCATTGTTGTCATTGTCAACAACTTAGTTATTGTTATTGTTATCCCATCAAATCTAAAAGATAACACTTGGGATTTAGTTTGGGACTCGTTTCAAGAATCTCTAATTCCCTTCCCCCCTCCTCGACAAAAAAAAAATGGTTTAAGGTGCGTGGAATTATCATTTCGTGATAGTTTGGCATTCAACTTTCATTAGAAGGTAAAAGTTATAAATAAAGCAGAATAGAAGTGGTTCACATTAACTTCTCGCTTCTAGCATTCATAGAATTTGACATAATTTCTCTCTCTCTTCAAACAAGAATTCCCTCGCTACTTTTTTTTTTATACTTATCATGCGAATCCCCAACCTTCAGTGAGACTAATCTCATGGCCACATGCACCCCCCGAAAGTCTTACGTGCAACTTGTGGCGCCTCGCCAAACACTAACACAAATCCCAATGCCAAACCTCAAGGTACTGGGTGGCACCTTGAAATTTCAGCATGGTCTCCTCTGTTTATGTCAGCATTTCACGGAACTCAAACCTGATAAACCAATCTATAACAAAACCTGTATATAAAGATGTAGATGCAGGAAAATAACAGCGGAAAACTAATTACATCTAACATGTAAATAGATCAGAGTGCGGAAGATTTATCAATATACAGGCTTACCAAAACACTCTCACTCTAACATAGGCCTAAACTCTCAATCCAAAAACTACACACATCCTGGATGAAACTGACAACACTAACGGATGTAGCCTTAGTGCTCACCAGGCAATAAACTCTGATCGTCGATCTGACCGACCAAATACTCCTCAATTACTGACTCTACGCCTGTCTCAATAGCTGCAAGTGCTGAAACTAAAAAAAAAATATGAAGGAAAGGGTGAGTAACAATGGTTACTCAGTAAGTCCACAACCAATTCCTACTAATAACCCTCCCTAAACATGATCGAATAAAGTATACTGAACATGTTAACACATGCAAGGTTTTACAGAATAAAATACGATCAACTGGTACATATAGCCAGGGATGAGCAACTAAACAGTTTTAAAGTTTCGCATAGCATCAATCATCCATACTCAGTATACATTTTCCATTTTATGCAAATACAGTTATTGACAACATTGAAATAATAGACATGCTTTTCAGTTTATAATTCGAAATATAACAACAGATACATAATACAAGTGGTGGAGTATTGGAATTAAAGAGTTGGGATTCACGACTGGATCGCTCCCAGTCGGAACATGATATTCCTCAATAACATTGTAGTTCCTGATTTTGTGGCTGGTCGCTGTTTACCACGCTTGCGGGACCATTTATCAGGCTCAAGCTGGCCGTTTGACGTGACCGTAAACAATGGGTCTCTTTTTGATGTGTCAAAACGTTCAACTACTACTAGATTGTTAGTGATCACTGACCAATCATCTTCGTCTATACCTATCTGGCGTGCATGTGATTCCCAAAAGACACTCCACTCGTATACGACCACCTTTATAATACACGTTCACTGATAAAGATAAGAGAGGAATGAACCCGGATTCCAGTTGTGACTCCACTCTCATACGCGTCCCATACCACGTATGAGCTTGGTGGTCCCTACCGTACATCCCAGGATAGTGCACCCCTCCGGATGATGTGACGCACTATCCCTTCAGGCATTCACAAATCCTTTAACAGCTCACAAAATAATTACGTATATGTATAATTTTTCATTTAAAATAAAAGAGAAATTAACAGAACAGGGTTGAGAATGGATATCCAGTTCCTACCATGCAACTGTAGCCACCCGGCTTAAAATAAACAACAGTACTCAGCGCACGCGCTAACATAATCGGAAATAAACATGCAACCCTTTCATTAATAACCTGGATATCCTTTCACCAACTTACATACAACATACAATGTAAAATGCAAACATCACCCCTCGGGTGTGATTCTGACATTTTACCGTTCATTCCATTTTTCCATTCTCTCGACATTCTCACTTTTCATCTTTTCAAATCAACCATCCATTTCCAATCTTTCAAAGTCATTCTTTTGGTATTTTCATTGAAAAACCATCAAAGTTTATTAAAAAATAGGGTCCCGTGATGCACAGTACCTAAGCTGGCCAAAGTAGTGAAAGCTGGTAAAAATTTGACTAAGTGTTGGAAACTTAATTTTTCAAAGTTCTCGAAATTAAAAACGGATTTTTCGAAATGAAAGTCTCGATCATGAGATTCGACACCATATAGCTTTTGTAATATAATTCAAAGGAACGCGAAAGTTATTACATTTTGAAAACTTACCGAAAACGTCGAAAAATACGTTTTGTTCTTGAAACCAAAATTCGGATTTTGATCTTTTAAGATTTGGATCTTGAAACCATTCCCATTATTCCGAAATGGGGGGTAAAACCTTAATTTCATTAAAGAACTTAAAGTAAATGGAAAGTAAAAATTAAAGAGGACATTTACTTGAATGTTTTTAATGAAATGAAGGGTGGGAAATCGAGTATAAGCAATGGGGAGGTTAAAACAAAAGTCAGAGCACTGTTCTGATGAAAACTGTGTCTGTCAGTGACTGTCGGCGGCAGAATCAGGATGCTGTCGGTGGAACCGACAGTTTACTCATCTGTAGATGTCGGTGGGACTGACGGTTCTGCCGACAGTATAAAATTTTCGACGGTTCTTGATTTCATCGGTGGCAGAAGCTTCATTCTGTCGGTGGGACCGACAAAATGCCTTCGGTAGGTGTCGGTGGCACCGACCCTACCCGCCTACAGCCTGAATCTCACTCGAACTTTCGAGTTTTCAATCCCCTTTTTCGATTTCTTCTCCCATTCTTCTCACCATTCGACCTACCCACGAATTCGTAGTTAAAACTTGATAAAACATCATCAAAACATCTACTTCTACCATGAATTTGAAATCAAATACCAATTTCTACAATTTATATATAAACAACAACTTTTGTTTCAAAACCTAAATGCACATTTTAGAAATCTAAAGCTACCAATAAGAATTGGAAGTCCCTTACTTGGTTGTGGACGCCAAGGATACAAGCTAGCACTACCAATCAGGGTTGGATGGCTCGAGAGTCGAGGTTGGGCTGACTTGGATGCGAAACGAGCGAGGGTTTGCAAGGTATCCGACAATGACGTTCTCATTTTCCTCTATAATGAAGTATAGACCTAGCTCCTAACTCGATGAAGCCCTCGAATGGAAGATGTTGAGGTTTACTCGAGCTACCCGACTGATTTTGATAGAGGATGGGGAAAACGAACAAGAATGGGTAAGTAAAGATGGTGAAGTTGTAGCTCTCGACGTGGCCAACAACTTTGTCTTCTTCGTCGAGGTTCAACTCGGCTTCGTTTGCGCACCAACTTGATGGCAATGGGTCGAAACCCTAGGGTGGAGAAGTGGCTGTCGTTTTGGTCCTTTGGAGGAGAAGAGAAATGAAATAAAAGAAATCAGATTTCTTTTATAATAAAGTTGAGGGCATACTTGTAATTTTTCCATCATTTCTAGTTTTGACCATAGCTCAACTATTCGGACTCGAAAAATGACAAACGAATATACCATTTCAAATAATTTTTCGCTACGGACCTAATGGTGTCATCAAATCTTTTCGATTCTCGTTCTAACGAAATTTTCACTGTTTTGGGTCCCACTTAACGCGAAATTCGAAGATTTTATAACTTTTTCCTCCGAACTCGAATTTAAACTTGCTTACAGGCTAATGTATATATTTCGATCCTTTTGAATCTAATGGCGAAGTCGATTTTTCCTTGAAATTAATCATAGCAATATTCAGGTATATTACTCTAAGTACCTCCTTCGATATTTCCCTCCAAATCTCACCATTTAATTTCCTCGAGATATGTGTTGAAAATTCGGGGTGTTACACAACTGGTTGACTGCACTTCCTGAGGAGCTTATCAAGGTTCGGCTTGCCACTAGGCTAACCCTTTGATATTAATATTTTTAATGAGTTCAATAACTTGGTGCTGGTAGGATTTGAACCCAAGTCATTGGTATCATGATCAAGACCTAGAAAGTTGATTTGAAGGTCTAATTACAAAGAATTTAAGGATAAAACACACGTTAAATCCCTTAATTAGAGATAATGCATTTAGAGTCCATGTTAATTATTATTTTCGAATTTATTTTGATTTCTGACTTAATTTTGGTTCATTATTTGTAACAGGTCAAAGGTACGAGGAATAAAGGAATAAACTAGGAAAGTCACAATAACCCACTCCACTCCAAAACCCAAAACAAAGACCTAGACCAATGCCTAGGCCCACCATAGTCGTGGCACAGGTAGGGGTCATAGCAGTCAACTTTATCATGCCTCGAGTTGTGTTGTGTTATGACGATTTGATTATACATGTATTGGATTAGGGTTGATCTTTCTTAATTTACACGAAAACGTATGACTAAAGAAACCCTAATCGGGTCTCTATAAATAGAGACTAAACCACGGCCAGATCTATCATCTATTTCTCTCTATCTTTCTCATCTCTTCTATTTTTCTTTAAGTTTTAGGTTTCTATTTTCAGTTTAAGATTTTTAATCAGAAGGAGATACTTTTAGTTTCAAATTAAGATTAATAAAGATGCATCACATCTTTTCTCCCATCTCATCTTTTTATTTTCTGTTTTAATGTCTTCTTTTACATTACTAGTGATAACATTTGGTTAACCTCCATTAGAGAGGTCGACGAAGCCATGAACAAGATATTCTTATTTATAAAGATGCGTTGAGTTTTTGTGCTTCAAATATTTACATGTAATAATGATTAGGTTATTTATCAGTAAATCTAGATTGGATTGTTCTTATTTTGATGGTTTTAACTACGATAAGTTCAAGTAAAACCATTCTTTATCAAGAATGCTTAGTTAGTTTTCTGACATTATTATTTAAAAAGTAATTGCATCTTTGATTAGATTATTAATTGTGCTTCAAAAGATCCAATTTGTCAATCCATTGGCATTAAATTGTTTGTTGGATCAAGATATTAAACACCGACAATTAAATACAGTTGATTGTTCAGGGTATATTCAACTGATCTAAACTCTTTTTACAAAGTAATCTCATATTTTGCCATCTTTACTATTTTCTTTAGTTTAATCTTCCTACAAGTCAGTTTTAAGGGGTTACTTTGCTAATCGTTTGAAGTTGAAATATTCGAATCAGTGTTGTCTCTGTGGATCGATCCTTACTTACCAAGGTTAATTCTATTTCTTCTTTGTCTATTCTATGTGATAATCTGCGACGAACATATTATCACCCAAAAACTTAACCACTTAAGCTAGATGGCACATTCAACCCTCACTACTTTAGTTAATTAATGATTAAAATACTCTTTAGAATGCATACACATTGATAATTTATTGCCATTTAAAAAAAAAATGCCCTTATAATTTCAGTTATGATTAAAATATCCTATAATCAAAATTATATACTGTTGGTGGCCTTTAATCAAAATGGTTATCGTAAATGATGATGTGGCAACACTTAAAAAAGGAAATCAGCTCTCTCTAATCTATTCCCTCAATTTTCTCCGCCCAATCTCTTCGCTGCCCCAACTTCTTTCTTATCACTTCCCAACTTCTCTGCCCTCTCTCTCTACTCCCTGATGAAAATTGTGAGTTGGGATTATTTTTATGCATAATTTTGACATCTTGTCCTAGAAAATGAACTACCAAGAGTACAGTAAACTTGAATAAAACCAGATTCAACTCTAAATGAAAAGAGAGGTAATTGATTGAGCTCCAAATGAACCAATTACTAATGGTTAACAGGTTGAAACTAGGCTTTTGTGTCAGGTTTAAATTTCTGTGTGACATGTAGTATGAGGTCCTAACTTTGGAACATCTAATGAAGTTTTTTCAGTGTTTGCCCTTAAAATGCTAAACATTGACACTTCTCTAGAGAGTAAATGAAATTCAGTAAGAAAATAATGAATAAAAAAATAACTAGAACAAAGTTTTAGCCATTAGGATTAGTCCCATTCCCTTTCAATTACAGTCACATAATTTCTAAAGGGTCACACAAAGAGCAACAGAGAGAGAGGCATTAGGATTAAAGGCATCAACTGGCTAAAATTTGAGTGGACTTATGATCTTTGTTTTTTTTTTTCACGAGTCTACCAATTCCGACCCATATTACCAAAAGGATCCAAACTTGTAATATAATGACTAAAGGATAGCGTTCAATAGACAAAATTATAGATAAAATTCTAGACAAAGTTGTCTTACATAGCTAAAAAGTTTTGGAATGGCCTGATTTTTTTTTTTTGTGAGGATGATCTCTAATCCATTCAGAAACTCTAACCCCAAGAAAAGTGGTTTACAAACTGACACTTAAAATTGACGGTCCACGATTCTTCAACTTGTAAACTATGGTTAGAAATTTCAGAATAGGTTGATTTTTTGTGAGGATGATCTCCTCGTTATAGAGATCATTCTCACAAAAATTAGGCCATTTCGAAACTTTTAACCCATAAAGGACCAAACACTTTGCCTAGAATTGTGTCTACAATTTTGTCTATTGAACCCAACCCAATAACTAAAATATCTAATTAAGTTGTCTCCTAAAAATTACTCTCTAAAAACTGTCACCAAATGAAAATTTTATCAAATACGACCCTTGTAGAGGTGATTCAAAGAGAAGTGCTTAAGCACTTGTATGGTGATAAGACGAATTAAGTCAACAAAAGTGAAGAAAAGAAGACATGCAATATATCTTTCCTCCCTTTCGTTCTAATTTGTTAGTACAAATTACCGTGTAAGTCTTATCTCAAATATTAATTTGGGTCTGTTGAACAAAATTTGTTTCTCCATTCAATTTAATCCAGGGGTAGCATGCAAGGGAAGGGCCAACAAGTATGACAACAAGATAGTCAAAGATTTTTTTGTAAATCACTTTTGACGGGGTTAGATATTTTGGAATGGATTGATTTTTGATGTCCTCACAAAAAATATGTCCATTCCAAAACTTCTAACTCCATCAAATGTGATTTACAAATTAACACTAGATATTAACGGTCTACGATTCTTTAACTTGTAAACTGGAGTTAAAAGTTTCAGAATAAGATGATTTTTCATGAGGTTGATCTCACCATAGAGATCATCCTCACAAAAAATCAATTCTTTACAAAACTTCTAACCTATATAAGACAAAACACTTGATTATCATGTTATCCCTTGAACCCGACCTTTCATATATAGCCACATCTTTGTCATTGAAAGCTTGTTCACACCTACTTTCATTATTTCAATTCACATTCGTTTTCTGCCTCCCTCTTGCTTTTTTAGAATCTTTTATTTTCATGTGAAAGTAACATGTTTATTTTTTAGTACAACTACCCAAATCTCATCTTCCCATGTACTCTTATTCCCTATCCATCCCTCCCCTCTTATTGTCCCTTTCTCTAAAACCCGAGTCAACTCGAATCAACCTAACTTAAGCGTGAGTTATGCTGTGTAGGCCGACTCGAGCCCAAGTGTAGATATGGTTGGGCTTGAGATGAGTAATTGGGTTGGCCTCTTTACACTTGCTTGACCCTCTTATCTCATGTTAACAAACTTTCAAATAAATGAAATAGATTACGGGCAAGCATAAAAAATAAAAAAAAAATGAAAAGGGAAAATTATTTAATAGACACTACAGTTGAGACATCTTTAAAAATTAGTTTGTAAAATCTTTAATTCTTAATGCCCCCTCACCTGATAAAACATCGAAATGTAATTATTGAGATCAATAATTTGGACTGTTAATTGATTTCGATGATTCATGTTTAAACATCGAGATCAATTATTTATAATCATTGATCTTGACGATTGTAAAAGGTTGATCGTAATAATCTAACTAGTCGATTTTGACAAGTTGAATCACGATCTCATCAATTAAAAAAATAAGGGGAGGGGGGATGTAATTGCCGATAAATTAAGGGGTGTTCAGTCGAATATGAAAAAATTATATATGGTAAGGGGGTATGTTGACATTTTGAAAATAAAGGGTGTATCTCAAATATCTATAAAATATGGAGAAATGATGTTACGTAACTAGGATCCCAACAGTGGTCCCCACCATCTCTACACATGATAATCGTGGACAACATCTATTTACAGTAGAATTTTCTCAATGTGATGTGGTCCCCTCTCTCCATGTTAGGCACGCGTCACGTCTAAAAAAAAAAAAATTTCCAAAACAAAAGCTCAACAGATTGAGAACTTCATCGAAGAAATCCAACAAATGTAATAATTACGAAAGACAATAATTCCGGAATGGATTGGGGTCGATTTGGGACCAATCCGATGAGGATTGGATCGGATCCAAAAAGTGATCCGATAAACATTGATTGGATTTTATCGGATTCTAATGTTAAGATCCAAATATGATCCAATAAATATTGGATTGGATCCTAATCAGGCCAAATCCGGTTATATTACATATTTAAAAAAATAATAATGTAAGGGTATTTGAAATACTACCTTGTTAAATGGGTGATATTAGGGTTACACCTTGCAAAATGCAAGATTAGTTTTACCATCCTTGATTGTAAGTCAAGGCTATTTTTTTTCTTGATGATTTAATAGTGAAATTTTGAATTTAAGTATTTAAAAAGTATTTTGAAAAAAAAAAAAATCAAGACTTCACGGTTAAGTCATCAAGAAAGTACAACATTGACTTATTGTCAACGGGGGTAAATCTAATCTTGCATTTTGCCAGGGGATAACTCTAATATCACCCATTTAATAGGGGGTTACTTCTAAAATACATATACATTTTATTGGATAAGATCGCTATTGGATTGAGACATGATTGATTGGGACATGGTTGATCCAGAACTAATCTAATAAGTTGTGAGATCAAAACTTAATTTAATTATTGGACGGGATCTTTATTAAAATCTAAATCTTCAATTCAAGGTCAAAGTTATCAAATTGAAATAATCCATTCACAACCCTAATAAAAACTATTTGATAGTTCATTTTGATCTTAAAATAGTGGAGATAACATAAAAACTCTTGATTTTTTATCCCAAAATCAATTGTCTTTAACCTTTTGAATATGATGATGATAATAAGGATATTTTGATCATTTTTCATTAGTATATTGAAAAAAATCAAGGTAAGGAGACAATCTCATCAATGAAAATACATGGAGATATCTCAAATATTGACTAAAATCATGGATGGTACGTCAACAAATTAAAAAGAGAGTTGCTGTTTTCTCCCTAAATTTTACTTATTACACCATATTTATACATTTATGAATTATAAAATTTTATTATGCATCAAATCCCACATTTAAAAAAGAGAGAAAATATTTAAAATTTTGTCACCGAGAAAAAAAAAATTTACTTGAAAAAGTATTAAAAACAGGAAAAAATTGACGATTTTACTGACATAAGAAAAAGTAGTGTTTTTTTTAATGTTTTAATCATTAAGGATGCAAGTTGTGTTTTAAACGCTCTTTTTATGACTATGATTACACCCCAATTAAAATAAAAATAAAAAGTCAATGATTGAGAGTAAGTAAAAAACAGGGGTGCCAATAAAATCTCTCTTTTAAAATTTCTATTCATCAGATGGGTTTTGTTAGGCACATACATGTTAAAGTGCAATAAATGCACTTAAAAATTTGAAATTTGTATAAAAAATACCCTCATTTTTTTTATACCAAAATGTCCCCATATGCTTATACATTGTACTTTAACAAGACTCTTATTGGATTTATGATTTTTACATGAGTTTAATCCTAGTTGTAGACAATTGTTATTGTTTAAATGTGTCATAATACTTTGTGACGGCAAGATAATAATTAGAAGCAAACTTTTGTATTGCTTAAATGGTGTCTTTTCAAGTTTTAATAGGGTGTGATAAATAATATAAGAAATTGAGGTATAATAACTAAAGAGAGTTGTTATTGTCACATCAATTTATACTAACACCATATCAAATGTGAATTATATAAGAATTGGTGTGGCATTAGTAAAAGTTGGTGAGGCAATAGTAACTCTCTAATTCAATGTTGTGATGCCCATAGTAGTTTTCATTAAAAAGAAAAAAAAAAAAACACGTGTCATATGGAAGACAGAGTCTTCTCCAAAAATTTGATGGTGCTTGGAAGTTGGATTTATCGACTCTTAGGAGGCGTGAAGAGGTAGTCCGAGTTGATGGTCTTAGGAGGCGTGAAAAGACAGTCAGAACTGTACCAAGAGGATAAGAAGCCCACACATCATCGAAGACTTGAATTTGCGTTTTTTTTTTTTTAATTTTAAAAAAGGATGTTTAATTAACTCTTTAAAAACATTTTCCTTTCAACACACGTAGTTAGGCGCACTAACCCATGAAGTTGAAATTTGTGTTTTAAACACTGAATCAAATCGTTGGTTCGATCGGATTTTGTAATTAAATTGATTCCACCAGTGAACATAGATTTTTACATTTTTATGAGTACTTTTTTTGTGAATTTAAACGAGGGTATTTTTCAAGGATTTTGTTAACTTGTGCCCTTAGGGTGAATGTTATAGTGAAATAAATACACTTTGGAAATTAGAATGTGAGGGTATTTTGGTAAAAAAAATTATTAAGGGTATTTTCCAGCATTAACAAGACCCATTTGTGACATTTTTAAGAGAATTGCTACTGACACTTCAATTATTACTTATTACACTATAATTAAAAAATTAAAAATAAGTAAATGATTGAGAATAAGTAAAAGTTGGGGTGCCGATAGATGCTCTCTAGTATTTTTTTATTAGATTTTTGGGTTTAAGATTTTATATGAGTCCAATCATAATTGTAAATAACTATTGAAATTATTTGAACAAGTGGTATAATATTTTGTAATGTCTAGATAAAAAATTGTGCAAAATTTATTTTATGTTTTTAATGGGGTGTGATAAATAATTTAAGAGCTTAGGGTGCCAATAGTGGCTCTCTTTTTTAAGGATTTTCATAAATAAAATCAAATATACATCAATCCAATTGAATTTGAACTAGGGTCTTACCGGGGCTAATTGAGGTGGTAAGGGTGACCGGGTGTGCTCCCCAAGTCACATCTTCGAATCCTTTATGCCCCTCCACTTTATTGCTTTCCTCTTACCCCAATCAACTATATTGTTTTGCTCTTCTCCTCTTTATCACCTCTCTTTTTTCAATAATACCCATCTAACTTTACTATTTTTTCTTTATATTGTTTTTATCCCAAATATTTTTTAATCATATCCCTCTAATTTTATTATTTTTTATTTTTTAGTCCCTTAACTCCCAAAGAAGATGTGTGTCGTAGGGACAGGCAAACTCTAGTCTATATATAGATATGATATAAGGGAAATGTTCAACACCCTAAGCTTTACCCTACACTTTAACAAATGTGTTTTGTCCTACATGGGTTAGAAGTTTTGGAATGGGCTGATTTCTGGTGAGGATGATCTCTATGATTAAAAGATCATCCTCACCAAAAATCAGCCCATTCCAAAATTTTAACCCCATGTTTACAAGTTGAAAAATCGTGGACCGTCCATCCATTTTTGTAAACCATTTTTGATGGGATTAGAAGTTTTGGAATGGGCTGATTTTTGGTGAGGATGATCTTCGAGATCATCCTCACCAAAAATCAGCCCATTCCAAAACTTCTAACCCATATAGGACAAAACGCGTTTGTTAAAGTGTAGGGTAAAGCTTAGGGTGGGGAACGGGACCCATGATATAATGGATCGAAAGTTCCTACCCCTTTCTTTTTTTAATAATACCCTTCTAACTTTATAATCTTTTCTTTTTTATCCATTTAACCTTTAATAATTTTTAGTAATATCCCTCTAATTACATTATTTTTACTCTTACCCCTCAAATTTTATGTATAGGCTATGAGATAATGGATTCAAAAATATTTAACAATATAGTATATATGGTAATATCAAACTTGTTAGGATTGCCATAACAAGAAATTGAGAGTATAGTACAGAGGAGGTCGTCTTTAAATATTCAATTGCCATAAATAATCAAGAGGGAAATTGATTGAATACCAGGGCAAAGACTTATGGTTGGAAGAAATCATGATTATCTTTTATAAGCAAAAAGAAGTATGCAATTAATCATGAGTAGGTTCATGTCACGTCGATATTCATGTCAAATGGGGTTGGAATAAATCTCGCCCAATGTAATATAACTAAGAGTCGTGATTTTTTGACTAAAAAATTTCACTCAGTCTTGTATTCGGCTGATGTGGCAAGGGCACAGAGTCATAGATCGGGATACACAAGAAAATGATCATTGGTTCTTTGCCCTTGCCACATCAGCCAAGTACAAATCGAGTGAAAATTTTCAAGTAATAAAATCACTACTCTATAAATAACGTGGGACATAGTAATAGGAATAAATTTAGACCCACATGGGATATATACAAGTCTACACGTTGGGATAGTCTTGCTTTCTAGGCACACAAAAAATCCCATCGATCATTATCGTTTGTCTCCCAAGGCGGGATAGCGATCTAGGAGTGTAACTGACGACACAAACCTTGAAAATGGATGTTCATTGACCCCTAAGATCATGGGAAACTACTTTTTAAGTATTCTTATTTAAACATCAAAGACTCTTTGACAAGTAATGTATTAGTGCCGATTACTACAAAGCTAATGCCAATGGCCAATTTTGGATCGTTATCCAGCAATTAACCTTTACTTGATCTAGATTCAAATAACACTGGATACCATTAAGTTGAATAATTCTGACTCTGTGTTCTTGAAACAAATAGATTCTAAATAATATTAGAGTATAAAAGTAGGAAGAAATTATCAATGATTAAGGCATGAAGAAATTATCAATGATTGAGACTTAAATCAATTTTGCCCCTTTAGGATTGAATCTATAGTGCAATTGGTTTCAGGCTTCTAGTTTCCAAGATTCAATAGTCACACTCCCTGCTAACCGTGCACTCATACTCGAAAGATAGCAAAAAGATTTTAGAAAAAATAAACTTCATAGACCCTTCACGTGGACCCAAGTGAGGCTTAAATCCGAGATTTGCACTTTTCCTGCACATATCGCATGCACATTAAGGTTTTTCAACAAATTGGCCCCAAATACAATGGGCTGTAGTCCCATGTGCGCGCGAGGCCCTCTCTTTCTCACTCACATCCAAGCAAGAAAGAGAGAGATATTCATTATTAGTTAAACATAATTCTTGTATTTATTCAATGTGAAACTAAAGATATGAAGAGTTGTCTCTACAATTTTCACAAATAAGAAAACTAAGAGAATCTTTGACTTTCAATTTTTATAAAAAAAAAAAAAAAAAACTCTTTTAGCTTATGTTTCACAAATTAAGGAAATCTTTACACTTTACAAAATAACATTCAAGAGGCCTTGAGTTCAAACCTTTCCCTCAACAAAGTATATCAATAAAACTATGAATTTTACCACACATTATTCCAATAGTTAACATTTACTTGATCTCCAAATTGAACACATACCCAAACAAAATATATAAGGTAAATTACTATTTCGTGAGTTGAAAATAAGTTATTTATGATTCCGACTCACTGTTTATTTTAATTACCAAGACGTGAACAATCAAATTTTCGTCAAAAAAAAAAAAATTCAGAATGAAGTGACTATTTTGTAGGTTTAAAGTGGCAATTTCGCGGGTTTAAAGTAAAATTGTCACTTTAAACCTGCGAAATAGTCATTTTAAAAACCTTTGAATTCGTTGTCGTTTATGTTTTGGTAATTAAAATGAGCAATGTGCCAGAATCGTAAATCCATCAAAAGTTGATCCCTTTTTCGTAAATATCTCAAATATATAGTATAACATTTATAATTTTCGAACATTATTCCATCATTCTGTATCAAATTGAGAAATGGTTCATGCAAAACTGATCTGATAAGGTAACGAATAATATCTTTATCATATTGAATTCTTATTAGAAGTCCAAATTCATGATCTCAAGACAAAGTTATTAGATTGAAATGAATCCAAAACTGAAATCAACTTGATTAGTTATTCCTGACCATTGTATTTGAGAAATTCCATCATAGATTCTTTGATTAGGCTCATGCATGGACCCAAAACCCCATGATAAAATGCTAGAATCCAATGGTTAGAATTTAACAATTAAGTTGATTGTTTCATACTTATCCAACTTATATCTCGGTATAATGCCACCTTGGGAGGCAACTCTAGAAGTAAAGGATTCAATAACCCTACTTAATTTTTTTTAATTATTTATATATCCCTGTATGATGAGTTGAATTTGAAATGCCTCATCCTTATTTGAAAAATTGGAGTTACCTCCTTTGTCTTTCGGCCTTCACCCAATCAACTATAAAGTTTTGATCTAATACATTTGTTATGGGCCAACTAATCATATATATCAAAAATCAAATTGATTGGTGACTTCTAGCCTCCGAAAGACCATATTCAAAAATCCTTGATCAGTTTAATTTTACATGTGATAGTTAAATATTCGTAAGGTTAATCGAGAAGTAAGACTTTCAGTGGATCAAGTTCATATCATATAAAGAGCAATCTAAGACAACTCTGATAAGAAGTAGGGAAAGTTACTTAAAGGATCCTGGCAGAGGTAAGTTTTGGGCAGTCTTTCAATAGTCCATTTGGTAAACTTTTCTTTTTTTAATAGTCCCTAGACCTCATCTTCCACATTTCTCACAATTGAATGCCTTAATTGTTTGAATTCGTCTTTTTCATCCAAAAATTTGGATTTTTGACATCTTAATCGAGTTTTAGAGACTCCATTCTCTCATAAATGATTTAAGAAGAAAGAAGAAATCATTGTTAAGGATTTTTTCAAATATTTTGAAGATGTATGTAAAAAACAAGAATTATTTTTTTACTTTTTTTTCCTTAGTTTTTTGTGAAAACGATCAAGAATGGTTCTTTGGGTTGAAATCATCTAAACAAATCGTTATCTTAAGTTTTTAGTTGATCTTTCCATGTATTTTGGTTGAAAAAATTCAAAAATTGAAAATAGGTGAGTTTTACCAGTGTTGGTGAGTTTGGTAGTAAAAATTATGAACTCGACACTAAATAAAACAGCATCAAGTTCCATAATAAAAAAAAAGTGAACTCGACAGTTGTAGGTTCCAATATTTTTTTTGAGGAGGCCTTTACAAATTTTATAAATAAAAATGAAGTCCCTAAAGTTATAAATAGGACTCGCAGTCAAATTGAGTCCATTAACTGGGAACATGCTTCCTACAAGCTTGGGTCTAGGACTTTTGCAAATAAAGTCAATGATCTAAATAAAATCAAGTGATTCACATATTAAGTATTGGGTCTTACACCCAAATAAATGAGTTCGGCACAATAATAATCTATAAAATCCTTGAAATTGGATTTAGACAAGTTTAACATTTAAATAAACCAATCAAATCTCTTTAAGTTGGGTTATAATTGGCAAGGTAAATTATCTTTAAGTCTATAAATACAAAAGTCCCTTTCATTTGAAAAGGGATCTAGTTCACTTTCTCTTAAAAGACAAAAACTCTCTCTTTAGAGAAGAAAAATCTCTCAATCCCTCCTTTAGAGATAAAACAAAAATTTTCAAAGATCCGGAATCCGATTAAAGAAAATATCGCATAAAACCCTTATCTGGAAGTCAAGAAAATATTCTCAGTTAATAAAACACGAAATCCGAAGAGAATAAAATCTACAGAAGTCTCTACAAAAGATCAAACATAAATAAAGTCATCATCAAACCAACTTTCTCAGTAGATAAAGCGCGAACCCTGGAGAGAAGAAAAGCAACATACGTCACTATTTTGTATTTGACTATTAATCAAAGGAAAATATTGAGATTTATACTCTCGTTTTCATCAAAATAAATAAAATCATTTGCGATCTTATTTCATGAATCTCGAGATAGATTTGTATAATTTACTATCGACAATGGTAAATAAAAAAGCAATGAATTCGCCAATAATGAAAGATCATCAAGAAATAAAAAGTTTACTAAGGTGGTGTTTGTTTGCGCTATTTTTCAGTGCTTATTGCTGAAAAAAATTAAATTCAGCACTTTTGTCAAAATAGCGCGTTTGTTTACTCGTGCTTATTGCTGAAAATAAGTGAAAAAAATTCAGCACTATTTGATGCTGAAAAAAAGTGCTGAAGCGGTAAGCACTTCGCTTTTTCAATACGGACAAGTATGCCCTTTGTTTTTTGAGCATGGACAACTATGCCCTTATTCTTAAAAGGATATTACCTCTTATATCCCATGGATAAGTATATAGACACCCCACAAATTAATAAACCCACACCATAGCTAAATTATTTTGTCTTATATGGGTTAAAAATTTTGGAATGAGTTGATTTTTGGTGAGGATGATCTCTACAATGAGGAGATCATTCTCACAAAAAATCAGCACATCTTGAAACTTTTAACCCTATCAAAACAAGTTCAAGAATCGTAAATTGTCCATTTTTTTTTTTAAACTATTTTTAACGAGTTAGAAGTTTCAAAATAAACTGATTTTTGGTGAGGATGATCTCTAGACCATATAAATTATCCTCACTAAAAATTTGGTCATTCCAAAAATTTTAATCCATATAAAACAAAACAAAAATGACTATAGTGTGGGTTGCCCTTATTAATTCATAGGGTGCTTTTATAATTACACATCCTTCATTTCCATCGAAAATTATTCATAAAAAATTAAGTTCTTTTTAAAGTTGATTTCAAATTTTGGTGACTTGTATGACATTATTATTTTTAATTTGAAATTGTGGGCTTTTATAAATAGAAATTATTATTTATAAATTGAAGATTTAAGTATTATTTATTATTTAAAAATAAATTGTATTTTAATTTTATAAGAAATAATATATTTTATTGTGTTTGATAATAAATAAGCATTTAAAACATGCAAACAATGTATAATATAATTGTAAGGGTAACAAAGACAATTTATCAGTTTCAGCAATGTGTAACAAACATGATTCAGCATCTAAACAAACAACTTTTTTAGCACTTAAATTCAACGCTTATAAGTTTCAGCGCTTAATGCTATTCAGCACTTATTTTTTTCAGTTTAACAAACAGCACCTAACTGTCCTATCAAGTTACTACACATAACTTGGGGACCATTTAGAAATAGATCCCTCCCCAATGTCCTTTAAGTAATTTTAGGGATCAAATATTCATGTTTATTGGGTCAAGTTTTTGTCGAATTCCATGTCTATTGAATTGCAATATTCAGATCAAAAATCAACTTGATAACACGTGAATCAAGTCCAAATCAAATTAAATCCAATTTAACATATAAAATACAAATACATTACATATCCAAACAAACTATGTAACATAATTTATATATTTTCCCATGTATTATTCGATCAAATCGTCATCTAATAGATACGTGATCAGTGATCCTTCCAAATTTGATCATTTAGGTTATCGAATCAAAATAGATTGGATTTAGACCCAATCCATAGTTCATTTAAAGCCCTATCTCTATATAATAATTCTAGATTTGACTTTTTCATAAGACCCTATACATAGAAATCACCAATCAAGATGATTTTTTTGTCAACCAAGTGGGCCCAAGATAGTCTATAAAAGACCCAATACTTAAAATTCACAAATCAAGCTGATTTTTAATTAATCAAGTGGGCTCAAGGTAGTACAAATGATAAGGAGTCATGTAAAATATACTTAATTATTGAGGGAGGTAATAAACAAAATACATTATTAATATCTTTTTTGTCCTTGCCGTCCTATATGCGGCGTGGGGGGCAGGTGAAGCACGTTAAGAAGATTCCTTTTCGAACCAATATATCACTCGAAGAATATTCGGTAAATAGAGGGAGAGAGAGGGCCAGGTGTCCTCGATCTTATCTACAAGAGGGCTGACGTCATCTCCAGCAAGGAATCACGAATATTCAACCACTCCTCTTTAATCTCTCCAACCCCTCTCCTCCTCTATTAAGGCATCAAAGATTCGATTTGTACGCGACGCCCCGACTTTGATTCTTCTTACACCCTTCCCTATTCTTCTAAATTACAATCACCTCCTTTTCTGCTTCTCTCTCAAGTTTCTTCCTCTCTCTATCTAAAAGTTTATTCTCTTTCTTTTTGATTCTCTGTTCTTCGATTCCTTCTTACGGACCTCTCTATGTTCAGAACCCTAGAAAAAGATCTGTAACCGATCGATTCGAAATTATGGACTCGAGAGAGAAAATGAAGAAGAGATACAGAGATCACATGGAAGCATTGGAAGAAGAGCGTCGTAAGATCCAAGTTTTTCAACGAGAGTTGCCTCTTTGTTTAGATCTCGTAAACCAAGGTACCAAAACCGACTCTCAAGTTTCTCTTTCGTTAATCTTCTTTGATTTTGTTTTAATTGATCGTTAAAAAATAAAAAAAAAAGGTTTATAATTCTGAAAATTGTAAAATTGTGTTTGTTTGATTTGTCAGCCATTGAGAATTGCAAGCAACATCTCTGTTTTTCTGGATTTGAAGAAGAGACTTCGATGGATGAAGGTCCGGTTCTTGAAGAATTTATTCCTTTGAAACGAAGTTCTTCTGAAGAAGGAGAAGAAGAAGTAGTTGAAGAGGAAGAATCAGACAGGATTAATGAGAAAATTGGGAAGAAAGTTGATTGGTTGAGATCTGTCCAATTATGGAATCAAAGCCCCGATCCACCCCCAAAAGAGGTAAAACAATCAATTTTTTTTTTTTTTGAAGAAAATAATAATTTTATTTTGTTTAAAAATTTGATTTGATTGGTTAATTGAAAATTAGATTTTTATTTTTTTATTTTTAAATTTGATTTATTTGTTGAAACTTGGAGAATTTGTGACATTTATATGAAATGACATTATTTTTAAAATAATAATTTCAATTTTTTTTTTATAAATTTGATTGATTATTATTATTGATTTTTTTTAGGATTTATGTGAAAAGACATCGGAAATCGACAAAAAAATTCGAGGAGGCGAATTTCACATTTTTGCAAAAAATAAAATGGCGGTATCAACAACAGCAACAACAACAACATCAACAACAATATCAATGGCCGCAACCAGTTCGACTACAGGTGATAATGGAAATAAAAGAGGAGAAGAGAAAGTAAAAGAGAAAGATGGGCAACTAAATAGGAAGGCAAGACGATATTGGTCGCCTGAATTACATCGAAGATTCTTACAAGCTTTGCAACAACTTGGAGGATCTCATGGTTTGTGAACAAAAATTTGAGAATTATTAGTCCATTTTATTTGTTTTAATCTTTTTAATAGTAATTGAATAATTTTGAATTTATATTTAATTTGAAATTTCTTGATTTGTTTGTGACAGTTGCTACACCAAAGCAAATTAGGGAATTAATGAAGGTTGATGGACTTACCAATGATGAAGTCAAAAGTCATTTGCAGGTAATAATCTCTAATCAATCTTTTTAATTTTTCTTAGTTATTGAAAGTATTGTTATTAGTTTTGGGTTTATAAATTTTAATAATATATCTTGAAAGATAATATACAAATGAAATTGGTTTGAGATAATGAAAACGGATATGGAAAACACTTTCAATAGCGGATAACGTGATTGTACGATTCTAAACATCACACGATTCTAGCATAATTGAATGGAGGAACATAATTTATTTAGTTGACTTTAAATTTTGAAATAAGATTTCAACAACGATGATGATGATCTTAAAAGAAAATTTATCCGGTTAGTGCGCCACAAAAAAAAAAAAAAATACAATGTAAATTATAAGTCAAGGAAGATCGGAATGTCATGATATCTTCATGATGTTATTGATGACAAATTGTTATGATTTGGGTGAAGTTTTCCCTCAACCCAAATCTTCTTTGTTGATACGACCTTTGTTGAGATGGAATTTTAAGATAATTCAACCCCCACTTCATAAAAAAAATCGTGATTATAAGAATCGTACATCATTTGCCTTGGAATACACAAAAAAATATTTATTTTTTATGTATTCCAATGCAAATGATCTATTGTTCTATGATAGGGGTGTAGGTGGCTTGTGTTAGAGGGGGTGTTAAAAAATCATGGAAAATACTGAAAAGACATAGGGTATTTACTGCAATTCTCACAAATCTGACGTGGGATGTGCACATAACCATAGATGTGTTTCTCGCGATATGAGCAACAACCATCTACGGTTATGTATGCATGTCCACGTCAGAATTGTGAGAATCACAATAAATCCTGTGTCACCCCAGCACGACTCAAAAATCATTACACACACTAAAAAAAAACATGAAATCAAGATATACTCTCACGATAAATATTTTAAAAATATATTGTTAAAATATGTATAAATCCTCACCATTTTATTTTGTGTCAATTCTATCTAAGATCATAGTTCCTTGAACTTGACCCTTTCCAAGGAAAAATCAAAAGTTAACTAAGTCAAGCTAGATTAATATGTTTTAAAAAATAAAAAATTTATAATGTTTATGTTATATTTAATGTTTTATTTTTTCGAGAAATAAGTACTCTTGAAAATATTTATATTTACTAATAAATTTAATCCATATTTTTATAGACCTACCAAATTTAATTCGAGGTCCCTCTCGATTCACACCAACAAATCTTGAAGAGCATCCAAGAGTGGAATATCCTCTTAACGATGTAACATTATTAATATTAAAGGACATTTAAAGGATTAATTAAAAAGATTGGTGGGGAAAATCGACTTTGATTTTTAGTGTCGGCTAATATTTATTATTATAGATTTTGCTGAGATTCTCTCTTGCGATTGTCCAGATTCTTCGGTTTTCAAAAACAAACAAATTTATTTTAACCCTTTAGGCTCATAGGAGTGGTTGGACTTGGGACCCACTATTTATGAGATTCCTTTCGTCGTTAGAATCAACGGTCGTGACGTTATTTTCATCCATAAGTAGATGGATTTGGTCCACCATTTATTAGAGGGTGATTTTGACATACCCCCTACATTTTGATGAATATCAGATATACCCACACATTTTCAAATTGATGACATAGATCCCTTGACCGTTGTCATTAGTGAGGACTAACAGAAGAGGACGTTTAGGTGGATAAGTACTTGTCAAAAGACTTAAATACCCTTACACTTTGATATACTTCACATTAAATGCCTTCTAAATTTATTGAAATACCCTCATTGTTACTTCATTCGTGAATTGAGAAAAATTAGTTGAGTGATCATAGGCCCACATGGACTGTCAAGTTGGCAAATAAATACGTCAATTTCTAGAGTTATTTAAGTCATATCATATTTAAAAAAATGGTAATGAGACACATGAATTGTTTTGTTGGCAAAATAATAGGTCAACTAGAGGGTCATTTAGCTCAAATCGTTAATGAATGAGTTGTTGTAATCTTGATAAAGACAATGAAAATTTAACATTTCTTTTAAAAAAATTTTAATAATTTTTTTTTTTTTTTAAAGTTTGAAATATATAAGATTGTGGCATCGGATCATCTTTTTTGTTGTCACAAATAGATGTGGTTTGGGAAATCTCTTCCCATATCCTCAAAAAGGTCGAGTTGACTCGTCTTGAGGCAATTAGTATAATACAAGTTAAACTATTAAAAATAGTTACATTATTTTCATATTTAAATTTTTATTTAAGATAATAATCATTACTTTTCGACTACAAACAAAATGCTCACAAAAAATCAACTTATTCCCAAACTTTTAACTCATATAAAAAAAAAACTTAAGATTTTCAAGGGTTTTAGTATTTATTAAAATGAGAGGTTGAAGATGATAATATGCTTTCTAAAAAAGAGAACTCAAGATTTTCAATCGTACACTCTAAATCCAACGTCCCATACCAATTTTGATATTAGAGATCTAGATTGTTTTAATAGATTTTAATTGCGAGGGTATTTTAGTCTTTTGATAATTTCTTATCCTCCAGGATGACTTAACTGGAAGAGTATTTCAACCTTTTGACAAATAGTTACTCTCTCAAAACGTGATTTGTTGTTGGTTTGTCGTTGAGGACAATAATCAAGGGATCTAATTCATAAATTTGAAAATATGGGGGTATCTTTAATATTCATCGAAAGATAGGGGTATTTCAAAATCACCCTTTATTAGATACCTTCCTTAATCCGTTAGGTTTAACATATCTTAATTCCTCTCCAAGAAACAAAAATAATTTTATATTAGTTAAAATCATGATATTTAGTTGTTGATAAAGATGTCTTCACTGGTGGGACCCATGGAATAATGGCGAATCACGAACAAAGTATGTTATTTTTGGTTAAATTAATACTTGTATTATGGTATGTTTGGATGATTGTTTTTGTCTAAATTACCATTTTTATCCAAATTTATATGTTGAGACTTGAGAAAGCTAAGGTACATATGTGTAAAAAAACCACAACAAACAAATACTTGGAATCTTGAGGAAACCATGTGAATTTTTGGGAGAGCATTAATGTTGTTTTTCATGGTCCCCTTGTTGATTTTGTCCATGATATTAATATAGTTGTCTGTGGGATTATACAATATTATCCTTATATATACTAGGTCAAGATTTGTAAGGTGTGAATCTCGAGGAACGTCAATGATCTATACCTGATGATGGTAACCCATTATTCCTCTTTTGTCCATCATGATTTTGACTGGCAGCCAACCCTATCCTATTGGAATAATACAAGTCAAGTTCTAATGGATTTTGATATAAAAATAATTATAAATTTTTTTATAAAAAATTGTGGTCCATCTAGATTATAAAAAAATGATGTTTCATCTCGAAAAACACAGACCCATGTCCATGATATCATCACCCAAAGTTTTTACCAATCAAGCACGTTAGGACCTGCTTTGTTATAAGTTGAATTACTAGATATACCACTATATGATCCCATTGATATTAATTAAAAACATTTAAAATATATTAATATATAAAAAATTATGTATCAATTTCAATAGGTCATGTAGAGATTTTTTTATTTTTTATTTTTGAAAGTCTAACTTTTAAAATTATTCTCTTTATCTTCAATCATATTTTACTAATTATTTTTTTTAATCATATTTGTTCCAGAAATATCGTCTACACACAAGAAGGCCTGGTCCATCCATGCATAACAACGGCAATCCACAACCAACACAGTTTGTTGTTGTGGGAGGCATATGGGTCCCACCACCGGAATATGCCAATGTGTCGACAACTGAGGGGGAAGCCACCACGCCATCCACCAAAGGAATCTACGTTCCGATAGCTTCCTCACCACAACTGAAATTGGCATCGAATTCTCAGCAACAACAACAACAGAAGCAACAATCACAACGATCCCCAACGAATCTATCATTGAGTAGCCGAGCAGATCATAGTATTGGGGACGATGATAATGATCGTTCTAATTCCCCGGCATCATCTTCTTCCACCCACACCACAACGGCTTCCCCAGCATTCTAGGATAGAACTTCTTGTAGCGAATGATCATCCCTTTTTTGTTGTAGAGAAATAACAAAATACGATTCATATGGGCAAGTATGAGCAAGTATTTTGAGTTTCCTTGTTTGAACATTTTGTTCATGTTAATGTTTAAATTGTTGTATTTCAATGTTAGATAGTTTTTATCACAATTTTTTTTTGAATAATCTTGGCGCTTACTTACCAAAAGAACTAAATTTATCGGGATCAGTAATTCTCATATTTGCACTTTCGCTTGTCGGATGTGTGTATCATGTTCATCAAACCTATTATATAATAGTTTTCTTACAAAATTTCAGGCCATTACGACATTCTTAACCTTATGAAACATTGAAGTCAAACACGTTAGACTATTCATTTAGACTGTCGTATTAGGTCAAGCTTTTTTAAATAGATAGTAATGTTAAAATGAACTAATATTTTTTAAACAATGGTTATGTAAGTACCGATGGATGGTCAAAAATATTATCTATATTGGCCTCACAAATGGAAGTACAAATTGATTCCAAATATATTAGTTTTGGTGCTCGCGAGATACCCCAGCATCCCATGTGGAGTTGGTGTCTTGTTATCTTCGGATACGACATTGTGATTTCACATTACAGTTGTTTGCACTCGTAGAGATTCTCCATGTTTTTTTCTAAAACAAAAAGGTTTTTCTATCTAAAACTCTATGGGTCCCATCGAGAGCCGTTGATTCCTAATTTCTAACGTAAATAATATTTTTGTGTCTATTTATAATCATGTTCGAATTAGATTAATGGCTTGTCCAATTGAAAATGATTATAGAACGTGTATTTCATTAGAGATTAGGGTTAGACTCTTTGAGACGACGATGAGATTTCTATCCACATACATGAGTAATTAGGAATGTGTATGGATCTTTTTGCAACATCTGAGCAAACCCTAGGAGAAATGGAGAAAATCACATAGTATTAACTACTTCATTTGCAAATAATATATGGACGGCCATCATCATCTTCGATTCATGGGCTCTCATCATCTAGAGGTAGATTTGGAGTCTACGATTGTTTTTGGCCCCCCTCCCCGCACCCCAAATAATATATCTTATGTCTCATATCTTATATCAGTATAAAAGAAAAAAAAAATTATAAATAGGTAGAGAGGAATCTTATATAATATTGTGCAATTACCCAACAGGGATTAGCTGAGATGGTAAGGACGATCGAGTTTGCTCCCCTTGCCACACTTTCGAGTCTCCATATGCCTCTCCACATAAAATGATATATTTAACTGTTGTACACATGCAGGTGGATGGTATGTGTGACCTGTTAAAACATATAAAAAAAAAATATAATATTGTGCAAATGAAGTCCCAAGGGGAATTTAGACTTCTCTATCATATAATTAGGAATATGTATAAATTATTGGTGTGCATACACATTATTTGTCATGAAAAGTTATTCTCCCCATATTAATATAAGTTATCTTAATAGGTGAGAAGCACAAGGGAATTATTTTGATCAAGATGCCATGTCATTGAAAGATGTATTAAGTTCAATGGCATAACTTAGTCGTTAAGACGTGTATTGGTTCACACATCATCTATCCTGTGGGATCTGCTTAAGAAGATTTGGCCATCTAACACATTGCATTCCCAAAGAGAGGGATTTAATCAAGTCAAGTCAAGTCATAGTGTGCTAGTAGCAAGTTTCGAGTCTTATCCTTAGGATACTCTCTTTCATTAACTCGATGACTTGTAGGTTGATGCCGGTGACACTATGTGAAAACTGAAAATTTTGACAAGAAAATTTGACGGTCAAAGCCCACAAATTTTAAAAAGCGAATTTTGACGACTTATGGGCATTGAAATTTTTGATGATCCCCAATTCAACGGCTTAGAGTCATCAAATATCTCCCATCCTTCATTAACTTTTTTGGTCCGTCGAAAAAAAAAATTGACAATGAAAGATTTGATATTTTGGTCTGACAAATTTTATGGAAGTCGACAATCTTGGACTGTCAAGCTTTTTTCAGGTTGTGTGAATCAATAAATTATATATTTTTTTATTTTTATTTTTTGGAATCGAAGTATTCGAGCCTCTTACAGCACCTGATTAATCCTCAAGGCCCGTAAGGAGAGGTTAGAACTCAAGATCTCCACTTTGTGATACGTGGTCTTAGCCATCTCACCAACCCTTGTGGTTTATATATATTAGACTATTGGGGTTTGGAAAAAGATGTTTTAATAATATTTTTCAATGTTATTGGTGTGTAAAAGTGTTCTTAAATTTTTTAAAGCTATAGTAGCTGCTATTTTTGAATAAGAATACCAAATGTCCATGTAGTTGGGTCAATTTGATGATTCACAAACCGACCCATGCATGTTGATTTCGTATATCAGCCCTTTTCGAATTTAGATTTTGACTCACCTAAAAGTTCCGTAGGCCTATTGTTTAAAACTTTCCTGAGACCTAAGATGACTCATTCGATATTTGAAAATCTTGACTGAGTTTGTTATACGATAAATCGACCAAGTCGATGAATTTTGATGTTTTCTTATAAATTAATTAATTTTAATAATTTAATGCGACAGCAGCAGGATATGAAATAGAGCAGAATAGTACTATAAGAGGGGATATTCATAAACCATAGCTGATGCATCGGATGGACACCAAGTGGTTGATATTATACCTCCAGGACCAGAACTTCTTGTTTCAGAGGGTGAATCCATCATGATTAACCCGAGTAATCCCAATGTGGGTGGATTTTGGTCGGTAAGACAATAAAGTTGCACTTTAAGATCACTTAAATAAAATAAAAGTAAAAAAAGTAAATATATATATTAATTCAACCTATAAAAGAAAACATAACAATTATTTGTGGTTTAAATATATTTAAATCAAGAGTCAGTGATAATATGACTACCCCAAGTGGCACACTTAATCGACTCTCTGACGTGACAAATTTGAGAATCATAGATCTATATGCCTTGGGATACATAATTCCCTCAGGATACACTTTTTTATGGGAAGGTGCAGTTGTATACCTGAGACGTGCAGATCTACGATTTCCAAACTTGTCTGTTAGGAGAGTCGATTGAGTGTGCCACATGGGGTAATTAGATTATCACCATTCTTAAATTAATTTAACAAAATGAATCAATGAGATGACTTGGATGAGTCAACTCGATCATGGGGGTGAGGTTTTAAAACCATAGTCTGAGCTTGGAGGTGACTCAGTCTGTCCTTTAAATGCTTATATGTCCCCTCAGCAAATCAAAGGTCAAGTGACCCTTGGCTTTTATTAAAATCACAGATATTCGAAGTTTCCATATTAAAAAGTCCATGGCCAGGAAGACGAGTTTAAATTTTCATATTCTAAGGATGCAGTTGAATTAGGCTAATTAGTGAGAAGGTAGTCCAAATTATCCTTAAAATAACACATCATAACTGTCTATAATTTTGTTCTCCGTTTCCCTCTTTTCAAAGCTACTTATTTAAAGGGGAAACTTAATAAAGAGAAATGAAAACTCTACCTAAAGCCTTCATTTAAATTATAAATATTGAAAATTGTGGAGTACGTTTTAGAGAGCTTCTATTGCCGCACCAACTTTTCTAACACCCCAAGATGTGTGTTAATTATATGGTTATTTACATATGAATTAAAGTGCTTTTATTAAAATTTGGTGTGGCAATAGAATATCTCATTTTATCATATCTTGAGAGACGTGACTTAGACAATCAAATCCAACTCCCCTTCTCTGACCTCCCTCTCCTTCTCAAATTCAAGTGTGGTGACTCTGATTCTATTCTGATGATTCGAGATACTTATTTGCTTGATAAGTACATTATTTTGTAGTGATTATTTATAATATTTGGTGAATTTCCATTTCGTGCATTGAATATGACGAAATTCGAGTCTGGCATGTGGAGGACTTTTTGGATCTCCTATTTCTCGAGATACATACTATAATAAATGCTTAATTTCACTTTTCTTCTCCGATGAAACTTAAAAATTTTCTGTCATTTTTTATTCCATCTTAACCTGAAAAGACATCAGTGTGATGTCAGTTAAGGAGCTTTTGACGATTAAATTAGAACTTGATAAAAATTATAGAACAAAAAAAATAGAGTAAAAAATAAGTATTTATGTGTGATTTTTTGCTTTGAGGTTTGAGTGAGAAAAGTCTCTCTATTTGTAGAGTGGATTCATTAAAGGAGATAGTAAACTCAGTTGTAACCACTTTCTCATGTTGTCCAATATTTTTGAAAATTAATGCCTATGATGTATTGATGGCAATGAAAATCCACTCCTCGTGGTTCTTGTAATTTACATGACGAGTAACCTTAAATGTGTAATCATCTTAACTCGGTGACTACTCAGTTCTCGAGTTAACTTAGTTAACTTATGTAGTTGTGGTTCCTTCGAGCACCATGTGTAATTTGTGCTACTTGGGTAATTTGGCATAAGGTTGTCTTTTTAATTACTTGCGTGGGTTACTCCTTTGTCTGATGGTTGAACCACCTAGTGTGAGGGGACTCATTGACCGAGTCTTTTAAGGGTTGGGGGGTATGTTTGGCCTAACCATGTAGTGTGAAGGTGCACATTTGTAGAATGGGCACATTGATCGAATCATGTAGCATAGAGCATGTTAAGATGAGGGATTGGCCCAGTTGGCCGAACCACCTAGCATAAAGCACGTTCATTAATTGGATCGACCTAGGGACTTATTCATTAAATATTTGATACGACTGGTATTGGTTCAGGTTGAATCAGCCCCAATACCTTGATTTGGTAACTTTACTAATCCCTAGGAATGTGATTTTTTTGGTTCCTACACGACACACTTTTCATTTTAATTCCCAAAACATGTTTTTCAAGTGAATTCGTCACCTTTATAGTTAATGAATTCGTTGATAAAATATCAACGATTTTGCCATATTAGTGATCTTGCTGATAATTTATCAGTGGATTCATTGATTACAAAAGTGAAGAAATCATTGGAAAAACATGGTTTGGGAATTAAAATAAACAATGTATCGAACTGGAATTTTGTCATAAGTTGCGAACGTTTTGGGAAACGTCTACAATATTTTTCCTTAGAATTTAGATTATTGTATACATTTTATTCATATGTAAATTACTCTTTATGAAAGAACCACCTTCTCATTACGAAATCGATTTAAGAATGATATAAAAGAAATAAACAAAGATGCTAGCATACAAAGAAATATAAATTCACATGGTTCATTCAAGATTAAGGTATGTAGACAGAATCCACATCGATTCTATTATGAAGAGAAAACTCTTTGCTCCATATCACTCTCTTTCATCAAATATAGAGAAATATATACCCCCTACAACCTCAACCAACAAAAACTTGTGGAATTATATATAACAATAACTCCTTATGGATCACTACCATTAGGCTCCACAAACCATAATATTTACCAAGTTAGTTAAAGTCTTAGTGTTATTACCACCCTGGTTTGAAATATCGTATCCAATGTTATCAAATAGCATATCTAATTGCATATTGCACAAAATAATTTTTTTATTTCAAATTAAAAGAAAAGGGGAGAAAATATTTAAAAAATAAAAAAAGTATAAGAAAAAAAAAAAAACCTATAACAATATATTTGGATTTTGGATAACACTCATTTTTCAAATTGAATAAAATTGATTACATTTAGTTATTTAGTAACAAGAATAAAAGAACTGAAGAAGCTAAATAGTCAATAATATATAAAATATTCACGATACAAAGGTGGCTTACTTTAATTATCAAGTTCTAGATAATTAAAGTGGATTCTGCTTTAATAGTTTAATAATTAAAGTGGATATTATGATCTTATGTTAGAATGCATTATCTCAATATTTTAAAAAAATAAAGTAAAAAAATAAGATTTAAAGAGAATATATGCAAGTGCAAAAATAAAAGAAATAACTTATAATAATGCATGAATAGGGAGTGGAAATAGGATGGCTATAGGAGAAGATAGATTAAAAAAAACTTGAATTTAATTATCCAATGGTCAAATCATTGTTCATTGGAGTAATATGTCATCGCATACTTTTTTATACCATGACATAATGAACTAGAAACCTTAAATCGCATTTGCCATGATGGCATATGTGATGATTAACTCATACAAAATAGTATATGCGATTGCATTCGACAACATTGATCATATCGATTGAATGTTTCAGTTAATAAAAAAAATGATATGATATCGACTAATACATTCGATACAAATCGATGCATTCCGATACATTCTTGAAACGTTCAATGTTTTGTATCGGTCTGGGCTGATACCGATATGTATTGACCGATACATTTCGAAATTTTAAACCATGTTTATCATGATTTAGCTTCAAAATTAACATTCACCTAATAAAATTGAAGAGTAATCTCACTTGCCATAAAAGGCCCACAACTATAAATGGATATAATTTAAAAAGAGAAAATACCCATGTCACTATTGGTATGAAAGATGGATCCTATGTTTAGTTACTCATTGGGATTATGGCTTAAAATGGGATGGATTTTATTCGAAATCTGAGTGCATTGGATCCGAATTTAGCGGGTTTGGTCCCATTAAGTATATCCGAATTAAAATATGGTTTGGATATGGGTTGATGTCTCTTGATCCAAGTTGGATTTGGGTCGGATACAGATTCATTTCTATATCTGCCAAGATCTGAATGATATATTACTTTGCAAGTTGTATTTTTATATTTTTCAAGTTATCTTCCATCAATCAACAATAGTTGGGTGTAGTGGCCAAGACTTCTCTTTAAAATAAAGAGGTCTTTAGTTTAGTCACCATTTAACCACATTTTAGTAATTTTATTTAAAATAACCTTAAATGATTTAACATTATCCGACTCGATTGACCCGAATCAATTAATTCGATTGGATTTGAATATGGTTTTGATAAAAGTAAAATGGTTTGGATATGATTTTAGGTATTAGGATCCGAGTCAGATCCGCATATGAATTTGAATATGGATATGGACATTCTCATATCCATACCGTATTTGACCCGTTTTAAGCCCTAATTGGGTCGTTTCAAAACATGGCCAAGTCTACTTGATTGGATTGGATTTGGGTCGGTGGAACTAACTTAGTAGGCCAACTAAACAAATTATCATCAAGTCAAACCATCAAAAACTTGACCAAGTCAACTTGAAAGTGAGTTGAATTAAAATTTTATCAAGTTGGCAGCATGTTATGCAGGTTCACTTATTGGCATAAGTTAACTTATACCATATTCATTCATTTTACCCGCCAGGGGTTAGTTGAGTTTACTCCCCAAGTCACACTTTTGAGTTTCTATATACTCCTTCACATAAAGTGGTATATTTATCTGTTGTCATGTGCAGGTGGATTGGTACCTACAGCCCACCAAAGCGCAAAAAAAAAAAAAAAAAAAAAAAAAAATCATTCATTTTGATATTTTGATCATTGTTACATAGGTTGTGTTTTGGTCGTGGGTTTGTGTATTATCACACACACATAATTTAGACTTTATCATCTCTTTGAGGAGGCACATTCAATGTCAAAATCTGAAATGGTCCATCTAAACAATGATGTTGACTATTAAATGGCCTCATTAAATGGATTTGAAGGATGTGAATGTTATGAGTTGAAATCTATTAAAAGCCAGATCCATTTTCTCGATTACTTATCATAAAGTGATCAGCATGTCCCGTGTGTGTATATATATATTCATGGAGACTAATAATTAATACTATTATCGATAGCCAGAATGAGCCTTGATTCCTTAGGAACCCCTGAGAGAGTGCACCTTCACTTACTTGGTACGTGTGATGTGCGGGCATTGCACATGCCCCGAGACTAATCCTTGGACCATGAATTGAGCAAAGTCCATATATGGGCCTGACCATTGTCTATTGGGATACCTGATTATAAAAAAATAAAAAATTAATACCATTAAAGAAGGTGTAAACTTTTATGTTGGTTAAAATTTATGAGTGTTGACACTACGACCTACGTTCAAAATCCACCTTTTCCTACAAAATTACTAACCACTTGGGATGATCATGGGTTGTGAATTACAAAAGGTATTATTAGTTACGGCATGATGGAAAGATTCGACTGTGCAAGAGCGATTCTTGAAAAATGACCAAACTAGCTTATCATGGACAAATATAATTTATTTGAGATACAACTCGGTTAATTAAATAAAGAATTAAACAAATGACCTCCATCATGCTTGATTTCCTTAAAAGTTCTATCTTATTCTCGGGATTTTTAGGTTGGTACATAAAATTTTGAGATTGAAGAGTAAAAATATTATCATACTCATAGCAATCATCAATTAATTCATTGATTAAATTGGTTGATTCTTTATTTGGTTAATTTTATAACTTTTTTTTGTTAAAATTTGGTGACTATGGTCATGGGTGTCGTGAATGTTTTAAAAGACGAATTTAATCGAAAGTTTATCTAATTGGTTAGACGGTTGGGATCCATGTACCATTATATTATAATACTACCAGGATGATCTGAACTTTGTCCTCAGTTCTGTTATTGATGTTCACTAAGACCCACCACCACATGGGGGCAATATGAGATGGTCATCTCATGGTGGGCCCTTTCAAAATCCAACGTAGGCAATCAAAATCTGATAGTGTGGCGTGTATTTACACGTGTCATTAGCCCAATGGGTCTGCGTGGATAAGGCAGGAATCCTTGGATTTCTTTCTTGTCAGTTCTGTTTCTACATCACCCCCCAAGCCAATCTCACATTTAATGGAACTAATCTCACACACTCTCTCTCTCTCTCTCTCTCTCTCAAGTCTCTGGGAACGATTTAAGGCGATATTGATCTGAGTATCTCGTTTCAGTTATCCTCTTCAACGGTATATAACTACCTTCAACTGCTTCAAGATCCACTCTGTTTGTTTGTTTGTTTAATTTATTTTATTTTCAGTAAAATTGGTTTATGGATGGATAGTATATTAGAAGAGATGTGTTACTTTTTTAGACCCATTTTGTGTTTTTAATTCTTGATGAATCTTTATGGCTTTTATATCACTTTTATGTTAAATAGATGTAAATTTTTTGAGGAACATGATTCATTCAATCTAACCCAATATTTTGAGATAAAGTTTTGTTGTTGATGATGATTGTGAATTGTGATGATCACTTTTATGTTAATTCGGTTCAAACATTAGCCTCAATGATGAAGACTAATCTGAAAATGCGTAATTTGACATTACACATCTACCCATTTATTCCGAGTACGACTTATTCGTATAAATGTTTGAAACAAATATTCATACATGAATATAATTACTATTAGTTTTGTGGGTTTTGAGTTAGTGATAGCGGATATGAATGTTGTTGAATTAGGAGTAGACATGGCTTTAGACATAATTGAATGAGCTGAAATTATAGAGATAATGCTTTAATGATGATGGAGTTCAATTTTATATTATAGCGGGTTTGAATATTGGCCTCGATGATGAAGACCAATCCGTACTCCATAGTAATGTATTATAAGCAGAAATGCATAATTGAACATTACCCATCTACCCATTCATTCCTAGTCCAACCTGTTTGTATAAATGTTCAAAACATTCCTATATTCATGCATATAATTCCTCATTTTGGTTCAATAAAAATTCTTAATTTTTTTTTTCCGCTAAGCAATTTCTTACCAAAAAACATATTACAAACTATTGATACTTAATAAACAACATAGGAAATATAATATTGAATGGTTAAAAGAGTTATAGTTTGATTCTTGTTTACAAATTGTTCATGGTTTCTTTTGAAATACCATTTATGAATTCAAGTACATTGAATGATGGAGAAACTATTATTGCTCAAGTATCTCTTGAATCAAACGTGTGGTAGTTGCTCATACTATTCTCCTCTTGTTCTACAGATACATTATGGCTGTGGTTCCAATATACACAAACACGTTCTCTAAAGACCAAGTTCCTCTTGCTTCAAAATTGATAAGGCAGAATGGGAAAAATATCACGGGTGACTGCCTTACCATTCAAAAGGTGTGTAAGAGTTCCTCTTTGATTTCAGGTGACAGGAGATGGCATGAACTATATCATAAAACTTTCCGAAACAAAGGAAAGATAAGAGAAGGGTCCAATGCATTTCGCTCGGTTTTTAAGAGAATGCCGATCCCATTTCAGACCATAAATAAAGTATCTGCTCTATGTGCAACGCATGACGTGGAAGGCCAAGTAAGCTCTAGTTCCAAAGATGTTTTACAAAGCGATAAAACATGGCCGGTCTCTTATGCATCAGAATCAAGTACTAAGGGAAGTCAATTGAAAGCATTGGATTCTTATTTTAACAAGCTTCAAAATGATAAAAGTCGGAATCAAACTGCTTTAATGCCTTCAAAAGACTCCAAGGACGTAGCCAAGTCTGAAACAAATATGGAGCCTTCACTGTTTCCTGGCAAAGCTACGGAACTACTTGACAGAAGTGGTCAGCTCAAAGCAAAGAAGGGACTGAGTTCTATAGATAATTATCTTGGAAAACTTCGTGCTGGTAATAATTTACAGACTGATGGGTCTATATATTGTAGGTCTCAACAATTGCATGTATTCATATTTTCATGTAGCTTAGATATTAATTATATGAAATAATCATTTCTCACTGCAAATATTTCATCGTTTCTACGGCTTCTCTTACTATTATCTTTCTCTTGGCTCTTATTTTTTTTATTCCATTAATTACTAGCTAATAAAAATAATGGCACTCTTTATGTATTCTTTCCAATTCC
This sequence comes from Akebia trifoliata, assembly GCF_017979445.1. Lineage (NCBI taxonomy): Eukaryota > Viridiplantae > Streptophyta > Magnoliopsida > Ranunculales > Lardizabalaceae > Akebia > Akebia trifoliata. Next base: position 19,862,103 of record NC_141383.1, read on the forward strand.
ATGGTAGACTCGGAAAAGAATCCTTCAACTACTTCTGAAGAAGAAACCACTGAGAAGACTCCAACAAGAACACCATTCTCTGTTAATAGAGATTATGAAAAAAGAGAAGAAAAGAAACTGAACAATTATATGAAGATAAGAATTAAGGATGCAGAGAATGGTCCAGAGAATTCTCAAGGACTAGAACCATATGATGAAGCCTCTGATATTTATTTAGTGTAAGATGTTCTACTATATATATATCCCTCATTTTTTTTCCACGAATATGTTTCTTTTTAGCGTATTTGTTGCTTAATGACTAATAGTTCATATTTTGTTGGGTTCAGATGTATACTGGCATCTATAAACATCGCCGTCTTTCTATTTGAGATTGCAAGTCCAGTTAGAAACTCTGATGTAGAGCTGTTGTCACTTCCTTCGCTGTATGGAGCAAAGATAAATCAATTGATTCTGTCTGGAGAGTGGTGGAGGCTAGTGACACCGATGTTTCTGGTACACGATTGAAGATTGGTTCGTGTTTCTGTTTTTATTATTGTTTTTTCAGCATTTATCTCATTTTAACTGACATAGTTTCCAGAGTTATTGAATCCATGTCTAATTCATTTGGTTTTATTCTGACCTGAAGTGGTCAGATAAGTGTCCAAAAATTACTAAATTAATGAGGGTTTTGATCCATTTCTCTTTTAGTACTAAGTCCCTTCTCTGTAAAGGGGCTGGAACAACTGTTATAGTTATCTGTTAAGTTTAAAACTATTCATAGGCTTCCAGGAGAAATTGAAAATAAAGAAGGGTGGAAGTGAAGAACAAAAGGATATATATCGGGTCACGTTCGGGGGACATCTCAAACTGACAACTATTTTTAAGTTTCTCAAATGTCATCCATTTTACAAGATCCACAGCATCTGGTGGTGTTGTAGAAAACATTGAAAAAATGGTCAGTATCTAGGTGGTTGTGTAAAAATAGTTGTCAGTTTTAGATGTCTCCCAAACACGTCCTTCACATTCAATTTCCAATAATACCCTTCCCTATATTGTTTTTTTTAGACAGATAGTTAGCATTCCCTATATGGAAATTGCTAATGTCCAAGACCTCATGAGGCGTTAGCATTTTCCACCACATTTACTTTCCAATAATAACCTTCCCCATTTTATCTTTTAGTGAAAAAACAAGGGTATGTTGGTCTTTTATATAATAAATGATTGTTAACATAATAAATGCATTGATTGTCAAAACATTTATTGCAAAGAAGGCATTTACCCTTAGTAATTATTATGTAAAAGACACGCATTTATTGTACAAACATGCATTTGTTATTTAAATGACTAACATACCCTTATTTTTTTAATTAAAAGACAAAATGGATAGGGGTATTATTGGAAAGTGAATGTGGTGGAGATTCCTAACGTCCTCATGAGGTCTTGGACGTTAGTATTCCCCTATATGTATATATATGTATATGTATTTATGTATATATAAATGAAATGATTTAGACGTTGAGTTTTAGCCCATGCTTGGATAACACCAACGTAGATTTAGATTTTTTTGAAAGACAACGACCTTTTTATCATTTTCCCTAGAATCAATGCTGAAGTTTTGATTTGTTCAGATGTTAAAACCACTATCATCCTATAAGATTTTTTATTGATTAGAAGAGACCTGAGATTTTAATTTTACATAGTACTGTCTCAATACTCTTACTTTGGGAAAAGGATCTTACCCTCCAAATGCTACTTCCATATTCACTTTGGTAATAAACTAAGGGAAAGTCAACTAATATGGCTTGGTCATGAGCAACGAAGACTGGTAACATACACAGTTGGAAAGAAAGTGCACCTTCAAGTTTCTAAGAGTGAGAGAAAGACCAAAAAGGATTTGGATTGCGGTAGTGAGAGTGGACATTAACACACTTAGCATTAACGTAAGACATGAATTTTGACTAAACTGAATGGAGGAATGGGATTCATTGAGCTGACCCTAAATTTTTGTGATAATGCTTTGATGATGATGATATAATGCCATTTTATCCTTTCATGTGTTCTTTTATCTTTCGAGTCCAGACTTTGAAACCGATATTCTATTGTGGATTGTGCTTTCTCTAAAAAGTTTGTCTCTGCAGCATTCTGGAATTCTTCATGTTGCCCTTGGTTGTTGGGTGCTTCTTACCTTTGGGCCTCAAGTTTGCAAAGGATATGGTTCATGTACCTTTTTCTTGATATATATACTCGGAGGAATTTCTGGAAACTTGACGAGCTTTTTTCACACAACAGAGCCAACTGTTGGTGGGACGGTGAGTAGTACTTGATCAAGCTTTTTATAAATTGCAAATATTGTTGCATATACTATCCATGCTGCCTTATTTGAAAAATAAAAATTGACTAGTCTTCCTAGATGTAACTGATTTTCATTCCATTAAAGAAAGTAGTATGTGATGATTTTTATTGTTTGGCTGGCTGAGAAAACAAGAATTCTGTGCAATCTCTTCATTTGCTGCGTCCATCGCCTCATATATGAAACCCGTAGCCGGCTCAGCCTCTAAATCAATCTTCCTCAACGAAGCAACAGAGGAATTGGTGATTTTTAGTGCAAATACAAGTTGTGACAAATTGTCTTATCTTTCAAACTATTTTTCTTATAGCCTTCCTTCGAACTTATTGGCCTATTAACCACTCGTGCCCACTCTTTGGTCTGTGAACATTCTCTCATGCTTTGCAGTATTTTCCATGCACATTGTCAGTAGACACCTGTATCACATGTTCCTTTCCGACTTCCTCAATCATTTCATCAAGAAGCGTAAAACATCAAATTATGATCCTTGATTGGAACCGATGCAGCGTGGACCTAGAAGAAATTGTGCCATTTTGATTGTTAATAAAAAAAATCATCAATTTGTCCATGAATGCCTTTCTAACCATCAGACATAATGGTGAACTTTTTCTTCACTCAAGTCCTCTTCACTTCATCCATCATCCTTTCGATAGTCTTTACTTCCTCTTTCAATATTCAAGTACATTCAATGTCCAACCATACTTGATTGCTGTACTCTCACATGTGTGTGTGTGTGTGTGTGCCCGGGGGGGGGGGGGGGGGGAATGTTTGTTACGTTCATCGTAATTACCTGTATACCTCTACAACTAAAATTCGGGCCATGGGTTCCCTGACTCCTCACTATGATCACCACCACTAGAGCCTCTAAACAGGTTTGAAACCTACATTCGAACCATCATCATCATCATCAATGCTTACCCCAAATATTTGTGGTTGGCTGACCAAATCTTGTCCCTTCATTCCACTCTGTCTAGAGCTGTCTTCTATTATTGAACCTACATTTTTTGATAGGACACAATAATAGATCCCTGAATTAGCCTTGTAATCAAAATTTTCTTTACCTAAATGTTTCATTTGCTTTCATTTAATACATAATGTTTTCTCTCTTTCTTAACATCATTGGTTCCCTAGGAATTGAAGAAACATTGTTACTAAGGGTTACTTAAAAGATGACAGAATCGAAATCAGAATTGATATGAACTTACTTTCACAGTATTTTGCAAGATAAGAAAACCATGACTTGAATAGGTAAGATTTGTGGTTTCTCTCAAATAAGAGGATAATGGAGCTTAATGATTTGGCTGTTAACTACGAGATGAGGTGTATTTTTAAGTATAAAAGCAGGGAAACAAAAAGGAGGAAAATCAGTCCTTTTAATGTTCAGATTGGCTCATTACCACCCAAATTTGAGACTATAAGCCTTGACCTGTAATGTTCGACTCTATAGAGTCAAAACATACCCCTACCGCACCTTGAGTGTAGCATTTTTAAACATGACTTCAGTAAGTTGCATGACTTAGCTTTTGACAGAATGAAATAGAGGAATAAGATTCGTTTTGCCAATCCAAAGTGAGATAAGGCTTTGTTGTTGTTGTACTGCCCTAAGTTCTTTATGATGTCTGCACTCAGTACTCCTATGGTACTTTACACGACATGCCCTTCTTTAGTTCTAACTGAGTTTCTTGCATGTTCAGGGTCCTGCCTTTGCCATGATCGGAGCGTGGCTCATCTATCAACTCCTGAACAAAGACGCAATTTCAAAGGATATCTCAGAAAGTATGTTTCAGAAGGCTGTAATCGCCACTACTCTTAGCTTTGTAGTAAGCAATTTCGGGCCAATTGATGACTGGTAATTCTCAATCCAAAATGCCTCTCTCTCTCACTTTGTTATGCTTAAGAGTTTCTTTAGCATATTGTTTGTTTAAAAGACCAAGTTGTTAATTTTTAGGACATTGTCCATGAAACTCTACATCCTTGTTGCTTGTAGGACACATCTAGGGGCAGTTTGTGCAGGAATTGCTTATGGCTTTCTCACGTGCCCGACACTACAATTGGATAACTCATCCTCAAAGACTAGTCAAGAAGATGGAATTACGCTCGTTAGACGTTATGCTAATCCTTGTAAATCAATAATAACATTTGCCATCTTCATCATCCTCATTTTTAGTTCTTTGATTTTCTTTCTTGAACCTCAGGTTACTACACTGGAATTGAACAGCTTTATGTAGAAAGAGATACGTGTATATAGAAAATGAGACAGATATTTACTTAGTTCCTTTAATTTCATGTGGCGAGTGATTTGTATACCTTCTCCCCTTCAAAAAACTGTCCATCAAACGCAAAATTTTGCATGCACCCACAATTCCCTTAATAAATGAAGCAAGCCATGCCATCCTGAATGTGCCAAAGATAGCAAAAATTTTACCGACACAAAATTTCTTTTGCAGCGTAAAACAGTGAGATGCTTGTACATTTAAAGCGGTTTGCTTGTTAAAATGTTGAATATCTAAAATCTGATATTTCTGTGATGTAAGATTAGAGAAAATAAACAAAAAATGATGTGAAATTAAGTAACAAAATACATTATAAATACCGTAAAAATACTATCTTAAGGTTGAATGAGCGAGGTTTGTATCGGACAAGATAGTCTTAAGACAGATTTTGCCTCTATGATGTACTTATAGTCTTTGGACATTTGTCTTCAAGGATACAATGCTCTACATGTGTACAAGGCAGCACTCCTATTACATGTACAATTGAATTTGTACTGTGAATTGTACTCTCAAGGATACAATAAAAAAAATAAAAAAAGTATCTCTTGAAAATAGAAGGGAATTATGCAAATAAGAACTTAAAAATTGAATGAATGCAAAAGAGGGAACACACGAGAACTGTTGAAAACATATGTCAGTAGAGTTGTGGCACCATTTGTATCTCTTAGAACAATCATGAGTTCAACTCGGTCCAACAAAATTTTAGCAAAAGTGGGCCTTGCGTATGCTCTAAGGTTTTTCAGGCCAATGGATTTAAATCCTTTTTAGAACCCATGGGCCGTCATGTGCGCGTGAGCTTGACCCATATCTTTCTCACACTTATTACACTATGTAAGAGTTTATACATGAGAGTTACACTCTTCAGTTGTTTCTATCCGATGTGAGACTAAAATTTTACAATTTTCACTTTTTTACTTTTACTTTAACCTTTACTTCCACTTCGATTCAAACATTGGGATAAATCTCACATTAATCCAACAAAATCATGTATTTGTAATAGAAAAAAAACACCTTTTGATGAAAAGATTGTTCTGTTTGGATGGATGAGGGCTTGAACATGAAGATGGAGGATTAAATCACCTCCCATGAAAGCAATGGACAATATCCCAAGCCCCTTGATTCGGGTTGAGGAACTCGCTCAAAAGACCTATTGAAAAATGCTTCGAAAAGTCAGAATCATGTTGGTTGAAATGAATGTGTTTCCACATAAAGCTTTTAGAAATTTTCAGACTGCTAATCAAATCACGAGCTTGTAAATACTTAGTGCTCTCTGTTAGTAAGTTACACAATGCCAAATCTATGTTGGGAGCATCTACTTGCAGACCTCCTAGAACTAATTGCACCCCTCTTATGAAATCTACTTGCACTTAAAAAAAATGAACATTGAATATAACACACACAACAACGTCGAAGTTTCAATATGACTCACATTTCCAAGTTGATGCAATGGAGCTTGTATGCCGTGCCACCTTAAGAGTTGATTAGGTTCGGACAAGTTTTCTTGATGCATATGTGATGCTAAAAAAATATTACTTTTTTTTTTTTGATTGATTAATATATAGTGTTAGTGTATTATCTTTTTCTGTCAAATATTTGGCTATTAACAGATATTGTTAGATAAAGGTGTTGGCTGGCTTTTGGCTCCTCTGACTTCTTTCTAATAGTAGTGAAGGTAGAGTTTATATACAGCAAACAAAATGAAGAGCTCATCAACTGGGAAAATCTGTGAATTCATCATTTTTGAGAAGTGGCGAGCTCGTTATTAGATAGATCTTCTTGAAATACTTGAAATGCACGTATTATCTTGGCGAAACAAACATTTGGATCAAACCCTTATCTTAAAAAGATCATAAAGTTTTGTCTAACTATCAGTTTCACTGAATTGATATATGCATCTTAGGTGCTTCGGGAAGGTCTATGTATTGAGAATCTCGAATCTCTTCACTTCTCAAAATCGATGAACTTGCAGCTTTTTTTCGAACAAGGAGCTCGTCGTTGGGAAAAAGCATCGGGTTTTTGACTTGTGAAAAGTGGTGAACTCACCGCCGAATGGATCTCTCTGGAATACCTGAAATGCATATAATATCTTAGAGAAACGGACATTTAGATCAAATGTTACATGTAACCATTCAAATTTATGATTACATGGTTATTCGCTTATCATTTAGAATAATAAATTGCCAGAATTGATTGAAAGTAATATCTAGAACTTCAAAACTATAATTGTCATTCCGAAAAAATGTACCGGCCACTAAAAGTTTAGGTGATGAGAAAAGGGTATGCTGGGCACTTTAAATTTTAAAGTAAAGGGGCATTTAGAAAGATTTTACTAACTGCCTTATCAAATTACCATCTAAAAGTTTGGAGGTATTTGGAAAGAAGTCTCTACCTTATAGGGTATAAAATGGGTTGGACTCGAATTTAAAATTGAATTTACCAGGTTTGGATCCTTGAATTAGATCTGAATTAAAAACAAAAGGTCGCATATGGCTTAACATCCCTTGGCAACCCGAATTTAAGGATAGTTTATCCAAATCGAGGGGCATGTTCTAATGTGAAATGTAATTCAAACCCAATGGATTAGGATATAGTTTTAGTTAATGCTAGAGTTCTCCCGTGCCCTATGCATCGGCATCATCTTAGGGGATTAAGGGGTAAAAAAGAAAAATTAAATAAATTTGAGGGTTGATTATTATAAATTTGGATTAAAAGAGTAAAAGATGAAAAATAGTAGTTAGAGGGGTGTTATTGAAATAAAAGGATAGAGATTTTCCAGGTAGGCCTATCTGTTGCATTTTTATTATAAACCTTACTTTTGGAACCAGGCTAGTTAGTTGATTTAGTAAGATCTCATCAAATCTTTCTAGGGATTGTTGGGTCCACATGGTTTATCACATTGGCAATCCAATACAATAACATTTTAAATTTCATGGAAGAACTCTGATTCAAAAAAAAAAAAAAAAAAAAAAAAAATTCACAAAAAAAAAAAAAAATTATTATTTTGAGCTTGATCCAAGGTGTTGAACATGGATGGCTACCTAACTCCCAATTTTAAAACTAAATTCAACGATGAAAATTAACTTTTCTTTTTTTAAAGTTCTTAGAATGTTGTCCTCTCCAACCATGTGGCATCAAATCATGTATTTGGATGCATCAAATCATGTATTTGGATGCCACAAATTGATACAATTCGGAAACTTTCCTTATTAATTAAGAAATGTGTTTTTCTTTGGTCTTAACAACTCTTGGAGGGGACATAAATCATTATAAATGATTAAATACTATAATATCCTCAATTCTTTTAATAAAATACTCTTTATATCCTTGTCATGTTTTCGGGGATAATAGAGGTTGAGAGGAAAGATGATATACATATATTAATTTTAAAAGTTGAGGGTATTACAAGTATTTAATTTTTTTAAAATATGTGGGCCTCATTTCAAGGTTTTTTGAGTAATAAACTTGATGAAGTAAGAGATTTTTTTGGCAAACTTATCTATTACATTTTTATCAAAAAAAAAAAATTACTCCCTTGAAGTTCTAACCACTTCAAGGGAATCTCACTCTATCAACTTTTTACTCAACTAACCTTAGAGTGAGATCCATAACATTTTAAAAGATTAAATACCTATAATACTTTCGATTCTTTAAAAAAAAAAACCTATTATATCATTTTTCTCATCTTAACATTTAGTGTCTCCCAAAACCATCGTTGGACCCACATGATCACGAATAATCCACCACCATAACCTTCTAGATTTCATGGTAACAACAAAATTTAAAAACAAATAAACAAAAAAAATCTTTTTCGAACTTGATCCATGATTTTGAGAGAGATAGTCGATGTTAAGAAGAAAAAGGGGATATAATAGGTAATTGATTTAAAAACGAGAGTATATCAGTATTCAATATTTTATGTAAAAGAATGTGGGTCCTGTAGACACCCCAAGTTGAATGGACTTTCACTTGAAATGATCTAAAAACATCAATAAAATCTGTTAATGGGCCTAAAAAGTCGAAATCGTCAAAATTCGGCATTTTGATCAACTCAAAAGCCCCAAAGACCCCTAAGGGTCAAGTGGACCCACTAACGGATTTTTAGTCCCATCTTTCACCGCTCCACTCTCAGATCGAAAACTACCTTAAGCCCGCTTAAGACCTACCAACCCTCAATTCTCCAAAAATCATTTTTCACCTCACCTCACTTAATATAACCCTAACTTCACACCACCTAAAACTTAAAACTCACTTACCCTCAAAACCCTATATTAAAATAAACCCTAACCAATCCCAACAATTTAAAATCTTAAATCCAACATATCAAAGCCCACACTCATATCTATAACCCTAATTCACAAATCATTATCTACATCAACTAATCAACTTTTAATCATCAAATGGACACTTGTCCTCGCCACAACTCACCTCCCAAAAATCATTTTACTTAACCTAACCCATCATTTCTTTCTAACAAAATCATCCCTACACTCCATGTCATAAATTTAACCCATCACCTTTCTCTAACACAACTACCAGCCCACATCACAACCCATACCTTTATCTCATTATTCATTTTAAATTTATTCTCTCAAGCCATGCCTATACTCTTTCCATCCAATCAACTCACCTAAATATTCTATTTTCACAACTTTTGGACACTTGTTACCATCCCTTTCACCATCTCAAAACCTAATCACTTAACTCTTTACACAACATATTCTCTTAATTAAATACTATATCCCATCATCCTACATAACACTCAATCCCATTCTTTCAACCAAACACTACATCATCTCACCTCACTAAACACTCAATCCAAATAGGTTGGGGAGGATCCAAACCATTTGAATAAGAAAACTATTCATTTATCCCCCATTCCATAAATACCCTCATCTCAACTCTAAATTTCACACCCCTCACCTTCAAACCACATGTCATGCTATACTTTTATACTTTTTCACCTCATCTTACCCTCAAAAGTAAACTTTAATACCTATAAATACTCCCCTCACCTCCAAAAAATAGGTACCAAGTCTAAGTTTAAAAAAAAATTAATTCTCTCAACTCCTTACTCAATTCTTCTTTATTCTCCTCACTTTATCTATTTTAAAAGGTTTCTACTTTCACAATTTTACTAAGAACCTAAAGAAGAAGAAGAAATAAGGAAAGAAAGAAGACATTAAGGCCTTAAGGTGGGTTAAAGAAAACTTCCCCTCTCCATATTCCTCTTCTACTTCCTTCTTATCTTTTTAATATTTCTTTTTAGAGAAACCTATAAGATGTGATGTTTCCCTCTCTTATCTCTGACAGATCGTATTTCGGTTCGGTTGAAAATATAGGGGTTGTAACCACCTTTAAAATAAAACTGTTTTAATCCTTCAACTAGCTTTGAGGCAATTGGTATTCGGGTCATTCTTAACCCATGAGAATGTATCCATAATCATTAGCCAACACTTTTTAAAAACATATGTTGTTCCCAATGTTAGATGTTTATTTTGAGGTTACCATCATTTGATGGAAAGAGAGGGGTGCGTAATACCTTACTTTCTCTTTAATCGGATCGCTTACCTCGATTTTAGGTTGATCGATATCTTATTCATACGAGTCACTAAATGTCAAAAATGACACTTTTTTCTAAAAATGTATATCAGACGACCATTCACGTCCTTTTACAAAAATGAATGGTGACGACTCCAAACCTCCGTAAAAGTGATATTTGGAAATAAAAAATCATGCTTTTATAGGTCCCACTTAAGACTTAGAAATAGTTGGGCTTGGGCCAGATATGAGTATATATCCATATTCGAATCCGACTCAGATCTTAATATTTAAAACCATATCTGACCCATTTTGCTTTCACTAAATCTAAACCCAACTCGACCGAATTACTTGATTTGGGTCAGATACTTCCAGATTGTTCAACATTATTTTTGCTATATTTTTTTTACTAGTGATTATATTATTTAATTTTACCATTATTATTCTTATATTTTATAAGAATTCATGTTATATTAAAGAAGTAGAAAAACATAAAAAAAATATAATTTTCAAAGCAATATATCATTTGGATCTAGACAGATATAGGGGCGGATTCGTGTATGATTCGGATCCAACTCAAATCAAGGGACATCAACCCATATTCGACACATATTTTATTTAGATATACTCAAAGGGTCCAAACCTGCTAAATTTGGATTCAGATTACTCGAAATTCAAATAAAATCCGACCCATTTTATATCCTAATCTCACTCCAAGTTTTGTGATAAACCACCTTTAAAAGTTATACCGTTTTTCATTATTTTTCCTTGTTGTTTATCATATTTCCCACTAAACAAATATGGAAAGAATTGCTAAAAAGGATATTAATCAAATATTAACACCTCTCTTGATTATCGAGACTAAGACAATTAATTCTCAGCAAAATAAAATAAAATAGTATAGGTATTTAATCTTTTAAAATGATGTGGGTCCTACCCCAAGATTTGTTGGATAGCAAGCAACTGAACAAAGTAATATTTCTTATGTTAGAATTTTGGAAGGATTCATAACAAAATAAATCAAGCCAGCCTTACTAATTTTGTAGGATTTTTCAAATCTTACAAAGGATCATTGGGTCCACATCGATTATGAAAATCCAACATCACAACCTTGTAGATTTCATGGAAAAACTAAGACTAACAATAAATAATTAAAAAAAAAAAAAATTCTTTTTGAGTTTGATCCAAGGTGTTGAAAAATGAATGGTTATCAAATTCTCAAATTAAAATTAAAATTCAACAGTGAAAATTAATTATTTTTTTGAATTTTTTTGCAAGTTCTTAAAATTTTATCCTTTACAACCTTGTGAGATCAGATCACGTTTTTGGATGCCACGAGGTGATGCAGCCAAGAAACTTTTCTTACGAAGGCAAGTAATATGAATTTGCTATTAAAAAATTTCTGTGCTAAGCTGATGAAACAATGACATGATGCCATTGGTATTAACAAATTACTAAAAAAATTATACTTATAACTGCTCAAAAAATTTCTCCCTTGATTTTCTAAGCATAGACGAAAGATGCTTGCTTTTCTAAAACACATGACATTATGCCATTGGTTCACATCAGTTTAATACAAAAATTCCTTAATAACAGATTACTTGCCCCCAATTCTTTTTATCAAATATCTTTTATATCCTTTTATGTTTAGGATTAGAATTTACTGCGAGAAGAGAGAGGATATAATCTATATATTAATTTAAAGAATTGAGAATAACATGGATATTTAATTATTTACAATGATGTGGGACCCAGTACGGGGTTGTTGAGTAACAAACTTGACAAGATAAAAGACGTTCTAGCAATAAACACGTAAGATATCACCGTGCCCGCGCAGTTGTGGGTTCGGGGAATGATAAAAAGCGTTATTCATTTATTTTTTTTCGTATTTCCCGCCAAACAAATATGGAAAGAATGACTAAAAAGGAAATTAATGAAATATTAACTCCTCTCTTCTCTCGAGACACAGACAGCTAATTCTCCTGAAAAATAACCGAAAAACCAGAGAAACAACAAAATCTCTCTCTGAAATTCTCACTAAAATAGCTGTTTCTCAAAACCCTCCATCAAAATCCAACACCAACATCCAGAACGAAGAGCAAGAGATGGAGAACAACAAACTAGATTCTCTAAACCCTCCATCATCGAAACCCAAGAGCAAGCCATGGAGAACAACAAACCGGATTCTCCCCAAGAACTCCCCAATTCTTCTTCACCTTAGATTAACACCCAATCTTCAGGACTTGTGTATGCTCAAATCTTCAAATATATCTCTGAAACCCTCACTAAAATGGAGGTCTCTCAAAACCCTCCATCATCGAAACCCAACACCCAGAACGAAGAGCAAGAAGTGGAGAACAACAAACCAGATTCTCCTCAACAACCCCCAATTCTCCACAATTCTTCTTCACCTTCGAAAAAAACCCAATCTTCAGAAGTTGAGAAAGGCAAATACTGTCACCAGGTTAATTAAATTATACCCCAGAAAAATCCAAATCTTGTTTCATTTTAATCGATTTTTTTGATTGATCTTATTTTCAGTTTTTGACTTTTTTTGGTGGTAATTTTTGTTGCGTTGTCTGTTACAGTGTCGGCAAAGAACAATGAAGGTCGAGACTTGCAAGAATCAGAGAAATAACAAACCTTGGACTTTTAAATTCTGTAAAAAGTGTCTCTTCAACAGGTTTAGATCCTTATTTTATACATTTTCTGCAATTTTTATTATGGTTTTTTTTTTTTTTTTTTTTTTTCATATTAAAAATTTGGGTTGGGTTGGTGTTGAACAGATATGGAGAGAAAGCAGAAGAGGTTGCTCTGTTGGATGATTGGAAATGCCCTAAGTGTAGAGACATTTGCAATTGTAGTTGTTGCATGTAAGTGTTTGTTTTTGCCAATTTAAAGTTTTGGGTTTGATTTGAATTTGGGTATGAAAAATGGTTAGAAAATTTTAGTTGCTTAAGTGTTTTTATTTATTTATTTATTTTTTATCAAAATGAGTATTTTTGCTTTTTTTTTTTTTTTAGTAGCAAAATTAAAAGTTATTGAGAATGTTAAAAAAAAAATAAAAAATCTTTTTTATAGGAAGAGAAAAGGGAGCCAACCTACTGGTCCTCTTGTTCATACTGCAAAGGCAAATGGGTTTTCTTCAGTATCTGAAATGCTAATTGCGAAGGGTCCTGAAGATTTGATTTCTTGGATGTCTGCAAAGGATGTGAGTGCCTCACCGAAAAATCCGTCTGCTTGTAGCGAGGTTCGATTGACTTACCACTTTAAATTGGTTGTTCCTTGAAATGTTTGATTGATGGGCATGTTATGTTCCACCTTTTTATTAATTCATACTTGTTTCTAAAAGGAATTGATGGTAGCGGAGCTCAGGTCAAGTCCGCTGGAGAAGATGGAACTACCAATGCAGATTTCATTGCCAGCTACTGAAGCCCATGTCCCATTCCCTCAGGGCATTGATCTAACAACTGTGGTGGGCGTTGATTTACCTGCTCAGGATGTTGGGTATGCCTTGCAATTTCTAGAATTCTGCAAGGCTTTTGGAGAGGTAACTATAACTTTGGGTTTGAAATTGAAAGGAAGGTTTGATGTTTCAATTGAAAGACATTTATATATTTCCAGTTTTTAAGCTAAAATGGTCCACTTTGTTCAGATTCTAGTATTAGATTACTGGTTTTGTGCTTGGAAGTTGTTTAAGCAGATTATTTTTTGCTCTATGTTTCCCTTAAATGGCAATGGCCTTCGGTCTTGCAATTTCAATGATTTCTATTAATGATTACTAGCCAAAAGTCTCGGAAATTTTTTAATTTGCTGTTCTGAGTTATTTTTCTTGATCTGAAAAAGCATGATTGTTTTTACTGTTATATGAGGTGGATTTCCCTTTTAAAATGTTTTGTTACTTTCTAGGTCTTTAATTTTAAGGAAGGCCTGGCTGAAACTGTTCTTCGAGAATTAACATGTGGGCACTTACATTGTCAAGGACAAAATTCTTCTATCATTCAGTTTCATGTCCAATTGCTGTCTTTGATGCAAAAGGACTCTGGAGCAGAGTATAATTCTTATCTCATGTGATTTTATGGTTATGAAAATATTCTTTGAATTGAGTAGATGTATACTTTTCTTGTTTCTAGACACCTTTTAAGTCCAAGCAGTGAAAATTCATGGCTGCAAGCTCTACAAAAATGCTTATCCGAGTCCCAATGGGAGTGGGAGGATTTTCCTTTGAAGTTTTTTGATGAGGGTGTTGATGGATATGACAAGCTAGACCTCTTGACAAAGTTGAAACTCTTGAATTTTCTATGCGATGAAGCTCTTAGCACCCCGTAAGTGATAAAAGCTGCTTATGTCGCATCATTTCTTTTCCAAATTATCCTTCTTTTCAGGTAGTTCTCATAATATTTCACCCACTTTTCAGACAAATACGGAGTTGGATTGAGAAACAAAACTCAGAATTTATTGAGAGGAAAAAGGCGGCAAAAGATAAGGTAACAAATCTTGGGAGCAGAAAATTAGTATTGATTTCTTAGTGTTTCTTGTTAACCAGGATATATATATATATATATATATATATATATATATATATATATATATATATATATATATATAGGAAAAGTGCTTAAAGCAAAAGATGAAGGATGAGATAGCAAATGCTGTCCTGAAAAATGGTGCTCCACTTTCTATTTCTGAGCACGATAATCTGGTTTCAAAAATGAAAATTGAAGTTGCAGAAGCTCATGTTGAGATGCTAGAAGCAAAAAACATGGCAACTAAGAGTATGTTCTGGATCCGTTTGCTCTCTTCACCTAATTTGTTGACTTAACCGTGTCTATATTCATATTTAATTTCAGTAATCACTTGATTCATGTACATAAGGAGGGTTAGGTTTTATTGTTTGTCTGCAAAAGTTGTTGACACAGTAGTAACTGATTACCAAGTGCATGTTTGCAACCATTGCGTCTTTGCTTCAAAGGTTTTGAATCATTTTCTCTCGTTATTCAAGTTCTCTTGGTGTTTTTCTCAATCCACTCTAGCATGTTTCAAAGTTGGCATCTTAAAGAAAGTTCTAACAAGAAATTTTTTCTTCGTTCTCTAACCCCTTTTGCTATGTGTTGGGGCATTTAGCTAGAGTGAATTAGTAGTGTATTTTTAGATGGGACGAGCTAGTCGAGTCCTGAGGAGTTGTTTTTCGCTTTTTTTGTTTTTGCTGTTTTTTTTTTTTTTTTGGTCTTTGTTGTTATTGACTTTTGTTGGGTGACTATCTTAGCCACCCTTTCTTTGTTTTTCACTTATTAATAAAATTTTATTTGCCACCCTTTCTTTGTTTTTCACTTATTAATAAAATTTTCTTTGCCAATAAAACAAAAAAGTTAATTAGTTCCCCTAAAAAATTGCCCTAATTCCAGCCAAATGCAAAGTACTCAAGACAAGTCTTCTTTGAGTCTTTGACTAAATAAAAGATCCAATTTTTTTACAATTTTGATCTTCAACACAATGGTGCCCAAATACCTAAAATAAAAAAAATTCGATGAGAAAAAACTCAAACATCGTAATTCTTCTCTTTCCAGAAAATCCAATAATCTTTTTGGTAGTTTTTTGAATTTCTTTTATATTAGTAAAATATGGTATGATTGTTGGTGCTTGGGGCGCAAGGTGAGGCGCATGCTCGCCTGAGTGAAGCAAGACACAATAAAATTATAAAATTCAAAAAATTAAATATTGAAAGATAGGTTTTAGATATTTTCAATTATAACATGTATGAATGTGATTTATAAATAAGGTAAAGTATTCATTCAATACTTCAAAGAGAAGAATAAGGGTTGGCAATTACAGAGAAATTAGACAGGAATGACAAGAAAAAGGGAAGAAATATAAGTAGGCCAACAACATTTGTTGTTGCTGCTACAACACAACAAAAATTAGGGCTGTTAGTGGGCGGGTTCTGTTAGGGATTGGTTGAGCCCTAACTCAGCACTGCAGAGGTAGGTTGTATCTTAAGACCAACCATATACTCCTATTGAGCCGAAGTTGACCAAACCCTAACGCAACCCAATGGGCTCGAGCTGAATAAAAATGTCAAAATATAAAATTTAACATTTTAAATGTAAAAAAGTTGCTCTCCAAATAAATCTCTCTTTTTTTATTTTTATTTTTATTTTTATAATGTAAAGACGATACAAATAAAATACATTTATTTTATTCAATTTTAAGTGAGACATGCACCTGATTTGCCTTGCACCTTGACTAAGGTGCAGTCAAGTCATGCACCTTGGTACGCCTCACTTATACTGCGCCACTTCACATTTATTAAAATGCCTTCGGTCCGCCCTTCCTTGAGGTGCACCAAAGCGTTCACCTTGACAACATTGCATCTAGTAATGCCATCAAATGTCTTTAACATGGGATTTTGATTAGATTCTTCAAATGTTGTTGATATTTTAAATCCCACCATATAGGAAACTTAATTTCTATCATTTTTTCCATTACTTTCAATATTTAGCAACATTTTAAATGCGACGAATGTGCAAGTGAGAATGTATCTGGAATAAGACATTTCATCGTTTGGATTATGTTAAATACTCCCGTGATGTGGATACTTGGAAATTATGGTGATTATGTTATAGAAATTGAATTAACCAATGTGAAGGACAGTGGTTGTCTTACGAAAATTGAGTTAATGTATTACACTTTTTATTTAGAAAGATGAGAACAACATGGATTGCTTGTTCACAAAAAATATAAGATCTTAAACTGAAGATACAAGTATGTATTTGGACAAACATAGTGTCATCTTGGCACTTCCAATTTCCACTTTTTTTTGCAGGGACATGCTACTTTATGGCATGGCATTACACTTCTATGCATTTGCTAGGAATGTGTATCATGTACTTTAGTTACTTGTTTATTTATTCAACTCAATTTCCCTTCATGTCTTACAAAATACTAAATTACCATTTAGAAGATATGTTGTACCATTATTTCAATACTTGTATGGTAATTGTTTGCAACATAATCACAAAACAGATTGAAGATTCTTAATCTACATTTGTATATAAAATATGTATCTTTTTTGCATTAATAAAAAACAAAACTTAAGTTACTTTGTATATTGAGAACTTAAGTTACTTTGTATATTGAAGCTCTCCATTCACATACATTTACCCATAATTTTTTTAAATGTAATTGCATATTAATGGATGAAAATTCCCTGTTTGCTTGATTAATGGGAGAGATCTCTCATTCACATGCATGTAAATTAACTATAACGAAATAATATTTAAACCAATATAGTTCATAAGGGATGATTTCTTGTTTTCATGCATGTACACCAAATAAAGTAAACATGATTTAAAAAATGTGCAAGTCATTATTTTTCCTCAATGAAGAAATCTCTTGCATAAATATATATGTATGTTGTTATTATATATAAACTAGAGTTTTCCTATGCCTATGGCGCAGTCATTCTCTTTGGGGTTCAGAGGGTAAAAGAGGAAATACAATAAAATTGTAGAATTATTGAACAAGGGGTAGAAAGGTAAAGACAGTAAAGTTGGAAGGGTATTATTGAAAAAAAAGGGAGAAGAGAAAAGAGAATATGGTTGGAAGGATTTTATTGGAAAGGAAGGGGGTAGAAGAGAAAACACAATAAAGTTGAAGGGGTATTGTTGCACAGGGAGGAGAGAAAATGTAATGAAGTTGAAATGATTCCTTGAAATGTGCATGAGATTGAATCTAAATCACTCTTTATGGGTATAAACATCGGGGGAAGGCAACCACTGTGTTTTATTATATATAATTGAGTTTTCTTGTGCCTACGACATGGTCATTCTCTTCAGGGTTAAGGGCTAAAAGAGGAAAGTCAATAAATTTGTAGGGGTATTATTGGAAAAGGGATTAGAGGGATAGAGGTAATAAAACTAGAGGGTATTATAGGTAGGGGAGAAGAGAGAAGGCAATAAAGTTGAAGAGTATGCTTGAAAAGAAGGAGAGAGATAGGAATAAAGTTAAAATTATTTCTCGGGATTCGTGATGGAATTAAATCCCAACCCGTACTTATGTGGGGGATAAACATTGGGATGAGAACTGTTGTATGCTATTATATATGTACTAAAGTTTGTCCTTGCCTATGGCACGAACATTCTCTTTGTGGTTAAGAGGGTAAAAAAAGAAAAAAACATAAATTTAAAAGGGTATCATTGGAAAAAGGGGGAAGAAGAGAAAACCAATAAAGTTGGAGGGGTATTATTGAAAAATGGGGGGAAATGAAAGTTAATACATAAAATTGAAGAGGTAAAGGTGGGTAGAAGAGGCAAGGCAATAAAGTTGGTGGAATTATTGGGAAGGGGTATTATGGGGGATAAAGATTGAGTCAAGGGGTGCACTATCCTGCTTTAATATATAGATATATTTAACTTTTTATTTATTTTGAGGAAATCCCTCAGATTAATGCATGCACATGAAAAAAATATCTTTATTGGAAAAACATAAACATGCATGTGGTTTCTTAAAATATTGAGGCCATAATATGTATCTTAGAAAACAATTCAATATTCGATTTTGCTATTTGGGAAAATTCTCACATGCATTAACAAGTATAGGCTCCAGGGTGGAATTTACATAGACTGAGGTTTTATGCTTATACCCCGTGATATAACACAAGTACCATTGCACCAACATTTGATCCTTAGTGCATGACAAAAAAAAAAATATAAATGTATATGTATAATATTTAAAAGTTATTTGAGTGAATAACCATTTGACCAAAAACTTGTTGGCCGACATTTTAAATATTCATCCAAATATTCAAATGATTCAAGATGTGGAAACACATGGAGATGGCCAGCCATAGGGATCCCATATTGACCTCACCACAATATTCTCATGAGCTCAACTAGATTACCAAAATGCCTAATATATTTGTCAATTGAAGTCTCAAGCTTTTGATGAACCAAAGATTCTTAAGTAAAACTCAACAATCCCATTTGATTCTTAGAACAAAACTACATTTCAATGATCACCTATTTAGTGGGTGAAAATTAAGAGGAATTTTTGTGTGATCTCCAATATATGCCAACATATTTTTACATGCATATTGAAGTGGTGAACCTACCCTCCATGGAAAAAACTCGAATTTATAAATAGCTTATTGAGCATGTGAGGGACATGAAAAATGAGTTGTCCCCAAGTTCATTTCTTGTAGCCCTGGTCAAAATTTGAAGTTTACACGGACTTGATGTAATTGGGTTTCTTGCATGGACCTACCATGACCAAGTCACCTACAATGCTGCCTCGGGATAAAAATATCTCATGAATGCCAAAACTAGTTATTCATAATACAAATTATTGCATATATCATATTATTTTTTTACTATAAAATTTGAGTTGCATCATGAAAAGGCTTCCAAGCCTTATGTAATTCATGGATAAAAAAAATTGTCTCAAAATAATCATTAACTTGTATGTGCACAATAATACTAACAATGCTGCGATATTGGAATTTCTGGAGTTGGTTGTGCTAAACACCTTGACACTTGGCATTCATGCCATGTGTCAACATAACACTAGGAAATGATATTCTTCTCTGAGCTGGTAAATAATTTCAAGGTAAGTATCCAGTGAAAAAGCTTAGCATTGATCAATTTGAGATAACAGGCGGATAAGGAATGCTAATTGAACTATCTTATTTGCTCCCTTGATGGAAAGTTCTAAAGCCAGCCCACGTTTCTAAGCTTAACAAATCACATTTGTGGAAAATAGAACAATTTCAGATGCTCTTTTTTCAAAAGTGTTTCCATGTTGACTTTGCCTCTAATGATTTTAATTTTATATATTCACGGGCTTCTAACTGGAAAACAAATATTTTCTTTGAATTAGCAAAAAATTAACATTTCTTTGTGATCACTTACATAGATAAAGTGAGATCGGATGCTGTTAGAACAGAGTCCATTCTTTTGGTTGGAAATGGCCATGCATTTTGGAGATTGGAAGGCTATTCTGATGAACCACATATATTGCTTCAAGGTGTGTCTTAACTGCATTATCTTAATGTTTGAATGTGCAATGCAATTTCACATTTAATCATTTTTCCCACACAGATATAGGAAGTTGGGACTCTGTTACTCCTCAGGACAAGTGGTTTACTTATGATTCTGAACAGTATAAAGCAGTTGAGGATTATGTTTCTTGTAAAAGGTGAGTATTATTATTGTGTTACTAATGTATTTTTCTAGTCTAATTTATATTTGCACTATTGTTGGTTTTATAGGTTAATGACACAAGGATTTGTTAAATCTTAATATCAATCTATGGAATATATCATATAATATATAGTTTAGTCATGGTTGATGTAATAGTTTGATAGCAACATTGGAATGTAGCTCTGATTCTACGAAGTGCCAACTTAGCTAAGTTTTTAGAATTTATGAAGTGCTGTTCCCACATCCTAGGTTTTGACCTCCTTGAACCCACTTTACCTTGCTAACCTCTAACCCTTTACCTATAAAAGAAAATGAAGATGATTTTGCAAGAGAGTTATAATGGTTACTTCACAAGTGTGAAAATGTGTAGGTTTGAACTGGAAAAGCTACCTTTTATACATAATCCTTTGAATAAAAGAAAAAAGAACTCAGTTGAAGGCAAAGAAAAGGTTCTTTACCTTTTCATGATGGTGTTCATTTTCTGTAGTGTAATTGTTGTTAGATTTGTTCAATGATCCTCAATCAAGTGGTCCTTTTCTTATATAAAAGTCATTTTCCCTAATTACAATATATCCCTTAATTACAATATATCCTAATTACAACATCTACTAACATTAAGCATCCTAATTACAGCATCTCCTAACATTAAGCATTGACCCCTAATTCAGGAAAGATATTTACAAATCTGTTTCCTAAATAACCATACAACATTTTATGGTAGGTTTGATAGATTTGTTTCCTAAATAAATGTACAACAATTTATAGTAAGTTTGTTGTCTATCCTACTAACATCCCCCTATCAAATAGATGCTGGTCTATCAATAAGCATCAATTTGCCAACAAGAAATTGATGATGTAGTCGTGTCATAGCTTTGGTGAAGATGTCCGCTATCTGAAGGTTGCTTGAGACATGTGGAAGAGAGGTAACCCAAATATCAACAGCTTCCCGAATAGAATGGCAGTCCACCTCGATATGTTTGGTACGCTCGTGAAAGACGGGATTTGTAGCGATCTAAATAGCACTCATATTATCAACATGAAGAGGAGTGGGAGTAGACTAAGGAAAATCTATCTTAGCAAGTAAGCCACAGAGCCACACAATCTTCGAGCAGGCTGCTGACAGGGCACGATACTCTGACTTGGTCGAAGATTTGAAAACACAATCTTGTTTCTTACTCTTCCAAGAGATAAGTAAATCACCAAGAAACATACACTACCCAGTTACAGATTGGCGAGTATCAGGACATCTTGCTCAGTCAGCACCAATAAAAGCCACAAAGCGAAGATGAGTACCATTAGAGAAGAACAAGCCACGTTGAGAGGAACCCCGGAGATATCGAATAATTCGGTGGATCGCGATAGGATGAAGGTGGCAAGGAGACTGCATGAATTGACTGATTTGCTGGACAACAAAGGAGATGTTAGGCCGTGTAATAGTGAGATAATTGAGAATACCAACTAACTGTCGAAACACCGTGGGATCAGAAGGAAGATCCCCCTCTTCACGTTGATACTTGACATTCACTTCCAAAGGGGTATCCACTGAAGAGAAGTCCTACAAACCAGACAAGGAAATCAAGTCCTCTATGTACTTATGCTGATGCAAGAAAACCTTAGATGAATCGAATTGAACTTCCAAATCGAGGAAATACCGAAGAGGACCAAGATCCTTCATATGGAAGGAATCATGAAGATGTTGCTTGAGCTGATCAATGAAAGCTGAATCAGTCCCAGTGATGACAATGTTGTCGACATAAACTAGAAGAAGAACGATACCAACATAAGTCGTACGAAGAAACAACGAAGAATCATACTGGCTTTGGATGAAAGAAAACCGAAGTAAGGTAGCCCGGAACTTATCAAACCAGGCCCGGGGAGCCTGTTTCAAACCATACAGAGAGCGCTTCAGCTTACACACATTCGATGTCGACGATGAGCAGAGGCCAGGAGGAGGTGTCATGTAAACATCTTCTTGTAAATCACTGCGAAGAAATGCATTCTTCACATCCATTTGGTAAAGGGACCATCCTTGAGAAGCTATAATGGCAATAATAGTACGCACAATGGTCATTTTAGCGACAGGAGCAAATGTCTCCTCATAATCAACCCTGTACTCCTGGCAGTTTCCAAGGGCAACCAAATGAACCTTATAACGGTCCACTGATCCATCTGGCCGAAGTTTCATAGAGAAAACCCACTTACACCCAATTAACTTGTTATGAGAAGGACAAGGGTCCATGTCCCAAGTCTGACTTTCTTGAAGAGCATGAAGTTCTTCTTGCATAGCCTTTTTCCAACACTCATGTTTATCAGCTTGTAAGTAGGAATTAGGAATCGATACAGTTGATAAGATAGCCGTGAAAGAGGTATGAGGGAAACCATACCTATTCAATTGATGAGAAGCACGGCTAGATTGTCGAGGAGAATGCAAAACGAGATTAGGTGGTAGATCAAACTTAGGAAGGGGTAGCGTTGGTTGACAACGTTCATACACAAAACCAGGCTTGAAGCGTTCAGGAGGGCACATAAAATCATCGAAGTAAGGAAGAACAGAAACTTTAGGAGATGATGTAATAGAACTAGGAAAGAAACATTGATGCTAAAAAAAAATGACATTACGAGATATATGAAATTTATTAGAAGGAGCATCATAGCACACAAATCCTTTTTGAGATTAGTTATATCCCATAAAGGCACATTTCACAGATTGCGCAGAGAGTTTGAGACGTTGATGTGGAGGTAGATGCACATAATAGACACATCATGAAGTGTGTAAGTCAAGAAAGTTTGGGTGTTGTTGATGTAAACGATAGTATGGAGAGTCAAAATTTAGCACTTTAGAAGGCAACCTATTAATCAAATATACTGCTGTAGCTCAAGCTACAACCCAAAATTTAGGAGGAACAGAAGATGCAAGTAATAAGGTCCAAACAACATCTAACAAATATCGATTTTTGTACTCAGCCACGCCATTCAGTTGAGGTGTATAAGGACACGAGCGGTGAGAAACAGTTCCTTTGTGACAAAGAAACTCAAGAAATTCATGAGACACATATTCTCCACCAGAATTAGATCGTAAAGTTTTAATACTAGTGGTAAGTTGATTCTCAACATATGCTTGAAATGATTTGAAAACAGTAAAGACTTCAGACTTAGAGTGCATAAAATATACAAGTATATCGACTATAGTCATCTATGAATGTCACAAAATTTTATAATGAACATGAGAAAGGTCCCATACATCACTATGAACAAGGTCAAAGTAATTCTTTGCCTTACTCCCGAAAGAAGGGAAGGGAAGAATCTTGTTTTTTTCGATTTTACATGTAGAACAATCAAAAGACAAAACATGAGGCAAAGAAGAATCTTTTTTTCCCAAGGAACCAAAATTCAGCAAATGAGATAAAACAACATTGTTTGGATAGCCTAAGCGTTTGTGCCCTACTTCACAATTATTGGAGATAGTAGTACAAGCTAAATAAATGATACTATGAATGGAAATAGTCTCCCAACTTTAGACCCCTTTGCTATTGTCTTCCCTGACACCGGATCTTGCACATGACAACCATCACGAGAAAACTGAACATTATAATTATCATCCACTAATTGTCCAACCGAAATAAGACTCGTAGAAAGCCCAGGTGATACAAAAATATTAGTAAGTGATGGTGTGCTATCACCAACCCCAGTAATCGGTAAAAGATGGCCATTAGAAACTTGAATATTAGAAGAACCAGTGTATTTACGAACATTGCTAAGCATATTAGGAGAACTGGTCATGTGATTGGATGCAGTGGAATCAACAAGCCAAGATTGAGAGGGTATGGTACCCTTACCTTGCAGCCGTAAAGCGGAAAATGCCGAGACAATCATTTGTTGCACCATTTTTGGTGTAATGGTAGGTATAGCAACAGTGGAAGATGACACTAGAATGAGATTTTGAGTACTGGTTACCCCATCCAAAGTGTGGCCAGTAGCAGTAGCAAGATAAGCATTCACGGGTCGGTTTTGAGGATGTGTTGGGCATTCTTTGATGATGTGCCCTTTCTGTTTATAGTAGCTGCATAACTTTTTAGCATAATGGGCAGCAATATGCCCATAATCTTTGCAACTATAGCACTGAATTGTACACATGTCTCGACCCCTCCCTTTGCCTTGAGCAACGTATGCGACAACATTCTCTTGTTAAAGCGAAGATTGAGTAAGAAGACGTTGTTCCTCTTGAAGAAGTGCTCCAAAACACACTTTAAGAGATAGTGAAGGATCCCTGTGCATCAGGTTGGAGCGAATAGACTCGAATTTTGGCCTTAGTTTCATTAAAAACTGGTCTATTTTGCTAGCTTCATGGACTGCTTGAACAGTAGAGAGAGATTCGGTTGACACATTGGCATACACAATGTCGAAAAACTCAGCTCAAAGATTATGAAAACCATAGAAATATTCCTGAATAGAGAGTGTACCTTGGGAATAGACAGCAAGATCAGTTTCCAACTGAAATCGCCGGGTGGAATGATCTTGATGATAGACATTTTTCAAGTACTCTCACATCGATTTACTCGTCTTGTGAGGCTTAAATTGAGTATAAGTAGTAGATTAACAGACCCAAGAATCCAAGTGATCACGCGAGCATCTTTCACCTTCCATTGAACCAACTTCGTAGGATTGGTAGGTGCTGAATAACTCCCATCAACATGACCCCACAACTCCTTTCCCATGACAAAAAGTTGAAATTGAAACTCCCAAGTAGCATAATTATTCCCTGTAAACCGAGTTTGAAAGACTTTTGAGTTGGAGTTGTTAGCCATAACTAGAATCTCTCGAAATTCACCAAAAAAGAAAACTGCAAATCAGAACCCGCACCCAAGAAACCAAAAAACCAGAGCCTAAAACCACTAAAATTGGACCAAAGACAAGGTTGATTCAGAGAGTGGCTCTGATACCATGTCAGATTTGCTCAATGACTCAATCGAGTGGTCCTTTTCTTATATAGAAGTCATTTTCCCTAACTACAATATACCCTTAATTACAATATCTCCTAATTACAACATCTCCTAACATTAAGCATCCTAATTACTACATCTCCTAACATTTAGCATTGATCCCTAATCCAAGAAAAATATTTACAGATCTGTTTCCTAAATAACTATACAACATTTTATGGTAGGTTTGACGAATTTGTTTCCTAAATAAATGTACAACAATTTACGGTAAGTTTGCTGTCTATCCTACTTACAATTGTTAGTTTATTTCATCTAAAAATGTTTTCAATATCTTTTTTTTGTTGTTGTTTTTTTTGCTAGGCAACAAGGGGTTGTTGGTCAACATGAAAGTGGGCTCAATAGGTTTTGAACCTAGGTCGTGGGATCAACATTTACACGTCTTACCAACTTAGCTGAGTTGGTGGCACCTCATGTTGTTTACAATAGATACCCATTGTCTACCAAAAATATATATGTACATATTATGGTTTCAAGTCCATCTTAAAAGGATTTACTCTATTTCTGCAGTCATATAGGACCCATGGGTAAGCACCATCGGATCTATTTCTTGGCTGTCATGCGATCATACCTCTTATGCATAGTAAAATAGTCAAACATTAGTTGTGTCATGTTGTTGCTGGTTGCTGAAGATTGAAACGACCCCAAATCCATCTTTGTCGATGTTACTAGAGTGACCATGATGATATCCTTGCCTTAGAGCTCTAGGTACTAGATAGAAACCAAGAGAATGCCTAGCATGCTTAGAAAGACATAGGAGATTCAAAAGAATTTTATGTGTATGATCCATGTCTCAAACCTTCTTTTATGTAGCTCGAGTTGTCTTGCACACCTCTAGTGCAACAATCTTGATATCTCTAAGATTCTCTCCCAATTGGGGGAGTCCTAATTGAGTGTGCTACAGGGATGTGTCCCATATCGACACCCCAATCAAACCAACCAGCACTAATTTCTTCAAACAAGCATGTGGAAAGCGCTTCCAAATGTTAATAGTTTGTCTTTGGTTATGGAGTGATGAGAACAACTGTACAAATAAAAAATAGATCAGTAGAGGATTAGAAATGCAGGATGAACCTTGAGTGCCATGAGGACAATGATCATGCATCAAGATTTTCTCAAAGGCTTCTATTTTGATCATGGAAAATATTCACCATACAAGTTGAATGAATTTTATTTCAATAGTTCACGATCAACAAACAATCCCATGATTGACAATTATAAACGGCGAGAATTTTGAGATGATGACTATTCTCTAATCTAAATAATGAAATTATTTCTGATTACTAATTAAAAATGGCTCTTAACAATGTAACTTGATACTGAACATGGATCATTTGATTTGAAAGAATATCTTATAAGGAGAAAGCGCCGTTTTTCACTTCTTTGCTATAACAACAGGTCATGCTGTCTCTTCTTGAAGTTTTATGTTGGGCTGCATAGTAGTGTGGTTTGTTGCTGGACCCAGAAATTAGGATTAGGGGTTTGATCTGTATTTGGATTGTGATGAATCTGTTGAGATGTTCATTGGTTGGTTTAGGAATTGCTCTATAAATATGAAATGTATTTTCATTTTGAGATTAATGTAGAATCAACCAATTTTCATGAAACTGTTTTTTTCTTTCAATTTTTGCCTATTGTGATCTACATCCATAGAAATTTATGTCCTAAAATCGTAGGTGTGATATTATGTTGTAATGTATAGACCTCTTAGGGAGGGCAAATCTACTTGGGGAAATTAAACTGTTTAAAAAAAAAAAAAACTTTTTGTTGCATGAAAGGAGATTCCTGTGTGGCAGTTTATATAAATATAAAATGGATCCAGTGATGAAGGAAAGACCCCATTTGACGAAACACTAATAATCTATAAACCTAATTGCTAATTCCAAACAAGTCTTTGAAATCACCAAAATCTATCTATCTACCAAGAGAGTAAAATTCTTCTTCTTTAGTTATTTATTTATTTATTGTGTGTGTAAGTATTTTCCATAGTTTATTATATAACTTCTATAACATTTTTTATTATAATAATCTCTACTTACCACCATTCTCGTTAGATGGCATTGGAATGCTTTAGGAAAGATAAAATTAGAAATAAATGCATTTGGGAAAATGTACGAGTAGCTACAATTAGAAGAAATATCCAAGTAGAACATTGGATGGAGATACTGAAAGTAGATATGAACTCATTGCCAATAGCAAAGAACATTGATTTGGATATAGTGTAATGGAGGAATTTAGCCGATCCCATATCTTTGGGATAAAGCTATGTTGTTTAAATTAGAGGGCTTCACTAGAGAACAATTTGGAATTGTTGATGTCTGTTTCTTTGTTCATATACTTTAGCTGTCAAAAGTGAATATATTTTGATGATCAGATCTTATGTTAGACTCAACTTTTGTTAATTTAAGATTCACTAACTAAAACCATTTCCTTTATTTTTCTTGCCTAGGAACAAAAAGGCAAGGAAATGACTAAGTATAAAAGCAGGAAAAAGAAAACGAAAAATAGAGGCATACCCCTATTGTACTTACCTTTCGACAGATTGGAATAGAGGAACAAGTCTTTGAGATAAGGCTTTGTTGTTGCTCATGTTGAACCGCAGTAAGTTGCATACAATGTCTGTGCTTAGCACTCCTATGGTACTTTACACAATGAGCCCTCATTTTTTTAGTTCAACTGAGTTTCTTGCATGCTCAGGGTCCTGCTTTTGCTATAATCGAAGCATGGCTCATATATCAACTCCCGAACAAAGAGGCAATTTCAAAGGATATCTCAGAAAGTATGTTTCAGAAGGCCGTAATCACCACTGCTCTTGGTTTCATAATAAGCAATTTTGGGCCAATTGACGACTGGTAAGTCTTAATTCCCAATGCCTCTCACTTTCTCGTACTTTGAGTCTCTAGCAAATTGTTTGTTTAAAAGATCAAGTTGTTAAACCTAAAGACATTGTCCCTGAAACTCGACATCCTTGTTGCTTGCAAGACACATCTCACGTGCCCGACACTAAAATTGGATAACTCATTCCAATAGACTAGTCAGGAAGATGGAATTACTCTCATTAGACGATATGCTAATCCTTGTAAATCAATAATAACATTCGCCATCTTCATCACCCTCATTTTAAGTTCTTTCATGTCAGTATACTGGAATTGAGCAGCTTTATATATAAAAAGATAAGTGTATATAGAAAATGAAACAGATATTTACTATTACTTGGGGAAATGTTCAGCACCAAACATTTTGGCAAAACATTTTTCAAAACATGGGTTAGAAGTTTTGGAATGGGCTGATTTTTGGTGAGGATGATCTCTACGGTGAGGAGATCATCATCACCAAAAATCAGCCCATTCAAAAACTTCTAACCCCATCAAAAATGGTTTACAAAAAATGGACGGTCCACGATTTTTCAACTTGTAAACATCGGTTAGAAGTTTTAGAATGGGCTGATTTTTTGTGGGGATGATCTCCTCACCGTAGAGATCATCCTCACCAAAAATCAGCCCATTCCAAAACTTCTAACCCATGTAGGACAAAAATGGTTGGCTAAAATGTTGGCCAAAATGTTTGGTGCTGAACGGGACCCATTTACTTGATGCCTTTAATTTCATGTAGTGAGTGATTTGTACACCTACGAACCGTGTAAAGATAAATTTGTGGTCCTCGGGTGCTTGGTTGCTTCCTCTCCCCCTTCAAAAAACCCGTTCATCCAATGAAATTTTTGCATGCACCCACAATTCCTTAAGAAATGAAGAAAACTATGCCTTCTGTTAGTACAAGTGATCGTAGAGCACCATTGCAGGATTTCCTGTCTGGCAAGCTGGACACAAGTCGCATAAAACATAGAGCAATGTTAGGACAACTTTTAAGCAAGAGGTGCTCGAGGTTGTATAAGTAGGATATTGATGATGGCAGCGAGTGAAGTGATATTTTCTTTATGGAAAATTACTTAAATGCCACCATTGCAGTAATATTTCTCAATGATTGATGAAAAAGCAGATCAGTGAGGCTAAAAAACTACGACAACATATTCATTCTCCCTAAGTTGATTCGTTGTTGTTTGAAAAAACAAAAAATTGAAAATATCACACAACTATGTCAAGTTTCCGATATGTCTCAACAAATTTCCAAGTTGATTCAATAAATCAATTCTTTTCGAGTTTGTATGCCATGCCACCTCAACAGTTGATTAGTCTCGGTCAAGTTTTCTTGATGCATATGTGATGCTAAAAAATTATTTCTGTATTTGTTTATTTTATTTTTTTGGTTGGTAAATGTATAGCGTTAATGTATTATATTTCACTATCAAATATTTTTGGCAATTACCTGATATTGTTAGATAAAGGTGATGTTGGCTGGCTTATGGCTCCCCTGCCTTCTAGTAGAAATGAAGGTAGAGTTTATATTAAGCAAACAAAATGATGAGCTCATCAACTGGGAAAAGCAGTGAATTCATCACTTTTGAGAAGTGGTGAGCTCGTTATTAGATTGATCTACTTGAAATACTCGAAATTCATATATTATCTTGGCTAAACAGACATTTGGATCAAACCCTTATCTTAAAAAGAACATAAGGTTTTGTCTAAGTATCAGTTTTGATCAGGGCTAGAAAGTTGATTCTAGGGCCCTATTTACAAAGATTTCAAGGGTGAAAATACATAAAATCCCCTAAATAGACATAATACATTGATAATCTATAATTATTATTGTTTTTGAATAAATTATGAATTTTCAAACTAATTACGGTTATTTACGTGTGATGGGTCAAAGTTGTGAGAGCCAAAAGGATAAACCAGGATGAATGAATAGGTGCATTGCAATCCAGGACCCAAGACAAAGTTGTAGACCAGAATGCAGGTCCATTGGGCCCACAAGCACCGCGGCACGGTGACGTTGATAGTATTTTACTCGAGATTAGTGCATTAGTGAGTCGACGTGATTTACAGTGTAACAAATTAGGTTTTTGAGTCCTTGTAAAAGGCGGAAGTAATCCGAATTCGAGATAAATCCTAATCTACCTTTATGAATAGAGGACATATAAGAGATTAGAGAGGAGAATAATCAAAATAATTAGAAGAGTCAGTTTTATAGTTTTTAGGATTAGTTCTGTGGAAGTTTTGTAAACAGAAGGGTACTCTGCCAAATTCAAGATCAAGATTAATAAAGATGATATTTTTCTCTTTTCTAATATTTTTTTCTTCTATTTCTATTTTGTTTTTATTCTCCTTGATATGATTTGTGGTTAGATCTCCATTAGAGAGGTTAATGAAGCCCAAACAAGATCATCTTATATAGGTATTTATTTCGATCGTATGTGAATTTTTTATTATGATGTCAGTTTCTTAAGTAGTAACTATTGAATAGAATTATTTAATCTCATGATTTTGATAGTTTAATCTTAAATAAAATCAAGTTAAACTATGTTTTGTTAGAAATTTAATATTTTATCTTTGATTTCGTCTTATTAAATATGATCATATAATTTTGGGATCTCCCAATCCAATGACATTAGCTTTGTTAATTGGATCGAGATAATAAGAAATAAACAATTTGATAAGATGAATTGTTTTGGTGGACTTGACTGATCTAATTATTTACATTGTGAATCACATTCCTGTTATTTTAGATTAATTTTTATTTTGATTGATAAGCTGGGTTTAAGGGATAGCCCCCCCCCCCCCTAGAAAAAAAAACACTATTAATGAGTGTAAATACAAGTTAAATCTTCCTTTACAATTCTCAAAAGATCTTGAGGAACATTGATCATATCTTCAATAACATAAAAATCACCCGAGAAGGACCCCAATTTTGCTAGATAATCAGCTGCCCTATTTGTTTCTCTCCAAAGAAATTCAAAAGAACATTTATCAAAGAATTGGGTCTAATCTACAATTTTCAGTAGCGTTTCCTCATATTTCCATTACGGATCGATTTCATTCTTTATGCATTTGATTGAGTATAACGAATCTGAAGAAATCAAAATTCGTTTGAAGTCCCTCGTTCTTGTATATCTCATTGCTTTTAATATTGCTTGGAGTTCAATCTGAATAATGTCCTCTGCATCCATGTTGCTCCAACCTGCAAATATGATATTTCCATCATTATTTCTACCAATGATCTGAATCCCGCACCATGCATCGATCTAGCCCCATTTGTGTTGATCTTCACCACATTCTCTTCTGGCGTTGCCTAAAATAAATGTTTTATGACTGGGTTTACCACTGAATAACAGTAGCTTCAGTTATTTAGAATCTGAACATTTACTTGTGTAGAGACGTCTTCAATAGTTAATCCTTCATACTGATTCTTTATCGCATCTCCGACCTGTTTCATTACCATTTCCTTTGGTGCTATAAGATCAGCTAAGATTATTTGATTTCTTTCTTTCCAGCAATAGTAAATCACTGCACAGAATGATGAATAGAGCATTTACGTTATCTCCTTTTCTTGAAATAGCACACTCTTGATCACCTGATCCTTTATTGTCCCCATTCCTATTCTAATTATTCCAAACTTCTTCAAACTTTCTTTCTAGATCTAGCGAGTATATGGGCATTGAAAGAGTAGGTGGTCGTTGGTCTCTTGATGGTTGCAACACAGGGTGCAACCGTGATACCCATTTATAACCCCTCTTATTCAGATTTTAGATTAATTTTGTTTTAGTTTTCTTGAATAATTCAAACCTGATTGATTGTTTTAAGTTAAAAGAAATTGTTGAATCAACGTTGTCTCCGTGGATTGATCCTTGCTTGCAAATATTTTATATATTTTGTTTCTGTTATTTTTATTGACAATTTACACAATGAACAAATTGACGCTGCTGCCGGGGACAATGGTTTGATCCAATTTATTTTTGACAAGTTTTATTAAGTTTTCGGATAAATCCGAATTTTAATTTTAAAATTTTTTAAAATATTTTTATTCTAATTCTCAATTTATCAGAAGAAGATAGAAAAAAATATTTTGCAGAAATTTCAAAATTTTACCACGGCGCCTATAGTGCTTTGGGCAGCACATTGAATCCTCGAGATACATGCATATGATTTTTGCAGAAATTTTCTACATTGATTGTGAATCGAATGAAATATTTAAATTGCAAAAATTTGACTTTGGATTTGTCTATTGTTTTCAAGACAAGGAGTTAAAACGGAGTTTTGATTGGATCCTTCTTTGTTCACCCGGATCAAATTCTTCATCACAAAGCAGCATCATTTTTTTTCTCTTCTTTTCTTTTCAAGATCAGACTTATAGTAGAATTTTACTTTAGTTTTAAACAATTTTTTTATTTATCCGAGAAGACTCGGAGTGTAATAGTTTTAGGGAAGGACAAGAGTGGGACGTAACTATCTCGGTCCCTCGGATTTGTACATTGAAATTGGTGTTGGAGGCCCGAGTCAACTCAACTAGTATATCCTTTGTCTAGAACATAGGAGGTAAGACTTGTTCCCCCTACGAAACTCCTGTTAATCGATTTCTGTACTGAATTTGGGTAATCTAATTGCACACTTCAGATTGCATTTAGTAAAAAGGGTACCCTTACGAGAATGGTACGATAAGTTAAGAATCGAATTTCATCACTGATTTCTTGCCCTAATAGGAAATTGAATTCACAATCAGCCAAAAATTAATTAAAATTTGAATAGACTTGACCTTAGGTCCCATTGAGCTTAATAGGCAAAGTTAGTTTATGTTGTACCAATTGCACTTCTTGATTAAGATTAGTGCCTAAGAAAAATCTTGTCCCACTGGATCCTGTTATATGAGGGGGATAGACTACGTTTATTTTAGACGAGAAGGTGATTTAAGAGTGCCCTAGCTCAGCGTTGTGTACCACCTTTCATCTACGGATTGTACTGGCTAATTTTGATTTTAGAGAATTGGGTTTGATGCTTAAACTATCCCTTTGAAGCAGTTAGGAATTGTCTAGTCTATAGGAACCCATAAAACACCGTGTGAGTTCCTTCCTATATTGTGTGCAAATCTATAGTGTATGGTAGGTGGGAGATCTCAACAAGAACAATTTGATCCAAAGATTACAAGATCTCATCCACTTTCGAGGGTTAGGAAAGATTTTGATTCAATACCTTTCCTTGACATGAATTAGCAACCTATTCAGCCACCTATCCACATCAACCCCTAGAAGAACAAAGAACTCTCAATGAATTGTTTGCACCTATCACAACCACTTCACCTTTTTGTATTGCCTTGCCAGCAACTAATGTAGTGCAATTTAAAATTAAGGCAGCCACAATCAATATGCTTCCTAAATTTCATGGGTCTGAGAGTGAACAACCATATAACCATCTCAACAAATTCTTGACCTTGTGTCAAATCTTTAGAAATGGTAACTTGATAAGGAAAGTGTCAAGATAAGATTATTCCCTTTATCCTTGGAGGATCATGCAGCAACATGGCTTAACTCCTTGGCATCTAACTCTATCACCACATGGGATGAGTTATCAAAGAAATTCATGTCCAAATTCTTTCCAATGGCAAAAACTAAACAATTTAAGAATGACATTCAAAATTTTAAAAGATGACTCGTTGAAGAATTCTCCTAAACATGAGAGAGATTCAATGACCTGCTAGTCAAATGGCCTTACCATGAGATAGATAAAGTCCAATTGGTTAACTTTTTCTATCGAGGCCTTCCAACAATCCAATGTATCTTATTGGAGTAAATGCACAAAGGAAAATTTATGAATCAAAATCCAAATCAGCTTTACGAGTTTTTATTTGAACTAGTTGAAAATGTTTGAAACTGGAGCACCAACTTAGAAGATTTTGATAGAGAGGACATGAGAACCAAGAAACTAGGCATGTATGAGATCAAGACTGATCCAGATCTCAAAAATGTCATGACAAGCCTGGTTAGTGGGGGTGCAAAACTTAAATAGGAAACTTGATACTTTTGGTATCAAAACTAACACCCAAGAGGCTACTCCACCAATACATGTTGCAACTGATCCATAATCAGTATGTCTCTTATGCGAAAGTTTCGACCACTCCATCGAGAGTTGTCCAAGTTTACCTATAGTAAAGGTAAAGCAAGCCAATGTTATTGGGTCTTATAACACTTTTAGGAAACCCACTCTAAATTCTTATAGCTAGACTTACTACCCCGACAATAGGTTTCATCCGAATTTTTCCTATCATTAAAATGAACCTATCCAATATGGTGGTGCTCTAGGTTTCCAAAAGTGTTATAATAGACAGTTTCAACTCGTTATGAACCTAGCTTTGGTTCTGCAACATCAATACTCTTTACTTTCTCAAATTTTTGATCAAAGGGCGATTGTTGTTGACCATATGACTAATTAATTACTCTCCCCCAATTGCACAAACAAACTCATCATTAGAAGCAATGATGATTGAGTTGTTAAAGCAACAACAACAAATCATGCAACAACAAGTACATACCAACTAAAATCAAATTCAAATCAATCAAGTGAATGCGCAAGCAATCAATAAATTGGAGGTTCAACTAGGTCACTTAGCTCTATCTATTGGGGAGAGAAATAAGGGGCAATTCCCTAGTCAAAGAGTCCCAAATCCAAGAGGACATGCTCCCAATGCTTAAAAAGGGCAATATGAGATAGTAAGTCACCCAGATTCCTCTAATGATTTAGTCCAAGCAGTTCACATTTTACATTTTGGAAAACTAGTTGACAATCAGGTTCATGGCCTCAAAGAGAATCATGAGCCCTAGACAAAAGCTACGAACCCGATTGCATCTAAGTCAAAGGAAGATGACAACAAAAAAGCAACACCTCCAAATGAAACACAACTAGTTGTTCCCAAAGCCTCATTCCTGCATAGGTTTACAGACAATAGGAAATGGAAACAATTAGAAAGGATTATGAAAATATTCAAAAATGTACAAATCAATATTCTCTTCTTAGACGTAATCTATCAGATTCTCTTTTATGCTAAATTTCTCAAAAATCTTACCATAGTTAAAAGGAAAACCTTTGTGACAAGAGAAGCTGTTATGACATCACAATCTTCTTGTCTGATCCAACAGACAATTGTAACTAAATTCAAGGACCCCAGTTGTCCCACAATTTCTGTGCATATCGGGGATACCATGATTGAGAAATGTCTGCTAGACCTAAGGGCTAGTGTGAACCTTCTTCCATTATCTGTCTACAAACAATTAAGTTTGGGAGAACTCAAACCTACGGATATCACATTGAGTTTAGCCGACAGATCGGTTAAGGTTCCAAAGGAAATTGTGGAGGATGTAATTATAAAGGTAAAAAGATTTCTATTGCTCAGCTGACTTTGTGATTCTTGACACTGAACCTGTCATTAACCCAAATAGCCATATTCCTGTCATACTAGGCAGATCATTCTTGGCAACATCTGATGCTGGTATCAGATGTAGGAACGAGATCATGACCTTGACGTTTGGAGACATGAAATTCAAAAATGAATGTCTTCCATAACAAATTCTAATCCATAGACATGGATGACTTGGAAGAGGTTAGCATGATCGATACCTTGATCAGTAGCACGTTCGAAAAAGTGAAGAACACTGACCCGTTAAAAGAGTACTTAGGCTAATTCAACATTGATTTTGATGTAAAGGAATCTATTAGGGAAGTAAACTCCGTACTTGAATTCGTCTTAGAGATGGACATTCAAAAATGACAACCTAAATAAGAGAGTCTCCCCATTACTCCACCTCCCTTACCAATTAGGGAGACTCCTAAGCTTGAACTGAAATAGTTGCCAGATACACTAAAATATGCGTTCCTTGGAGAAGATGAAACCTTTCTAGTCATCATATCGCAAAATCTAGAAGAGTCACAAGAGAAAAATTTGTTTGATGTATTACGTAAGTATCATGAAATTATAGGTTGGACCATAACTAACATTAAGGGCATTAGTCCCTCTGTGGTTATGCACCAAATCCACCTCGAGAAAAACTCCAAACTGTTGAGAAAACCACATAGATGACTCAATCTGGTATTATGGGATGTTGTTCGAGGATAGGTCATTAAATTATTAGATGCAAGTATTATGTACTCCATTTTGGACAGCAAATGGGTTAGTCCAGTTCAAGTGGTTCCAAATAATTGTGGTGTCACTGTTGTAACCAATCAGGATAACGAACTGATTCCTACTCGCATGCAAATTGGTTAGGGAGTATGCATAGACTACAAGAAGGTGAATTCCATGATCAGAAAAGATTACTTCCCTTTCTCATTCATTGATCAAATGCTTGAATGACTACTATTTCCTTGACGGATATTTGGGATACAATCAAATACCGATTGCCCCAGAATACCAAAAGAAAATTACATTCACATATCCCTTTGGGACATTTGCCTATTGTCGCATTCCCTTTGGGCTATGCAATGCACCAGCTATTTTTAGAATGTACTGAAATCGTTTTAACCTTTTTTCACTAAATAGTGAAGGGGGTCCGGTTGATAAATTAGGGATTTTTTGAGAAATAGGAGTTGTTACCTAGTTTAGGTCCAGGAATTAAAAATAACTCTAAATGAATTTAGATTGATCTATGGATAAGAGAAATGGGTAAGGAGTCAGATTACGGGTTTCGGAAAGTGTTAGGCACCGAACCCGCTTGATCGAGATAATCGGTCTCTACTACGATCTAAAACTATCCTATGGTCAACATACAAAAATTAAAGTCAAACTAAGGTCTAATCATGATCAATTTATATTGGATTTGCTAAACGAATCTTACAACTAAAATTCTCCAATATTACATGATTCAATATTGAAAAAGAAAAAGTTATGAAAAAGAAAAAGTTATGAAAAAACCCTAATTATGTCCCATGATCTAAAGTCAATTAGAAATCCACATACGCAAATATTTTCTAAATCAACAATAATGGGAATTTGTGAAAATTTTTCAAATTAAAAAATTACGAATGTGAAATTTCTAAAATGGCAACTTGTGAATTTTCTAAATTAGAAATTTGAAATTTTCGAAATTAGAAAGTTATAAATATGACGAATTCCCAAATTATAAATTTATAAAAATAATTTTTCAAAATAAAAAATTATCAATATGAATAGAAAATTCCAAAACACATGCAATTCCTATATTTCCAAATAAGTCCTCGGGACATGCATCCATAAATCGATTGGTAAATTAATTCAAGTCCATGCGAAAGAATCAATAAATTAATTCATTAGCCATTTTATGCAATTGAAGTAATATTTAGCGTACCATGTGCATCTAAATTACCGAGTCAACCCAAGTATATTCATGAAGAGAAATTTGCACTTCGAGACCTCGACATGTACCAAAATCATTGAGTTTTGAATAAAAAAAATCAATTTTAAGTCTCCACTTGCATCAAAATCAATGAGTCAACTTACATATTTTTAGTCAAAGAAATCTGATTTTTTGTGCACTAAAATCAGTGAGTTATTCTATAAGAATGAGCAATTTTGTTTATAAATGTTGTAAAAAATAATATGATTTTCATCCCTATAGGTTCATGGAATTAATGAACCCCACGAGAAATCAATTCTCAATTCTTCTTATAAAATCAAACAATTGACCCATGCATGCCCTTATATAAAAATTATTTTGGACCTCTCTACATGCATGACAATTAATGGGTCAACCCATTAGACTTTCGTGGAATAAAATCTACTTTAATCCATCCAGCACCTCCTCTCTAGTCAATGGGTCAACTCACTAATCTTTAAGAAAAATCCATTTATTTTTGTCAATTATTGATCCAAAGTGTCCAAAAAAAAAGAATAATAAAAAAAATTGATTCAAGTAGGGAGTTTGATCAAGATAGGTTGCATCCGCGTAAGAGCATTAACTTGCTGATGCTCTGAGAATTAATAGTCACAATGCCAAACCAATTTGCACTACCCTTTTAAATCAAGATTGGGAATTATCAAATCAACCATGATGAGGGACAAGTTATCTTGGATTTAAGAGAGGATGTGATCCGATTAATCATGTGGTCTAAAATAAAAACAAACAAGCCCGATCTCCTATCAAGACATGGGCACTCCGTTTGTTCTTTGCATATCGAGGTTAGAATATAAAAAATTACAAATCATTTTCTTATTTCGAATGTCCATGCCTTGACATCACATATGTACTTCCCAGAATCTATTTTTTTAATAGAATATACACGGTCCACTTACCTTCATCTAACCTGTTATGATGACAAAATAGTCAGCATCATTAAATATATAAAAAAAGACACCTCACCTTTATATGATAATGGTTGCCGGGTTCCGTGCAAGAGACTAGAGATGAATTGACACCAGGCCGACAGAGGTTCGAATAAAGTTTGAGATGAAAATCTGTGATTAAGTGTTGGTCTTAGAAAAGAGAGGAGAATGGCTGCTGCGCTATGGGTCGATCAAAGAAAACAAAACGAAAAAATAGGTTGTGCTATGGGTAAATCTAAAAAAGGAAAAAAGAAGAAGTAGGCTACACTATTTGGGATGTTTCTAAAGGGGAGGAAAAGAGGGCTAGGGCTGTGCTGTTGTGGCTGCTTTGGAGAAGAAGAAAAACGTGATGGGGGTAGAACATGAAAGAGGGGGCAGAGAGAGACTGCTAGTTTGGGATTTGGTGAAGAGAGAGGAGGGTAGAGAGGGGGTTGAAAGGGAGGTTGTGAGAAATAAATGAGGGCAGAGAGAGGAGGTCGTGAGAGAGAAAGGAGGGCAGAGAGAGGAGAGGGTTGCTTCTGAGTCCAGACCTTTAAAAACGTGGGGAATTGTTGGAACAGGGACAAAGGACGTAAGAGAGGGCTGTTGTAGCAAGGAGAGGGGAAGACGTTGAGCCTTTATGAGAGAGATGTTTTCTCCCTTTTTTTTTATAACGTGGGCTGAGAGAGGTCTGAAAGAGGAGAAACTGAGAGGGAAGAGAGAATGTGGGGAGAGAAAGGGGCTGTTCTCTTACTCCAAAACGTGGGGAAAAGAAGAGTTAGAGATGGGAAAATATGAGAGAGAAGAAGGTGATTTGAGAAGGAGAGAGAGGTAGTTCTTTTGTAGAGTTTTCTTTCTATTTTTCTCTTTCTCTTTCTTATTTATTTCCGCAAGAGGAGTTTTTTTTTTCTTCCAACCTTTTTTTATTTGCTTTCCTTTTTCTTCTCCTCTCCTCATGTTTCTTATCAAGAGAACAGGGGAGGTGATCCCACGTTACTTGCACCATGATAGTCTTCCGTCGATGAGTTGTGATTGGTCAATTAAATTTTAGTTATGATTTTATTGATTGATTAATTTTTTTTCTTTTGAGTTTTAATTTGATTTTGATTTGAATTTTAATTAATTGATTATTTTTTTAATTTGAGTTTTAATTTGATTTTGATTTGAATTTTAATTGGGTTTTGTCGATATTTTGATTTAAATTTAATTTTTTAAATTTAAATTTGAATTTGATTTTGAATTTCGATTGTTCGATTAAAATTTAATTTCAATATGATTTGTTCAATTGAATTTTAATTCGATTTTGATTTTAAATTTTAGTTTGCTGGGCAAATTTTAATTTTAGTTTAATATTAATCTTATTAAAGTGTAGCGAGGTCTCTAGATTATCGATTGCGTATCAAACCTAAAGTGTACGTGCTTGCTAAATCGAGTATAAGGTGTAGCGATCCTAAGCGTGCGTAAATTTCTATGTCGAGTCGTAACGAGTAGGAGAGATGAAAAAAGTGAAAACAGAATGAATCAAGGACAGTACTCACAAGCCTTTGAGTTCTTTACGCTCATCATTAGGAATTCACGGTAATCGGTTAACGAATTGTCGAATTAGGCAGATGCGAAAATGGGGTGTCTACAGATGACCCTCTTTGGCAGATGGTGGAAGCAAACTAGATGGCCAATCTATTGTGAAAGATAGCGCGACATCCGAATACCAAAGCTAGTGACAGCTCATTTTGCAGCCTGATTCAACAATTTGTCGAGGCGTCTAGATCCTTGAGGGTAACTTCTCCTTGGATTAAAAATGTCAAATCCTTGAATTTTGAAAAATTCTCCTTGACTGATGCAAATGCATTGCGAGTGCGTATGTGTGTGCAATTGTGTAGTGATGATTTTGAAAAGACGCATCTCCATTCTACGCATTCATGTTGGGAGGATAACAAGTTTAACAATAGAAAACATGTGTAAACATAAAATCTGAGCAAACCTTAGGCATAATCCGAGAAATCCTCGGCGGTCTCTGAGCATAATCCGAGAAAACCCTCGATAGTATCTGAGCATAATTCGAGAAAATCCTCGGCAGTATTTGAGTATAATCCGATAAAACCCTCGGCGACATCTGAGCAAAATCCGAGAAAACCCTTGGCGGTATCTGAGCATAATCCGAAAAAATCTTCGACGGCATCTGAGCAAAATCTGAGAAAATCCTTGGCGGTATCTGAGCATAATCCGAGAAAACCCTCGGCGGCATCTGAGCAAAATCTGAGCATAATCCGAGAAGACCCTCAGTGGTATCTAAGCATAATCCGAGAAAACCTTCGACGACATCTGAGTAAAATCTGAGCATAATCCAAGAAAACCCTCGACGACATCTGAGCAAAATCCGAGAAGACCCTCGGTGATATCTGAGCACAATCTGAGCATCATTCGAGAAAACCTTCTGCGGCATCTAAGCAAAAGTTGAATGTCTTACTCTACATACTCGGGGTCAAGTAATGAATTATTTTGGACAAAGCAAATAGGTGATTAACAACACTTTCAAAAAAAGTTAAATTTTATGAAGGTCCGGTCAACGTTTTAACTTTCTTTGAACCTCGGGGGTTTCAAAAAAACTGTTATCAAGAGGGTAACCTTTAATTTAGAGTGAACCTTATCCTTTGGGGTCGAAATTGACTTAGCTTCAAAAAAATGCCCCTAGTTTGATGGGGAGCGTTGCACTGAGGATAATTGAACATGTTTGAAAAAAAAGAAATGCCCCTAGTGTAGGGGGGAAATATACTTCTAAAGAAAAAGGAATACCCCTCAATGTGAAAATTAGAAGTCTTAGATTACCACAAGTGCAATAAGGCTTCACTCTTAATTTTGACTTTATTGAAGATCATGAGTCGGGCTCAACTGTAGGAACCAAATATCCACTATTGAGATTCATCTTGGAGATCACATTCTTCTCCTTTTGGTTCGCTTAGGAAAGTAAAACTGTTCGGATCAATCGTAGACAAGATACATGTGGTTTCTGAGTCATTGCTTGGTTTTAGCTGGGAATTGAGGCTTGGTCATTCGGACTTCTGATGCTCTAGTTCGCCTTACTTTTCAACTCAACGGAGATTTTCTTATATTTTTTTGATTACTCTAATTTTTGCTTAGATTGCCTTTTCAGATTTTCAATCTAGCGAGCATGCTCTAACTTTTGCCTAGATAGCATTTTCAGGTTTTCGATCTAGCGAGCTTACAATTTTTTTTCTTTTGCACTAATTGTTGCCAAGGCCGTCCTTTCGGATTTTCAACCTTGCGAGCTTGTCTTGATCTTTGCCTAAGTCGCTCTCTCGGGTTTTCAACTTAGCAGGCTTTATTTTCCATTTTCTTCCTTTTTGAACTTCTGGAGTTACTGTTTGATCATGCTTTGCTTCATTCCTTGACTTTTTTGCACGGTACTGTAGACACCCCATTTTTGCACTCGCCTGATTAATCAACTCGTCAACCCGATCGCAATGATTCCCAATGATGGATGTGTATTCCGTTACTTTATTTTGTTACCAGATATGTTTCAGAAATCCGGATGAGGTATCTCGAACTGACAAAACCTTAGAAACCACGCTACGCTAGGAAAACACAACCCCAGAAACATAGAAATCATCATCTTGCAGATCAAAAAGAAGTTTCACGATAAAAATCACTAAAAATTGATCAAATTACCAAAATACCCCTGACATCAAAACAACCCTAGAGCCTACGTTACGCTTAGAAAAACTCTCTCGAACACATAAAATAACAAATCGGAACCAAATAAATCATTTCACCAATTTTAACAGAATTTGATAAAATTACGAAAATGCCCCTCATAAAGTTCACAATCATTTCACATAAAAATTTTCATAAATGATACAAACCAACATTTCCATTGAATTCCTTACGAAAAATCGATTCTAAAACATCCTAGAACATTAAAAACCGACTTAAAACGTGAAAAGTCCTCTCCGGGGGCAAAACGATAATTTCACAATTTTCATAATTAAAAAATTCGAAATTAATAAATA
The DNA here is from genome assembly GCF_017979445.1 of Akebia trifoliata. Lineage (NCBI taxonomy): Eukaryota > Viridiplantae > Streptophyta > Magnoliopsida > Ranunculales > Lardizabalaceae > Akebia > Akebia trifoliata. The sequence continues at coordinate 19,904,616 of NC_141383.1, forward strand.
AAACATTAAATAATTAAAGTGAAACATTAATGAATTAATTTAAAATTTTGAACCTAAAAAATCGATTAATCGGACTCTCAGGCAAAATTGTTGAGGGTTCGTGGGATATTTCTTTAAGGACCCCTCCATTTGGGGTCCAAAGAATTAAAGATTTTAGAGGGGGGTTCTCCAAAAATTTAAAGTCAATCAAGCAAGACTGAAGTCAAGGTATTAAAGTCAATTAAGTGAGACTGAAGTCAAAATTAAAGTCAATTAAGCAAGACTGAAGTCAAGATATTAAAAGTCAATCAATTAAGACTAAAGTCAAAACATTAAAAGTCAATAAATAAGACCAAAAGTCATAATAGAATTCTAATTAAATAATAACTCTATCTAATAGAGTTCTAACTTAAAAACAATTCTACCTAAAACAATTCTAATTAAAACACAATTCTACCTAAAATAATTTTAACTAAAACACAACTCTAATTAAAAGATCTCTAATTAAACACTAACTCTATCCAAATCAACCCTAAAAAACATCTATAAATAGAGGTGCTCACACCCTATTTTCGTATCAAATCATAAACCCTAGGAGAAGTAGGTCTAGAAGCTGTCCTAGCCCCCCATAAACCCTAGTTTTGGAGTCCCAACTCCTTACCTAACATCCCTCCTTCAATTTTAGTCTAGAAAACACCTAAAATCCCTCCAAAAACACCCCCAAATCCGCAATAAACTTGAAGAGTTCAGATTCAAAAATAAGGAGATACTTGATCTAGGAGATTCGAAGTCAAATCCGGAGACAGAACGAAGCAAGGGAGTACAGTACAAGGAGTTCTTTTTGTCAGATCTGAGGGAACAAAATCCTTGCTATCGGAAAGGTATCAATTTTTTTTTTATTATTTTTATTTCTATCTAGGTTTTTAGCAATGTGATTTACTTGGAAAGTTAGTAGAGACCGGCTTTGGCCAGGCGGGGTTGGTGCCTAACACCTTCCAACCCCGTAACGTGATCCCCGGACTCTTTTTCTCTTTCGTAGATTAGTTTGCCTTTTTTAGAGTCAGTTTGGTTCCTAGACCTTAACAACTAGGTGGCGACTCCCAAACCTCAAGGGTCAAAAGCGGATCCGCGCACCCCGCGGATCGAGGGCGCTTTCAGTGGCGACTCCACTGGGGACTATTGAGGATCAAACTTGAAAAACCCCAAGTATGGGAGCATTGCCAAGATGACTTAGTTTTTTTTTATTATTTAGTTGGATTTATTTTATTTATTTTTTCTGTTTATTTATTTTTTTTGTCTTGATTGTAAATGATTTTGGGCATTGCATTTTTTTTTTCTTTCAATTAAGGATCACTTTTTGATGACCCCTAAATAATGAAAGATTCAAATTGATGGAATGATGAAGGTTGGACAGAAATATTAAAACGTTTTTAGAGAATATTCTAGTGAGAATTAAGTCTGGGAGCCTATTAATAAAACATAGATCTCGTCGAGTAAATTAATTTAGAATCTGAGTTCACTCAATTTCGTTATCGGAAGCCTTAGATATCATCGATGCAAGTTCAATCTGTAAATCTGGAATTATTTCTGAATGAAAGTTGGGACAGCAACGTTAAAACTTTTTTACAGAATATTCTAGTGAGAACTAAGTCTGGGAACCTCTTAATAAAACGTAGATCTCATCGAGTAGATTAATTTAGAATCTGAGTTCACTCAATTTCGTTATCGGAAGCCTTAGATATCATCGATGCAAGTTCAATCTGTAAATCTGGAATTATTTCTGAATGAAAGTTGGGACAGCAACGTTAAAACTTTTTTACAGAATATTTTAGTGAGAATTAAGTCTGGGAACCTTTAATAAAATGTAGATCTCGTCGAGTAGATTAATTTAGAATCTGAGTTCACTCAATTTCGTTATCGGAAGCCTTAGATATCATCGATGCAAGTTCAATCTATAAATCGGGAATTATTTCTGAATGAAAGTTGGGACAGCAACGTTAAAACTTTTTTACAGAACATTCTGGTGAGAATTAAGTCTAGGCACCTATTAATAAAATGTAGATCTCATCGAGTAGATTAATTTAGAACTTGAGTTCACTCGATTTCGTTATCGGGAGCCTTAGATATCATCGATGCAAGTTCAGATTGTATTTTCCTAATTCACAGAAAATCTGAATTTATCTAATGTTGGCACAATTAATGTTCTTGAGAGTGAGCTCATCTCAACCATTGTCATTCTATCATCAATGTAACACCTATTGGAATCTCGATTTATTTTGGATCACCCAAAAGTGATCATTGATTGGACCTTAAAAATTATAAAAATTATGCCTATTGCAATGTTTGTTTGATCAATTATTATATGCGATGCTCATTAATTGATTTGTCATGATCTTGACAGATATATTTGTGATGTGTTTGATTTCATCTTAATTTCGATGTGATGGGTTTTGGATTATTTTCTTGATCAATATTCATTTGATATCCATATGTGATGACATAATCTGGCCCATGGGCTCACGTGTTTGAAAAAGGCCCCGGGCACACCCCACCCTGTTTTGCACACACCACATGCACGTTACTGTTTTACTCACTTACACGTCCCATTTAGCCAACGTGGCACTAGTGCGTGGCCCGGTCTCTTCGGAGATGCGACGTCATTCATGAAACCCACAACTCCAGTCACGTACCTTAGGGTATATCAAACTGGGGGCATTAATACCGTCTGATCAGGTGATTCTGAGAGATATATTGATGCACCCAGGCTGGGGCAACCTGAGCCTTTGTCCTATTGTAAGCCACACAGTCACATGTCCCGATTGCCAACGTAGTACTAATACGTGGTCGCTCCCCTCGTGGGATGCCAAACCATTTATGAAAGCTACAACTCTTGACTCGTACCCATAGGTATAAAAGGTAATCTAAGTATATCAATTGCACTTCTTGGTCAAAACCGATGCCTAAGCAAGATCTTGCCCCGCTGTACCCTACTGTACGAGGGGGATAGACTACGTCTATTCTAGACGAGAGGTATTTAAGTGGGCCCTTGCTCAGCATTGTGCGCCACCTCTCAACTGGAGATCAAACTGGCTGTTTTTGGCTTCAGAGAAGTGAGTTGAGGTTTTAGATTATCACCTATACGGTATATCAAACCAAGTCACCACGTATCGAGAGGTATATAGGTGTGCTTGGGCAAGGGTGGCTAGATAAAAATGCATTGCACGTAGTAAACCTAGAGTCTAGAAGCCTTCCTATAGGTCACGACCCGAATTGACTATGGGTGTTCCTGGGTTGCTTTATTCAATCCAACCAACAGGTAGGTGGGCGGACCGATCCAGAATAATCAAACAAAATCCGCAATATCGGTCCTACCCAATCGGTGAAATGTACCAATTAATTTGAATCACTTAAACCAGTTGGCCCAATTGACAAATGGATCAAACTGATCAATACCAAATCAGTTGGACTAATTGGTTTCACTTTTAAAGATCCAGACCACTTTATATAGAAAGATTCGATCTTAGGATCAAATTAATTTGTCTGATCAAAGGTTCAATCCCAATCAGGGGTAGACCCGTGCCTAATCTTTCTCACTTTCTTGGTCACCATAGACTTATAGTGCATTTGGATTCGATATTTTCCATCGAACTTGGACTATTCTATATCGAAACTTTAATCATGTGGTTAAGAGTCAAACCTTTAGAGTCAATGGTTAACCTTGGTTTACTTCCAATCGGGTGATAATTGGTCCCAAATATTTTAAATCCTCATCTATGTCATTTTGGGTCCGTCAAAAGAGTCGTCTAGTCAAAGTACCAATGTTAAGTTCAAGTAATCCATCCACCCAAAAGGACCTTCTCTCTTTGTAGATAATTGTCCCTGAGTTTTCTTTGAGTTTCAATCTAGTTTTTGTCATTCTTTAAATCCAGTAGTCGAGTTTGTCAATCAATGTTTTTCAATTCCAATAAAATATAGAAGTTTCTGATTATCATACGTGTAATAATGATTTGAGCATAATATCTAACATGAGGATTGACTTAGAGCTCACTAATCAAACTTAATAAATATTGGAATTAAAGAGTACACTTAAGAAGTGCAAATGGGTACTACATTTTCCTTAGCAGAACATGAAAAGAATAATAAATTTACTTGAGAAATTCAACAACGTTCTTGCATGATCTCATAAGGATATATGGATGAATTACACAAAAACATAGATCAAGTCAAGAGTGATTTCAAAGCCAAAGATTATCTGTCAAAGATGATATAACTAAAAACATCAACAAAGATGCTAAGACTTACAAGTGTATCTACCATGTTTTTCACTCAAGTAAAGAAAGTTCTCATTCACAAAAGAATATGAGATTTCTTTTGAAGTTTGGAAATAGTTGAACGAGTCAATGTCAAATACAAAGAACTCAGTCTCACTCAACTCCGTAGAAGAAGACTGAAGATTACTCTTTCTCAGAAGAAGATTGAAGAATATTCATTCTCCAAAAGGAAATCTTAGTTGACAGAATAATCCAGATATCGAATTCCTAAAACTTTGACCGAGTTAAGCAGCATTCACAAAAGGAGGCCTTCTTTGGTCGAACCATTTTCCTATCTTACCAAGAAAAAGAAAACCTTCTTTAGCCCCTTGCAGCCTCTAAAAAAATCAAATAGCCTATTTCTTTCTAAACCACACCAACCAACCTTGGGAGGGAATCTTAGTATGAACTACGTTTTGACCTGATCCCAAAAGGAAAAGAAGAAATATTTGGGGTACGTAGGCAACCTGAGAAGTTACTTCAGGCCCGGTCATTAAAAGAAAAATGTATTCTCTTAAGGAAAGTGTCATCCAAAAGAGAAATCTACTATTGAAATGTTCAAAAGAAAAGAATGCCAAACTAAGGGCATTAGAAAAAAGAATCAGAAGAATTGATAAAAAGAAAAGAATGCCAAACTAGGGGCATTTAGAAAAAAAAAAAAATCAAAATAATTGATAGAAAAGAGAGAATATCAAACTAGGGCCATTTTGGGAAGTTGAGCCTTATACCTTTTCTTTCTAAACCATATCCTAAGCCCACCTATTAAGTCCTCCTGAAGGCTAATTGACTCGGTTAAGGTGCAGGAAACTGAGAAATCGTCGATTTGGTTACACAAGATCATCAAGAAAAAAAGAGAAGCCCGCTAAGTCGAAAACCTGAAAAGGCGACTTAGGCAAAATTTAGGGCATAACCATAAAAAAGAAAGTCTGCTAGGTTGAAAACCTGAAAAGGCGACCTAGGCAAAAATCAAGGTATCATCAGAAAAAGAAAGAGCAAAGCCCGCTAGATTGAAAACCTAAAGAGGCGATCTAGGCAAAAATTAGGGCATCATCAAATGGGAGGAAAGGTCCCGTCAAGAAGAAAAATTCAGAAGGAAGCTTGTGCAGAAACTGCAGAACCATTCAAGCCACGATATTTGTCTTTTAGCCAAGAGCTCACATCCGACAAAGACAATATTGAAGTCGAAAAAAATCAGAAGTCATCTTGAACATTGTAGGATCTTCAAAAGTATGTTTACTTGTTCAAGTATTCGCTAATGGAAGATGTAGAATCATCAACCACTTTGAAGAGGAAGATCTTTTATTCTAATATTTATCAAGATTTTTTAAGTCCAGCTCAAGCATTTTTCAAAAGAAATTCGAAAGAAAATGATCAATTCTTTATTGCACATATGATAATCTTAAGAGTCTTAAATTTAAGAGAATGTCAGTTCTTCTATCTATCATACATCAGAGTCCATATTTTTCAAGCGTAATCCATTCCATCAGTCTCGTAGTCAAGTCCCAATTAAAGCCAACCTTGAAACTAGGGGCATTTTTTAAGGTCATTTAATTCCAAAATTTTTGTTCTTAATCACATGATAAAAAGAAAATCATACAAAAGCTTAAAAGTCCGGCGAAACCCAATGATAATTACGAATCCAGATGCATGATAAGCCAATAAAGGCCTGATCTTTCAAACTTTGAGCTCGATTTTGAATCATATAATCAATTAATAGGATTGTTTAAGTTCCTATAAATCTAAGCCCGAGAAACGTGGCTTAGTAAGTTCGAGTCCGAGAAACGAGACTCCAACTTTTTGAATCATAGAATGAATAGGCTTGTTGAAGTGCCTATAAACCTAAGTTCGAGTCCGAGAAACGAGACTCCAACTTGTTGAATCATAGAATGAATAGGCTTTTTGAAGTGCCTACAAACCTAAGTTCGAGTCCGAGAAACGAGACTCCAACTTGTTGAATCATAGAATGAATAGGCTTTTTGAAGTGCCTACAAACCTAAGTTCGAGTCCGAGAAACGAGACTCCAACTTGTTGAATCATAGAATGAATAGGCTTTTTGAAGTGCCTACAAACCTAAGTTCGAGTCCGAGAAACGAGACTCCAACTTTTTGAATCATAGAATGAATAGGCTTTTTGAAGTGCCTACAAACCTAAGTTTGAGTCCGAGAAACGAGACTCCAACTTTTTGAATAATATATAGGCTTTTTGAAGTGCCTATAAACCTAAGTTCGAGTCCGAGAAACGAGACTCCAACTTTTTGAATAATATATAGGCTTTTTGAAGTGCCTATAAACCTAAGTTCGAGTCCGAGAAATGAGACTCCAACGTTTTGAATCATAGGCTTTTTGAAGTGCCTATTAACCTTAGTTCGAGTCCGAGAAACGAGACTCCAATTTTAATAGGATTGTTTAAGTTCCTATAAACCTTAGCCAGAGTCCGAGAAACGAGACTCCAGCTTTGTTTGAAATCATATTGAATTAATAGGATTGTTTAAGTTCCTTAGCCTGAGAAGCTTGGCTACAATAGGCTCCAGTCCGATAAATGAGACTCAAACTTTTTCGAACTCTAAAGAAGAATTTCAAATAGGATTTAACGAAGTTCTTACAATGTTATAACTCCAATTACCTTTGTTAAACCTTGCTATGATTGTTTTCGTTGCATAAGTGCATCTCAATTTTGAATCATTATTGTCAGTGAGAGAAGATCTCTGGGACCTGGCACATTTTTACTCAGTTTCACACAGTACACACACTCACACTTGCACTTTTTAGTCAAGGAGAATTCTTTAAAATTCAAGGATCTGACACTATCAGTGAAAGCTCACGCTTGAGGACCTGACAACCTTTTAGTTCGAGGAGAGTTTTACGCTCAAGGATCCGAACACCCTGACGAATTGCTAAATCAGGCTGCAAAATGAACTGTCACTAGCTTTGGCATTCGGATATCGCACTATCTACCAAAATAGATTTGCTATCTAGTTTGCTTCAACCCTCTGCCAAAGAGGGGCATCTGTAGACACCCCATTTTTGCACTCGCCTGATTAATCAACTCGTCAACCCGATCGCAATGATTCCCAATGATGGATGTGTATTCCGTTACTTTATTTTGTTACCAGATATGTTTCAGAAATCCGGATGAGGTATCTCGAACTGACAAAACCTTAGAAACCACGCTACGCTAGGAAAACACAACCCCAGAAACATAGAAATCATCATCTTGCAGATCAAAAAGAAGTTTCACGATAAAAATCACTAAAAATTGATCAAATTACCAAAATACCCCTGACATCAAAACAACCCTAGAGCCTACGTTACGCTTAGAAAAAACTCTCTCGAACACATAAAATAACAAATCGGAACCAAATAAATCATTTCACCAATTTTAACAGAATTTGATAAAATTACGAAAATGCCCCTCATAAAGTTCACAATCATTTCACATAAAAATTTTCATAAATGATACAAACCAACATTTCCATTGAATTCCTTACGAAAAATCGATTCTAAAACATCCTAGAACATTAAAAACCGACTTAAAACGTGAAAAGTCCTCTCCGGGGGCAAAACGATAATTTCACAATTTTCATAATTAAAAAATTCGAAATTAATAAATAAAACATTAAATAATTAAAGTGAAACATTAATGAATTAATTTAAAATTTTGAACCTAAAAAATCGATTAATCGGACTCTCAGGCAAAATTGTTGAGGGTTCGTGGGATATTTCTTTAAGGACCCCTCCATTTGGGGTCCAAAGAATTAAAGATATTTTAGAGGGGGGTTCTCCAAAAATTTAAAGTCAATCAAGCAAGACTGAAGTCAAGGTATTAAAGTCAATTAAGTGAGACTGAAGTCAAAATTAAAGTCAATTAAGCAAGACTGAAGTCAAGATATTAAAAGTCAATCAATTAAGACTAAAGTCAAAACATTAAAAGTCAATTAAATAAGACCAAAAGTCATAATAGAATTCTAATTAAATAATAACTCTATCTAATAGAGTTCTAACTTAAAAACAATTCTACCTAAAACAATTCTAATTAAAACACAATTCTACCTAAAATAATTTTAACTAAAACACAACTCTAATTAAAAGATCTCTAATTAAACACTAACTCTATCCAAATCAACCCTAAAAAACATCTATAAATAGAGGTGCTCACACCCTATTTTCGTATCAAATCATAAACCCTAGGAGAAGTAGGTCTAGAAGCTGTCCTAGCCCCCCATAAACCCTAGTTTTGGAGTCCCAACTCCTTACCTAACATCCCTCCTTCAATTTTAGTCTAGAAAACACCTAAAATCCCTCCAAAAACACCCCCAAATCCGCAATAAACTTGAAGAGTTCAGATTCAAAAATAAGGAGATACTTTGATCTAGGAGATTCGAAGTCAAATCCGGAGACAGAACGAAGCAAGGGAGTACAGTACAAGGAGTTCTTTTTGTCAGATCTGAGGGAACAAAATCCTTGCTATCGGAAAGGTATCAATTTTTTTTTTATTATTTTTATTTCTATCTAGGTTTTTAGCAATGTGATTTACTTGGAAAGTTAGTAGAGACCGGCTTTGGCCAGGCGGGGTTGGTGCCTAACACCTTCCAACCCCGTAACGTGATCCCCGGACTCTTTTTCTCTTTCGTAGATTAGTTTGCCTTTTTTAGAGTCAGTTTGGTTCCTAGACCTTAACAACTAGGTGGCGACTCCCAAACCTCAAGGGTCAAAAGCGGATCCGCGCACCCCGCGGATCGAGGGCGCTTTCAGGTACTTAGGACTTTTATAGGTAAGCTTAGGACTGGACATAAAAGAAAGGGATTTTAAGGCTTAAAACCCAAATGCCCCTTGTGTGACATTTTTTTTTAAAGTTATTTTCTTTTTCTTTGAATTTTCTTCCCCATTTTGACAATATCATTTTTTGCATTTTCTTCTTTTTGCATTTTTTTTGTGGGGGAATATATTTTTTTATTTTGATGTGTTCGGGCCTGAAGTAACTTCTCTGGTTGCCTACGTACACTAAAATTTTGGGATCAGACCAAAACGTAGTTCGAATGTTTCCTTTCCTAGGTTGGGTAATCAGGCTAAGAAAGAATTTTTTTTTTTTTTGAGAAAGGCTGCGAGGGGCTGAGAAAGGAGATGTTTGAACTGGGTAACAGGAAAATTGGTTCGACCAAAGACGGCCCTCTTAAATGTAATACCGTTTGATCTGGTCAAGGTTCGTCGATTCTGGTAATTCGACGCCATCGTGATCTTGAAATCTGACAGCTTTCCCATGCAATACCTCTTTAATGATGAAGGGACCTCCCCAATTGAGCTTGAATTTACCTCTAGGATCGAAAATGGGTGTTCGATTCTCTTTAAGTACTAGATCCCCAATTTGCAAGTCACGAACTTTAAGTCTTTTATCAAATGCCCGAGCGACTCTTCTTTGATAAGCTTACACGAGGTATAGGGCTCTAAGTCGTTTTTCATCAATTAAATGTAGCTCTTCCTACCGATGACGGACCCAGTTTGCTTCTAATAATTGATTTTCCATTAGAATCCTGAGGGAAGGAATTTCCATTTCAACTGGTAAGACAGCTTCCATTCCGTACACAAATGAATACGGGGTGGCTCTAATGGAGAATCATATCGAGGTGCGGTACGCCCAGAACGCAAATGGTAATTTTTCAGACCAATCCCTGTGCGATTGACACATTTTCTTAACGATCGTCTTGAGATTCTTGTTGGCTGCTTCCACTGCTCCATTAGTCTGAGGACGGTAGGGAGATGATTTGTGATGCCAGATCTTGAATTTTGAACATAGTGTAATGACCTTAGCTTTAAAATGTGACCCATTATCAGAAATCAGTTCAGAAAGTACCCAATATCGACTAATTATATGTGCTTGGACGAACATGGCAACTTTAGATGCGGTGAGAACGGCGTATGAAGCGACTTCTACCCATTTTGTGAAGTAATCAATGGCTACTGGGATGTACTCATGTCCATTCGATGTTTTAGGTGTGATTTTGCCAATTATATCAATTCCCCAAACAGAGAACGGCCATGGCGAAGTCAAAACAACTAGTTGAGATGGGGGAACGTGTATGAGGTTAGCGTGTATTTGACACTTATGGAAGGTTTTCACCAAATGATGACAATCTATTTCCATTGTCGGCCAATAATACCCTTGCCTCATGATTGGTTTGGCTAGCATTTTCCCACTCATGTGTGGTCCATAATCCCCTAAATGCAGCTCTAACATTATTCGTTCAGCTTGATTTTCATCAACACATGACAAATGGATTCCGTCATACGATCTCTTATATAAATTCCCTGCACATAGTATGAACTGGGATGCGAATCTCTGTAGGATTTGTCGTTCTTTCCTAGATGTTTCAATTGGGAACTCATGTTTTTCTAGGACTTTCTTGATGTTAGTATACCATGGTTTTTCGTCAGGGAGTTGAGCAGCGATGTCGACCTGGTGGCAATATGCAGGTTGATATTTGATTTCGACTGTGATGGGCCTTAGTTCCATGGCCGGAGGTAAATGGATCATTGAAGAGAGAGTAGCCAGGGCATCAACGAATCTATTATCTTCCCTTGCTAGATGTTGAAATAAGATGGTTTTGAATTTCCTCACCAGATTTAATAGATACTCATGATAAGGTTTCAGTTTCGTATCCTTGGTTTTTCACTCTTCCAACGATTGATGTATGACCAAGGCTGAATCTCCAAATACTTCAATTTCTGTGATACCCAAATTCAATGCAGCATCGAGCCCGACAATGCACGCTTCATATTCAGCTGTATTATTCGTATTGGAGAAAGCCAGCTTAATAGCGATCGGAATGTGGCATCCTTCGAGAGATAACAAAACTACCCTTATTCCATACCCATTTTAATTCGTAGCTCCATCGAAGTATAGTTGCTATACTTGGTCTTGTGGTTCTTCTTCGAGGTTCAGGATATTTTCATCTGAGAATTGATCGACAGGTTTTATTCCCTCTATTACGGGATGATCGGTCAAGTACTCTGCTATTGCTCTTCCTTTGATAGACTTTTGTGTAACATGCATGATATCGAATTCTGATAACAGTAGTAACCATCGTGCAGTCTTTCCTGTCAATGCCGACTTTTCAAAGAGATATTTTAGGGAATCCATCCGAGATAACAAAATGACTGAATGGGAGAGCATGTAGTGTCGAAGCCTTTGAATAGCCCATACTAATGCTAGGCAGGTCTTTTCAAGAGCTGAGTATTTCCATTTGTATTCTAACATCTTCTTGCTGATGTAATAGATGGCTCTTTCTTTGTGATTATCTTTGTCATACTGTGCCAACATACATCCCATAGCTTCTTTTGTAACTGACAGGTAAAGGAGAAGAGGTTCACCCAGGGTAGGCGAAACCAGAATAAATGGATTCGTGAGATACTCCTTGACTTGATCGAAGGCTTTTTGACATTGTTCATTCCATACTGTCAGCTCGTTCTTCTTGAGAAGCTTGAATATCAGCTCACATACATTGGTAAGCTGAGTGATGAATCTGCTGACATACTGAATTCTGCTTAAAAACCCTCGAATCTATTTTTCAGTCTTAGGCGGTACCATTTCCTGTATGACTTTGATTTTCCCAGGGTCTACTTCGATCCCTCTTTGACTGACCACGAATGTTAGCAATTTTCTTGAAGTCACTTCGAATACGTACTTCTGTGGGTTGAGACGCAACTGGTATTTTTGAATCCTTGTTAGAAAATTTTATAGTGCAGCGGCGTGTCCCGTTCGTTCCTTAGATTTTACTATCATGTTGTCCACATAAACCTCAACTTCCTTGTGTATCATGTCTTGCAATAAGGTCGTAGCTGCTCTCTAATATGTGGCCCCAACGTTTTTTAGACCGAAAGGCATAACTTTGTAACAAAATGTTTCCCATTGCGTGATGAACGATATCTTTTGCATGTCGTGCGGGTCCATCTTTATTTTGTTGTAACCCGAAAACCCATCCATAAACGAGAGCATGGCATGTCCTGCAGTGTGTCGACCAATATGTCTACGTGAGGCAATGGAAAGCTATCTTTTGGACTTGCTTTGTTTAGATATCTAAAATCCATGCACATTGTCACTTTTTCGTCCTTTTTAGGAACCGGGACTATGTTAGCGATCCATTCTGGGTACTCTACCACTTCCAAAAATTCGGCATTGATCTACTTAGTGACTTCTTCCTTAATTATCAAAGTCCATTCTGGCTTCATACGTCGGAGTTTCTGTTTTACTGGCCGAGCGTTGGGATACAATGGAATCTGATGCTGAACAATGTCCGTACTCACCCCTTGCATGTCCTCATACGACTAAGCGAGATTGACTAGTTCTGTTTCTTCCATTACAGGTTGAGCGCGACGTTCATCTTCTTGTTCAAGTAATTTAATTAGTTTAATAGGAGTTTCTTTGTCAAAAGATTCGTCCTTCAAAGCGAGATTATTAGTTAAATCATTATTGCACTCAGGATAATCAGAAACTTCTTCTATTTTATTAAAGATGGATGGGGTGATAGGATTAACTGCGGACTCAACAGACTTAGCAAAACTAACTTGACTAGACTCAACGTAAAACAAAGGACTCATTACATGGTAATTAGAAAGAGACCCAACTGCGGGCTTGATTACAGACTGTGGGCTTTGAGCACCACTTTCGACTGACAGAACTGACACATTGACTTCTTCAAGAAACATTTGGCCGATGTTGAGTGAATCGATAGTTATCTGCCAATTGTAAACTTCTTTCAGTTCTTTAGATGCCTTATCTTTTTCCTTGTCAGGCCAACTCACCCCAAAGAAGATCTCAAACCCTGGTTGGCGGGTTCCCGTGAGGTGGTCAATGAAAAGTTCTGGGAAACCACAGTAAGGGAAGTCTTCTCCTGCTTTCACGAAGTGCCTGTTAAGGGTTTTTCAATAGGGTTTCATATTAATCAAATCGACAATCTACCCTTGCTTTTCGCATTTGCCTTGTCTCTATTTATTTTACAATACCGGGCCCAATCTTCTTTGGTAGGTCCATACCCTAATCCGAAAGTCCCAACTACTTCTTGAATGACCAGTGCAGCTCTGATCCCTTGTTGTCTACGACTTAAGCCCATGTGAAATCGCCTCGACCCTTCTTCACTAAATAGTGGATAGGGGTCCGATTTATTAAATTGGGAACCTTAAAAGAAGGGAGTCGCCACCTAGTTTAGGTCTAGGAACCATAAATAACTCCAAATGGATATGGATCGATCCACAGATCAAAGATATGGGTAAGGGGTCAGATTACGGGTTTCGGAAGGTGTTAGGCACCGAACCCGCCCGATCAATACAATCGGTCTCTACTACAATCCAAAAAACATCCTATGGTCAACATACAAAGATTACAGTTGAGGTCACAGTCCAATCATCATCATCAATTTATGTTGGGCTTTCCAACCAAATCCTATGGCGAAAAAATTATCCCAATCATTACATGGTCCTTCTTCGAATTCCACAAAATATGGAAGGGTTTGAAAAAATCCTAATTAGCTCCATGACCTGAAATAAATTAAGAAACTCCACCTGCAAGTATTCCTTAAACGATCTAAAATAGAAAATCATGAGAATATTCTAAATAGGAAGATCACAAATAGAAACCTGTCAAATTGGGACTTATAACATTTCCAAATTAAGAACATAAAATTTCCTAAATCAGAATTCAAGAGATATATGATAAATTCCCAAATTAGAAATTTCAAAAGATACATTTTCCAAAATAAAAAGTTTCGAAAATGTAAACTTCTGAATTAGAAATTCCTAACTTTCCATGAATGCGAACCTTCTAAATATAAGGATGCAAAATCTTCTAAATTAGGAAATTGATAAAATATGAAATTCCTAAAATGGAAATTTACAAGTATGTGTCTTTCCCAAAATAGAAAATTATGCAACCTCCTATTAGAAGGTTTCCAAAATATGAATTTTCAAAACAAAACCATGAATAAGAGTTTCCGAATTAGAAAATTGTGAATTTGTAACAAATTACCAAATTGGAAATCAACAAAATAGCAAGGAAAAGTTCCACATCGTCATGCTTACCAAATTGGAGATTGACAAACACCAATGTATACAAAATTTCCAATTTCGAATGACTCTTAAATCGACCCAAACGGGCATGCATACGTGACCTTCAATTTTTTCAAAGCAACTATCATGCAACGATATGCCTCCCAATTTTTTAGCGATAATTATCATTCAACGACTTACATACTCGTCATGCAAAAAATATATCATCACGTGGAAGAGTCTTTATCACAAATTCATTGTAGAAAACATATAGAACCATCATGCTCAAACACAAGGATTATGTCACCACAAATTCATAAAAAGATGCAAAAATAAATAAATAACTAAAAATAATCTTCCTAATCCTATTAACATGTGAACATAAAAATAAAATAAAATAAAGACTAACAAGTAAAATAAGCAAGATGAGACCTAAAAATATTTTCCTAACCTATAAAAAATAATACAAAAAAGTAAAAATAAAAACTAAGAAAATATACACAATGAGTATTCGACGAACCCTATTGATATAAAAAAAATACCTTCATAATCCTACCTATATAAAAAATATAAAAAAAACCTAAAAATACATAAAATAAATATCTTCCTAATCCTATTGATGAAAATATGAGAATAAATAAAAACATAAAGAAAGAAAAAAAAGGAAAAGATATATATGAATAGTAATGTAAAAAAAAACGGAGAATACATATATACAAAAAATATACAAATAGATAAATATAAAATAACAATAAACTCACCTATTAGTCCGAGAATGGTGGCTTGATTCCTTCAAGTACAAGCGAAGGCTTGTGAGTCCTTGTCGCGGCTGTTATGATGGAAATGAGGAATGCTGGAGAGAGGGTGCTGTGGGTACTTGTAATAGAGATGGGGTAGAAACGGACGTTGGAGATAGTGCAAGCTGAAGGAGATGTCGTTTTAGAGGTTGAGAGGGTGTTGAAGATGGTTGTGGAAGAGTGCTGGTACAGCAACCAGCAAAGAAGACGTTGCAGAATGTTGGGGGTGCTATGGAATATAAGATTAATGGCTGGGTATTGGTACAGCCACCAATAGAGAGAGAGAGGAGGGCTGAGAGTTATGAGTGCTGTAGAGCACAGGATGAATGGCTGGGGGCGCTGGTATGGCAGCCACGAGTAGAACAGAGGCTGGGCGTTATGAGTGCTGTAGCAGTGGGCTATGTGGTAGGTTCAGCCAAAGAAGATGAAGACGAATGGACTATTGAAGGGTAGAACGTGAATGAGGGCTGGGGAGAGCAGTTGCAGGCAGAGAGGGAGATCAAAGAACGTTGGAGAAGAAGATGGTCTGAGAGAAGAGGGCTGAAAGAAGTGGCTGCAGCAGCCACGTTTTTTTGCAGTGAGGGCTGGGTTGCAGTGGATAGATGAAGAAGAAGAGGGTAGGGAGGTTAGTAGAACGTGAGAGAGAGGTGAAGATGATGAGTTGCAGGTGTCCCGCTGTTCAGCCCACGGAGAAGATGATCGCCAAAGAGAGAGGACCGAAGAAGAAGACCCTTTTTTTCAACCACCAGAAGGAGACGTCCTTCTTTTTTTTTTTTTATACCCAAAACCTTTCTAATTTCTCTTTTTTTTTTTTTTTTTTTTCTTCTCATACGTTTTTTCCCTTTCCTTTTTCCTAGAGAGAGATGTCACTCTCTATTTATATGAGACAACTTCCTAAAAATTTTGTTTCTTCTTTTTTATAGTTTCACACGTTTTCCTCTTCTTTGGCTCATTTCTTTTTAGGAGAATGTTGGTGGGGATTCTACGCTACTCGTAGCACGGTGGTTCTCTTATAATCCATTAGATTTTTTAATGTTTGATTGAAATTTTTTTGTTATTTTTTTATTTGATTGGTTTGCTTTGACTTTGTCGATGGGATTTTTATTTTGATTGATTTAATTTTGCTTCAATTTGTTGGTTGTGTTTTGATTTTGATTTGATTAGTTGTTCGATTTTAATTTGAAATATTTAGTTATTTAATTTTAATTGTTTAATAGTTTAATTTTTAATTTAAGTTTTATTTGTTTAATGGTTAAATTTTAATTGTTTAATTGTTGGATTGTTTGATTTTTAATTATTCGATTGTTTGGGTTTTGAATTGGATTTTAATTGTTTAATTTTAATTTTTATTATTTAATTTGAATTAAATTTTAATTGTTTAATTTTGAATTAAATTTTAAGTTTTAATTGTTTAATTTTGAATTAAATTTTAAGTTTTAATTGTTTAATTTTGAATTAGGTTTTAATTGTTTAATTTTGAATTATTTTAAGTTTTAATTGTTTAATTTTAAATTTGAGTTTGAATTGTTTGGAATTGTTTTATTTGAATTGTTTAATTTTTTTTTTACTTGAATTTTATTTTTTTAGTTTAAATTGAACTTTTATTAGGTTTGATTCTTGTTACATTTTCCTAAGGATCGGAATCTCTAAGTTGAATTTGAAGGTTGAGGGGCATTTCGGTCATTTTTATGATTTTTTCTAAGTTTATCTGTTTTCGTCAATTTGGGTTCCGTTAGACTCGAAATCATGTTCTGAGTGCAATGGAGGCACTTTCAAGGTCTTTCAGAGGTCCAAAATTTATGAGGGGTATTTTCGTCATTTTGTCAATTTTTGTGGATTTTTACGAATTCTGGCGTGAGGTTTCTTTTAGTCCCAACGTGATTATTTCTATGTTTCAAAGTCGTATTTTCCTAGCGTGGAGAGGTCTCTAGGTTATCGAACTGTGTGGTGAGCCTAAGCGTGCGTGCTTGCTAAATCGGGTGTGACGTATGGCGATCCTAAGCGTGCGTAAATTTCTATGTCAAGTCGCAACGAGTAGGGGAGATGAAAAGAGTGGAAACAAAGGGAATCAGGGACAGTACTCACAAGCCTTTGAATTCTTTGTGATCATCATTAAGAATTCACGATAACTGGGTGACTAATTGTCGAATTGGGCAGATGCAAAAATGGGGTGTCTACACCATGTCCGGGAACAATCTCATGTCTTTGAACATATTGGCCACACAACAGCTAAATGTGTTATCGAAGGAACAAACTCTTTTGTAGGGTTATCCCATTGGACGGCATGAATCTTTTCAAATTTGAACCCGTTGAGCTGTATTTCTTGTTGTTCGGGTTGGATTTTGGGTAGTGACTTATCCTTAGTTTCTATGTCATTGACAACCCCCATGATTTCAGTATCCCCATGAAGCGTGATCACTAAATCGTCCTTGATGAATTTAATCTTCTGATGTAGAGTAGACGGTTCGGCTTTGATCTGATGTAGCCATAGTCTCCCTAGTAATAGGTTAAATGATGACTGGATATCCAAGACTTGGAATTCCACAGGGAAGTCTGCTATACCCGTGGATATCCGTAGGTACAAAGTTCTTAGTACATCTCTTTTCGTATTGTCCTAAGCTCTGACACCTTGGCTAGTTGGTTTGAAGTTTCTGCCTTTAATCCGAGACAAGTTGTGGTCTTCAAAGGACAAACATTTAGTGCGCTTCCATTGTCTACTAAGACTAAAGGAACTCTCATTCCATTGAAGTCAACTGTAATATGCAACGGCTTCGTGTGGCTTGGTCCTTCTTTCGGGAGGTTTGAGTCTTAAAAGGACAAATTATTCTCAGCATATGTTGCTTCTACTATGTTGGCCAATTGATCTGGGGAAGTGTCAAGTGAAACTTGGGCTGCGCTTAATGCTTTGAGAACAGCTTCCCTATGAGTTCTGTAAACCATAAGTACATCCCAAATTGAGATGTTGGCACCTGCCCTTTTTAACTGTTTTATTACGGCGTCATCCTCTTCAATAGTTTCCTTAACATGGTCCACTTTCTCCTTTCTTGCCAAGGCTGCAGGGTTGTCAACACTAAGTTCTGGTGGTTTAAAGACTCTTCCTCCTCGGGTTATATGTCTGACTTCATCACAAGAGAGTGAAAATGGCTTATCCTCTTTGGCCAATAAATAAGGGTCTTTACTTATTAAGGAGAATGAACTTTTTGGGATCATTTTGCCAAGAGGTAATTGGTGTATGATGGGCTATCGTAGTAGGGTGGGGATAAGCAGTACGTCTTGTCCTCAACTAGGTCAAATGGCTCATGGTTTGTGACATAGAGCTCGTTAATGAAAGCTATTCCAACGAGGGGGTAACTGGGTGGTTTGATGTAGAATGGATGGATGAGGGAGATTGGGTCAAATGGTAATTGGGTTTTGGATACCATATTCAGTGTAGGGGGAGGTCGATACACGGGTAATGGATTGGTAGTGACGTTTGGTGGTGTTGGGGTAGGGATGGTGATTTTTTTTCATTGATAAGGTTTTGGATGGCATGGCGAAGGGTAATACACTGATCAGTATGATGGCTAGGGTTTTGATGGAATTCACAGAAGAGGTCAGGGTTATGCGACGTTGGTAGGGGGTTTGGCAGAGGTCGAGGTTGGAGAGGGGTGAGAAGTCCTTTTTTCAATAGTTTTTAGAAGGCTGCGGTGAGGGTCATTCCTAGATTTATGAATTGTCAAAAGGGGACTCTACCCGAATTTGCCTGATTATTGGTTCGGGCTGGAGGTTGAATTGCAGTAGTGGAAGTGTTGGCTATATAGGCATGGTTGATGTTAGGTTTAGGATTGGTGAAGAGCTTCTTGGGTTAGACAAAATCCCAGAGGCAAAAGCATCTTCGAGTTGACTTCCAGCTTGTAACAGAGATTCAAATGTGGAGAGGTATTGGGCGAACAAGTGCTGAGCATACCCTTGTGTGAGGTTTTTCAGTATAATTGCCACTTGTTCCTTTTCTGATGGTCTGTCCCATATTTGTTCAGCCTTGGCCCTCCAACGACCAATGAAGTCAGTAAACGTTTCCCCATTATTTTGTTTAGTCGATTCCAAATCCTTCCGAGAAGTCTCAATCTCGGTGCTATATTTGTATTGATGCCCGAACGACTTTGACATATTTTCCCATGTCCCTATTGCAGTTGGATCCTGAGACATTAACCATCGCAACGCTGATCCCGATAGAGTATATTGGAACAACAATGTCATCTGTTCGTCACTGAGGCCTATGGTGCGCATATTGGTGACATATACCTTGAGATGCGTTTTTGCACAACCCACTCCACTAAAATTTTCATTTCTGGCATTATGAACTTCTCGAGCAAATGGATCTTAGGGATCTGATTTAGGGCCTTGATGCTTGCACAACCGTACTTCCTTTCGGTCTTTTTCTCCTCTGATCATCAGGGGGATTTCTTGTCGATTCAGAGATCTGTTCTAGCACTTCTACCTTGCTCTTGATGTTGTTTATGTCCATTGCAAATACCGCTAAGATCTTTCGAATTTCTGCGAGTTCGGATTCAGAAGCCATTTCTAACAGTTCACTTGGTGCTGATGTTCGCCCCAAACGATTTGACTCTCGACTCCAACTAGGTGGTGCACGCTTGAGCTTGGGCGCAATAGTATCCTGAAACCTATCAAAGGTGAATTAAGAGCTGGTAGCGGATAAATGATCCCTCTTGATTGCATTTTCTTTTATTATTACCCCATTTTATATATAATTGATGAGATGTGATGGTCAAATTTATGTATGACGAGATGATTTATTATCAATTAGGACCTTGTTTAGAGGGGCTTTGCATTAAAATTCGTACCAATTTCTGAATTGTTTACGTAAAAACAAGTTTGGCATGAAACAAATCAAATTCAATACAAAATACATGAGAAGACTTTCCTCTTATTACAAAGAATAAAAATGACTCGATCTAGGACCCTACTTTTTTAGACATGTTCTTCTGTTCCTCTTTTTTGCTTCTTGAATGTTTGTTGGTCTTCAAATTCCACAAATGATTGTTGATCCCAAGCTGTAGCTATATGTTCATCTAGTTGCATGTTTAGTCTTTTAATGGGGTGTCGATTTCTCGGGCGTATTGGGATCCACGAAGGGAGCCTCATCTATCTTGGTATCATCCTCAGGCAATAAAAAAATGCATTCAATAGTCCGGTGAGCGTTACATGATCATATCCCTTTGAAACAAGCATGATGCCTTCACCCATCTTCGATTCCAATCTATCCCAATTGACATCCCGAGCAGTCAAACTTGAGAGCCAATTTCTTCAATCTCTCATAGATGCAAAATCCACTAATATGTCATTTTCTGTGAATTTATCTCATTTATCTTCTTAATTCGTGGGAATTTTGTAGTGCGGAGTCGAATGCACAGCCATATATAAAGTAAGTATGGGCTTCCTCTAAACCCTGCTCCTTCTGGTGCGTTCTCATTAGATAATCCCTCAAAAGTCTTGGCAAGTATTATAGGAACTGGGTTAGCCTTATTTTTGAGTTTTCCGGCAATATCTGCAAAGAAACCTGATAACTGATGACCCATCCTAAAGGAAACAAAAAATTATGTAGACAATACCCCCAACCATAAGGTAAAATCTCTAGCCCTCCTATGAGATTCCGGAGTGAAATCCCCGAGATGTTTAGGTTTAGGAGTTCGGTGCATTTCTAAGAGTCTTCTCATGTTTAGTGAACCATGATTGATGAATCTTTTTGCTTTCTTAGGCTTAACTCCTAATCCTCTTGCGAGTTCTTTTGTATATTGAGATGGTAATGACTGATGGGCCACTGGGCCTAATGTACTTATCCCCATGATGCTACAAAAATCCTCGTGAGTTGAACAAAGTGTGACTGAACCAAAGCGAAATATATGATAGTCCTGATCCTAGAAATTGGCTGCGGCACATAAGAGGTTCCAATTGACATTCACTGACTTGAGAGAGAATACACTTTGAAGTCCAAATGCACCAAAATTATACTTTTCGACAGTGGTGAATGTTTCTAAGGCTTGGTCCATCAACAATCGTACATCATCATGAGCCATCTATACAAACAACTACTTTCCATTATTGACACATTAAAAGAAATCAAGTCTACTTTTTGTTTGGTATGATCTTTAATGCGAGTCATCCATTTTGACTTAAAGGAAGGTTCGATCCATTGAGTAGAACTGGTGAGGTAGAGAAATTTGATTGTCAGATTTGGACCGGCTCTATCCAATGGATTCAAAAGAATTATATATCACCTCATTGACATTTTATTAAACCAACTAACTCGATCGGCCAATATATCGATCTAAAGATTGATTTACCAATCGGGCTAATGGGTTTAAAAAATTGGCCGGCACATCTTGTCAATTACATCCCTTGGGTTGGATCGATGTTGCAGGTTTAATTTGAACGGTGTAAATCGGTCCACCCACTTACCTTTTGGTTAAATTAAATAAAGCAACTCGGGAACACTCTTGGTCAGTTTGAGTCGTGGCCTAGTGGGACCGTACCTAAATTCAAGGTTCTAAGCTCACTATATGAATGAGGCTAGGTTAGAACAAAGCTTAGGTCATTTCAGCCTGTAACACTGATATACTATCCCAGTTTTACTTGGTCAAGCAGTACGTAGTGCTCTAGTTTGATATACCCGAAGGTACTGTACTGAAGTTGTAGCGTTCACTGTCATCCCCTGTGTCCTGAAGGACCAGGTTAGCTTGGATTTGGCTACGGGGGTTTATAAGGACATGTTATGATGCAAATATGAGTATGCATGCTCATGAGTGTGTACAAATGGACAAAGTGTGCCCGGGGCGTTTTTGCGAATATCCAATCATGCAAACCACATACATCCCATCATCAAACCAATCACAATGAATACAATAATTAATTACATCTAATTACAAACCAATGAAAGAAAGGACAAAATCTAACCTATTCTAGGAGTCTCTTTGAGTCAATTGGGTTGATTCGAGCAAAAGGTCAACCTAAGGATAGTCTTGGATTGGGTCAAGTTTGACCCTAAAATTCCTAGTAGAGTCGCTACTGAAATCGCCTCGACCCTTCTTCACTAAATAGTGGATACGAGTCCGATTTATTAAATGAGAGATTTTGAAAGAAGGGAGTCGCCACCTAGTTTAGGTCTAGGAACCAAAATTAACTCCACATGGATATGGGTCGATCCACGGATCAGAGATATGGGTTTTACGGGTTTCGGGAGGTGTTAGACACCGAACCCGCCCAATCAAGATGATCGGTCTCTACTATGATCTAAAATCATCCTATGGTCAACATACAAAGACTACGATCATGGTTGCAGTCCAATCATCATCATCAATTTATGTTGGATTTGCCAAACAAATCCTATGGCTAAAATTGTCCCAATTATTACATGATCATTTTTTGAATTTCATTAAATATGGAAGGGTTTGACAAAGTCCTAATTAGCTCCATGATCTGAAATCAATTACGGAATTCTACATGCAAGTATTTTCTGAACCGTCCAAAGTTGAAACTACCAAATTAAAACTTAGGATCTCCAAATTGGGAATCTGAAGTTTCCAAAATTAGAATTAAAAAAAAAATGTGTTGAATTCCCAAATTAGAAATTTCAAAAGATACATTTTTCAAAATAGAAAGTTTCAAAAAATGTAAATTTCTGAATTAGAAACTCCCAACTTTCCATGAATGTGAACCTCCTAAATGTAAGGATGTAGAATCTTCTAAATTGGGAAATTGATAAAATATGAATTTCTAAAATGGAAATTTATAAATATGTGTTTTCCCAAAATAGAAAATTATGCAACCTCTTATTAGAAGGTTTCCAAATATGAATTTTCCAATGATTTGCAAATAATTTCCTAAAAGAAGAATTATATGAACATGAAATCCCAAATTAGAAAATTATCGATTTGCCAAGAATCACAAAATTAGACATTTGTCAAAATAGAGAATCCATGTTATCATACTTACCAAGTTGGAGATCCATAATTACCAACGCATACAAAATCTCAAAATTTGAGGAAAAATCATACTCAGCCAATTCTCAAAATAATAAATGAGCTTGAATATCACAACAAATCATGTAAATCCAATTCGAGCATAGCGATCATGATATATAAAAAAAAAATCCCGTAATCCTACTAACATGCAAAAAGAAAAAAAAAAAAAAAAAAAAAAAAAAATACAAGAATAACAAGATAGATGCATGAAGATGTTTTCCTAATCTTATCAATAAATATGTGAATGATTGAGACATACAAAGAAAATAAAAAATATCTTAATCTTATTGATAAAAAAATGGAAAAGCCGCATAAAGTAAAAATATCCCCTAATACTAACGACATCCAATAAGAACAAAAAAGAAAACAAAAACATGGAACACACAGAGATAACAAACATTCTTCCTATCCTATTGATGAAAATATGAAAATAAATAAAAAAATCTCTAATCTTATCATCATGCCAAAAAAACAAATGAAAATATGTAAAAATATAAAGAGACAAAATTCTTCTAATCATATTGACATGCCAAAAAAAAAAAAAAAAAAAACTAATAAATCATCCAAAACAAATACTCGGTGAAACCTATTGATATACAGAAACAAATAAATAAAAATAAAAAAAATAAAAAGGAAAAATATACAAAACTGCAACGTAGGAAATACAAAAAATATATATATACAAAAAAACGTAACAAAATCGCCACGGAGCATCACGAAAAAATATCTCATACTGAAGTTTTGTCATGATATCATGAATTAACATGAAACTTCAATATGAAGACAAATTTATCATACAAACACAGAGATGAGAATCGACAAAGTGCCATGGAGAGCGAGGAGGTAAGATAAGAAATCACGAAAAAAATTAAAAATAGATAAATAAATACATAAATATAAAACAATAATGAACTCACCTATTAGTTCGAGAACTATGGCCTGATCCCTTCAGGTATAACCGAAGGCTCGTGAGTCCTTGTGGTGGCTGCTGCAATAGAGAGAGAGAGTGAGGCGTTTTATAATTGGCTTGTGCTATGGATTCTGTGGAGAAGGTGAAGATGGCTGTTGATGTTGATGAAGGCAGCAAGGTGAATACTATGCAGCGTTGTTGAAGATGAGATGAAGGCAAAGAGAGGACTAGGAGAATATAACATACGCGACATAGGAGATTGGGGAGATAAAGAATGACTGGGAGTGAGAGAGAACGTGGATGAAAACTGGGCAGCAGGAAACATGAGAGAATGAGGTGAAAATCGCAGGTTATGTTGTGGAGATGATGCAAGGGGCAACAAGGAGAGGACATGGAGAGGTGGGCTGGGGAAGGCTGCTGTTGTAGAGGATGATGGCTGAGAGTTGGGGCATTAATGGAGTGGGCTGTGTTACAGGTAAGTGGAGATGATGTACGGGGGGCAGCAAGGGGAGGACGTGGAGAGGAGCTGGGTAGCTGGTCGGTACGTCCAAGAGAGAAAGAGAGAGCAGAGGGAGAGAAGAGGAAAGTGAAGAGAATCCCCCCAAGAGAAAAGACGTCCTTCTCTTTAATAGAAACCGAACTTCTATTTTCATTTTTCTTTCTAATTTTTTCTTTTACACGTTTTCTACCTTCTTGTTTTAAGAGAATGGAAGTGAGGATCTTGTGCTACTCGTAGTATGATAGTCCCCCTATGGTCGATTGTTTTTTTTTTTTTTAGCTTTGATTTTTTATTTCTTGTCGATTGGATTCGTTTTGCATGATCGATTAGATTTTGATTCATTTTGGTTGGTCAATTAATTAAGATTTTTGGTTTTGAATTTTGAGTTTTTTAATTTGATTTTTCATTTTAGTGGGTTATGTAATTTTTAATTTCAGTTGATTTGATTTTAGTTTTATTGGTTGATCGATTAAATTTGGTTACTTAAATTTTAATTATTTGATTTAATTTTAATTGCTTGATTTTAAACTTGAATTTAATTTTTTATTTCATTAGATTTTAAATTTTAATTGTTTAATTTTTACTTTGATTTTTATTAGGTTAAATTTTAATTGTTTAATTTTGAATTTGATTTTTATTAGACTTTAAATTTTTTTTATTTGATTTTTATTTTTGGATTAGATTTTAATTGTCATGTTTTCCTAAGAATTAGGGTCTCTAGGTCAAAGTTCGGATCTTAAGGGGCGTGGTGGTCATTTTTGTGATTTTTCGTGAGGTTCTCTGTTTTCGTCGATTTGGGTCCCGTTATATTCAAAATCATGCTCTGAGTGCAATGGAGGTATTTTCGAAGTCTTTCGAAGGTCCAAAATTTATGAGGGGTATTTTCGTCATTTTGTCAATTTTTGTAGATTTTTACAAATTTTAACGTGAGGTTTCTTTCAGTCCCAACGTGATTATTTCTAAGTTTTAAAGTTGCATTTACCTAGCGTAGCGAGGTCTCTAGGTTATCGATTGTGTATCGAACCTAAAGCGTACGTGCTTGCTAAATCGAGTATAAGGTGTAGTGATCCTAAGTGTGCGTAAATTTCTATGTCGAGTTGTAACGAGTAGGGGAGATGAAAAGAGTGAAAACGGAATGAATCAAGGACAGTACTCACAAGCCTTCGAGTTCTTTACGCTCATCATTAAGAATTCATGGTAATCGGTGACGAATTGTCAAATTAGGCAGATGCGAAAATAGGGTGTCTACACAGTCTAGATTTTCAACCCAAATGTCATTCAACCTCACCTTGAACCCTCCACATATGTGTAAACAATCCCTTATCACTTAATCAGTTTTCAACCCAAATCAGTTTATGCAATCAAGAGTAAACATAGGTGATCTATAGATATTGGCATTGATGAACTCCATAGCCTATTTTTCAGGTTATTCTCCACTAAT
The DNA here is from genome assembly GCF_017979445.1 of Akebia trifoliata. NCBI lineage: Eukaryota > Viridiplantae > Streptophyta > Magnoliopsida > Ranunculales > Lardizabalaceae > Akebia > Akebia trifoliata. The sequence goes on from NC_141383.1 coordinate 19,930,604, forward strand.
GTAGGTCGTCACTCAATCAATAATCAATAGGACTTTTATTCAGCTTGTAATGTGTGGCTAGGTTAAAGGTAGGATAAAAGGAAATTTTGTGGTTCAGATCACCCCTTAAACACATCAATTTCTTAGGATTCTCACAGAGCGCAAGCTTAGATTTCAATAACAAGTCACTCCGCATTCTCAATCTTGTTTCATTTCATTCCCTTAACAACCTTTTATTCACTATATTTTTTTTCATCATTTTTTTTCATACTTTTTTTTTAAAATAGCCCACTGCATCGCCAAACTTATTTGATTCAATGCATTCTTTAACAATAAGGGATATGGTAATGAGACAGTTTTGTTTTTTTTTTTCAACATAAGTATTTTCCGAACCTTCAACTGAATATTCTCGAAACTTTGCCTTCCACATTCCCGAAACTTCACCTTCAACCCTTATTTGCATAGTTCAAAATTATCCAATAGCAATCAATATGCTTAAGAAGTGATGGGTCAAATTTTGGAAAAATTAGACAAAAAGACTTGCTTAGAACTGTGGGTGCCAAAGACATGTGACACAAGGCTCAATAGGGAAGACTAGTGATAAAATTAATACAAGTAAGCTTAAAAGGCTCAATCGATCCAAGAATGGCCTAAATCATGTTTCTAATCAAGTACAACCTAGGATTTCGCTTCGAGTAACAATCAAATAAGTTTTAGAGTTCATTGAGATCATGGACAACACTCAAAGGCATAAACATTCTTCAAATGTATCAAACAACCAAGTACATCAAGATTATAAGCTCAATGTAAAAGAGTTCAAAACAAGGCTGAATTTCATCAGAGTTAAGCACATAGACAAGTTCAACCTCCATCATCTTCTAAGAGCCATATATATACTTAATCAAAATCCTTATCATTGGCTATAGATTATCAAGCAAAAATCATCACAAAACACACATATATATATATATATATATTTTAATTTTTTTTAAACACTAACTTAAACACACCAAAATCTAAACTTGAATACATTAAAGCAAACATAAAAAATCAAAAAAAAGTTTTCAAAAAAATACTACTCCCAACTCCAAACTTAGTTATTGCATTATCCTCAATGTAATCAATTAAAATCAAAGGTAGGTGAAAGTACTTCCCTGAAATTTTTGTCGGCTATCAAGATTCTTCAAACCTCATCTGCGCCATCTTCATTGTTATTGTCATGCAACCTTGGCGGTAGAATGAAATGATGAAGATTGTGTTTTGTTACTTTTCACAATTGGTGGCCAAAAATCAAGACTCCACAAGTAATCGTAACCCAATCACCAACAGTCGAAATGACAAGTAGAGCAATTGCACTCGATTATATCCAGTAAGCACCATGTCTATCCAACAATCCTAAAATTTTTTCAACAAATTAACCTATCCAACCTCTCTCATTGTCATCAAACTTTTCACAAACACCTGGTATGTACAAAGAGATAATGATCTCCCAAAATCAAGTAATACTAGTCACAAAAGTTCGTACATGTCGCAGCACATAATACTCAACTAATCAAACAATCCAATCACCTATTCCAACATCAATCAAAATAAAACCTGATGGTACCCCTATTGATTTGGTTGTATTGGCAACGAGAGGACTCGGAAGATCCACTAAATCTGGTGAAAAGGGCCCACAAATTTGATCTTTCTCTAGATGGGGGCTGGGCAGCAATCGTTGGGGAGATGGCAAGCTCTTAAAAACCTACGACGATAGAAGATGAAGAAGACGTGGAGAGGAGGCCTGTTTTTGTCGAAGAGAAGAAGAGCCCCTCCAAGAGAGAGAAACGTCTCTCTTTTATAGAACTCAGTTTCTATTTCGGTTCTCTTTCTAATTCTTTTGTTTCTCTTCCTTCCTTTTTTTTTGTTTTACATGTATTTCTCTTCTCTTGCTTTTGATTCCTTTTTGGAGAATAATGGTAGGGATTCCACGCTCCTCTTACTACGATAGCTCTCCGTCGACGAAATGTGATTGGTAAGTGTAGTCTTGATTCTAACAAAGCTTTGATTAATTTCTTTTTTTTTTTTTTGTTTTGGATTTTTATTAATTGATTAATTTGGTTTTGAATTTATTGGTTTAAATTTGGTTTTAATTTTTAGTTTGAGTTTTAATTGGCCATTTGATTTATATTTTATTTGGTCGATCGATTGAGTTGGATTTTGAATTTGTTAATTTAGTTGCGTTTGAATTTGAATTTATTGGTTGGTTGGTTTTTAATTTTTAATTTGATTTTGATCAATCAATTTTGATTTTGATTTTGATTTTTAATTTAATTTTGATGAAATTTTATTCGGTTGATTCATTTTTAATTTTAAATTTTCATTGAATTTTGATTTTTAACTTGAGTTTTATTTTTAATTTGGATTTGATTTTTATTAATTTAGATTTTCAATTTGATTTCCATTTGATTTTGATTTTTATCAAGTTTTCCTAGGGGTTAAGGTCGCTACGTCAAATTTGAATATTGAGGGGCATTTAAGTCATTTTGTGATTTTTCCTAAATTTCTTTGTTTTCATTGATTTGGGTCCCGTTAGACTAAAAATCATGCTCTGAGTGCAATGGAGGTGTTTTCAAAGTCTTTCGGAGGTCCGAAATTTATGAAGGGTATTTTTATCATTTTATCGATTTCTACGAATTCTGGCATGAGGTTTCTTTCAGTCCCAATATGATTATTTATATGTTTTAAAGTCGTATTTTTCTAGCGTAGCGAGGTTTCTAGGTTATCGACCTGTGTAGTGAACCTAAGCGTACTTGCTTGCTAAATCGGGTGTAACGTGTAGCGATCCTAGACGTGCGTAATTTCTATGTCGAGTCATAGCGAGTAAAGGAGGGGGGGGGGGAAGATTGGAAATGGGAAAAGTCAGAAACAATACTTACAAGCCTTCGAGTTCTTTGCGATCATCATTAGGAATTCACGGTAATCGGGTGACGAATTGTCAAATTAGGCAAATGCAAAAATGGGGTGTCTACAGCAGCTTGATGAGTTATCGATGTGAATTAAGGGGCAAACCAATAAAATCTGCACCAAAGACCTTGTCCCTGGCCATAGTTGTAGTTTTGCTTATTCTACTCTACTGAGGAACATATGCCAGACATGATATCTACTTGTGGACAATGGAAAAATTGCCGGTACTATGAAGCACGATTGTTTGAATTTTATGTGGTGGCTGTGATTGTTGTGGGTACCCCCATTCACTTATTTATTTGTAGTTGTATCTATGTTAAACATTGAACCTATTGTGTCCGATCTTGGCATCAAAATGGAAAAATGATTAGTGAGGCTTCTACTTGTACTGGGTGCTCCATTCACAATTTCACTTGCTTTAGCTTCCACATTGGGGTTAAACTCTCCTTTTGAATAACAATCGAGGAATCTTGAGCTACCTTGACTAAACATTTGGAGATATTCATGATGCTGAAAATCTTGGGCTAAGTCAATTGAGACAATCAACGGACTTTTTTCTTTTTCTTAGCAACTCCTAGTTTTTGGATTTGCAAAAGTTGACAGATCAATGTGTCCATGATCATCATCCGACCTCTCCTTTTCGTTTGCACTAGATTAGACTCCCATTCCATCATAACACCAGCGACAACAACTTCACCACGTCCGTTGACTTCCAGAATCTCATCTGTAGCATGTAAATTTTGATTGCCTTCATCAGGGAGGCCATTGACTAATAAAGCATGCATTACACCTGAAAAACACTTTACAGACACTGTTTTTTAGGAAGCCCAATGTAAGAACTTTTTTTCTTCACTGGTCCAAGTATGTAAGCCAAATGGAGTACACTTGTGTCGTGTTAAGTTGGGCTGCATAGTAGTGTGGTTTGTTGCTGGACTTGGAAATTAGAATTAGGAATTTGATCAGTATTTGATTCTAATGAATCTGATGAGATGTCCATTGGTTGGTTTAGCAATTTCTCTATAGGTACGATATGTATTTTAAATTTGAGATTAATGAAGAATCGATCAATTTTCACGAAAACAATAGGAGGCTTTCTCACATACCTACTTGGGAAGCGCACGAGGCCCCCAACCACGAATTTGTTTTTTTTTTCTCATCATTTTCTTTCAATTTTTACCTAGTGTGATTTACATCCACAAACATTTGTCCTAAAATTTTAGGTGTGATCTTACGTTATACTCATAGAATTAAATTTCAACATATTTCTACGAAATATTCCAAAATAATTCCATTTGTAGAAGGTTTGACATGGAAATCATTATTCATTTCACGAAATATTTTGATGAATTGTGAATTTCTACTGAAGTAATCAAATGTTAGCTATAAAAATGTAAAATTTCGGTGGAAATATTTCGATATGCGGTTAATTTCGACCAAAATATCCAAGAAGTTTGCACATTCAATTGTTCATGTTCTTATTGGTAGACGTATTGGTAACATATTCGTACATAATTAAATGAGGAAAAAAAAATGCACTATAATGTGAGAATGCATTATTTTAATAGATTATAATAATGTGATGATGTAGTACATACTAAAGTATTTGTAATTATGTGATATTATTATTATTCTCATTTCCAAGAAACATATAGTTGTTTTAATCTTTTAGATACTCATTCCAATGTGTAAATTTTTTTTACAAATATTCATAGAAACTCTTAGATACTCATGCCAATGTATAATAAAATGTTATCGATTTTCACTTCTATGATTCATATAACTGTTTATTATGGTTTGATGAATTATAAGGATGTTTTCATGTATGTTTTTTCATTTTCCACATTTTCAATGAAAACTTCCTAAACATTTCTATCATTTCATATTTTTTCCATCATTTCCTTAAAATTGTATATTTTATTTCTACATTTGTCGAAATATTTCCATTTCCAAGATGATCGAAATAGAAATTTAATACCTTGGTTGTACCTGTTATCATATATTTGTTTTTTTGTAGTATGAAAGGACTTTCTGTATGGCAGTTTATACTCTGCTATGTTTATTTATGGTATCAAATGTAATATATCTTACATCAATAGAAAATGGATCCAATGCGTAGAAAACACCACATTCAACCAAACACTAATAATCTAAAAACGTAATTACTAATTCCAAGCCTTTGAAATCACTACAAATTTATTCATTCACAGAAAGTTAAATTCAGTTTTTAGTGTTGAAGTATGTTCCATAATTTCTGATTCCAAGCCTGATATAGTTTATTATATAGCTTCTACTATAATAGTTTTTTTTTCCTAATTTCTACTCACCACCATTCTTTTTTTTTGATTGATAAGCTGGGGTTAAAGGGACCCCGCCCTAAAACACTACTAGCGAGTGTAGATACAAATTAAGTCTTCCTCAACAATTCTCCAAAGTTCTTGAGGAACATTACATATATCTTCAATGACGAAAAAACCATCTGAATAAGTACCCAATTTCGCTAAATAATTCGCTGCCCGATTTGTTTCTCTCCACAAAAACTCAAACAAACAACTCATTAAATTTTGGCTCTGTTCTGCAATTTCCAGCAACATTTCCTCATATTTCCATGATAAAACGATTTCATTCTTTATGCATTTAATAGAGTATAACGAATCGGAGGAAATTAGAATACGATTCAGTCCCCTTGCCTTTGCATATCTCATAGCTTCTAAAATTGCTTGCAACTCAATTTGGATAATGTCATCTGCAGAAATATTGCTCCAGCCTACAAAAAGTAATGTACCATCGCTATTTCTGCCAATAAACCCCAAACCCGAGCCGTGCACTGATCGAGCTCCATCAATATTAATTTTCACCACGTCCACCTCTGGTTTTGACCAAGAAATGAGCTTTAAATCTGAATTAACAATGGAGTAGCAGCAGCTCCAATTGTTTAAAATCTGCCCATATACATGACTAAATCTTTCCTCAATCGATAAGCCATCAAACCGGTTTTGTATCACCTCTCCAACCTGTTTCAAAACAACTTCCTTTGGGGAATTAATTTCTGCAAACACTTTTTGATTTCTTTCCTTCCAACAGTAGTAAACCACTACACAAAAAGAAGTATAAAGCAATTGTTTTATCTATTTACATTGAAATCTCATACTCTTAATCACCTGAATTTCCGCCTCTATTGAGTCCACTCCTACTCGCAAAATTCCAAACTTCTTCAAACACTCAATCCAGATCCATCTAATATATGGACATCGAAAGAACAAATGATCATTTGTCTCTTGATGGCTATAACACAAAGAGCATCGAGACACCCATTTGAATCCCCTCTTATTTAGATTTTCCACTGTAGAAAGCCTCTTCTGAACACTAACCATGCAATAAAAGAAAACTTTGGAATACAATTTCTCCAAATAATTTTCTTCCAACTAATTGACTCTTGTCTTTCACATAATGCCTCGTGAGCCGATTTAGACGAGAATTGGCCATTTGAAGTAAGTTTCCAAATTATTCTATCCCTCATCAACATCTTAGGGATTGGTCTCTCTGAAATGATATCAATAATTGTTTGCATGCGATCATTATATGGTCTTGGAAACACCCACCTTTTGTCCACAATAAAATTTCGAATAACTGCATTTGAGTGACTATCGAATTGATTTATAACTCGGTTGCCAAATCTGGAAATAAGGCTCCCTTCTTATAACCATGGATCCTTCCATATGTACATGTCTTCCCCATTTCCAATTAAAAATCAGACATGCTTTCTAACAAATTCTCTCTCTTTTAAAATATCTCGCCATGCTCAGGACGCATTATTTTGGGGTTGGCATCCCCAGATATTTGCATCCCCCACATATCGCTTCCTCATCCATTCTGCTCATAGGGATTTATTCTCCACCAGTCTCCAGAATAATTTAGCCATACCAACTTTGTTTATATCCCTAAGACGTTGAATGCCAAGTCCTCCTTTTTCAAACGAACTACAAACTCTAGCCCAACTGATTGGATGAATAGAACGCTCAAGAAAGGGACCACTCCACAAAAAAATGAATATTCTCAATTTTTTTCAACACACTCATCGGAATATTGAAAGAAGCAGACCAATAGACTTGAAAACTTGATAAGATAGATTTAATTAATTCAAGTCTTCCCGCATACGACAAAAGATTCGATTTCCACCTCTCTACCCTTTTGGATACTTTATTAATCAAAGATTGACAAAGCGTATGAGTAAGTCTAGAAGAGAATAAAGGGAGATCCAAATATCTAATAGGGAGATTTCCTTTAGAGAATCCAAGAATAGCAAGAATATTATTATGATTTTTACAAGATTCACTAAAAAAAATCTGACTCTTTGCTTTATTAACTTGAAGACCGGAAGCCTTGTAAAAAAGATTTAGAACATCTCGAATAGATTTTATTGACGATTCCTCATTATTAGAAAAAATTAGAACATCGTCAGCAAAAATCAAATGGGAAATGCCCGGACTTCCCATAACTCTAGGAATACTCAATTGATTTGAAGAAACAAACTGATTAAGGATACAAGAAAAAGCTTCCATAATCATCATAAATAGATAAGGAGAAAGAGGATCTCCTTGTCTCAGACCTCTTTCACTTCTGAAAAACCCATGAGAAGTACCATTAATAAGAATTGAAAAACTGGGTGTGGACACACATTCCATAACACGTTCTACCCAAATTGAAGGACATCCTAATTGAAAAATAATTGATTTCAAAAAGCCCCAATTAACACAATCGTAGGCTTTCATAATATCAATTTTGGCACAAAAGGTTTCTAGAGATTTAGAATTGTGAAAATTGTGGACCATTTCGTGAGCAAGAAGAATATTGTCTTGTATATTTCTTTCCTTAGCAAAAGTCGATTGATTAGGAGAAATAATATCAGGAAGACAAACAGCTAACCTATTTGCAAGTAATTTGGAAATGATCTTGTAAATAAAGTTGCAAAGGGCAATAGGTCTATATTTTTCAAGGCAATTGGCATTCTCTTCCTTTGGGATTAAACAAATTAATGTGGCATTAATTTCCCTCAGCATCCTCCCCTTTTTAAAAAAATCCAACACTGCTACACACACATCTTCACCCACAATATCCCAGAAATTATTGAAAAATTCACCCCCAAATCCATCCGGTCCAGGAGATTTGTTCCTTGGGGAAGCAAATATGATAGATTTTATCTCCTCCTTTGTAATAAGATTTGATAATATTTGCACATGTTCCTTAGAGAATTTTGAATTGAAAGGCACTTGCATACTTACAGTATTGTTTGGGTTGCGAAACATTTCTGAAAAATATTGAGTGGCCCATGCTCCAATCTTCCCTTCATCTTTGAGTAATTCTCCTTGAGCCGTGAACATCTCCATAATTCCATTCTTTGCAATATTCGTGGCTACTGAACTATAAAAAAATCGAGTATTTCTATCCCCTTCCCGAAGTCATTGTATCCTTGACTTTTGCCTGTACATACTTTCTTCATTGTCTAGCTCAGAATTATACACCCTCAAAGCCTCCACTTCCTGACCTTGGAGATTATTATTCATCGGCTCCCTCTAAATTTGGTTTTGGATTCTAAACAAATTATCTTTGGCTTCGATTTTCCGCCTGTTAATAGACCCAAAAAAATTCCTACTCCAATCTCTTATGGAATTTTTCACCGCCCGAATTTTTTTTGTGAGACAAAACATAGGAGTACCTGTGATTTCTTGGTTCCAAGCATTGAACACCACTTCTTTCAAGCCTGGTTTTCCTATCCACAAAGAAAAAAAATTAAAAACTTTCGGGCCACTTGTAGAATTCCTTGGAAATTCCCATTTTAGTGGAGCATGATCAGAAACTCCACAAGGTAAGTACCTCAAACTCATCTGAGGAAATTTAACTACCCTCGCCATATTAATTAAAGCCCTATCCAATCTACACAGAATCCGTCTACCTCCTGTAGATTTATTGCTCCAAGAGAACCAGTCAGAACTTGTTCTCAAATCTTGAGCACCAATCGAATTAAGGAATTCATTAAAATCACGCATAGAACGACTAGAAGCAGGCCGACCTCCAACCTTTTCTTCTTGAAAACGAACCGTATTAAAATCGCCCAACACGATCCAAGGTTCTGGCATGACTAAATTTCTAAGATCTGTCCACAGTAATCTTCTATCGTTCTCGAAATTTTCAACATACACAAACGACATAAAGGTAATGAATCCATCTCGAATTTGGGTAACTTTACAATGGATCACTTGACTTGATTCAAAAATCTTGTGCACAAAAAAACACAATGGATTCCATCCCACCCATATCCAACCATAAAAATGAGAATCATAATTATCAACGAACTTCCAATTTTTACAAAGTTTTTTTTTGAAACTTCCCTGCTTCTTCTGTCTGTACTTTTGTCTCACAAAACCCCATCAACTCAGCTTTCTCCTCTTTAATAAAATCATGGATAGCTTTTCTCTTTCGTGCATAATTCATACCTCGAAAATTCCACATTATCACTGACATTAAGACAAATTGATTGGATTTCCCTCGCTAGGGACAACTTTAGATCTCGTGGTTCTATTTGTGATCTCCCTCACATTCTTCTTCTTTATGTTTCTCATACTCTGTTTTTTCACCATTTTTGCGTTACCAGCGCTAGCATCATCAGACTCTTCCAGATTCGTTCCTATTGTTTCCTTGCTACTGCAAACAAACACTTGCACATGCTCTGTTTCAAGATTTTCTACTTCATTTTCCAAAGCTTGGAGCATTTTCCATTCTCATCGGTTGAACATTTAGAACCACCTCCAGATTTGCTACCAAATCCGGATTGTCCACTTCATGCTCCGCTCCAACTGGTGTACCCATATCCGCTCCAGATTTTTTTTGAAGAAGACCCACGTCTACTAACTACATGGTTCCATCCATCTTTTGTTGGAGTAGATTCTGGCCTTGACTCTCTCACAAAAGACTCCGTATCTCCACCCAACTCCGATCCACATGCTGATTTCGAATTTGAAACACCTTGAATATCGGAATTTGTTGCAGCCACGTCAGTCCCATCATCTCCAATTTGATCCATCCTACCTGCACCTGCGTCAACCCCCATCTCATCCAAAACATCCAATTTTTCTCCTATAGCATCATTGTTACGCCCCATCTCTTCCAATATCACTTCGTTTACCCCTACTGGCTTTGCAGCCCAAGTAGCAATCGGTATTGCAGGTTTCTTCCTTTTCAACTTCGGACATTGATCATGGCTATGATCGAAAGTTGCGCACACTTTGCACGGATTCGGTTTCCATTCATAAACCACCCGTTGATTGTATTTCGTTCCATTCTCCCTCTTTAGAATAACTATGTCTCGGAATGCACATTTGTAATCAATCTCGATGCATATACGAGCATACCCAAGTCGTGATCTATTAGCAGTTGCCTCATCTGAATGCAATGGAGTTCCTATTCTACTTCCAATTCGACCCAAACAGATTGGAGACCAAAACTGAATTGGCAAATGCGGAAGTCTAACCCAAATTGGAGTCGTAGAGTGCATTTCACGAATTGGTTTAGCATCCACCGACCATTTTCGGAGAATTAAAGGCCTACCTCCAATACTCCAAACTGCAGAATTAAGAACCATATTGCAGTCCTCTGAATTACTGAATTTAAATAAAAAAAAATCCATCCTCCATGGATAACATCTCAAGATTGCCTTTAATTTTCCACATTCTTTGAACTGCCATTTTTAAACCATGAAAATAAGGCCTTTTCCCTAGGAGATATCCCACCAGAGAGTTCTCCCATCTAAATGCTTCAGATTCTATCTCCTCTTCTGGCAATAAAATCGTATCACCATTGATCACATCGGGGAAAAAAATCAAGCCTTTTCTCTATTGAAGAAGGGCTACCACCCTTTAGAAGATCTTTCCAGGAAACTCCAGATGAAGAGGCCGCCATTAAATCCTAGAGTAAAAAACTACACACAGAAAGTATGGTGATTCTATATTCTTCTCCGCAAAGAGGGAGAAAATCGAATCTTCCTACACCTTTCTTTTGATAATTTCTCTCTCTAGAACCTCAGAGCTTCTCTATCTAAAAAACCCTTGAGTTACACAATAAACTAAACTCACCACCATTCTCATTAGATGATATTGGAATGATTTAGGAAAGATGAACTCACTGTAAATAAAAAAAGACCATTGATTTGTTTAGCCAACCCCAAATCTTTGGGATAAGGCTTTGTCGTTGAAATTTGATGGCTTCACAAGAGAACATTTTAGAATTGTTGAAGTTAATGTTTGCTTCTTTGTTCTCATATTTTATGTGTCAGAAGTGAATATATTTTGATGATCAACTCATCTATTGTTAATTTGTGACTCACAAACTAACACCATGTCGTCTTTGTTTCTTGTCCAGGAATAAAAAGCAAAGGAAATGATAAAGAGACATGGCTGCTGTTGTTGTTTGTATACTCAATTTACAAAATAACTGTTTTTCACCTACAACAATAGGCCTCTCCTTTTTCATGATGGGCATGAAGATCGTACAAATGTTCAAGGTACTGGTATTCTAAAATACATCAATAAAATATTTAGCAAATTTTATGGGATTTTTAAAAAGTTTAAGTATATATAAATTAAAAAATTTGAATTTCAAATGCCTCCAATATCATATATATACATGTGATTTTGGTGTATCTAATTACAATTTATTCAGATATGTTGTTGCATTTGGTCCAAAGTTTTTTGGGTGGGTTTTAGCTTGCTTCCCATTAAAAGCAATTTGGTAGTGAAAAGCATGCTTTACTCGCACAAAGAATCAGAAGTTGGACGCTCTTAGATTGGATTGTGGATTCTTGCTTTTGCAGGAAATTGGTTGTGATGGAATTCACATAAAGTTGTGTTTGTTTGCTTCAATCGAATGAGTCTAGTCATAAGCAACTTCTAGGACGTGACGGAATCAAAATCAGAATGGATAGGAACTTTCATTCACAATATTTTGCAAGATATGAAGACCATGGCTTGAATAAGTAAGATTTGTGGTTTTTCTCAAATAAAAGAGAGGACAATGGAGCTTAATGATTAGCCTGTTAAAATCATTTTTTTAAATTAAAACTAGTATGAGGTGTATTACCACCAAGATTAGAGGCTACAACCTCGACCTGTGGAGGCATATTCCTCTCCCTACAAGTTTGACTCTGTAGCCTCGAGGCATACTCCTATTGCAAATTGAGGTTAGCATTTTTAAACATTACTTCTGTAGATAGCATGACTTGGCTTTTGACAGAGTGGAATTAATAGAGGAACAAGATTCGTTTTGCCAACCTCATGTCTTTGGGATAAGGCTTTGTTGTTGTTGTTGTTGCATACGATGTCTTTGCTATGTACTCCTATGGTACTTTACATAATGACACGCCTCTATTTTTTTCTGCTCATATTTTTAGTTCAACCGAGTTTCTTTCATGCTCAGGGTCCTGCCTTTGCCATAATCTGAGCGTGAATCATTTATCAACTCCAGAACAAAGACGCAATTTCAAAGGATATCTCAGAAAGTATGTTTCAGAAGGCAGTAATTGCCACTGCTCTTAGCTTTGTAATAAGTAATTTCAGGCCAATAGACGACTGGTGAGTCTCAACATTCTTGTTGCAGGACACATCTAGGGGCAGCTTGTTTGCTTGCTCAGCAAAAAACAAAAAAAAGGAAAAAAAAAAAGGGGCAGCTTGTGCAAGAATTGCATATGGCTTTCTCATGGGCCCTACACTACAATTGCGCTCGTTAGATGTTATATATATGCTATAATACTTGTAAATCAATAATAACGTTCATTGTCATTATCACCCGCATTTTGAGTTCTTAGAGTTTCTTTCTTGAAACTCATCTCAGTAAATTGGAATTGAACATCTTTATATAGAAAATGATACATATAGTTATTTAGTGCCCTTAATTCCTTGCAGCGAGTGCTTTGTACACCCTGCAAACCGTGTAAACAATACACCTACGAACTGAATAAACTAAAATTTTGTTGCCCCTCAAAAATCGTCCAAATGCAAAAGTTTGCATGCACCCACAATTCCCTAAGAAATGAGCAAAATTATGCCATCCTCAAAGTCATGCAAAAGATGGCACAACATTTAAATTATTATTATTATTATTTTATTGGTAAGCTGGGTTTTTTGACAGAACCCACCATTTTTATTAATCATTCTCGAATATAATTACAAGTTAAGTCGTCTAGAATGATTCTTCTCTACTCTTGAGGTATGACATCTTCATCCTCAATTACAAAAAACCAATTTCTCTCTGGCTCGTAATCGAGCTAAAAAATCTGCTGCTCTATTAGTCTCTCCAAAAATATTCAAAATTACAAGTGGCAAAGGAGTTGCCCAATCTTCTAATTGTCTCTACTTCTTCCAAATACTTGCAAGAGATCTCTATTACCCTTAATGGATTTAATGGCATGTAATGAATTTGATGAAATGAGTACTTAATTAGAACCTTTTAATTTTGCATACCCCATTGCCTCTCTTATAGCTTTAAGCTCTATGGTTATTATATAGTCATCATCACATCCATCACAAGCAGCAAATTGAAGTCCGCCCAAATGGTTTCTTCCCACAAAACTGAATCCTCCACCAAGCTCTGAGAGTGGTCCATCCGTGTTAATCTTCACTATATCTTCATTAGGAAATTTCCAAAAGATGTAATTCATTTTATTTGGAATGTGTTCCCTATGCAATCCCATCTTTGTAACAAAGAGCACGTATTGGCATTAATCTCCTTCTCCACACTGTAAAACACATTTTTTTAATCAGCCGCAATCAATTGAAAAATTACTCAGTTTGCCTGGTCAACCTGTTCAACCAGTCTTTTATTTCGTTCTCTCCAAACATGATAGACATGAGCACAAAATGCTAAACAAATCATATCCAAGATCACCTTGTTTGGAAAGCAAACACTCTTCATCAATAGTGTTTCATCCAAGACCAAACCAAACCCCTATTGGTCGATTTTCAAATTTTTTTTAAGGGTTATTTTGATTTGAATTTTATGGGTATATTGATTTTTAATTTGAAATTTATATTAGTTGATTAAATTTTATTTCACTTTTATTGATCGATCGAATTTTACTTCAAATTTGATTAAATTTAGATTTGAATTTTAATTTGTTGATTAACTTTTACTTTGAATTTTTAATTGGATTTTGATGAAATTTTGATTTGAATCTAAATTTTAATTGGTTGATTAACTTTTAACTTGAATTTTTAATTGGATTTTGATGAAATTTTAATTAGTTGATTAATTTTAATTTAAATTTAAATTTGATTTTGATTAAATTTAAATTTGATTAAAGTTTAATTTTAATTTTAATTTGAAATTCAATTGGTTGATTAAATTTGAATTTGAATTTTATTTCAAATTTCAATGGGTCGATTAAATTTTAATTTTAATTTGATTTTAATTAGTCGAGAATTTTCAAAATTTTTAACTTTTTATCTTATTTTTCTAAGAATCAAGGCCTCTAGGTAAAAGTCGGACATTGAGGGGTATTTTGATCATTTTTATGATTTTTCTGTTCGTCGATTTAGGTCTCATTAGACTCAAAATCATATTTTAAATGCAATGAGGTACTTTCAAAAAATTTTGGAGGTCCGAGATTCATGAGGGGTATTTTCATCATTTTGTCGATTTTTGCAAGTTTTTATGAATTTTGTCATTAGGTTTCTTTAAGTCCAAATGTGATTATTTCTAAGTCTTGAAGTCACATTTTTCTAGTGTCGCGAGATCTTTAGATTATCAAAATATGTATCGAACCTATGCGTACTTACTTGTTAAATTAGGTGTAAGGTGTAGCGACCCTAAGCGTGCGTAATTTTCTATGTCGAGTCGTAACGAGTGAAAGGTATGAAAGGACTAGAAACATAACAAAAATGAAAAAAAGTACTCTCCAACTTTCAAGTTCTTTGTGCTCATCATTAGTAATCCACCACAATCGGGTAATGAATTGTCAAATTAGGCATATGCAAAAATTGGGTGTCTACAAGGAGAGATGAAAAGTCCTAATCCAAATTCTCAAAAAAAGAAGAAGAAAGGGGGGAAAACAAAAAGAATAAAGAGAAGGTTGAAGAAGTGGTGATGAGGTCTATCTCGAGTGACTACCCTCGGGGAGGGGGAAAAGCTTACAACTTAATTATTATGTCAATCTTAGCTTGAAATGTGCGGGGAATGAATGGTTGGAGGAAGAGAAAAGCTATTCAAGACTTGATTAAAAAGGAAAAGGTGGAGCTATTGGGGTTTTGTGAGACTAAGGTTGAGGTAGCGCTAGCATCGTAATTTCAGAAGAAAATGTGTAAGTTTTGGAAATTTGTAGATAATTACCATTCCCATCCATATGGCTGTATTTGGGTGGGATGGAATCCTCTAAATTTTAAAGTTGTTAAACTATTTAAATCTAGACAAATGATTCATTGTCAAGTTCAAAGAGTTAGAGATGTCTTCGTTTTCCATTTTTCTATTGTTTATGTTGATCACTTGGTACAAACTAGAAGAGAACTTTGGAATAATATGAAGCAGTGGTATTCAAATCATCCATGGATATTGATGGGAGATTTTAATATGGTTAGATTTCAAGATGAAAAAGTTGGAGGAAGACCAGTGTCCTATAGGGCTATGAGTGAGTTCAATAATTGTATTGATACTAGTTGTCTTCAGGATTTGAAAATTTGTTGATAGTTGGTTTTCCTGGACCAATAAAGCAATGTGTAGTCGTCGGATTGCTAGTAGGCTGGATAGAGCACTTACAAATTTAGATTGGCTGTCTAAATTTCTGTTTATGAAACTTTGCTATTTTCAGGAGGGAGTTTCGGATCATGCACCTATGAAATTCACGTTCTCAGATGGTCATGGTAGAAATCCGAAAAATTTTAAATTCTTTAATTTGTGGGTTGGTCAACTAGGGATCAAAGAATTGGTAGAGGAAACATGGAGAATATTAGTTGAGGGTAATCCGATGTACAGAGTTACAAACAAACTGAAAGCAGTTAAGAATGCATTGAGAACTTGGAATAGAGATGTTTTTGGGCAGATAAATGAAAGGAAGGAAGTAGCCAGGTTGCAGTTGAATGAAATCTAGAGGGAACATAAAGAAAATAAGATAGATGAATATTTGGTTATTAAGGAACAGGAGGCACTGAAGAAGTACAATGAAGAAATTGAAGTTGAAGAAAATTTTTATAGACAGAAGTCTCGGGTTCAATGGTTGAAAGAAGGAGACAGGAACACCAGATTTTTCTATAGTACCACGGTCTCTAATGCTACGCTTAATGCCATCACAGAACTTGAAAAATAAGATGGAACGATCCTTCGAGATGAAAAAAGCATTGCTATAATGGGCGGCAGAATATTTTCAAAGTACATACAAAAGCCATGACAATACTATAAGTTGAATTTTTCCTCTTTTTAAATGAGTGTCGGATGAACACATTGAAATTCTTAATTGCCCAGTAACATGTGAAGAAATTAAAAAAGTTGTATTTGAATCGCCAAGGAACAAAGCCCCAAGACCGGTGGATTTGGGGTAGAATTCTATACAACTTTTTGGGATTTGGTTGTTAAAGACTCCTGTGATGCTATTTTGAATGTTATTCAAAGTGGGAAAGTGCTTGAAGAATTGACACTATTCTTTGTTCAATTGAAATAGTAAAACACTTGTGTTACAAATGTGGTATGATTTTAATCTCTACTGAGGGTTGTTTTACTCATATGATTTTAGGTTCACTTATTATTATTTTTATCTGAATTTTTTAAAGGAATCATTTTCATTAAAAAAAAATATAGGTTTTTTTTTTTCATAATTTTTTTTAAATATTTTTTTTTTTCAGATCTGAAACCTTAGTTTTGGATTGCCAATTTGATAATCCATTTGAGTTCAATGATCCTTAGTAAGATTTCAAATCTTACTAAGTTAGTAGGAAAAATGTTTCTCTAAAATATTTTACTATTTTTGACTAACCTTGGGCTCCCCTTGTGGCATCCAAAGACATGATCGGATGCTTCAATATTGTTGAGAAAAAGAGTAAATGAACTTTAGAAAAATAAATCCCCAAAAAAATTATTTTTCACCGTTGTATTTCAATTTTAAGTTTGAGAGTTATTTGGAAGTTTGGTAATTTTCAAAAAATTACATCAAGGTAAAAAAAAAAAAAATTGTTTCTTGAATTTTATTTTTTTGATTTGAGGCTTTTAATGAAATTTAGAGTGTTGGACTGGTGATGTGGTTATCCATATGAGTAAAAAGGACCCTTAGTAAAGATTAAAATCTTATTACGTTAGTAAGACAAGTGTTTTGCTATTTCAATTAAAAATGTCGGTGTTTGGATTTGAATTTAATTAATAAATAGTATAAGGATTGTAAACAAAATTAAGATGTAGGGACTGGTGCAAAAATATTCGAAACAATCTTCCAATAGGATTACGCAGTCACTATGCGTCAACAATAAGCCCGTCAACAAAATCCCACTCTAAATTTTTTATTATCTGTTTTAACATTTTTATTTTTACTATTTTTTCCTTTTTTCACTCCCTTTTTACATTTGTTTTTTCCTTTCTTTTCTTTGTGAAACATTTCTCTTTTTTATTTGGACGTTTTCTTTATTTATTTTTATTTCAAAATCCCCTTTTCTTATTTGTTTCCACGTTCTTTTGTTTTGAACTTTTTTTTATTCTTAAAAAAAAAGGGAATGATCCCATGCTTGTTGCAATTCGATAGCCTTTTGTTTAATTTTAATTTGATTGGTCAATTTTAATTTTAATTTTGATTGGTCGATTTTAATTTTAATTTTGATTGCTTGATTTTAATTTTAATTTGATTGCTCGATTTTGATTTCGATTGATTGATTTTAATTTGGATTGATTGATTTTAATTTTGAATTTTGATTTGCATTTTAATTATTTGATTTTTAATTTAAAAATGTCAATGAAAACTTATTTATACAGGTATTGTATTAATGATATTACAAGGTATTTAAAAAAACTTAATAAAACATATTATACCTGTATTGCTACTCCAATTTCCAACTCTCATAGATGGCCTAGCTATACTAGATGATGCATCTGAGACTGAATTTGAGGGGTTATTTGTCTCCTCTGTCTGTTGAACCACTTGTTTGGATGATTTTCTACGTAACATATCTAACAACAATTTTTCATAGATAATTAAAATCAAAATATTCATCAAATGACAAAGTAATTTCATTTTATTAAAATGAACTATTATTAAAAAAAACAATAATTTACACAATCAATTATATACTAGACTGAAATCGCCTCGACCCCCTGCAATCGCTAAATAGTGAATAAGGTTTCGATTACGTAAATCGAGGATTTTTAAAGAATTGGGAGTCACCACCTAGTTTAGGTCTACGAACCATAGATAACTCCAAAAGGATTGGGTTGGTCCACGAATAATGGGTAAGGGGTCAGATTATGGGTTTCGGAAGGTCTTAGGCATCGAATCCGCCTGATCAAGATAATCAGTCTCTATTGCGATCTAAAAATATGCTACGGTCAATATTCAAATATTAAAAATCGAATTAGGGTCCAATCATCATCAAATCGCATCGGATTTACTAAACAAATCCTACGACTAAAATAATTACATGATTTATTGAATTTTGCATAGTAGAATCCCACGATTGATAAGGCTTACGTGGTACCAAAATTTAGTAGATCGATTCACTTTCATTTTGGAGAAGTGTGAAATCAATTTTTAATGCCATATACACAAAATTAATGAATTGGCTCATTAATGACATTTTATCAAAGAAATTCGATTTTTGAATCGCCACGTATACTAAATTAATGAATTGACCCACACATTTGTTATTAAAAAAATTCGATTTTTGAATCGTCCCGTGTATTAAAATTAGTGAGTCGACTCACACATTATTAATCAAAGAAATCTTGATTCTATGAATTGCCATGCGTATCAAAATCAGTGAGTCGACTCACATATTTTTAACCAAAGAAATTCGATCTTTAAATTACCACGTATATTAAAATTAGTGAGTTAACCAACACATTTATTAAAAAAATTGATTTTTGGAATTGTCACGTGTATTAAAAATCAGTGAGTTGACCTACACATTTGTTATCAAAGAAATTCGATTTTTGAATCGCCACATGCATTAAAATCATAATCAAAGAAATCTTGATTTTATGAATTGCCGCATGTATCAAAATCAGTGAGTTGACTCACATATTTTTAACCAAAGAAATTCAATTTTTGAATTGCCACATGTATTAAAATTAGTGAGTTAACGCACACATTTATTAATAAAAAATTTTGGTTTTTAGAATTGCCACGTGTATTAAAAAATAAGTGAGTCGACCCACATGCCCAATTTCATAGAAAATTTCGATTTGGAATTTCCAATGCTCACAAAATCATTAAGTCGACTCGCATGCCCAATTTCATAGAAAATTTTGGTTTGAAACTTCTAATGCACACAAAAAATTAGTGAGTCAACTCGTTGATTTTTATTGGAAAAATCGATTTTTAACTTTTCGTGTACACCAAAAATTATGAGTTGATTACTATCAACATTAATGAGTTAACCCAATGACATCAAAAATCGACGAATCGACCCAATGGATATCAACACCCAATGAGTCGGTCCACCAATTTGATATTAGCGAGTTGGCCCGATCAATCTATCGACAAAAAAATGAGCGAATCGACCCATTAATATTTCGGAATCGTAAAGATTGCCATTAGTGCTACGTATACCCCAAAATCGGGTGAGTTAGTTCAAATGCATACAAAATCAAGAAACAATAAATAAATAAATAAAAAGTAAAGTAAAAAAATAAATAAAACATAGAAAATATTACGCAAAAAAAATAAAATTATCCTAATCTTATCAATGTAAAAAAGAACGTAAGAACCTACATAAAAATAAAACCTCCTAGTTCTACCACTATAAAACATATAAAAATACATAAGAGAAAAAAAAATTGAATCTTATTCGATATGCAAGAATAAAAAAAAATAATAAATAAATAAAAGTAATCTTACCTATTGAATCGAGAACAGTAGGTTGACTCCTTCAGGTAGGACTCAAAGACCTATGAATACTCGTTGCGGTGGAGATGCGACAGATGAGGGTAGAGAGAGGTGCTTATAGGCGCTATAACTACGCTGCAACAATGACTTGAAGATCCTGACTGAGAAAAGAGGGGCTATGTTGTGTTATAAAGAAGATGACGCACAACAAAGAATGTTATAGCAAGGAAAAAAAATAGGGTTGTGAGGAGACGTTCTGGAGAGGTCGCAGGTGCTGTAATGGAGATGATGAAGACAGTGAGGAATGTTGGTTAGGTAGAATGTGAGTGCAGCAAGACAAAGAGAGGAAGAAAGGGTTGTGGATGGGTGATCTAGAGAGAGGTGTTGCTGGTTTTTAATGACAACTAAAAGGGGGCAGCAATGGGGCTGTAATGGAGTGGGTTATGTGCAGCAAGATGAAGAGAAAAAGAGAGGGCTGTGAAGGGGTAATTTAGAGAGAGGTGTTGCTGGTTTTTAATGACAACTAAAAGGGGGCAACAATGGGGCTGTACTTGTGCAACAAGATGAAGAGAAGAAGAAAGGACTATTAAGGGATCATTTAGAGAGAGGTGTTGCTGGTCTTTTTAATGGCAACCAACAAAAGAAAACATTTTTTATGGTTGTTGATTTTTTTTTCTTCTTTAAGGACAGCAAAAAAAAAACATTTTTTACTATTATGAAATGATCGCTGATCTTGCTATATTATGGTAGTTTTACCATTAAATGCAAGAAAGGGAAAGAGGGGAGAGATCGGAGAGATGAGGGAGATGAAGTTTTAATAGAGATCTTGGGCTGTTGCATTTTTTTATATCAAAGACCGCCAAAAATGTTTTTTTTCTTTGCTATTTTATGATGGTTTTCTAAAAAATGTGAAGGAGGGAGAGATGGGAGAGAAGGGAGAGAGGTTGGAGATGGGAGAGAATTGCAGTTTTTTTTTAATGGAGTTTTTTCCGTGTAAGAAGAAGAAGAAGATGGAGTAGTTTCTTTATCTCTAGAGAGTAGCAAAAAAAAATGTTTTTCCTCTCCTTGGATGGTGGCTTTTGTACCTATTTTATGGTGGTTCCATCATTACCCATGCGAGAGGGGGAGATGGGAGAGTGGGTGGTTATAGAGAAGAAGTTGGAGATATTTGGAGAAGAAGATAGGGAAGTTAGAAATAGGAGTGCCCACGTTTTATTTTTTTTCTTCTCTAATTTTTTGTTTGAAATTTTCTTTTAAGAGAACGGGAGAGGGATCCCACGCTGCTAGTTTCATTAATGGTCCCTTGTCGATGAGTTGTCATTGGTTGATGATTTGATTTTGCTTCCGATTGGTTGATTTAGATTAAATTTTTTTATTTGAGTCAACATTTTGATTTGAATTTTAATTTGATGTTTTAAATTAAATTTGAATTTTTATTTGATTTTAAAATTTGAATTTCGATTAAAATTTAATTTGAATTTTGATTTTATTATTGGTTGTTGGTTGATTTGATTTTATTTTGATTGGTTGATCGATTCAATTTTAATTTTACATTTAATTGGTTGAGTATTTTTAATTTGATTTTCAATTTGATTTTAATTTGAGTTTTAATTGATCAACTACTTTTGATTTGGATTTTTATGAAATTTTAATCGGTCGAGTCAGTTTTATTTTATTTATTTTTCATTAGATTTTGATTTTTAACTTGATCTTGATTTTTAATTTGGATTTGATTTTTATTAGATTTTCGATTTTATTTTTGGTTTGAATTTGATTTGAATTTTAAATTGGTTTCTTGGTTGAATTTTAGTTTATTTTTTTTACGATTTGAATTTTATTTTCCTAGGGATTAGGGTCTCTATGTTAAAGTTGGATATTGAGGGGCCTTTTGGTCATTTTTATGATTTTTTTAGATTTTTCTTGAATTTCTTTGTTTTCGTCGATTTGAGTCTCGTTAGACTCGAAATCCCATTCTGAATGCAATGGAAGTATTTTCGAGATTTTTCGGAGGTCCAAAATTTATGAGGGGCATTTTTATTATTTTGGTGATTTTTACAAATTTTTCTTGAATTTATCTGTTTTTATCGATTTGGATCCCGTTAGACCCAAAATCACATTCTAAGTGCAATAGAGGTACTTTCGAGATTTTTTGGGGGTCTTAAATTTATGAGGGATATTTTCGTCATTTTGATGATTTTTAAAAATTTTCCGTGAGATTTCTTTCAGTCCCTATGTGATTATTTCTAAGTTCTGATATATTTTCTTAACGTAGCGTGATCTCTAATTTATTGAACTGTGTATCGAACCTAAGTGTACGTGCTTATTAAGTTAGGTGTAAAATGTAGCAATCTTAAGCGTGCGTAAACTTCTATGTCGAGTCGTGATGAGTAAGGGGGATGAAAAGATTAGAAACAAAAGGAATCAAGAACAGTACTCACAGGCCTTCGAGTTCTTTATGCTCATCATTAGGAATCCACAACAACCAGGTCACGAATTGTCGAATTAGGCAGATGCAAAAAAATAGGGTGTCTACATAAATGTAATTGTCATCATCATCATCATTAATAAAGTCTTGATCATCATCGACACATCCTTCGACAAGTAGTCCTTCGATATCGTTCCTATTCCAAGTGATAACATTATTATTTGAATTAATTGCATTTTGATGCAATCCTGACTTATTATCTTAAAAAGATTTTGCTACTACATCATCTTCCGACTCCATATTATATAAGTTTCATGGTTGTGTATTTATTACAATACGCCAATCATAATGGGTGTTGTCTTTTATATAAAAAACTTGTTTGTGCTTGATTTGCAAGAATGTATGATTCGTTCGTGGTTAAGGTCCGTGTAACATTCACACATTTGAAATCAAATTCATCTTACTTAAACCCCCCACAATTTATGATATCTCACCTTGGGTATACACAATACCTCAAAAACCACACATACCAGGTAAAAATGTGATAAATCCTTGTGAGGGACCAATGAGGGGGCTTGAATTCAAGATCTTTCCCTTATTGGAGGGATGCCTTGGTCATTATCCATGGTGTTGAAAATGAATGACTACCAAACTCTAAAATTTAAAATTAAAATTCAATGGTGATAGTTAATTTTTTTACTTTTACAATCATGTGACATCAGATCATGTTTTTAATGTCACAAGATGATGCGGTTAGGAAACTTTCCTGATTTTTTCTTACTTTTCAAACCTTTGAGTCGCATCTACGTCCTTGTAAATGATTAAATATTGATAATACCTTCAATTCTTTTAATTAAATACCCACTATATCCCCTTTATGTTTTCAAAGAATATAGATGTCGAGGGGAGATATGATATAACATGTATGGGGGCGGTTCAAGGGCCATATGAGAAAACATATGAAAAAACTTTCATTTTTCAAAATAAGAGTTAGAGGTTTTGGATTGAGCTGATTTTTTGCAAGGATGGTCACTATGATGAAAAGATCATCCTCACAAAAAATCAGCTCAATCAAAAACTTCTAAATCCATCAAAAGTGATTTACAAATTAGTGATAAAAATTGGTAAAAAATCGACGGTCCACATTCTAAATCACTTTTAATGGGGTTAGAAGTTTCAGATTGGGCTGATTTTTTTTTTGAATGATCTTCCCATCATAGAGATCATCCTCACAAAAAATCAGCTCAATCCAAAATTTCTAACCCATATTTTAAAATTTTATTAAAAACGAAAGTTTTTACATATGTTTTCTCATATGGCCCTTGAACCTGACCCAACATGTATTGATTTAAGGAAGAGAGATTTACCCAGCAAACCTAATTGTTGCATTTTTATTACAAAAACTCCATTGGAGTTCTGACAACTCCGAGGGAATCATACTTTATGAAGCTTGTTACCCACCTAACCTCACTTTATTAGGTTCATTGTCAAGTAGACCCTGAAGTGGGAATCCACATCATAAAATTCAAATTTATGAGATTAATTCGTTACTTAACATACCTTGAAGTGGATTCTAACTATAATAATTTGTGGCATCCAAAAATATGATATGATATTACAAGGTTATAAAGGGCAAGATTCTAAGAACTTAAATTTTTTTTAAAAAGAACATTCATTTTCAATATTTAATTGTAGTTTTTAATTTGTAATAGATAAGTCTTTCCCTGTAAATTTCTTTTTAAAGAATTGGGGGTATTACAGATATTTAATCTTTATAAAAAATATGGGTCCTACTTTAAGTGCAAGTGTGAGAATCGTAGATTTTTTCCTTAAGATACACAATTGCATATATTTTATGGGGATGTTCAGTTGTGTATCCTAGGAAAAACAATCTACGACTCTTATAGGGTACACATCAGTTGAGCTTCCGAGTCACCATATAAAGTTGAGTTAGAAAATCACACCAAACTTGATAAGGTAAGTGCGTTCTTATAATAAAAATACAACACATCAGTCTACCCAGACACCAGGTGGCAAAAATTACAAAACCCTTTTGAAATTTGGAAAAAAAATATTTTTTGGAGCTACCATCCCACTCCAATTTCAGTAGAACCCCTTCTTTTGAGCTACCATCCCACTCCAATTTCAGTAGAACCCCTTCTTTTGAATTAGACGTGGCATTTTCAAAGAGATATGGAGAAATGTAAAGGTGTAGAATAAATTAAAAAAACACGCGTCTAATAACAAAGAGGCTTCTCCAAAATTTTGAAGCGACCTCACCCTTTAAAGTCGGATTCGTACCGTTTTTCATTCATTTTCTTGTCGTTTTTTCGTGTTTCCCGCCAAACATATAAGGAAAGAAATGCTAAAAAGGAAAGGGAATTAATGAAATATTAACTCTACTCTCGTCTCTCGAGAGTAGACAGCTAATTCTCCTGAAAATAACCGAAAAATCAAAGAAACAAAAACAACAGAATATATCTCTCAAACTCTCACTTTCTCAAAACCCTCCGTCATCCAAACCCAGCATCAAGAACGAAGAGCATGAAATGAAGAACAACAAACCTGATTCTCCTGAAAATAGCGCAAAAACCAGAAAAACAGCAACACCAACAGAATATATTTCTGAAACTCTCAGTAAAATGGCTGTTTCTCAAGACCCTCCATCATTGAAACCCATCAACAACACCAACATCCAGAACGAAGAGCAAGAGATGAAGAACAACAAGCCAGATTCTCCTCAACAACTCCCCAATTCTTCTTCACCTCCCAAGAACAGTCAATCTTCAGGACTTGTGTATGTTCAAATCTTCAAATATATCTCTGAAACCCTAACTAAAATGCCGGTCTCTCAAAACCCTCCATCATGGAAACCCAACACCCAGACCGAAGAGCAAGAGATGGAGAACAACAAACCAGATTCTCCTGAACAACCCCTAGTTCTTCCCAATTCTTCTTCACCTTCGAAGAACACCCAATCTTCAGTAATTGAAACTGTTCAAATCTTCAAATATTGCCACCAGGTTAGTTAAATTGTACCCTAGAAAAACCCAAATCTTGTTTCAGTTTTAATTGATTTTCTTGGTTGATCTTATTTTCAGTATTTGACTTTCAGTGGTGGTCATTTTTTTTTGATTGTCTGTTACAGTGTCGGCAAAGAACAATGAAGTTCGAGACTTGCAAGAATCAGAGAAATCACAAACCTTGCACTATTAAATTTTGTAAAAAGTGTCTCTTCAACAGGTTTTAGATCCTTATTTTATACATTTTTTCTGCAATTTTTTATTGAAGTTTTTTTATTTTTTTTTAAATTCTCTTATAATGTGATTTGGGTTGGTGTTGAACAGATATGGAGAAAAAGCAGAAGAGGTTGCTCTATTAGATGATTGGAAATGCCCCAAGTGTAGAGACATTTGCAATTGTAGTTGCTGCATGTAAGTGCTTGTTTTTGCCAATAAACAGTGAATTTGCTTCTTCTTTTTTACATGTTAAAATTTTTTTTTTTTTTTTTTAAAGTAGCAAAATCAAACTCTTATTGCCATGGGAGTGATTTTTGATCCATATGTGTTGTTTTGTTATTATATATGCCTTTGGGATAGCTCTTGAATACCCATCTAATTGGATCTACAAAGTGATTCAATCATTCTTGATTTTATATTTTAGGGTTACTTCAGTAGTTTTTAGGTACAATTTTGCAATTGTCGAACCTAATTTGAAGTCCAAAAAGGCAGGAAAATTTTAAAATATAATAAAAATATTGTTTTTTTATTTTATTTTATTTTATTTTATTTATAATTTCCTTTATATAATACTATATAGTACAAAAAAATATATATATATTTATAAATCAAATCAATTTAATGATTTGCTTTGCATACACGATAATTTTGAATTTAATTCAAAGTATTCCAACCATGCTAAATGCTAACAACAAAGAAATAGAAACAAAGAAGTTTACAAAAATATTGCTTAATTAATAAAATAAAGAAGTAAAGATGAAACAAAATATAAAATAAAGAAGAGATAGAGAAGTATATCATTTAAGAAAAAGAAACATATAAAAATTAAGAGTCGTAAGCCTCAACCAACAAGGCGTAGGCCTCGCATTAAGGCATATCCTCTTTACATGTCTATTGGTTTGAAGGGTGAGCCTTAGTTGCTTTTATGTTTCAACCTTCCTCAAGGCATTCCTAATGAGCTTTATCCTGAGCTGAACCTCAAGGAGTAAGCTTCACACACCTCTAAAAACAATAATTTCATAACTGTCCCTTTTAACTAAAATATGGTGATTTGAAGTTTTGAACAATTGGTCATGATTATCATTAGAAATATTCATTGAGAATGTTAAAAAAAAATCTATTTTACAGGAAGAGAAAAGGGAGCCTACCTACCGGTCCTCTTGTTCATACTGCAAAGGCAACTGGGTTTTCTTCAGTCCATGAAATGCTAATTGCGAATACGGCTGCAAAGGATGCGAGTGCCTCATCGGAAAATCCATCTATTTCTAACAAGGTTTGATTGATTTGCCACGTTAATTTGGTTGGCCCTTGAAGTGTTTTATGGGTGGGCTTGCTATCTTCCACCTTTTTATTAATTCATTCTTGCTTCTAACAGGAATTGGTAGTAGTTTCGCCGAGAAAAGTTGGGGAGGAAAACTCTTTTAGTGGAAACGGTGATTCATATTTGGAACTGAAGTCTTTAATATCAGAAGATGATGGGATGAATATTGATGTAAGCAAGAGGAAAAATATAAGCCAGAATGATAGTAATGAGGATGGAGCTCAATCTGAGAAGACCTCTAAGAAATCTCGTAATTATAAGGAAATCACTTTTGACCTCGAGAAAAAAGAAGAGAAGATAGTTGGAAATGAAAACAGTGGCATATCAGAGATTATGAGCCCAAAGAAATGTCAAACTCCAAATGAAAGTGCACCAAATCTCATGAAGAAAGAGCAGACAATGGCTAAAGGGAATGACAATGGTCTATTAGATGAAGAGAATAACTCATGGCCAGCTTGTGATGACGAGGTTCCAGGATTGCACGAATTTGAGAAGAATGGAAACACTAATACTGAAGCCTATATGCCACTCCCCCAGGGAATTGATCTAACAACTGTGGCTGGCATTGACTTACCAGCTCAAGATGTTGGTTATGCCTTGCAATTTCTAGAATTCTGCAAGGCTTTTGGAGAGGTAACTATGACTTTGGTTATATCTAGCTTTGGGTTTGAAAATGAAAGGAAGATTTGAAGTTTTACTTGAAAGACATATATTATTTCCAGTTTTTTAACTAAAAAAGCCAACTTCGTTCAGATTCTAGACTTATGTTGCTGGTTTTGGTTGTCATTTTGCATAGTAGTTGTTAAGCAGATTATTTTTTGCTCTTGTCTTATCTTTAAATTGGCAAGAGCCTTTGGCTTTGCAATTACATCTTCTACTATCCTTCTGCCGTTGATTTCTATTAATGATTACTAGCCGAACGTCTCAGAAATTGTTTAATTTGCAGTTCCAAGTAATTTTTCGTGTTTGAAAAGAAGCGAACATATGAGAGACATGATATTTTCTTGGTCTGAAAAAGCATGATTGTGTGTACTATTACATGAGGTGGATTTCCCTTTTAAAATGTCTTTTTTACTTTCTAGGTCTTTAATTTGAAGGAGGGCCTGCCTGAATCTGTTCTTCGAGAATTAACACATGGGTGTTTACGTTGTCGAGGAGAGAATTCTTCAATCCTTCAGTTTCATGTCCAATTGCTATCTTTAATGCAAAAGGACTCTGGAGCAGGGTATAATTCTTTGCCCATGTGATTTTATGAGCATAAAAAATTTTATGAGCTAATTAGATGTATATTTTTCTTGCTTTTAGACACCTTTTCAGTCCAATCAGCGAAAATTCATGGTTGCAAGTCCTTGGAAAATTCTTATCTGAGTCCCAATGGGAATTGGAGGATTTTTCTGTGGAGTGTTTTGATGAAGGATTTGATGGATACAACAAGCTAGACCTCTCGACAAAGCTGAAACTATTGAATTTTCTATGCGACGAAACTCTTAGAACCCAGTAAGTGATAAAGGCAGCTTATCTTGCATCACTTCTTTTCCCAGTTATTCCTCTTTTTAGATAGTTCACATAATATTTCACCCACTTTTCAGAGAAATACGGAGTTGGATTGAGAAACAAAACTCAGAATATATTGACAGCAAGAAGGCATCAAAAAGAAAAGTAGTTGCTGCAAAAGATAAGGTAACAAATCTTGTGAGCATAAAATTAATATTGATTTCTTAGTGTTTCTTCTAAAACTGGAATTTTGTACAGGAGAAATCCTTAAAGCAAAAGATGAAGGACGAGATAGCAAATGCTGTCCTGAAAAATGGTGCTCCACTTTCTATTTCAGAGCACGATAATCTTGTTTTGAAAATGAAAATTGAAGTCGCGGAAGCTCATGCTGAGATACTAGAAGCAAAAAGCATGGCAACTAAGAGTATGTTTTGAATCTATTGGCTCTCTTCAGCAAATTTGTTGACTTAGTTGTGTTTATAATATATTTAATTTCAGTATAATTCACTTGACTCGTATATATAAACTTTCAAAAGTGTACATCCTGCATTAACAATGAGGGCTAGGTTTCATTATTTTTGCCTACAAAATTTGTTGACATGGTAGCAACAGATTAGCAAATTGAAACTTGCAACCATGCACTATTTCTTTTAACCTGGTGCACTTATATCAAGTGTGAAAGGCTAGATTAACTAGCTAATGAGGAAATTTCTCTTGATTACTTTAAGATAAGATAAAATTATGTTACATATGAAGAATCTCTTGATTAACTAGCTAAGGAGAAATCTAATGGTGATTTCTTTGTTCAATCTTTTTATGCTTCCTTGGTACCCAATAACTTCTCTTCTTCTCCTTACTTTCAATATAGGGCCCAGAAGTTCCTTCAAAAATCTCTTTCTTTGTGTGGACAACAACCCCATGAAAAAATTCCTATTGCGGATATCTCTTTCCTATCAAGTTATAAGCAGGAAGTTGAGTGTATCCTTTTGGGGCTTCCCTCAATGCAGCTTCCTGAACTCTTCAGTTAGATGAATAAAGAGATCAGTTCGGTGTATGCCCTGTAAGAGAGTCCAAATGTCCCTTCTGAGGGGGTTAGGGGGGTAACGTTCCTTGGAAGGGAAAGGGAATCACCCCTTCCCTCACCCGACGACTATTCCTTGCCACAGGAATAGAGTAAAGGTCCAACTTACTCTATTAGCAAAACGAGTTGTAAGCCCATATTTGCTATATTTAGAATGCGAGTTCAAAGCCTCATACGTGGGGCCCTACTTAAGTGAGTGTAAACTCACGATTTAATGCTCTCAAAGGTCTCTCTGAGGAGGCTTGGCTAATAGGTAGCTACTCCCCCTAAGGTGTTAGGGGGGAACGTCCTTATTCTTAGTAGCTTTAGTGTTAGAGTAGTTAGAGTGAGAAGTGCACCTCTTGATGGTTCCAAAGGAAAAGCTTCAAGTGTAAGTGTAGTTGTAGTTCTTTACCGGACCGCCTATTCCTTTTTTCTTTTTCTTTTTTTTTTTGATCAGTAAGCTAAGGCTATTAAGGGCCCCACCTTGATTGATTAAATGCTGTTAACGCCGAAAAAAAACTGACATTGAGATCCTCCATGAGGATGTGATACAAATCCACGGGAACATTAAAATAATAAAAAATAAGGTCTAACTTTAAAGGTTAAGTATCTACTATCCCCCCCCCCCCCCTTAGCAAGGGCTCACTCAGTTCTGCTTCTTCTCGGGGGTTGTAAGTGGTAGCCTCAAAAACATCTAGGATCGTAACTTCTGTGAATGTTTGTTTCTAATGCAAATCCAATGGGGAATTGCCAATCACTCGCTTATTCATTGTGACTTTGCTTTAAAGGTCTGGAATGGAATCATTTTTTTCTTTTTATTTAAGTTCTCTCTACCTTGTTTCAAAGTTGGCATCTTAAAGAAAGCTCTGAAAGGAAAAAAAAAGAAAAATTGGTTTCTAATCCGTTTTCCATGTGCTGGGGCATTTGGTTGGAACAAAATAGTAGAGTGTATGAAGGGAAAGAACACTCCTTTCATGTTGTGATTGGGGATATTGTTAGGTTGATCTTTTATTGGTCTAGTTTTTTGAAAAATTCAAATTAAAGGAACCTTTTTTGAAGATTTTATGTTTAGATGGGACGAGCTAGTCGAGTCGTGAGGAGTTGTTTTCTGCTTTTGCTGCTTTTTATTTGTCTTTGTTATTGCTGGTTGTTGGGTGGCTATCTTAGCCACCCTTTCTTTATTTTTCTCTTATTAATAAAATTTTCTTTAACAATAAAAAAAAGTTTTATCAATTCCCCTGAAAAATTGCCCAAATTCCAGCCAAATGCAAAGTACTCAAGACAAGTCCTCTTTGAGTCTTGGAATACTTAAAAAGTTTTTAAATTTTTTTTTTTACAATTGATCTTCAAAACAATGGTGCCCAAAGACCTAAAATAATAATAATAAAAAGCAATGATAAAAGCTCAGCAAAAAAATATATTAATCCTTCTCTTTCCAGATAATCCAACAATCTTTTTGGTAGATTTTTGAAATTTGTTTATACTATTAAAATATGGTATCAATGCTTCCCTTATATTTAATATCACATCTAGTCAGTTTAGTCAAGTGTGAAAGTTGCAAAGGCCTCTTAGTGCTTGAGGCGCATTCTTGAATAAAGCAAGGCATGATAAAATTATAATTTAATTATAAAATTCAAAAAAATTAATTAGTGAAAGATAAGTTTTAGACATTTTTAATTATAACATGTATAAATATGAATTTTAGAAATAAGGTAAAGTATTTGTTCAATACTTCAAAAAGAAGAACAAGGGTCGAGAGTAACAGAAAAATTAGATAGGAAGAACAAGAAAAAGAGATGAAGTATAAGCAGGCCAATATCATTTGTTATTGTTGCTACAACACAACAACAATTAGGGCTGTTAAAGGGCGGGTTTAGTTTGGGATTGGTTGAGCCCTAACCTAGCACTAAAGAGTCGGGTTGTATCTTTGACCAACCCTTTACCCCTAATGTTCTCAAGCCAAATAAAAATGACAAAATGTAAAATTAAACATTTTAAGTGGTAAAAAATGTACTTTCCAAATAAATCTTTTAGTATGTAATGACTATACAAATAAAATACATTAATTTTATACAATTTTAAGTGAGGTGTGCATCTGGTTTGCCTTGCACCTTGACCGAGATGCAATCAAGGCGTGGGCCTTCGTATTTGTCACTTATAATGGCTCGCTTCACATTTATTTGGGAGCCTTCAGTCCACTCTACCTTGAGGCACATCAAGGTGCTCGGGTTGATTACACTGCATCTAGCTAGTAATGCCATCAATGTCTTTAGCATGGGATTTTAATTAGATTCTTCAAATGTTGCCGATATTTTGAATTCTACCATATAAAAATTTTCATTTCTATACTTTTTCCATTACTTCCAATATATAGCAACATTTTAAATGCTATTAAGGTGCAAGTAAAAATGTGCCTGGAGTAAGACATTTCCTCATTTGCATTATGTTAAATACTCCCATTATGTGGAAACTTGCAAATGATGGTGATTATGTAATAGAACTTGAATTAACCAATGTGACAGAAAATAGTTGTGTTACGAAAATTGAGTCAATTTATTACAATTTGTTTATAAAATATGAGAACAACACAGATTGGATGTTCACATAAAATATAAGATCTTAAATTGAAAATACAAATATGCATTTGGACAAGCATAGTGTCACCTTGGCATTTCCAATTTCCAATTTTTTTTCTGGGGACATGCTACTTTATGGCATGGCATGACACTTCTATGCATTTTCTAGATATGGTAGAATCAATTTCCCTTATTAAAAATAAAAAATATAAAATTAACGTTAGGATTGTGTATCATGATGTATCATGAACTTTAGTTACTTGAGTATTTATTCAACTCATTTTCCTTCCTTTCTTACAAAATATTAAATTACAACTTAGAATATATGTTTTACCATTAATTTAATGCTTGTATGGTAATGATTGTTTGCAACACAACCACGGATCAAATCAAAGATTCTTAATCTACATATGCATATAAAATATGTATCTTTTTTGCATTGATAAAAAAGAAAACTTAAGTTACTTTATTTATTGATGCTCCATTCACATGCATTTAATTGGTGTAATTTCACACCCATTAAAGAAAATAATGGATGAAAATTCCTTGTTTACTTGATCAATGAGAGAAATCTCTCACATGTATGCATGAAATTAAATAAAATGAAAGAAAATTATTTAAACTAATTTAGTTAATAGGGGATGATATCTTCTTTTAATGCATGTACACTAAGGCAAACATGATTTATAAAAATTAATTTTCCATTGTGAAGAAATCACTTACATAAATGTATGCATCATGTTATTATCTATATATATATATATTGGAGTTTTCATGTGCGTGTACAATCTTCCTCTTTGGGGTTAAGGCGGTAAAAGACAAAAGATAGTAAAGTTGGAGGGGTATTATTGAAAAAACAGAGAGGAGGAAAGAGAATAAAGTTAGAGGGGTACTATTTGAAAGAGGTATAAGAGAAAAGATAATAAAGTTGAAAGAATATTCTTGCAAAGAGAGGAGAGAATGAAACGATTTCATTATTCCTCCAAAACATGTGAGATTGAATTTGAATTGCTCTTATGGGTATAAATATTGGGGGAAGACAACCAGTGTATTTTATTATATATACTAGAGTTTGCACGATCATCTTCTTTGTCTCTAAGGGGTAAAAGAGGAAAGACAATAAAGTTGTAGGGGTATTATTGAAAAAATGGTTAGAAGGATAGGCACAATCATCTTCTTTGGGGTTAAAGGGTGAAAAACGAAAGAAATTAAAGTTATATGAGTACTATTTGAAAGGGGTTGAAGAAGAAAGACAATAAAGTTGATGGGTATGCTTGAAAAGGGAGGAGAGAGAAGGGAAAAAAGGTAAATTGTTTCTCGAGATTCACGATGAAATTAAATCCCACCCGCTACTTATGTGGGGGATTAACATTGGGATGAGAATTGTTGTAATTTATTAATATATATAGACTAGATTTTGTCCGTGCCGTAGGCACGAACATCCTCTTTATGGTTAAAGGGTAAAAAATAAAAGAAAATAAAATTAGAGGTGTATCATTGAAAAAGTGAGGAAAAGAGAAAAGCCAATACAGTTGGAGGGATATTATTGAAAAAATGGGAGAAGTGAAAAATCAATATATAAAGTTAAAGGGCTATTATTGAAAAAGTGGGTTAAAGAGGAAAGACATAAAGTTGGTGGTATTCTTTGGGAAAGGGAGAGTAGAGTTGAAGTTGTCCTTTTGATACATTCTTTATAGGGGATAAATATTGAGAAAGGAGGGAGGGAGGGAGGGAGGGGGGGGGGGGGGGGGGGGGGGGGGTTGCTGATTATTATATAGATATAGATATAGATATGTTTAACTTTTAAATTATTTTGAGGAAATTCATTATTAATGCACACGTGAAAAAAATTATCTTTATTGTAAAAACACAAACGTGCATGTGATTTTTAAATTATCGAGGCCATAATATGCATATTAAAAAACAATTCAATATTTGATTTTTCTCTTTTTGGGAAAATTCTAACTTATATTAATAAGTATTGGATCTAGGGTGCAATTTACATGGACTAAGGTTGTATGCTTAAAGCCAGTGCTATAACACAAGTTCCATTGCACCATGCTCCACCCCATTAAAAAAATTAACCCACACATCTAGTCACATTGTGATCCTTCCATAGCATTCAAATATCCTAGTAGATGTTCAATAATCTAGATCATCTAAATATTTTTTCACTTGGAATTTCACACCTTGACACTTGGCACTCATTCCACATGTCAGCGTAACAATAGCATTGATCATTTCGAGATTAAATATGAATAAGGCATGCTAATTGAACTATCTTATCTACTCCGTTGAATGGAAGTTCCAGCATGCTTTTCTAAGCTTAACAAATCCCATTTGTTGAAAGAAAAAGAATTTCAGGTGCTCTTTTTCCAGAAGTGTTTCCATGTTGACTTCACCTCAAATGGTTTTAATTTTGTATACACATGGGCTGCATAAATGGAAAACTTATATTTCTTTGATTTAGAAATTAAATTAACATTTATTTGTTATTATATCCATAGATAAAGTGAGGTCGGATGCTGTTAGAACAGAGTCCATTCTTTTGGATGGTAATGGCCATGCATTTTGGAGATTGGAAGGCTATTCTGATGAACCACATATATTGCTTCAAGGTATGTCTAAACTGCATCATCTTAATGTTTGAATCTACAATAAAATTTCACATTCAATCTTTTTTTGCACAAAGATATTGGAAGCTGGGACTCTGTTACACCTCGAGACAAGTGGTTCACCTATGATTCTGAACAGTACAAGATGGTTGAGGATTATATTTCTGCTAAAAGGTGAGTATTATTCATCTATGCAGTATATATTTTTGGCACTTGTCCAGTCTTATTTGTATTTGCAATATTGTTGATGCTATAGGTTAACGACACGAGGATTAGTTAAATCTTAATATCAATCTATAGAGTATATCATATAGAGTTTAGTCATGGTTGATGTAAAAGTCTAAAAGCAACATCTGATTCTAATGTCACAAAGTTCTTGTGAAGTGCCAACTTTGCTAAGTTTATAAGATGTGTGGAAGTGTTGTTCCCATGTCCTAGGTTTAGACCTTCTTGAACTAAACTTTACATTGCTAACCACTAACCCTTTACATATAAAAAATGAATGATGATTTTCAAGAGTTATAATGGTTGCTTCACAAATGTGAGTGTGTTGGTTTTGACGTTAAAGGCAAAGAAAAGGAACTTTACCTTTTGATAATGGAGTTCATTCTCAATAGTGTAATTGTTATTATATCTCATTTAAAAATGATGTCTACAATATTTTTATTTATTTTGCTAGGCAACAAGGGAATTGTGTTCCTCGTGAATGTGGGTTCAAAAGGTTTTGAACCTAGGTTGTGGAAGCAACATTCCACATGCCTTACCAACTTAGCCGAGTTGGCACCTTCATGTTGTCTAGAATACATAACCATCGTCTACCAAAAATATATGTTGTTGGATATTCTGATTTTGGTTTATTAAAACAATAAATTATAAGCAATAGTATAATGTAACTAACTCGAAGAAATTGGAAGAACTTATCGGTGACTGAGGCACGGGGAAGCCGTTGTCCTTAAAACTAATTTCACTCCCTTGGGAATGAATCCTCAGCGTAGTCGGTTGCACTCCCCCTCCCCCCTTTTGCGCATGCACTAAGATTTTCCTATAGGTTGGCCCCAAACACAATGGGTTGTAGTCCCATGGTACCTTGTGCCCCCATGTGTGTGCGAGGCCTAGCCTCTTTCTCTCTTACACTCAAGCAATAGTGAGAGAGGTATCATTAATAAGTTGAAAAATATTTTTGTATTTATTCGATGTAGGACTAAAGAATAGAAGAGTTATCATTACAACTCTCATAACCAAAAGAGAATATTTGACTTTCAACTTAAATAAAAAAGGAAAAAAGAAAAAAAAACTCTTTAGTTTATGTTTCACCAAATGAGGAAAATTCTACTTTTTACAAGTAACACTCAATAGGTCTTGAGTTCAAACCTTATCCTCAAAATATAGGAATAAACCTACGAATTTTACAATATATATAGATATATATATATATATATATATAGGGAGGCGTTCGGAGCCTTTTTTTTAACAGTAGTTTTAACAAAAGAAGCTCCATCGTTGGATTTAGAGCGTTGGACGGTCGAGATTGAATTAATCGGCATATACGTTAACTTATAGATTTATGTTATTTTTACAGCGCCATCCCTCATTTTTGGGATTATTAGTGCCACCTCCCTGGCACAATTATAACCTGAGAGTGAAAAAGAACAGATGAGAACTCTCTGTTCTCTCTAACAGCCGAAACCTCTCTCTCTCTCTCTCTCTCGCTCGCTCGCTCCACTGAAACCCCAAGTTGGGGAACATGTTATATGTTGGTCAGGTTTCAACCATGCCCGATTAGGCTCTCCAAGCTCTCATTGACCATGGTACTGTCTCAAGGGCATTTTATCGGAGGCCAAAGGCATTTACAGCGCACTTGAAAAGTTGGGGATTGACTGGGATGAAGTTGTGGCTCAACTTGAACTCGAAGGAGTGGATTCCTTCAAGAAGAGCTTTGATAGCCTACTTGTTACCCTGCAAGAGAAGGCAAACACCTTTTGTTGTTAACATTTTGAGTTCTATAACTCATTCTCAGAGAGAGAGAGAGGTATTGTTGAAGATAGCTAAGGGGTTGGGAGGGGCATTAACAAATGAAGGTTTATTATGCTTAAATGATTACATAGCTCTTACTTTCTAATCGCCAGTTGGTATGTGGTTTGTTCTGATATTTGGTGCAATGGAAAAAAATGTTAGCTAATTATTGTTAGGGTCAGCATCATAATTGAAGCCTTATTTGAAAATTTTGGGTTGGCTGCAGAAATCTTTATACCCCATTTAATTCTATCCAAAGCCAAATCTTCCGTCAATTTAAGTGTGTTCTTTCTGCTCTCACTACCATAAACCCATTCTCTCTCTCTCTCTCTCCCTTTTAGTATATCTTGGTATCTTCATTTTTGCTCCCCAACTTGGGTTTCAGCGGAGCAAGCGAGCGAGAGAGAGAGAGAGAGAGAGAGAGAGAGAGAGAGAGGTTTCGCTGTTAGAGAGAACAGAGAGTTCTCGTTTGTTCTTTTTCACTCTCAGGTTATAATTGTGCCAGGGAGGTGGCACTAATAATCCCAAAAATGAGGGATGGCATTGTAAAAATAGCATAAATCTATAAGTTAACGTATATGCCGATTAATCAATCTCGACCGTCCAACGCCTCTAAAACCAACGATAGAGCTTCTTTTGTTAAAATGACTGTTAAAATAGACGGCTCCGAACGCCTCCCATATATATATATATATATATATATATATATATATATATATATATATATCAATATACATATCATGGTTTCAATCCATCTTAAGAGGATTTTCTACAACTTTGAGCTTTCGAAAGGCACCCATGGATTTTTCACCTTTGGTTCTATTTCTGGCTGTCATGGGATAAGGATATGATATTCCACTCCACTAGATTCAACATTGTAGGGATGGATGCATACCTCTTACGCACAGAATAATAGTCAAACATGAGTTGTGTCATGTTGTTAATGGTTGCTGAAATCTGAAAGACCCCAAATCCATCTTTGTCGGTGCTACACCGTGAAAAAAGCCTATATTTGATGGCCCAAGGTCATCGAATTTCATAAAATTTGACAGACCAAGGCGTCAAATTTTTCATTGTGAAATATTATTTTTCAACAGATCGAAACTGTTAAATTAATGAAGGATGAAAGACAATTGATGACTCTAAGCCATCGAAAATTTCAATGGCCATAGGCCGTCAAAATTAGCTTTCTAAAATTTGTGGGCTTTGGCCCATCGAATTTTCTTGTCAAAATTTTCAGTTTTCACATAGTGCTACTTGTGCAATCATATGATGATATCCATGCTTGGAGAGAAGATTTAGAGACATAGGAGATTCAAAGAATCCTGTGTATGATCCATATGTCTTCAGCCTTCTTTTATATAGGTTGAGTTGGCTTGACTAGAGGATTTGATAGTTCAAGATAAATGATACAATCCCATGGTTGACTCGATTAAAAATGACTCTAGACAATGTAACTTGATATTGAACATGGATCATTTGATTTAAAAGAACATCTTATAAGGTAAAAAGAGTCGCTTTCGCATCTTAACTATACAAGCAGGTCTTGATGTTTATCTTGAAGTTTCATCTTAGGTACCCCACATATTAGTACTAGGGAGTACACTAGTGTGTTAGGTTGGATTGTATAGTAGTGGGGTTAGTTGCTAGAGTTAGAAATCAGGATTAGGAATTTGATCTGTATTTGGATTGTGATGAATCTGTTAAGATGTGCATTGGTTGGTTTAGGAATTGATCAATAAATATGAAATATATTTTCATTTTGAGATTAATTAATGAAGAATCGACCAATTTTCATGAAAGCACTAGGAGGCCTGCTTGCATATCTACTTTTGAAGCATACATGTTCTGCAACCTTGAAGTTGTTTTTTTTTTTTTTCATCATTTTCTTCCAAATTTTACCTCCGTGATTTATAACCATAGAAATTTTTTGTCCTAAAATATTAGGTGTGATCTATGTTTTAATGTATTACATATCTTAGGGAGGGAAAATCTACTTGGTGAAACTATTATTATTATTATTATCTAAAGATATTTGTTTTCATTCTCTCTTTTCCTTTTTTTCTTCTTTGCTTTTTGTAGTTTGAAGGGAAATTTCTGTGTGCATTTTATACGCTACTCTGTTTATTTGTAGTATCAAATGTGATATATATCTTACATAAATATGAAATGGACCCAGTGATGTAGGAAACACCCCATTTGATCAAACTTAATTATCTATAAATCTAATTGCTGATTCCAATCCTTCGAAATGACCAAAATTTATTTATCTACCTAGGGAGTAAAATTCAATTTTTTTTAGTGTTAGTATTTTCATAGTTTATTATATAACCTATTTTTTTTTTTTTTTTTTCATAATCTCTACTCACCAGTATTCTCGTTAGATGGCAGTGGAATGTTTTAGGAAAGATAAAATTAGAAACAAATGCATTTGGGAAATTTTTTGAGTATCTCCGACTGGTGATAAACTAAGAAATTTGTTGTAATGGTTTCTGCATGTTCAACAAAGGTTGATTATAGCTTCAATTATAAAAATA
This sequence comes from Akebia trifoliata, assembly GCF_017979445.1. Lineage (NCBI taxonomy): Eukaryota > Viridiplantae > Streptophyta > Magnoliopsida > Ranunculales > Lardizabalaceae > Akebia > Akebia trifoliata. The sequence goes on from NC_141383.1 coordinate 19,969,868, forward strand.
TTCAAGTTGATGGCCCAAAAAGAGTGAAAAGTAGACTTGAAGGAATGTGGATGGAGATTGTGAAGTAGATATGATCTCATTGCCGATCCATGTAAATCCTGTGTGCAATTTTTTCTCTTTTCCAATTTTGCTTTTTCACACCAATAACAAAGAGCATTGATTTGGACATAGTAGAATAGAGGAATTTAGCCAATCCCAAAGTTCGAGGCTTCACTAGAGAACAGTTTAAAATTTGTTGAAGTTGATGTCTGTTTCTTCTGTTCTCATTCTTTAGCGTCAAAAGTGAATATATTTTGATGATCAGATCTTATGATTGATTCATCTATTGTTAATTTGAAATTTACAAACTAACACCATTTCCTCTTTCTTTTTTGCCCAGGAATAAAAAGCCAAGAAAATGACAGACATGGCTGCTGCTGCTGTTGTTGTATTTACAATTTAACTGCTTTTAAATCAGGAACAATAGGCCTCACTTTTTTCATGATTGGCATGAAGATCTTACCAGTGTTCAAGGTACTGATATTCTGAAATAGATCAATAAAATTTTTAACAAATTTTATGGGATTTTTTAAATTATTCAGTATAAGTTCAAAAGTTTGTATTTCAAATGCTTCCAATATCATATATTATACGTGGATTTTTGTGTATCTAATTACAATTTTTTCAATATGTTTGTTACATTTTGTCCAAAGTTTTTTGAGTGGGTTTTAAGCTTGCTTTCCCATAAAGAACACTTTTAGTAGTGAAAAACATGCTTTACTCACAAAAAGAATCAGAAGTTTCTTAGATTGGCTTTTGGATGCTTGCTTTTGCAGGAATTGGTTGTGATGGAATTCACATTAAGTTGAATTTGTTTTGCTTGAATCGAATGAGTCTAGTCATAAGAAACTTGTAGGATGTGACAAAAATCGAATCAGAATGGAGTATATCATATAGTGCCAACTTAGCTAAGTTTATAAGAGTGGCGCATTGTTCCCATGTCCTAGGTTTAGACCTCTCCAACCCAACTTTGCATTGCTAACTACAACCCTTACCTATTTGATATAGCTGAGAATTGAATCGCCAAGAGGGGTGGCTAATAACAGACCAAAGGACAGAAATTAAGGGAAAAACTGATATAAACAATGAGAACTATTAGCCCTAAGGTTGATTGAAAGTGTAATACCCTTGATCTAAAACCCATGAAATTATTTTATAAGTAATACTCTTGAAAACATCTTTAATGGTGATATATTATAATCAATATTTTTGATTTTAACATATGGTGGTTTCAAATATATATTTCGATAATTTATTATGTTTGACAATTAGTTGTTAAAGTTTGAAGTCAACTTAATTATGAAATAAAATATTGATTAATGTCAAGTTTCCATCCATTGTTAAAATTAAAAAAAATTAAAAAATTATGAGATAAAAGTGGCTATTAAAATAGAATTTTGACTTTATATAATGAGTAATTAATTAAAATGTATGCACCCAATAAATAAATATAGTAGATAACTTAGTAACTCAACAAAGAAGTCCTTGTGATGTGGATTGTATTTGTTAAAACAAGGATAAATGAATCACTAGAAAAATGATTAGTTAACAGTGGTTTTATAGTGTAATTATAATGTATAGGGAGGGTCTTTTTATTAATTTAAAAAGGTTTTATGAAAAATTAGTGTAATCATAGGTGTTATAAGAAATATTCAAAAGACCTTAATCAAGTAAAATTTTTTTTTTTTTTTTTGATTGATAAGCTGAGGCTATATAGGGCCCCACCCTGATATATTAATTAAAGACTATTGCCGAAAAAAACCACACATCCAAATCCTCCAAGAGGATATTATACAGATCCACAGGAACATTTGAAGAATCAAAACAACATAAATTTTCCTGAACTATTCCACTTTTAGCTAGCCAATCTGCAGCTTTGTTAGATTCTCGCCACGAAAATTTTAACTCGATTGAATTAAAGCCACGCATAACAGATTTTATCTCTCTGACCATATTAATAGCTCTCCACGACGTATTCCATTCTTCCTTGATCCCTTGGACAGCAATTAATGAATCTGAGTTGACCATTACATTCAAGTATCCTCTCATCAGCAAATGATTCAAACCATATAGAATGGCCTCCATCTCTATATTTATTATATATGTATTCAATGAAGGGCCATACCTAGCAATCAGCACTTCTCCTCTCTCATTCCTTGCTATGAATCCTATTCCAGCCCCATTCTCTGACAACGAGCCATCCGTGTTTAGCTTGACCTTGCACATTGGAAGAGGATTCCAACGAACCTCTCTGTTTTCCTTAACAACCATCTCTCCATTACAGCCCCATAATTGGACCAAATGAAAAATAGTTGCTATAGGCGTTCTAATACCTTCAAGCTTTCCACATACATTAGCCATAATCAATTGGCTAATCTGCTGCATAGTGATTTCCTTCTCTTTGAAAATCCGTTGATTCCTCTCACTCCAAATATGATAAATGGTTGAACAAAACATGAGGCTCAACACACTCGAAATGTGCGCTTGGTTACGAACAAATTCAGCTTCATCCTCAATACTACCCACCGACTGTCTAACTATTCCAGCCCAGTTCATCACATTTTTCCAAATTGCACTAGAAAAGTATTTTTGGATTACATTGAGTCTTATTTTAGTATCATTAAATCTTTAAATAGAATACAAATAAAATACATAGAAAACTTATATATTGTGGTGGTTTTTAATAAGTCTTTTGTTTCTTTTTTATTTTAATAATAATAAAAATATAGAAAAATAAAAGAATAAGGATGATATGAGAATTGAATTGGGAAGTTATTCAAAATTTAAAATTATTTCTTAAATGACGTAGGCTCAAGTAGGAAATTCTTTTTAAAATTCAAATTAATATTTTATATTCATGTTGAAGTAAGGAAAGAATTTTAAGATAGTTAAAAAATTTCCTAATTTGTGAGTAAGCAAGATTGATAGGAGAATTAATATTTTGAGTAAATAAATGAGATTATAGGTGGTGACACTATTCTTGAAAGTTTTAGGAGCACACATTTATTTATTTTTTAAACTTAATCTCATCCTTAGGAAAGAGAAAGATAGAAAAATGGATAGAGGGAAAAAGAGACATAAGTAGTGTGGAGACTGTCCAATAGAAAAAAGAAGAAGACCACAAGGTTGAGGAGGTGTGAAGAACGCGTGATTCGATCAGAAATGATCTAGAATTTAATCAAGGTAGGGTTTGACTCCCTTTAACTTAGCTTAATAGTGATATAAAAGAAGTAAATCATGCTTGTATAAATGTTTGCTAATCATATAATCTAATGATATTGTATGCATAAATTTTGGAATGATTTTAGTGATTTCCATGCTAAGGATGAATGGTTTACATGATTTTTGAGTTATATAAAAATGATACAATTTTTATGAGAACAAATGGTGGTGTAAAGCAAGTAGAGCATCAACTTTTGGGTTCAAGCCCCTTAAGCCCTCGAGGAAGACCCTAGACTGGGATAGTTTGTGGTTTCGCCAGACCAGAGATAAAATCGCTGAATTGAATATGGCAATTTAACCAAACCAAAGATAAAATGGTTGGTAAGAAAATGATTTAGCGATTTTCTTATTTTATGAAGTGGTGAAATAAGTTATTTTATTTTATTATCATTACACCATGTGCAATTTGATGTATTCTTTTCTATTATTTTTTGATTATGTGGAGGAGTGTTCTATCACTCCTATTGGGCTTTGCCGCTCACCGATGTTTTATGTCAACAATTTCATATTTTGATGAAGACACATTAGTGGCGTTGAGATCATCTTAGACGATTTACTTTGTTTATTTTTGAGTTGATTTGCTTCACTAATTATGGGTGTATGGGTTTTGAGAAGACTTCTTGATGCTATCTTATATTTATTATAATTGTTTTAAACTAATTTATCAAATAAATGTGTAGGATTTTCATCTTAAAAACTTTTGTTATTAATTGATTTAGAAAAAAAGATTTGTTATATTGTTCATTTCTTTTAACACGTTTAACGATAAAGGTTATAGAATTTTCATTTGTTGTTGAAATGATGTTATACTGCTTGGAAGAATTTTTTAACTCACACGCGCATACCCTTATGTTTTTTTTGGAATTTAAAAAAATTTATTATATTTTAAAATGAGTCATTTTTGCTATCGCTACTCATGGACAATAGAAATGATCAGAAACCTACTTTATATCGTCGCAATCCATGGTTAGACTTTTTCTTTGGTTCTGAATTTTTTTTTAAGATTGGGTTTAGGAAGTTAACTTCGACATAGTGTTGGCCCCATACCATTTAAATGACATAAATATTTAGATTTTACTGTCCAACCTACTAAATAGGATTGTGGGAAACCTATTTTGTGCCGTTGTTTTTGAAAAAAAGTATTTCACATGTCAAACAATGATTTTAATATATATTTCATATTTTCTTGGGTTCCACATTTCAATAAATTCTATAGAATTTAAAATCTCTACTTTACAATATGAACCCAAGTGTGTACAAATTTTAGAAGTCACACGATGTGTTGTTAAATCTTAAATTGCATTATAGTATAGAGCTTTTGTTAGGTATTTTTATACTTGAAAAATAAATATTTTATTTGGTTTAGCATTTTTATATTATGGTTATTTCAACCATCTTTCCAAAATGGGGTATCGTATTAAATTCCGATAAAAATTAAACAGGTTATGAATTTTTGATTGAAGGTGCATTGAGCTGTCCTATGTGAATGTTTCCAAGAAATGGATTTAGATAATGTTTTTAGTTAGGTTTATCATATAAAATTTTCTTTTGTTGATGTGAGTAAGTGGATTATTCTTAAATCACCCTTAAGTTATGCATCACAATTCAAATATTGATAACGGATCAGGTTATGGATCTTGAAATTTGGGGCATGACAGAAAGGTTGAGGGAAAAACTCTGGAGAAAAGTTTCTTTTTATTAGAAAGTTCCAGCAAAAGTCCCCTTTATAATGTGAAAAATATTTATTTATACTAAATCTTACTAAAAATAGTTCTAGTCTGTCCATATACTTATAATCTAAATCATCTTATTAACTTATAATCATTTTTAATGGACAAAAATACCCTTAATGATTACATAACTCTTTTAAACAACTAGAACTAGATTATTACTAAGATGCCCCTAATAACAATAAAACATAGAGAATAAAAATAAGACAATATTATTTTAGTTTCTCATTTCAAGCAACACTATCTTGATGGACTCAGTTGGCGACTCAGATAAGGGTTCGTAGTGACTCAATTCTTCCCATCTATGTCGAAAAGTCCCAAAATACTCACTAATAGAGGTCTCACCATGTTGGAAGTGAGCACTCTCATGGGTCAATTGATAAATGCGAGCATCATTTTCAGGAAGAGCATAGTTAAAGCTTCCCAAAGCTCGTGAACAGTCTCAAAGAAGATATGGTTGGCTGCATATTGGGGTTCTATTGAGCTCAAAATCCACCCCAATAGAATATAATTATCAACCTCACATCTTTCAACTTTAAGAGCTCCAGGAAAAGATTTAGAAATAGTTCCAGTAAGAAACCTCATTTTCGACCGACCCCCCCCCCCCCCCCCCCCAAATATAAAGATTGATTATTCGAGACCAAACTGGGAAATTATCTCCATTAAATTTAATGTTGGTAATAGAATAAACAATGGAATTTGAAAGGGAAGGAGGAGCAAGACTCTTGTCTTGTAATATTCCAAAAGTGATCCTCCACTTAACACCCCCCACTCCATCTATATAGATAATTGAAACAAAAATAATGAGCATGGTCACTTTGGGGGACTTCTTGCCAATCAAGCTTAGCTACCATCCTATCCCTAGGATTTTCCTCATGAAAATTGCAAATCATAGATTCTATCCTGAACTTACCTTATAAAACCCCCCAATTTAAAATATATCCCTCCACAATTCTAATTTGAATTTACTCCCTCCTCGTTTCATTGACCAACACTACATCGACCGTAGATAACATATAGGAAGAGACCTCTCCTTCAATATCAGCAATTAACCCATCTTTTACTAGGGCAAAAAGGTACAAGCTTAGAGAAAATCATTGGTGCAAATCCTCTATAACTAGAGACTGCGTGTATCACCTCAAACTATTCACCAAACTAACTCTCCAGGGACTCTATCATATTATTCTTCTGATCCAAATAAAAACATGTACAAATTCTTCCTCCTTTCTCAAAACATCTCCATGACTTTCTAGAAAGATAGCCTTAATAGTTGAGCTACTTGACTTAAAACCAAATTAGTAACTTATAGTTGATGTCGGGTGTCATCCAAATAGAAAATTGTCTGCTTTCATTAAGTGTGAGTGTGTGACAACAGTAACAACTTGGAATACAATAAACAAGAGGAACAGAAAAGAAAAAAAAAAAAAGGGCTAACATTTGGTTTCATGCCCAAAGAAAAAGTCAAAAATGGGAAAACCCAAAAGCCAATGGAGGGTATTTTCTGGTTAGTACAACTTTGCTTTAGAAATCATGTCTGGACATTTGGCACATTTATATGTTTGTGTCTTCCTTGTATATGTATATAAGTCTTATCAATAAAAAACAAAATTTCCAAGTGAGCCCCTCTTATCTGTTGATCTCTTAAAAAAAATTTACAAGTATTTTACTATTCAATTGAACGATATGGACGTATTATGCTTTTATAACTAATCACAATATAATGGGTTTGATTGATCTAGTTTGAGCATGTGAGTCAACCACTTGTGGTCTTATAGTGGTGCAACTCCACTCTAAAATCTCCTAGAAAAGTGCAGACCCAAGTTCAACTTTATTTTCTTCCTATAACTCTAGCTTCTCTTTTGATTTTGATATGTCACACAAGCCAGCAAAATTTCATGCCACAGAGCTATCACTATACAGTGTTATTTTCTCATTGCAGGCCGTCATTTTCCATTGTTAGTATCCATAACATAGACTTGTGTTCAAAACAGTCTTCACCAACATAGCCATCAGCCACTAAGTCACTAACCATGACCCCTTAGCCCATTCAAAAAGAGAGAACAAAGGAAATTTGAAAAGTTTAAGTAATAGACTTGAGATTCACAGGATGATTCTGGACCGAGCATTTTTATCTACTTGGGTCTCGACTTCTCAACCAATAGTCATCCCCCAGATAGATGGTCACCTGGAACAATTCAATGTTGGTTTCTCATGTCCATGGTAATAAAGAACGTATCTAACATCTGTAGACACCCAAATTTGAGCGGGCCCTCGATGCAAAATGCCCCAAAAATCGAAAAAATCGGAATGGGCTCTGAAGCCCAAACCTACAAATTTTCAATTTATTCTGTCATTATTTTTCAATAAACGGCCCAAGGTTACTCACGTGGCCCATGGACCCAACACCTCATCACCCTCCTACATTCTTCAATCCAACCCAATGCAAGTCCAAACCCATCCTTATCCTACCCACTACCCAAGCCCATTCAACTCAACCCAACACATTACCCAAGCCCAATTCTCTACCCAAGCCCAACATCACAACCAATCACCCAATATGACACATGTCATCACCCCCTTCCACCTCCCTCATCCAACCAACCAACTCCATTACTTCCTTCCAAAAATTAATTCAACCCATAACTCTACCCTAACCTATCCTATCCATCCTCTCAAATCAAACACTTATAACCTATCACCCTCCCCTAATCTACCCCCATCATTCCCTACAAAATCCATCTCTACAACCTACACCTACACCCATCCTCTCAAATCAAACACTCATCCTTTCCCATCAACTCATCTCCACCCTCATTTCCACCCACTTTGACACATGTCATCATCTCCCTCACCCTCCTAAAATATCATCAACCACCCTCTTAAATCCTCCATTCTCTTAAACCAAACACCATTTAATCACAACCACCAATTAATTACTCCCTTTAAACAATCTCATCCTCTCAACCACTCTCATCAATTCTCCTCCATCTAACACTCAACCCAAATGGGTTGAAAGATCCAACCCATTTGGGTTATAAATAACACATTTAACCCCCTTCCCTAAATACCCTCCAACCTCCATCAAATTACACCCACTTCTCTCCCAAACTCATAACCATTCTATCCTTTTTCTTCATTTCACCCAACTTTACCCCTAAAATAACCCTCCAACTTCTATAAAAACTCCACCATTCTCAACTCTCAATCCCTAATGAAAAATCCCACATCCAACCCTCAAAAAGATAAAAAAGAAATCACTCTCTCAACCTTTCTCTCTTAACCCACTCTACTACCTCTACCCTCAAATCATCTCACAACTCTCAACTTTCAACCTTCTATCAAACAAGTCAAGCAAGGAAAAAGAAGTCAAGGAAGTCAAGGAAGGGTCAAGGTGGGTTCAATAAAAGGAATACCCCCTCCACATCCCCTCTTCTACTTTCCCCTTTCCTACACACTTGCACACCCCCATGGGTTAAATCACCAAAGGGCCCCTTCTTCATAAGGGTGCCCTTAATGATTGAAACCTATATCGAAAGCCCCTCACACTTGAGGACACACATCATCGATTTTCTTTCATTTTATTTTTTTTTTATTTCAAAAAACCGAATCCGAGGTTACCACATTACGTGGATGGAGTAGGGTGCCTAACACCTTCCCTACTCCATAAATGGACCCCCTTACCTTGAATCGAAGGTTGGGCCACGTGCATTATCCGACGAGAGTCATCAAACATACAAATGTATGATTTTTCAAAAAATGTGACATCGGGTGACCATTCACACCCATTTACCAATTTGAATGGTGGCGACTCCAAAACACCCCAAAGTGGAGGGATGTTTTAAATATTAATGTAATTTGCCGATGTAATTTCTTTTCAAAATACTTTACCGACTCTGTGTCGATGCCAGCTCCGTGCTGAGGTAATTTCTTTTAAAATGTTTTTTACCGACTCCGTGTCGATGCCAGCTCCGTGCTGATGTAATTTATTTTAAAAATATTTTGACCGACTCCGTGTCGATGCCAGCTCCGTGCTAATGTAATTTATTTTTCAAAATACTTTATCGACTCCGTGTCGATGTCAGCTCCGTGCTGATGTAATTTCTTTTAAAAATGTTTTACCGACTCTATGTCGATGCCAGCTCCGTGCTGATGTAATTTCTTTTAAAAATGTTTTACCGACTCCGTGTCGATGCCAGCTCCGTGCTGATGTAATTTCTTTTTCAAAATGTTTTGCCGACTCCGTGTTGATGCCAGCTCCGTGCTGATGTAATTTCTTTTTCCAAAATGTTCTTCCGACTCCGTGTCGATGCCAGCTCCGTGCTGATGTAATTTGTTTTCAACTGTTTTACCGACTCCGTGTCGATGCCAGCTCCGTGCTGATGTAATTTCTTTTAAAGTGCTTTACCGACTCCGTGTCGATGCCAGCTCCGTGCTGATGTAACTTTCAAAACCTCCTAATAATAGCAAGCAAACTAAAGTAGAAAGGAATCTCAAACACCACTCATCAAAATTGACTTAATTAAAGCTTGAATTTGTCAAAAGTTGACACTCTTAAGACTATGAATTTGGATAATTAGACCCAATTTTTCTCTCATTTTAGTGCTCCATATCATTCATTATTTTTATGCTAATTATCTGCAATTCATCAACCTTAGAAAATCCATTAAAACTCTTCTATCCTGTTCACACAAGAAGGCTATAAACTCTATGAAGTCCAACCAAACCTCCAACTTACTGTTACCATTCTAATAATCTCTACAGACCTCTCTAAAGCCACCTAAATAAAATTTTGAACCCAGCATTCTGATTTTTAACTTTTTTTAGTTTTGCCCAAACACTAAAAGAACTGAAACCAAAAACTGAAGAAGCTAACAATTTAACATATACTCACAAGAGCTTCATGTTATCAAAAGGGAATACAATACCTTCCTTCCTTCCATCATACTTTATATTTAAAAATGTTGTTTTTAGGATGAGTAAATTTAAATGGTTATAACAACAGATTGTTTTCAAATAAGTTTCTAAATAACATGATTTTTAAATTCAGGTGCAGCTTTTTGAATATGTTAGTGCGTCCATCAACGTGCAGATGTAACAGATTGAAAATTTTGACAACAAAAACCACAAATGTTAAGAGAGAAACAAAATCAACCAGAACGCCACAAATAGATCAAGTAAAACTAGATTTTTTCTTCTACGAATCAAAGCAACCAAAGCACACTTCAAATCTAACAACCTCAATCGAAATATCAGCAAAAGATTTGAAGTGATTATCTGACCAATCCAATTCAGAACAAAAACTTATAAAAACTCAAAGAAAAATTAATGTCGATTCTAGGGTTTTTGTTTAAGATCTTACAGGTTTGCTATACGAGTTCCTTATCGAAATCGAAGATGAATAGGATTGAAACGAATTTCACATTCTCCAAATCGAAGATGACGAGGGTCGAAACGAACTTCTCCATCTCATAATCAAATATGAATGGGGTTGAAATGAACTTCAACTTCTCAAAATTGAAGAAGAATAGGGCTGAAATCAATTTGAATCGAAAAAATCTTTGAAATCGATGGAAGAAATATAAGAGGGGAGAGATCGATGGGAGATATTATCGTTCCTGTTAGAATGAGGCCCTGAGAGGTTTCTCTTGATTTTTTCCTAGATGTAGAAGAGATGATATGAAATTGATACAGAGAGAGAGAGAGAGTGTGTGCTTTTCACAAAATCTGCAGATAAAGGGAGATAGAGGTTTTTAGCGAAATTTCGTAATGTTTGGCACGGGCAGCCGTGTCTACAGTGGCGCCTATTTTGGCTGCCGTTACAAATGTGTGGCTAAAAGCAGCTACTTTTGTTGTGTTAGCTTGAAATGTGCGGGGAATGAATGATTGGAGGAAGAGAAAAGCTATTCAAGACTTGATTTGAAAGTAAAAGGTGGAGCTATTGGGGTTTTGCGAGACTAAGGTTGAGGTAGCGCTAGCATCGTAATTTCAGAAGAAAATGTGTAAGTTTTGGAAATTTGTAGATAATTACCATTCCCATCCATATGGCTGTATTTGGGTGGGATGGAATCCTCTAAATTTTAAAGTTGTTAAACTATTTAAATCTAGACAAATGATTCATTGTCAAGTTCAAAGAGTTAGAGATGTCTTCGTTTTCCATTTTTCTATTGGTTATGTTGATAACTTGGTACAAACTAGAAGAGAACTTTGGAATAATATGAAGCAGTGGTCTTCAAATCATCCGTGGATATTGATGGAAGATTTTAATATGGTTAGATTTCAAGATAAAAATGTTGGAGGAAGACCAGTGTCCTATAGGGCTATGAGTGAGTTCAATAATTGTATTGATACTAGTGGTCTTCAGGATTTGAAAATTGTTGATAAATGGTTTTCCTGGACCAATAAAGCAATGTGTGGTCGTCGGATTGCTAGTAGACTGGATAGAGCACTTACAAATTTAGATTGGCTGTCTAAATTTCTGTTCATGAAACTTTGCTATTTGCAGGAGGGAGTTTCGGATCATGCACCTATGAAATTCACGTTCCCAGATGGTCATGGTAGAAATCCGAAAAAATTTAAATTCTTTAATTTGTGGGTTGGTCAACTAGGGATCAAAGAATTGGTAGAGGAAACATGGAGAATATTAGTTGAGGGTAATCCGATGTACAGAGTTACAAACAAAATGAAAGCAGTTAAGAATGCATTGAGAACTTGGAATAGAGATGTTTTTGGGCAGAAAAATGAAAGGAAGGAAGTAGCCAGGTTGCAGTTGAATGAAATCTAGAGGGAACATAAAGAAAATAAGATAGATGAATATTTGGTTATTAAGGAACAGGAGGCACTGAAGAAGTACAATGAAGAAATTGAAGTTGAAGAAAAATTTTATAGATAGAAGTCTCGGGTTCAATGGTTGAAAGAAGGAGACAGGAACAACAGATTATTCTATATTACCACGGTGTCTAATGCTACACGTAATGCCATCACAGAACTTGAAAAATAAGATGGAACGATCCTTAATGGGCGGCATAATATTTTCAAAGTACATACAAAAGCCATCACAATACTATAAGTGGAATTTTTCCTCTTTTTAAATGAATGTCGGATGAACACATTTAAATTCTTAATTGCCCGGTAACATATGAAGAAATTAAAAAAGTTGTATTTGAATCGCCAAGGAACAAAGCCCCAAGACCGGATGGATTTGGGGTAGAATTCTATACAACTTTTTGGGATTTGGTTGTTAAAGACTCCTGTGATGCTATTTTGAATGTTATTCAAAGTGGGAAAGTGCTTGAAGAATTGACACTATTCTTTGTTCAATTGAATTAGTAAAACACTTGTCTTACTAATGTGGTATGATTTTAATCCCTACTGAGGGTTGTTTTACTCATATGGATAACCACATCACCAGACCAATACTACCACAACCCTCTAAGTTTCATAAAAAACTCAGATAAAAAAAAAAAAAAAAAAAATTCAAGAAACAATTATTTTTTGAGATTGATCCAAGTTTTTTAAAATTGATGGCAACCGAACTTTCAAATAACTCCCAAACTTAAAATTGAAATACAGCAGTGAAAAATAACTATTTTTTGGGATTTGTATTTTCAAAGTTCATATACTTTTGTCCACTACAATATTGAAGCATCCGATCATGTTTTTGGATGCCACAAGGTGAGCCCAAGGTTACTTGGTACAATAAAGTATTTTAGAGAAGCCCTTTTCCTACTAACTTAGTAAAATTTGAAATCTTACTAAGGGTATTGAGCTCAAATGAATTACCAAATTGGCAATCCAATACCAAGATTTTCGATTGTGAAAAAAAAAACCAAAAAGATAATTGATGTAAAACAAATTATGCTTTTTGAATGAAAATGATTTCCTTGAAAATTCAAATAAAAATAATGAAAATAAAATAATAACGAAAGAAAAATATTTTTCTGATTAATTTGAAAAAATAAAAGGAGGTGTTTTGATTTTTTACTATGACAAATATTTTAAGATAGGTGTTATTGGCACCCCAACTTTTTCTTATTACACCCCAATTAAAAATAAAGAAAACAATTGAATTATTGAGAATAAGTAAAAGTTGAGGTGCCAATAGAAACTCTCTCATTTTTTTCTTTTCTTTTGCTTAGATTCTTTCGTTTTGGGTTTAGGATTTTATATAAACCTTTTTATAATAGTAAAAAACTACTAAAATTATTTGAACAAATGCTATAATATTTTATTATGTTGAGATTGTAATTTGAAGCAAACTTTAGTAATAAATAAAGAAAATAAGTGAATGGTTGAGAATAAGTAAAAGTTGGGGTGCCAATAGAAACTCTCATTTTTTGCCTTAGATTCTTTTGTTTTAGGTTTAAGATTTTATATGAACCTTTTTTTAATTGTAAAAACCTACTAAAATTGTTTGAATGAGTGTTATAATATTTTATCATGTTGAGATTGTAATTAGAGGCAAACCATAGTAATAAATAAAGAAAATAGATGAATGGTTGAGAATAAGTAAAAGTAGGGGTGCCAATAGAAGCTCTCTTTTTTTTTTTATTAGATTCTTTTGTTTTAGGTTTACGATTTTATATGAACCATTTTTAATTGTAAAAATCTACTGAAATGGTTTGAATGAGTGTTATAATATTTTATTATAATTAGATTGTAATTTGAGACAAACCTTAGTGATATTTGAAGTGTGTGTTTTGATCTTTAATTGGGTTGTGATAATTAATTTAAGTAATTGAAATGAAATAAGTAAAAGTTGGGGTGTCAATGGCCCCCATCTTCAAACATCTCTCATAGTAAAAAAGTTTAAACACCTCCTTTTATTTTTGAAGGTTAACTAGAAAAATATTTTTCACTCATTATTATTTTTATCTGAATTTTTTAAAGGAATCATTTTCATTCACAAAAATATAGTTTTTTTTTTTTTCATAATTTTTTATATATATATTTTTTTTCAGATCAGAAACCTTAGTTTTGGATAGCCAATTTGATAATCCATTTGAGTTCAATGATCCTTAGTAAGATTTGAAATCTTACTAAGTTAGTACGAAAAATGTTTCTCTAAAATATTTTACTATTTTTGACTAACCTTGGGCTCCCCTTGTGGCATCCAAAGACATGATCGGATGCTTCAATATTGTCAAGAAAAAGAGTAAATGAACTTTAGAAAAATAAATCCCCAAAAAATTTATTTTTCACCGTTGTATTTCAATTTTAAGTTTGAGAGTTATTTGGAAGTTTGGAAATTTTCAAAAAATTACATCAAGCTAAAAAAAAAAATATTGTTTCTTGAATTTTATTTTTTTGATTTGAGGCTTTCAATAAAATTTAGAATGTTGGACTGGTGATGTGATTATCCATATGAGTAAAAAGACCCTTAGTAAAGATTAAAATCTTATTACGTTAGTAAAACAAGTGTTTTCCTATTTCAATTAAAACTGTCGGTCTTTGGATTTGAATTTAATTAATAAATAGTATAAGGATTGTAAACAAAATTAAGATGGAGGGACTGGTGCAAAAATATTCAAAGCAATCTTCCAATAGGATTGCACAGTCACTATGCATCAACAAAATCTCACTCTAAATTTTTTATTATCTATTTTACCGTTTTTATTTTTACTATTTTTTCCTTTTTTCACTCCCTTTTTACATTTGTTTTTTCCTTTCTTTTCTGAGTGAAACATTTCTCTTTTTTATTTGGATGTTTTCTTTATTTATTTTTATTTTAAAATCCCTTTTTCTTATTTGTTTCCACGTTCTTTTATTTTGAATTTTTTTTTTTATTCTAAAAAAAAAAGGGAATGATCCCATGTTTGTCGCAATTTGATAGCCTTTTGTTTAATTTAATTTGATTGGTCGATTTTGATTTTAATTTTTATTGATCGATTTTGTCAAAATATCCAAACTAACCAAACGAGCATGCACACATGATTTTCAATTTTGTCAAAATATCCATCATTCGACAACATGCTTACTTGTCAAGTCAAGAAGTGCATTAATCACACAAAATAATCCGAAATGACACAAAGAACTCGAATATCATCATAAACCATACAAATTCGTTCAAACATAATAATCGTAAAATTCTTAGAAAAATCTCCTAGCCCTATCAATGCACGAAAATAAATAAAAATAAAAAAATTCCCCTAATCCTATCAATATACAAATAAATAAACCTAAAAACCTACGTCAAACAAAACTAAAGAATAAAATATCCTCCTAACCCTAGCATGATGCAAAAAAAAAAAAAAACATAAAAAAATAATATTTTCCTACCCTATTGATATGCAAAAGTAAAAAAAAAAAAAAAAAAGGAACGATGCATCGGGACTATGGTAAATTATTCAAAACAAGACACGACATCGCATAGCATCGCAAGTATAAAAATCCATTTTATGATAAACGCTATAATGATTATGATACTAAAAAAAATCAATGGGGGACATCAATACAAGGGAAGAATCTAATTAAAAACACATGAACACAATAGAGAAAAAGAGAAAAAATGTAATGCAAAAATAAGGAGAGAAAAAGGAGAAATAAAATAAAAAACTAAACTGAACATAAAATTACCTATTGAATCAATAATGGTGAGTTTATTCCTTCAGTTAAGATCCAAAGGCTCCCAAGTATTCGCTCCTGAGAGATAAAGTCAAAGGGAGATGTTTTGACGTATGCTATAACGGTGCTATAGTAGTGAGTTGAAAAATTCGGGCTGAGCAACGAGGACTTGGTTGCAACAGGGGGTTGGGTTGCAAGATAAAAAGAGGGAGAGATGGGTTGTGAAGAAATGATCTGGAGAGAAGAAGTGGCAGGTTTAATGAAAAGTTAAAAGGGGGCAGCAAGGTGTTAGTTGGGTAGAATGTGAGTGCGACAGGAGACGTTGCAGTGACTTAAAAAAATGGGCAACATTGTGAGGGCTGTGCTAGAACACGAGATGAAGACTGACAGAGGGGCTGAGGCATTGTAGTAAGGGTGTTCTGGAATCAACTGTATTGCAGGTTTAATAGTGGAGATGAAATAGGCTGTGAAGGGCAGAATGTGAGAGAGAGACAGAGAGAAGAAGATTGTTAGAGAGTAAGAGAGGGCTGGGACGTTGGTGATGAGGACTGTGTTGCAGGTTTAATGGTAGAGAAGAAGAAGTTTGGCTGGGCGACAGTGATGATGGGGCTATGTTGCAGCAACTTCGTTGGAGAAGAAGAAGGTCTGAGAGTGAGAGAGGAGAGGAAGAAAACTGTAGACACCCCATTTTTTGCATATGTCTAATTCGACAATTCGTCACCTAGTTACCGCGAATTCCTAATGATGATCACAAAGAACTCAAAGGCTTGTGAGTACTGTCCCTGATTCCCTCCGTTTCCACTCTTTTCATCTCCCCTACTTGTTACGACTCGACATAGAAATTCACGCACGCTTAGGATCGCCACATGATACACCCGATTTAGTAAGTACGTACGCTTAGGTTCGTTACACAGTTCGATAACCTAGAGACCTCGCTACGCTAGGAAAATATGACTTTGAAACTTAGAAATAATCACGTTGAAACTAAAAGAAACCTCACGTTAAAATTTGTAAAAATCTGCAAAAATCGACAAAATGACGAAAATACCTTTCATGAATTTCAGACATTCGAAAGACCTCGAAAGTACCTCCATTGCACTTAGAATATGATTTCAGGTCTAACGGGACCCAAACTGACGAAAACAGAGAAATTTAGAAAAAATCATAAAAATGACTGAAATGCCCCTCAACCTTCAAATTCAACATAGAGATCCCGAACGTTAGGAAAATGTAATAAAAATCGAAATCCAATTAAAAATCTAATCTAACTAAAAATAAAACTCAAATAAAAATTCAAACAATTAAAACTTAAATTAAAAGTTAAACAATAAAAAAATTAAAATTAAACAATTAAAATTAAAATCTAATAACAATTAAACAATTAAAATTGAAATCAAATAACAATTAAACAATTAAAATTAAAATCAAACAACAATTAAACAATTAAAACTAAAATCAAGCAACAATTAAACATTTAAAAAATTAAAATCAAACCACCGATAAGATTAAAATAAAAAAAAGCAATCAAGAAATTAAAACCAATAAAAAAAAAAAAAATTTCTAAAATCAATCGACCAAAATTCCAATTAACCAACCATTAAAATTAAACTCAAAATCTAATGAACAAATTTAAAATCCAAAATTAATCCAATCCAAAATCAATCTCGATCGATAAAATCAAATTAAATCTTAAATTGGATAATTAAAATTAAAATTCGAGGTAAAACACAAACTCAAATTTAAATTAAAAGAGAAACTTTAAATACCAAATCAAAATCAAAATGTCAAGAAAATTCTGTTAAAATCCACCCAAAACTAGATTTACCGATCGCCATTCGTTGATGGGGGACTACTAACATGATACGAGCAACGTGGGATCCCCACCCCCATTCTTCCAAAAGTAAACGTATAAAAATAAAAAAAGAAGGGAATCAAAAAAATAAAAGAGAAAATGTTAAAAAGGAAAGAGAAAAATTAGCAAGTTCGTATGTATAAAACATAGAGATGTTTCTCTCTAAAAGGCTGGATTCTCTCCCACGCGGGTCGTCACTCTTTCTCTGTGCACGTCTCTCTCCCTGCTGCGTCTTCTTCCTCTCCTCTCTCACCCTCAGATCTTCTTCTTCTCCAACAAAGCTGCTGCAATACAGCCCTATCATCACTGCCACCTAGCCAAACTTCTTCATCTCCACCACTAAACCTGCAACACAATCTTCACCAACATCCCAGCCCTCTCTTACTCCCTAACAATCTTCCTCTCTCTCTCTCTCTCTCTATCTCTCACGTTCTACTTGCTCCAACACAGCCCTCATCTCTCACAGCCTTCATAGTTCATGTCCTATTGCTGCCCAACGTATTCTTTCGCCAGAACTCACCTCTCTCTAACGTCCTTGAGGCTGGGGACTTCTTCTTCTTCCTTCACGTTTTCTTCTGATCTTCTTCAACGTCTCCTCTTCTCTGCAATCTCCTCTCACTCCCTGCAATCCCCTCTCTCTCCGTTGGCTGCTATACCAGCGCCCCCAGCCGTTTATCCTGCGTTCTACAACACTTTACCTCCCCTACAACTCACCTCTCTCTCACGTTCAACTTGCTGCAACACTCCTGAACCAGCCCCCATCTTCATTCCCTCTCTTCTTCTCCTCAGCTCCATCTCAGCCTCATCTTATTCTTCTTCCACTTGTTCCTCTCTGTATTGCCCAACCAAAAACAGTCTTTACCTCTTCAACATCTCCAACAGCAAAACCACGTCCCTGCAACATTGCTGCAACGCCTCTTCCAGTCTTCATCTTCAATCAGCATCCCGGTGGCCATCTCTTTGTGCCATCATCTTCTTTGCACTTTGTACAGCCACTTCTCGACTCAGATTTTTTTAGTTGCTGTCACAGCATCATCGCAGTACGTATCAGGCCATCTGTCTCACCGTCCTCGTCTCTCGGCATCGTATGCTCACGAGCCTTTGGGTCATATCTGAAGGAATCGGCCCCTATCATCTTTCTGTGGGTAAGTTTTTTTATCTATTATCATTATATGTTTTCTAGTTTCCACGTTGGTAGGATTAGGAGGATTTTTCGAGTTTTTTTTTTATGCTTAATTTATTTTAGTGCATCGATAGGGATAGGAGAATATTTAGTTTACGTTTTTTTTTATTCATTATTTTTGCATATTGGTAGGATTAGAAGAGTTTTTTTTTTTTATGTCTCTATGTTTTTATTTGTTTTGTGCCTCAATAAGGTTAGGAAAATGTTTTTACTTCTCCATCTTGTTTATTTTTATTTGTTATTTTTATTTTATTATTTTTTGCATGTTAGGCTATTTTGTTGATATATATTTTTGTATTTTTTTGCATATTGATAGGATTAGGAAAGAAGTTGTTTTGTTTTTGTCTTTATTTTATTTTTATTTTTTTATGCATTTTTTATGAACTTGTGATGACATGATCCTTGTATTTAAGCATGATAGTTGTTTTGGAAAAATTGATGGTCCTAGATGCTTGCCCGTTTGAGTCGATTTGAGAATAATTTGAGTTCCAATATTTGGTATGCATTGGTGTGTGTCGATCTCCAATATTTTGTATGCATTGGTGCTTGTTGATCTACAATTTGGTAAGCATGGTATTGTGAATTTTTTTTTTGTTATTTCATAAATTTCCAAATTGGTAATCCTTAGTAAATCCACATTTTTTTTAATTCAAAAATTCCCATTCATGATTTCATTTTGAAAATTGGTATTTGGAATTTTCTGATAAGGAAATTGTACAATTTTCTATTTAAGGAAAGAATATATTTACAAATTTCTATTTTAGGAATTTCACATTTTAACAATTTCTAATTTAGATGATTTTGCAATTCCATATTTAGAAAGTTCATGGATTTAGAAGTTTCTAACTCAAAACTGTGATATCTGTGGAAAACTTCTATTTTGATAAAGTTCCATTTTAAAAAAATTCTAATTTGGGAATTCAGCATATATTTTTTGAATATTGATTTGGAAAACTTCGGATTCCCAATTTGAAAATTCTTTGAGTTCCAATTTGGAAGTTTCTATTTTGGATGGTTCTGCAAGTGGAATTTCTTAATTGATTTTAGATCGTGGAGCTAATCAGGGCTTTTTCAAACTCTTCCATATTTTATGGAATTCAAAGAATGATCATGTAATAATTGGGACAATTTGAACCATAGGATTTGTTTGGCAAATCCAACATAAGTTGATGATGATGATTGGACTGTGACCTTGACCATAGTCTCTGTATGTTGACCATAGGATGATCTTGGATTGTAGTAGAGACCGATCATCTTGATCGAGCGGTTTAGGTGCCTAACACCTTTTGAAACCCGTAATTTGACCCCTTACCCATTTCTTTGATTCGTGGATCGACCCATATCTATTTGGAGTTATTTATGGTTCCTAGACCTAAACTAGGTGGCGACTCCCATTTTTAAAAAGTCCCTCATTTAATAAATCGGACCCTTATCAATTATTTAGTGAGGACGGGTCGAGGCGATTTCAAAGATGTAACGAGTTCACAAGGAGGAGAGGGATCAGCCTGTAAAGGAGAAAGCATTGGAGAATAAGATGTAACAGGGAGAGAGACGTGCGTAGAGAGAGTCGAGAGTCCAGCCCAAGGACGTTAGAGAGCCCCCAAGAAGAAGAAGACGTCCTCCTTTTTATAAAAAAAAACCTTCTAATTTTTTTTTCTCTTTCCTTTTTGGTTTTTACACGTCCTTTGGGAAATGATGGTGGGGCAATCCCTCGCTACTCGTAGCGTTGGTGGTCCCTTGTTAATGCGTCATGATTGGTTGAGGATTTTCATTTTGGGTTGATTTTTAACAAGATTTTATCGACATTTTGATTTTGATTTGGTACTTAAAATTTTTCTTTTAATTTAAATTTGAGTTTGTGTTTTATTTTGAATTTTAATTATTCAATTAAGGTTTAATTTCAATTTGATTTTATCGATCGAGTTTGATTTTGGATTGGATTAATTTTGGATTTTAAATTTGTCAATTAGATTTGAGTTTAATTTTGATGATTGGTATAACTGAAACTTTGGTTGATCGATTAAAAAAAATTTGATTGGATTTAATTTGTTGATTACATTTTAATTTTAATTTGATCGATTGTTTGATTTTAATTTTAAATGTTTAATTGTTTAATTGTTTAATTATTTAATTTTTAATTTCAATTGTTTGAATTTGAATTGTTTAATTTTTAATTTGAGTTTTATTTTTAGTTTTATTGAATTTTTAACTGGATTTCGATTTTTATTACATTTTCCTAAGGATCGGGATCTCTAAGTTGAACTTGGAGGTTGAGGGGCATTTCGATCATTTTTATGAGTTTTCCTAAAATTCTCTGTTTTTGTTGGTTTGGGTCCCGTTAAACTTGAAATCATGTTCTGAGTGCAATGGAGGTACTTTCGAGGTCTTTCGGAAGTCTAAAATTTATAAAGGGTATTTTCGTTTTTTTGTCAATTTTTGTAGATTTTTACGAATTTTAACGTGAGGTTTCTTTCAGTTCTGTCGTGATTATTTCTATGTTTCAAATTTGTATTTTCTTAGCATGGCGAGGTCTCTAGGTTATCGAACTGTGTAGCGAACCTAAGCATACGTGCTTGCTAAATCGGGTGTAACGTGTAGCGATCCTAGACGTGCGTGAATTTCTATGTCGAGTCGTAACGGGTAGAGGAGATGAAAATAGTGGAAACAGAAGGAATCAGGGACAGTACTCACAAGCCTTCGAATTCTTTATGATCATCATTAGGAATTCACGGTAATCGGGTGACGAATTGTCAAATTAGGCAAATGCAAAAATGGGGAGTCTATAGACTCACATGTTTTTAACTAAAGAAATTCGATCTTTGAATTGCACGTATATCAAAATTAGTGAGTTAATCCACACATTTATTAAAAAAAATTGATTTTTGGAATTGTCACATGTATTAAAAATCAGTGAGTTGACCCACACATTTGTTATCAAAGAAATTTGATTTTTGAATCGCCACATGCATTAAAATCATAATCAAAGAAATCATGATTTTATAAATTGCCACGTGTATCAAAATCAGTGAGTTGACTCACATGTTTTTAACTAAAGAAATTCGATTTTTGAATTGCCACATGAATTAAAATTCAGTAAGTTAACGTACACATTTATTAATAAAAAATTTTGATTTTTAGAACTGCCACGTGTATTAAAAATCAGTGAGTTGACCCACATGCTCAATTTCATAGAAAATTTCGATTTGGAATTTCCAATGCACATAAAATCATTAAGTCGACTCACATGCCCAATTTCATAGAAAATTTCGGTTTGGAACTTCTAATGCAGACAAAAAATCAGTGAGTCAACTCGTTGATTTTTATTGGAAAAATTGATTTTTAACTTTTCGTGTACACAAAAAATTATGAGTTGACTAATATCAACATTAATGAATTAACCTAATGACATCAAAAATCGACGAATCGACCCAATGGATATCAACACCCAATGAGCCAGTCCACCAATTTGATATTAGCGAGTTGGCCTAGTTAATCTATCGACAAAAAAATGAGCGAATCGACCCATTAATATTTTGGAATCATAAAGATTGCCATTAGTGCCACATATACCCCAAAATCAGGTGAGTCAGTTCAAATGCATACGAAATCAAGAAACAATAAATAAAAAAAAAGTAAAGTAAAAAAAATAAATAAATAAATAAAACATGGAAAAGATTACACAAAAAAAAAATTATCCTAACCTTATCAACGTAAAAAAGAACGTAAGAACCTATATAAAAATAAAACCTCCTAGTCCTACCACTATAAAACATATAAAAATACATAGGAAAAGAAAAATTTATTGAATCTTATTCGATATGCAAGAATATAAAAATAAATAAATAAATAAAAGTAATCTTACCTATTGAATCGAGAACAACAAGTTGACTCCTTCAGGTAGGACTCAAAGACCTATGAATACTCGTTGCGGTGGAGATGCGAGAGATGAGGATAGAAAGAGGTGCTTATAGGCGCTGTAACTACGCTGCAACAGTGACTTGAAGATCTTGGCTGAGAAAAGAGGGGTTGTGTTGTGTTGTGAAGAAGATGAAGCACAACAAAGAATGTTATAGCAAGGAAAAAAAATGGGGTTGTGAGGAGACGTTCTGGAGAGGTCGCAGGTGTTGTAATGGAGATGATGAAAGCAGTGAGGAATGTTGGTTAGGTAGAATATGAGTGCAGCAAGAGCATGCAACAAGACAAAGAGAGGAAGAAGGCGTTGTGGATGGGTGATCTAGAGAGAGGTGTTGCTGGTTTTTAATGGCAACTAAAACGGGGCAGCAATGGGGCTGTAATGGTGTGGGTTATGTGCAGCAAGATGAAGAGAGGAAGAGAGGGCTGTGAAGGGGTGATTTAGAACGAGGTGTTGCTGGTTTTTAATGGCAACTAAAAGGGGGTCAGCAATGGGGCTGTAATGGAGTGGGTTATGTGCAGCAAGATGAAGAGAGGAAGAAAGGGCTATTAAGGGGTCATCTAGAGAGAGGTGTTGCTGGTTTTTTTAATGGCAGCCAACAAAGAAAACGTTTTTTATGGTTGCTGTTTTTTTTTCTTCTTTAAGGACAGCAAAAAAACGTTTTTTACTATTATGAAATGATCGCTGATCTTGTTATTTTATGGGAGTTTTACCATTAAACGCAAGAAAGGGAAAGAGGGGAGAGATCAGAGAGATGAGGGAGATGAAGTTTTAATGGAGATCTTGGGCTGTTGCATTTTTTTATATCGAAAACAGCCAAAAACATGAAGGAGGGAGAGATGGAAGAGAAGGGAGAGAGGTTGGAGATGGGAGAGAGTTGCAGTTTTTTTTAATGGAGTTTTTTCCATGTAAGAAGAAGAAGAAGATGGAGTAGTTTCTTTATCTCTAGAGAGTAGGAAAAAAATAAAACGTTTTTTCCTCTCCTTGGATGGTGGCTTTTGTTGTTGTTTTATAGTGGTTCCATCATCACCCATGGGAGAGGGGGAGATGGGAGAGATGTGAGAGTGGGTAGTTATGGGGAAGAAGTTGGAGGTATTTGGAGAAGAAGATGGGGAAGTTAGAGAAGAGTAGTGCCCACGTTTTATTTTTTTTCTTCTCTAATTTTTTGTTTGATTTTTTCTTTTAAGAGAATGGGAGAGCGATCCCACGCTACTCATTTCATTAATGGTCCTTTGTCGATGAGTTGTCATTGATCGATGAATTGATTTTGCTTCCAATTGGTTGATTTAGATTTTAAAAAAAAAAAATTTGAGTCGACATTTTGATTTGAATTTTAATTTGATGTTTTAAATTAAATTTGAATTTTTATTTGATTTTAAATTTCAAATTTCAATTAAAATTTAATTTGAATTTTGATTTTATTATTGGTTGTTGGTTGATTTGATTTGATTTTGATTGGTTGATCGATTCTATTTTAATTTTACATTTTAATTGGTTGAGTGATTTTTGATTTGATTTTCAATTTGAGTTTTAATTGATCAACTACTTTTGATTTGGATTTTTATGAAATTTTAATCGGTCAAGTCAGTTTTAATTTTTTTTTTTTTTTCATTAGATTTTGATTTTTAACTTGACCTTGATTTTTAATTTGGATTTGATTTTTATTAAATTTTTTATTTGATTTTCGGTTTGAATTTGATTTGAATTTTAAATTAGTTTCTTGGTTGAATTTCAGTTTATTTTTTTCGATTTGAATTTTTTTTTCCTAGGGATTAGGGTCTCTATGTTAGAGTTTGATATTGAGGGGCTGAAAGCGCCCTCGATCCGCGTGGTGTGCGGATTCGCTTTTGATTTTCGAGGTTTGGGAGTCGCCACATAGTTATTACGGTTTAGGAATTGAACATCGACTCTAAAAGGCAAATAACACTAATCTACGAAAGAAAATACGGGTCCGGGGATCACGTTACGGGGTTGGAAGGTGTTAGGCACCAACCCCGCCCGACAAACGCCGGTCTCTAATTTTTTCAAATAAAACTACATTGCTAAAAGAGTTAAATAAATAATAAAAAAATAAGAATGAAAAATACCTAGATAATCACAATGATAGTTCCCTCAGAGTTGGCGGAGAGATTCCTTGCTTCATTTCCGTTACTGGATCTGCTTTGGATCTCCAAGATGAAGTATCTTCTCCTTAGATATAAGTGCTTCTTAATTTTGATGGATTTCTAGGTGTTTTTGAAGGGTTTCTGGGTGTTTTTTGAACAAAAGTTGGTGGTTGGATGATATGTAATGGGTTAGGACTTCAAAATTAGGATTATAGGAAGGTTGGGGAAGCTCCTTGACTTACTTTTTCTAGGATTTTCTCTTGGATACGAAAATAGGTTGTAGAGACCCCTATTTATAAATTTTTTAAGAGCTTTTTAGATAGAATTAGAGTTAGATTATGTTTCTTTTAGATAGTTTTACAGTTTAATTAGAACTCTTTTAGATAGTTTTAGAGTTTAATTATGTTTCTTTTAGATAGTTTTAGAGTTTAATTAGAATTCTTTTAGATAATTTTAGAGTTTAATTAGAATTCTTTTAGGGTTTTGACTTAAGTCTCACTTGATTAACTAGAATTTAAGATTTTGACTTAAGTCTTACTTGATTGACTTGATTTAGGATTTTGACTTAAGTCTTACTTGATTTATTAGATTTTAGGATTTTAATGTAAGTATTACTTGATTGACTAGAATTTAGGATTTTGACTTAAGTCTTACTTGATTGACTTGATTTTATGATTTTGACTTAAGTCTTATTTGATTTACTACAATTTAGTGTTTTAACTCAAGTCTTACTTGATTAACTTTAATTTTAATTAGGATTTCACTTTACATTAATTAATGTTTTAATTATTAATTTCAGAATTTTAATTATTAAAATTATAAAATTACCGTTTTGCCCTCGGAGAGGATTTTTGCGTTTTAAATCATTTTTCAATGTTCCAAAATATTTTGGAATCGATTTTTTGTAATAAATTCAATGAGAATATTATTTTGTGTCATTTATGAAATTTTTTGTGCGAAATGGTCGTGAACTTTATGAGGGGCATTTTCGTAATTTTATCAAATTTTATGAAAATTGACGAAATGGTTTATTTGATTTCAATTTGTTCTTTTATGTATTTTAAAATGATTTTCTTAAGCGTAATGTAGGCTCTAGGGATGTTTTGATTTTATGGGTATTTTTGTAATTTGGTCATTTTTTACTAATTTTTATCGTGAAGCTTCTGTTTGTCTGAAAATGATGATTTCTATGTTTTTGGGGCATATTTTCTTAGCGTAGCATGGTTTTTACAGTTTTGTTTGCTTAAGATACCTCATCCGAATTTCTGAAATATATCTAATAACAAATAGAGCATTGGAATAACCATCCATTACTGGGAACCGTCGCAATCGGGTTGACGAGTTGATTAATCAGGCGAGTGCAAAAATGAGGTGTCTACAAATGCTCCTTTATGGCAGAAGGTTGAAGCAAACTAGATATCAAATCTATTTTGGTAGATAGTGCGATATTCGAATGCCAAAGCTAGTGACAGTTCATTTTGCAGCCTGATTTAGCAATTCGTAGGGACGCTCGGATCCTTGAGGGTTAAACTCTCCCCGACCTAAAAGGTGTCAGGTCCTTGAGCCTGAACTTTCACTGATAGTATCAGATCATTGAAGTTTGAAAAATTATCCCTGACTAATGCAAAAGTGCACGTGTGTGCAATAGTGTGATGCTTACTGAGTAAAAATGTGTCAGGTGCTAAAGATCTTCTCTCACTGACAATAATGATTCAAAATTGAAATGTGCTTATGCAACGAAAGCAATCAGGGCAAAGTTGAACAATGAGGTATTTGGAGTCATAACATTGTAAAAACTTCATTAAATCCTATTTGAAATTCTTTTTTAGAGTTCGAAAAAGTTTGAGTCTCATTTATCGGACTTGAGCCTATTGTAACCACGTTTTTCGGGCTAAGGAACTTAAACAATCCTGTTAATTCATTTTATGATTCAAAAAAGTTGGAGTCTCGTTTCTCGGATTCGAACTTATTAGAGCAATGCTTCTCAGGCTAAGATTTACTAGAGTTTAAACAATCTTGTTAATTCATTCCATGATTCAAAAAAAGTTGGAGTCTCGTTTCTCGGACTCGAACTTACTAAGCCACGTTTCTCGAACTTAGATTTATATAAACATTCCTATTAATTCATTCTATGATTCAAAAAAAGTTGGAGTCTCATTTCTCGGACTCGAACTTACTAAGCCACGTTTCTCGGACTTAGATTTATAGGAACTTAAACAATCCTATTAATTCATTCTATGATTCAAAAAAAAGTTTGAGTCTCGTTTCTCGGACTCGAACTTACTTAGCCACGTTTCTCGGGTTAAGATTTATAAAAATTTAAATAATCTTATTAATTCATTCTATGATTCAAAAAAGTTGGAGTCTCGTTTCTCGAACTCGAACTCACTAAGCCACGTTTCTCGGACTCAGATTTATAGGAACTTAAACAATCCTATTAATTCATTCTATGATTCAAAATCGAACTCAAAGTTTGAAAGATCAGGCCTTTATTGGCTTATCATGCATCTGGATTCATAATTATCATCGGACTTTTAAGTAAGATTTTCCTTTTTATCATGTGATTAAGAATAAAACTTTGAAATTAAATGACTTTTAAAAATACCCCTCATTTTAAGATTGGTTTTAACTAAAACTTGACTATAAGACTGATGGAATTGATTACGCTTGAAAAATATAAACTCTGATGTATGACAGATAGAAGAACTAGCATACCTTTAAATTTAAGACTCTTACGATTATCATATGTGCAATTTGATCATTTTCTTTTGAATTTCTTTTGAAAAATGCTTGAGCTGGACTTAAAAATTCTTGATAAATATTATAATAAAAGATCTTTCTCTTCAAAGTGGTTGATGATTCTACATCTTCCATTAACGAACACTTGAACAAGTAAACATACTCTTGAAGATCTTACAATGTTCAAGATGACTTCTGATTTTTTTGACTTCAACATTGTCTTTGTCGGATGTGAGGTCTTAACTGACAAACGAATGTTGTACCTTGAATGGTTCTGTAGACACCCATTTTTGCATCTGCCTAATTCGATAATTCGTCACCTGATTACCGTGAATTCCTAATGATGATCACAAAGAACCCGAAGGCTTGTAAGTACTATCCCTGATTCCCTCCATTTTCAATCTTTTCATCTCCCCTACTCGTTACAACTAGACATAGAAATTTACGCACGCTTATAATCGCTACACCTTACACCTGATTTAGCAAGCACGTACGCTTTAGGTTCGATATACAATCTGATAACTTAGAAACCTCGCTACGCTAGGAAAACATGACTTTGAAACTTAGAAATAATCACGTTGGGACCGAAAAAAACCTCACGCTAGAATTTGTAAAAATCCGCAAAAATTGATAAAATAACAAAAATACCCTTCATAAATTTTGAACCTCCGAAAGACCTCGAAAGTGCCTCAATTGCACTTAGAACATGATTTCGAGTCTAACGGGACCCAAACCGATGAAAACAGAGAAATTTAAGAAAAATCATAAAAATGACCGAAATGCCCCTCAACTTAGAGATCCCGATCTTTAGGAAAATGTAATAAAAATCGAAATCCTGTTAAATATCCAATCAAAATTAAAATCTAACAATAATTCAAACAAAAAAAATCCAAACAATTAAAACTAAACAATTCAAACAATTAAAGCTAAACAATTCAAACAAAAAAAATCCAAACAATTAAAACTAAACAATTCAAACGAAAAAATTCAAACAATTAAAACTAAACAATTCAAACAATTCAAACTAAACAATTCAAACAAAAAAATCCAAACAATTAAAATCCAATTAAAAGAATTTTCAAATTAAAAATCGATCAACCAATAAAACCAACAGAAAACTTTTTATTAATCAACCTATAAAAAAATTTCAGTTAATTAATCAATCAATAAAAAAAATATCCATCAACTAATAAAACCAAAATTAAACTAATTAAAAATTGATTAATCAATAAAATTCAAAATAAAAATTTTCAAAGCTAAAATCGACCAATCACAATTTGCCAATAAGGGACTACTAACGTAGTACGAAATGCATGGAATCCCCACCATCATTCTCTAAAAAGGAATTAAAAGAAAAAAGAAAAACGAAAAAAAAAGAAACACGTTAAAAAAAAGAAATAAAAATTAGAAAGCTTTTTTTAATAAATAGAGAAGGACGTCTTCTCTATGAGGGGGGATTTCTTCTTCTTCTTTCACGTCTTCTTCTGCTCTTCTTCAACATCTCTCTCTCTCTACTGAACCAATATCCCCCCTCAACCCTTGCATCTTCTTCCTTTTTGGTTGAACCTGCAACACAGCATTGCTGCTACAATAACAAAATGCCCCATTTGCTGCCCCAACATTTTTCCAGCCCCTTTTCATCCCTCTTGTTGCCATCATCGTCACCAACGCCTTCTTCTTCATTCTCAGCCCGTGTCTCTGCAACTCAGCCACGTTTTAGAGAGGATCAACACTCAACTCTCTCACATTACTCCTAATCTTCTCTGTCACATTAGCTATACTCCCCAGCCTCCTCCCTGCCTTCATGACATCTTCGATAGCATCGTCACAGCATTGCAAAGCAGCCACCTTGCTGCCTTCATCGCCTTCGATAGCCATCTTCATCTTCTCCATAGATCCTGTAGTACAAGCCCATTGCAGACACTTCACTCTTCCTCTCCATCATAACAGCCATCACAGGGAATCACGAGCCTTCAGTTATACCTAAAGGGATCAAACCATAGTTCTCAGATTAATAGGTGAGTTTATTTTTCTTTTATTTTATCTTATTTTATATTTTTTTTGTGATTTCTTACCTTTCCTCCTCGCTTTCTGTGCCACTTTGTCGATTTTCCTCTCTGTATTTGTATGATAAAGTTATCTTCATATTGAAGTTTCATGTCAATTCATGACATCATGATAAAACTTGAGCATGAGATGGATTTTTCGTGATGCTACGTGGCGATTTTAGTTGTTTTTTTTGTATATATATATTCTCTATTTTTTTTACGTTGCTATTCCTATATTTTTTTTATCTTTTTTTTCTTTCTTTATATTTTTTTTATTTTAGTATTTTCATCAATAGGATGGAAAGAATGTTTGTTTTCTATGTGTGTTCCATATTTTTATTCTTACTATATATCAATAGGATTAGGAAGATATTTATTTTAGATATTTTTTAGGTTTTTTATATTTTTTCATAGAGGTAGGACTAGGAGAGTATTTTTTTTATTTTACGTAGTTTATATATATATTTATATTGATAAGGTTAGGATAGTTCTTTTTATGTATTCTTTTCCATATTTTATTCATTCTTTTTATGTTTTAGTGGAATTAGGAAAATCTGCTCTTTTTTGTATTATTTTTCATTATTTAATCATCTATGCATATTAATAGGGTTTTTCGAATATTTATTTTGTATATTTTTTTTTTTTTTTTTTTTTTTTTCATTGCATGCCAATAGTATTAGGAGACTATATTTTATGCATATTTTTTATCTTATTTTATTTTTATTTCTTATTAGTTATTTTTGCATGCTGATAGGATTGATAAGACGTTTCTTTTATGCATTTTTTATTTTTTATTGCATATTGATAGGATTAGAGGAGTATTATTTGTGCATCTTTTTTATGAGTTCGTGATGGCATAATCTTTGTGTTTGAGCATGATGGTTCGATATGAATTGGTGATGAGTTTAGAATATTCCCATGTGATTAGTATACCCCTTGACTTGACAAATATGCGTGTTGTCAAATGATAGTTATTTGGACAAAATCAAAAATCATATATGCATGCTTGTTTTGGTTAATTTAAGGATTCATGAACATGAAAATTTTCTTGTGGATTTTTCTTTCAAATTTGAAAATTTTATGCAATGATATTTATCAATCTCCAATTTGGTGAGTATGATAACCTGAATTCTTTGTTGTTTGGTGAATTTCCAATTGGGTGATTCTTGACAAATCCATGAGCTTCTAGTTTGGGACTTCATTATTCATATAATTATTCCTTCTGAAAATTATGTGTGGGTCGTTGAAAAACTCATATTTGGAAACTTTCTAATATGGGATTGCATAGTGTTTTATTTTAGGAGAACATATATTCACAGATTTCTAATTTAGAAATCTCATATTTTAGCAATTTCCTAATTTAAGCAAGTTCTGCATTTTTATCTTTGGAAGGTTCACATTCATATGGAAATTTGGGAGTTTCAAATTTAGAAACTTACATTTTTGGAATGTTTTATTTTAGAAAATGTATCTTTTTAAATCTTTAATTTGGGAATTCATCATATATCTCTTGAATTCTAATTTAGAAAATTCCACGTTCCTAATTTGGAAATATTTTAAGTCCCAATTTGACAGGTTTCTATTTATAATATTTCCATTTAGAATATTCTCATGAGTTTCTATTTTGAAAAATATGAGAATGTGGATTCCTTAATTTATTACAAATCATGGAGCTAAGTAAGGCTTTTTCAAACCTTTTTATATTTTGTGGAATTAAGAGAAGGATTATGTAATAATTGGGATAATTTTAACCATAAGATTTGTTTGGCAAACCCAACATAAATTGATGATGATGATTAGACTGCAACCATGACCGTAGTCTTTGTATGTTGACTATAGGATAATTTTGGATCGTAGTCGAGACCGATCATCTTGATCGAGCGGGTTCAGTACGTAACACCTTCCGAAACCCGTAATCTGACCCCTTACCCATATCTCCGATCCATGGACCGATCCATATCCATTTGGAGTTAATTTTGGTTCCTAGACCTAAATTAGGTGGTGACTTCCATTTCTCAAAAATCCCCCATTTACAAATCAGACCCTTATTCACTATTTAGTGAAGAAGGGTCGAGGCGATTTCAGGTTCTACATTTTCTAGTTTCTACATAAGCTTCCTTTTGAATTTTTCTTCTTAATGGGACCTTTCCTCCCATTTGATGATGTCCTAATTTTTGCTTAGGTTGCCTTTTCAGGTTTTCAATCTAATGGGTTTTTCTTTTCTTTTTCTAAAGATGCCTTAATTTTTGTCAAGGTCGCCTTTTCAGGTTTTCAACCTAGCAGGCTTTCTTTTTTATGATTATGCCCTAACTTTTGCCTAAGTCGCCTTTTTGGGTTTTTGACTTAGCGGACTTCTATTTTTTCTCGATAATCTTGAATATTCAACTCGATAGCTTCTGGGTTCCCTATACCTTAACCAAGTCAATTAGCATTCAGGAGGACTTAATAGGTGGGCTTAGGACATGGTTTAGAAAGAAAGGGTAAAAGGCTTGACTTCCCAAAATACCCCTAGTCTAATATTCTCTTTTTTTGTTATTATTTTTTGTAAATTCTTTTGATTCTTTGTTTTTAATGCACCTAGTTTGACATTCTTTTCTTTTGAACCTTTCAATAGGAGATTTTCCTTTTAGATGACATTTTTCTTAAGAGAATACACATATTTTTTACATGACCGGGCCTGAAGTAACTCCTTAGGTTGCCTACGTACCCCAAATTATTATTTTTTTAGGATCAGGTCAAAACGTAATTCATACTTGACTTCCCTCTCGAGGTTGGTTGGCGTGGTTTAGAAAAAAGAGGCTATTGATTTTTTTAGAGGTTGCGAGGGGTTAAAGAAGGTTATCTTTTCTTGGTAAGACAAGAAAATGATTCGACCAAATAAGGCCTCCTTTGGTGAAATACTATTTGATTTGGTTAAGGTTCTAAAACTAGATGTCTCGATTGCTCTATCGAATAAGATCTTCTTTTAAGAATAAGTAACTTCAGTTTTCTTCTGAGAAGAAGTAATCTTCAGTCTTCTTCTACGAAATTGAGTGTGATTGAGTTCTTTGTATTTGACATTGACTCGTTCAATCCTTTCCAAACTTTGAAAGAAATCTTATATTCTTTTTCTAATGAGAAAATATGATGAATCCCTTCTTGTGGGTCTGAACACATTTGTCGATGGTTTAATTACATCATTCCTGATTGATAATCTTTGATTTTGAAGTCTATCCTCAACTTTAGGAATTGATCTATTTTGATGCAATCATCATGAAACCAAGCAGGAATGTTGTTGAATTTCTCAAGTAAGTTTATAATTATTTCATGTTTCCTTGAGGATAATGTAGTACCAATTTGCACTTCTTGAATATACTCTTTAATTCTAATATTTATCAAGTTCGATTAGTGTGCTTTGAGTCATTCCTCATGTTTGATATTATGCTCAAATCGTTGTTACATACATGATAATCAGAAGCTTCTTTTAAAAACATTGACTAACAAACTCGACTAAAATACGAAAATTAAAGAAAGACTAACGTAACTGAACTGAAACTAAAAAACAACTCAGGTTATCTACAAGGCGGGAGGTCCTTCTGGGTGGATGGACTACTTAAACTTGACATTGGTACTTTGACTAGACAACTCTTTTGACGGATCCAAAATGACACAGATGAGGGTTTAGAACGTTTAGGGGCACCTAAGATTTTTAATCGATTCTGAAGGTTTGACTCTTAACCACATGATAAAATTTTTGATATAAATTAGTTCAAATCTAGTGGGAAATATCGAATCCAAATGCACTATAAGTCTATAGTAATCAAGAAGGTGAAATAGATTAGTCACGAGTCTACCCCTGATTGGGATAGAACCTCTGATCAAACAAAATAATTTGACTCTAAGATCGAATCATTTTGGTATAAAATAGACTGAGTCTTTGAAAGTAAAACCAATTGGTCCAACTGGTTTGGTATTGATCAGTTTGATCCATTTGTTAATTGAACCAATTGATTTACATTTCACACATTGGGTCGGATTGATATTGCGGGTCTAGTTTGAACGGTCTGGATCGGTCCGCCCACTTACCTGTTGGTTGGATTGATTAAAGCAACCCAGGAACACCTATAGTCAGTTCGAGTCGTGACCTATAGGGAAGCTCTTAAACTCTAGGTTACTACATGCAATGCAATTTATCCAGCCACCCTTACCCAAATACACCTATATACCTCTCAAGTGTACTCAATCAGACAGTACGTGATGACTTGGTTTGATATACCGTATTAGGTGATAATCTAAGACTCCAACCCACTTCTCTGAAGTCAAAAGCAACCAGTTTAATCCCTAGTTGAGAGGTGGCGCACAATGCTGAGCAAGAGCCCTCTTAAATACCTCTCATCTAGAATAGACGTAGTCTATCCCCTTCGTACAATAGGGTATAGTAGGGCAGGATCTTACTTAGGCACTGATTTTGACCAAGAAGTACAATTCGTGAACTTAAATTATCTTTGATATATCGTATAAGTACGAGTCTAAGGTTGTAGCTTTCATAAATGGTTTAGCATCCCACGAGGGGACCGACTACGTACTAGTACTATGTTGGCAATCGGGACATGTGACTGTGCGGCTTATAATAAGACAAAAGG
This sequence comes from Akebia trifoliata, assembly GCF_017979445.1. Classification (NCBI taxonomy): domain Eukaryota; kingdom Viridiplantae; phylum Streptophyta; class Magnoliopsida; order Ranunculales; family Lardizabalaceae; genus Akebia; species Akebia trifoliata. Next base: position 20,003,881 of record NC_141383.1, read on the forward strand.
TTCAGGTCGTCCCAGCATGGGTGTATCGATATACCTTTCAGTATCACCTGATCAAACGGTACTAGTGCCGCAGTTTTATATACCCTAAAGTACGTGACTGGAATTGTGGTTTTCATGAATGACGTCGTATCTCCAAGGAGACCGTGCTACACACTAGTGCCACATTGGCTATAAGGGACATGCAAGCATGCAATACAAAAAATAAACATGTTAGTGGTGTGTGCAAAATAGGGTGGGGTGTGCCAGGGGCGTTTTCAGATGAATGGGCCAAATCAGATTATCACAACATGGGTATCATAGAAATATCAATCAAGATAATACACAAACCCATCATATCAAAATCAAAATAAACACGTCAAACACATATCTCAATCAAGATTATGGCACGCCGATGACACAAAAATAATCAAGCATTAGCCAATTGATGAAATAGGCACAAATTTTTTTTTTCAAAACGAAATAAAAACAAAATGACTCTTTCTCTATGGTCCAATCAAGGGTTACTTTGGATGATCCAAAATAAATTGAGATTTTATTGAATATTGAATCGAGGATAGGATGATAATCGTTGAGATTGTAGACACCTTATTTTTGCATTTGCCTAATTCGGCAATTTGTCATCCGGTTCCCGTGAATTCCTAATGATGATCGTAAAAAATTTGAAGGCTTACGAGTACTGTCCTTGATTCCTTCCGTTTCCATTTTTTTTTATCTCCCCTACTTGTTACGACTCGATATAGAAATTTACGCACGTTTAGGATCGCTACATGTTACACCCGATTTAGAAAGCACGTACGCTTTAAGTTCGCTACACAGTTCGATAACCTAGAGACTTCGCTACGTTAGGAAAACATGACTTTGAAACTTAGAAATAATCACGTTGGGACTGAAATAAATTTCACGCTAAAATTCATAAAAATTTACAAAAATTGACAAAATGACGAAAATACCTCTCATAAATTTCGGACCTCCGAAAGACTTCGAAAATACCTCCATTGCACTCAGAACATGATTTCGAGTCTAACGAAACCCAAATCGATGAAAACAGAGAAATTTAGAAAAAAATCATAAAAATGATCAAAATGCCCCTCGATCTCCAAACTCAATTTAGAGATCTCGATCCTTAGGAAAATGTAATAAAACTTGAAATCAAATTTAAAATCTAATTTAAGAAAAATCAAACTCAAATTTAAAATTAAACAATTAAAACTTAAAATTTAATTTAAAATTAAACAATTAAAATCTAATTCAAAATTAAACAATTAGACATTTAAAATCAAACAACCGATCAAATTAAAATCAAAATGCAATCCATAAATTAAATCCAAATGGAAATCAAGATAAAATCGACGAACGAATTAAAATTGAAATCGAACTCTCACCGACCAATTAAATTGAAAGTAAAAATCGACCACAAATTCAAATCGATCGACAAAACTAATAAATCAAGTGGTCGATTAAAACTCAAACTAAAAATTGAAATCAAATTTAAACCATAAAATTTAAAACAAATTTTTTAAATCAAAACAACCAAAAATTCCAATTAACCAATCATCAAAATTAAACTCAAATCTAATCAACAAATTTAAAATCCAAAATTAATCCAATCCAAAATCAAGCTCGATCGATAAAATCAAATTGAAATAAAAATTTAATTGAATAATTAAAATTAAAATTCGAAATAAAACACAAACTCAAATTTAAACAAAAAGGAAAATTTTAAACGTCAAATTAAAATTTAAACCAAAATGTTGATTCAAAACTATAACCCAAAACAAAAAAATAATTAATCAATCATGATTCACCAACGAGTGACCATTAGTGCGAGTAGCGTTGGATCACTTTCCCATTCTCTCCCAAGAAAAAAGGAAAGTGAAACGTGTTAATTGAAACAAAAGGAGAAGGAAAATCAAAAGAAGTAGAAAGAGGAAAAAAAACGAAAATAGAAACTTGGTTTCTATTTAAAGAGAGAACGTTTTCTCTCTTGGCTGGCTTCTCTACACAGAGCATCTCTTCTTCTCCATTGAACTGACAGACGTCTCTCTCTGCTCATTCTCTCTTCGTCTCTCCCTCTTCTCCAAGGTGGCTGCTCTCTTCTCCAATGTGGCTGCACTCATCACCACTGCAACAACTCTCAACACGGCCACTGTAACAGCCCCCTTATCACATCTCTCTCTCACGTTCTACTTGCTGCAACAATCCTGAACCAGCCCCCATCTTCATTCCCTCTCTTCTTCTCCTCAGCCTAATCTTATTCTTCTTCCACTTGTTCTTCTCTGTTTTGCCCAACCAAAAATAGTCCATCTCCTCTCCAAAAAACGCCCCAGCCAGCATCTTTAATGCCCTCCCTTCTCTTACATTTTCAGCCCTCTTCTCTAACATCCTAGCTGCCTTCATCACCTTCAACAACCCCCTCTGCAAAACGTGGCTACTGCAGCCATCTGCCCAGCCACCCCTAGATCAACCTTCGCCTCACGTGTTAGCATATCTCCTACGTCCCCATTGCATCTTGCTGCCCACTCTATCTCCCTTATTCCATTGTAGCCAACGTGACCCATCCAAGACAATAACCTCTACCAGCCTCCAACTTTGCTGTAGCCATCCCACATTATTCTCAGCCTACGTCTCTGCCCAACTCACTCTTGGATCAGTAGCACAACGTCCCAGCCTTCTCTGTCACGTTTTCTACATCAACCAATCATCCTAAATTCACTGCTGCAACTGCCTTCAATAGCCCAGCCCCAGCAGCTTTTATAGCGACAGCTCCGAGTCTTATTTTCCAGCACCTTTTCTCTCCGTAGAAAACCGCAACAACTCCTCTCTCCAGCGCTCACATCTCCACTGCCACAGTGCACGCAAGTCTTCGCATATCTGAAAAAATCGACTCTCGTCATTTTTTTTATTTTTCCTATAGGTGAGTTTATCTTGGGTTCATTTTTATTTGCGTTCGCGCTTTCTTCTCATTTTTCATGGCATGCTTTTTAGTGTATGGGTAGAGTCAAGATGATTTTTTTCGTATTTGTATATTGTGGCATATCGATGAGCTTAGAAGAGAGTTTTTACATTTTTTTTATAATCTGTTTTGCATGTTGATAGGTGTTTTATATCTTTTTCTATAGTTTTTTCATTTTTTATTTTATTTGTTTTCGGTATGTTTTAGGATTAAAAGAATGGTTAGGTATTCTTCACGTTTCCTTTGTTTTTGCATATCAATAGGGTGGGAAAATATTTATTTTGTGTTTTTTTTTATATATATTTTTTATTTTCTTTTTGCATGCCGATAGGGCTAGGAGAACGTTTTTATCCTTTAGTTTATTTTATGTAAGTTTCTAGGTGTTTTATTCTTTTTTGTATATTGATAGGATTATGAGTTTCTTTACATTTATTTTTTCATGTTAGTAGGATTAGGGGATGTTTTTTTTTTTTTTTTTATATATATATCATGATCGCTATGCTCGAATTGGATTTACATGATTTGTGATGATATTCAAGCTCATCTATTATTTTGAGAATTGGTTAAATGTGAATTTTTCTCAAATTTTGAGATTTTGTATGTATTGGTATTGGTTAATCTCCAATTTGGCAAGTACGATGATATGGAGTCTTTCATTGTTATCGTGTTACTTTCTAATTTGGTGATTCGTCATTACTTTATAATTTTCTAATTCAGAAATTTTTATTCATGATTTTATTTTGAAAAATCGATATTCGGAATGTTCTAATATGAGAATTGCATGATCTTCTATTTTGGGAAAACATATATTTCTAAGTTTCTATTTTAGAAATTTCACGTTTTGACAATTTCCTAATTTAGAAAATTTTATATTTTTCTATTTAAAAGTTCATGTTCATAGATTTGAAAATTTTTAATTCGAAAATCTTTTATTTTGAAAAATGTATCTTTTGAAATTTCTAATTTGAGAATTTAGCATATATCTCTTGAATTCTAATTTAAGAAATTTTACGTTCCTAATTTAGAAATATTATAAGTCTCAATTTGGCAGGTTTCTATTTTGTAATCTTCCCATTTAGAATATTCTCATGAGTTTCTATTTTGGACAGTTTGGAAAATACTTGCAGGTGGAATTTCTTAATTGATTTCAGGTCATGGAGCTAATTAAGGCTTTTTCAAATCCTTCTATATTTTGTGGGATTTTAAAGAATAATCATATAACAGTTGGGACAATTTTTAGCCATAGGATTTGTTTGAAAAATCCAACATAAATTGATGATGATGATTGGACTGTGACTTTGACCGTAATCTCTGTATGTTGACCATAGGATGATTTTGGATTGTACTAGAGACCAATCATCTTGATCGGGCGGGTTCGATGCCTAATACCTTCCGAAACCTGTAATCTGACCCCTTACCCATCTCTTTGATCCGTGGATCGACCCATATCCATTTGGAGTTATTTATGGTTCCTAGACCTAAATTAAGTGGCGACTCAATTTCTCAAAAGTCCCCCATTAATAAATCGGACCCTTATCCACTATTTAGTGAAGAAGGGTCGAGGTGATTTCAGAGATAAAGGGGTGATGATTTTTTTTTTTTAGAAACAAATTGTGTTGTTTTTTTTTTTTTTTTTTTTTTTTTTTTTACGATTTTTTAAAGGAATCATTTCCTTATCACGAACAACATTAAAAAAAACAATTTTTTTGTTTCTTAATGTATCACTCACAAACAATTTATTTGAGAAGAAGATGAAAAATAAAAAATTATTTTCTGCTAACGGCACACCACGCATAAAAATAATTTTTATCTTTTTCATTTTTTTTTTTTACGATTTTTTATTGGAATCCTCTCCTCATCATGAACAACATTAAAAAAAAAAGTAATTTTTTTATTTCTTAGCGCATCACTCACAAATAATTTATTTGAGAAGAAGATGAAAAATAAAAAATCGTTTTCTCCTAACGGCACACCACATATAATAATAATTTTTATTTTTTTTGAATTTTTTTTTACAATTTTTTATTGGAATATTTTCCTCATCACGAACAACATTAAAAAAAAAAATTTTTGTTTCTTAGCGCATCACTCTCAAATAATTTATTTGAGAAGAATATGAAAAATAAAAAATCATTTTTTACTAACGGCACATCACGCATAAAAATAATTTTTTTTTTTGTGATTTTTTATTGGAATCCTCTCCTCATCACGAACAACATTAAAAAAATAATTTTTTTTCTTAACGCATCACTCACAAATAATTTATTTGAGAAGAAGATGAAAATAAAAAATCATTTTCTGTTAATGGCACACCACGCAGAAAAAAAAATATTTTTTTTATTTTAAAATTTTTTTCCTAGAATTCTCTCCTCATCACGAACAACATTAAAAAAAGTAATTTTTTTATTTCTTAGCACATCACTCACAAATAATTTATTTTTACAATTTATCACCCATGCATAGTAACGTGCTAAAAATTACAAAATTCCAGGACTCTCACCCCAACCACCATCATTCCATCCTCCATTCATATGTCACTTTGAATCTTTCATTGTTTAGAGTCATCTCAAAATGACCCTAGATTGAATCATAAAAAAATATATGCCAAATCAAAGTATCCAAAATCGAATCAAAGGATCCCAAAGGATAATACAAACCCAAAAAATAATCCAAAAAATGGGTCAACACCGATTTTTCCACATCATCATTCTCTCAATATCTTGCAATAATTAGAGTCATCCCAAACGACCCTAAATTGAATCATAGCTAATAATATTCCATAATAATATGCTAAAAATGATGCTGAGAGAATATAATACAATCCCAAAAATAAACGAATCAAATAAACTAAAAATAAACAAAACAAATTCACAAAAAAACTAGGTCTAAATGGCAATCTTTCCATACTTGGGGCTTTTCAATTTTGATCCTCAATAGTCCCCAGTGGAGTCGAGGGCGCTTTTAGGGGCCTTTTGGTCATTTTTATGATTTTTTTAGATTTTTCTTGAATTTTTTTGTTTTCTTCGATTTGAGTCTCGTTAGACTCAAAATCACATTCTAAATGCAATGGAAGTACTTTTGAGATTTTTCGGAGGTTCAAAATTTATGAGGGATATTTTTGTCATTTTGGTGATTTTTACAAAATTTTCTTGAATTTCTCTGTTTTCATCGATTTGGATCTCGTTAGACTCGAAATCATATTCTGACTGCAATGGAGGTACGTTCGAGATTTTTCGGACGTCCAAAATTTATTAAGGGTATTTTCATCATTTTAATGATTTTGACAAATTTTAGTGTGAGATTTCTTTCAGTTCCTGTGTGATTATTTCTAAGTTCTGAGGTTGTATTTTTCTAGTGTAGTGTGATCTCTAATTTATCGAACTGTGTATCGAACCTAAGCATACGTGCTTGTTAAGTCAGGTATAAGATGTAGTAATCTTAAGCGTGCGTAAACTTCTATGTCGAGTCATGACGAGTAGGGGGGATGAAAAGACTAGAAACAAAATGAATCAAGAACAGTACTCACAGGCTTTTGAGTTCTTTATGCTCATCATTAAGAATCTACAACAACCAGGTGACGAATTGTCGAATTAGGCAGATGCAAAAAAATGGGGTGTCTATATAGATGTAATCGTCATCATCATCGACACATCCTTCGACAAGTACTCCTTCGATATCGTTCCTATTTCAAGTGATAACATTATCATTTGAATTAATGGCATTTTGATGCAATCTTGGCTCATTATCTTGAAAAGATTCTGTTATTACATCACCTTCCGGCTCCATATTGTATAAGTCTCATGGTTATGTATTTATTACAATACGCCAATCACAATAAGTGTTGTCTTTTATATAAAAAAACTTGTTGTGCTTGATTTGCAAGAATATATGGTTCGTTTGTAGTTAAGGTCCATGTAACATTCACACACTTGATACCATATTCATCTTACTTAAACCTCCCATGATTTATGACTTAGGTATATACAGTACCTCAAAAACCACACATACCAGGAAAAGATGAGATAAACCCTTGTGAGGAACCAACGAGGGGGCTTGAATTCAAGATCTTTCCCTTGTTAGAGGGATGCCTTCGTCATTATCCATGGTGTTGAAAATGAATGGCTATCAAACTCTAAAATTTAAAATTAAAATTCAACGGTGATAGTTAAGTTTTTTATTTTTACAATCATGTGACATCAGATCATGTTTTTTAATGTCACAAGATGATGCGGTTAGGAAACTTTCCTAGTTTTTTCTTACTTTTCAAACCTTTGAGTCGGATCCCCATCCTTGTAAATGATTAAATATTGATAATACCTTCAATTCTTTTAATTAAATACCCACTATATCCCCTTTATGTTTTCAACGAAAATAGATGTCGAGGGGAGATATGAAATAACATGTATTGATTTAAAGAAGAGAGATTTAACCAGCAAACCTAATTGTTGCATTTTTATTACAAAAACTCCATTGGAGTTCTGACAACTCCGAGGGAACCTTACTTTATGAAACTTGTTACCCACCTAACCTCACTTTATTACGTTCGTTGTCAAGCAGACCCTGAAGTGGGAATCCACATCATAAAATTCAAATTTATGAGATTAATTCGTTACTTAACATTCCTTGAAGTGGATTCTAACTGTAACAATTTGTGGCATCCAAAAACATGATATGATATTATAGGGTTATAAAGGGCAAGATTCTAAGAACTTAAAAAAAATTCTAAAAGAACATTCATTTTCAATATTTAATTGTAATTTTTAATTTGTAATAGATAAGTCTCTCCTTATAAATTTCTTTTAAAGAATTGGGAGTATTTCAGATATTTAATCTTTGTAAAAAATATGGGTCCTACTTTAAGTGTAAATGCGGGAATCGTAGATTTTTTCCCTTAGGATACACAACTGCATATGTTTTATGGGGATGTTCAGTTGTGTATCCTAGGGAAAAAAAATCTACGACTCTTGTGACTCTTATAGGATACACATCAGTTGAGCTTCTGAGCCACCATATAAAGTTGAGTTAGAAAATCACACCAAACTTGATAAGGTAAGTGCGTTCTTATAATAAAAATACAACACATCAGTCTACCCAGACACGAGGTGGCAAAAATTACAACCTTTTAAAATTTGGAAAAAAATATTTTTTGGAGCTACCATCCCACTCCAATTTCAGTAGAACCCCTTCTTTTGAATTACACGTGGCATTTTCAAAGAGATATGGAGAAATGTAGGGGTGTAGAATAAATTAACGAAACACGCGTCTGATAACGAAGAGTCTTCTCCAAAATTTTGAAGCGACCTCACCCTTTAAAGTCGGATTCATACCGTTTTTCATTTATTTTCTTGTCGTTTTTTCGTATTTCCCGCCAAACATATAAGGAAAGAAATGCTAAAAAGGAAAGAAACTTAATGAATATTAACTCTACTCTCGTCTCTCGAGACTAGACAGCTAATTCTCCTGAAAATAACCGAAAAATCAGAGAAAAAACAACAACAGAATATATCTCTCAAACCCTCACTTTCTCAAAACCGTCCGTCATCCAAACCCAACATCAAGAACGAAGAGCAAGAAATGAAGAACAACAAACCAGATTCTCCTGAAAATAGCCCAAAAACCAGAAAAACAGCAACACCAACAGAATATATTTCTGAAACTCTCAGTAAAATGGCTGTTTCTCAAGACCCTCCATCATTGAAACCCATCAACAACACCAACATCCAGAACGAAGAGCAAGAGATGGAGAACAACAAGCCAGATTCTCCTCAACAACTCCCCAATTCTTCTTCACCTCCCAAGAACAGTCAATCTTCAGGACTTGTGTATGTTCAAATCTTCAAATATATCTCTGAAACCCTAACTAAAATGCCGGTCTCTCAAAACCCTCCATCATGGAAACCCAACACCCAGACCGAAGAGCAAGAGATGGAGAACAAAAAACCAGATTCTCCTGAACAACCCCTAGTTCTTCCCAGTTCTTCTACACCTTCGAAGAACACCCAATCTTCAGTAATTGAAACTGTTCAAATCTTCAAATATTGCCACCAGGTTAGTTAAATTGTACCCTAGAAAAACCCAAATCTTGTTTCAGTTTTAATTGATTTTCTTGGTTGATCTAATTTTCAGTATTTGACTTTCTGTGGTGGTAATTTTTTTTGGATTGTCTGTTACAGTGTCGGCAAAGAACAATGAAGTTCGAGACTTGCAAGAATCAGAGAAATCACAAACCTTGCACTATTAAATTTTGTAAAAAGTGTCTCTTCAACAGGTTTTAGATCCTTATTTTATACATTTTTTCTGCAATTTTTTATTAAAGTTTTTTTTTTTTTTTTTTTAAATTCTCTTATAATGTGATTTGGGTTGGTGTTGAACAGATATGGAGAGAAAGCAGAAGAGGTTGCTCTATTAGATGATTGGAAATGCCCCAAGTGTAGAGACATTTGCAATTGTAGTTGCTGCATGTAAATGCTTGTTTTTGCCAATAAACAGTGAATTTGCTTCTTCTTTTTTACATGTTAAAAATTTTGCTTTTTTTTTTTTTTTTTAAAGTAGCAAAATCAAACTCTTATTGCCATGGGAGTGATTTTTGATCCATATGTGTTGTTTTGTTATTATATATGCCTTTGGGATAGCTCTTGAATAGCCATCTAATTGGATCTACAAAGTGATTCAATCATTCTTGATTTTATATTTTAGGGTTACTTCAGTAGGTTTTAGGTACAATTTTGCAATTGTCGAATCTAATTTGAAGTCCAAAAAGGCAGGAAATTTTTAAAATATAATAAAAATATTGTTTTCTTTATTTATTTATAATTTCCTTTATATAATACTATATACTACGACAAAAAAAATAAAAAAATTATTTATAAATCAAATCAATTGAATGATTTGCTTTGCATACACGATGATTTTGAATTTAATTCAAAGTATTCCAACTATGCTAAATGCTAACAACAAAGAAATGGAAACAAAGAAGTTTACAAAAATGTTGCTTAATTAATAAAATAAAGAAGTAAAGATGAAACAAAATATAAAATAAAGAAGAGATAGAAAAGTATATTATTTAAGAAAAAGAAACATATAAAAAATAAGAGTCGTAAGCCTCAACCAAAGAGGCGTAGGCCTCACATTAAGGCGTATCCTCTCTACACGTCTATTGGTTTGAAGGGTGAGCCTTAGTTGCTTTTATGTTTCAACCTTCTTCAAGGCATTCTTAATGAGCTTTATCCTGAGGTGAACCTCAAGGAGTAAGCTTCACACACCTCTAAAAACAATGATTTCATAACTGTCCCTTTTAACTAAAATATGGTGATTTGAAGTTTTGAACAATTGGTCATGATTATCATTAGAAATATTCATTGAGAATGTTAAAAAAAAATCTATTTTATAGGAAGAGAAAAGGGAGCCTACCTACCGGTCCTCTTGTTCATACTGCAAAGGCAACTGGGTTTTCTTCAGTCCATGAAATGCTAATTGCGAATACGGCTGTAAAGGATGCGAGTGCCTCATCGGAAAATCCGTCTATTTCTAACAAGGTTTGATTGATTCGCCACGTTAAGTTGGTTGGCCCTTGAAGTGTTTTATTGGTGGGCTTGCTATCTTCCACCTTTTTATTAATTCATTCTTGTCTAACAGGAATTGGTAGTAGTTTCGCCGAGAAAAGTTGGGGAGGAAAACTCTTTTAGTGGAAACGGTGATTCATATTTGGAACTGAAGTCTTTAATATCAGAAGATGATGGGATGAATATTGATGTAAGCAAGAGGAAAAATATAAGCCAGAATGATAGTAATGAGGATGGAGCTCAATCTGAGAAGACCTCTAAGAAATCTCATAATTATGAGGAAATCACTTTTGACCTCGAGAAAAAAGAAGAGAAGATAGTTGGAAATGAAAACAGTGGCATATCAGAGATTATGAGCCCAAAGAAATGTCAAACTCCAAATGAAAGTGCACCAAATCTCATTAAGAAAGAGCAGACAATAGCTAAAGGGAATGACAATGGTCTATTAGATGAAGAGAATAACTCATGGCCAGCTTGTGATGACGAGGTTCCAGGATTGCAAGAATTTGAGAGGAATGGCAACACAAATACTGAAGCCTATATGCCACTCCCCCAGGGAATTGATCTAACAACTGTGGCTGGCATTGACTTACCAGCTCAAGATGTTGGTTATGCCTTGCAATTTCTAGAATTCTGCAAGGCTTTTGGAGAGGTAACTATAACTTTGGTTATATCTAGCTTTGGGTTTGAAAATGAAAGGAAGATTTGATGTTTTACTTGAAAGACATATTATTTTCAGTTTTTTAACTAAAAAAGCCAACTTCGTTCAGATTCTAAACTTATGTTGCTAGTTTTGGTTGTCATTTTGCATAGTAGTTGTTAAGCAGATTATTTTTTGCTCTTGTTTTATCTTTAAATTGGCAAGAGCCTTTGGCTTTGCAATTACATCTTCTACTATCCTTCTGCCGTTGATTTCTATTAATGATTACTAGCCGAACGTCTCGGAAATTGTTTAATTTGCAGTTCCAAGTTATTTTTTGTGTTTGAAAAGAAGCGAACATATGAGAGACATGATATTTTCTTGGTCTGAAGAAGCATGATTGTGTGTACTATTACATGAGGTGGATTTCCCTTTTAAAATGTCTTTTTTACTTTCTAGGTCTTTAATTTGAAGGAGGGCCTGCCTGAATCTGTTCTTCGAGAATTAACACATGGGTATTTACGTTGTCGAGGAGAGAATTCTTCAATCCTTCAGTTTCATGTCCAATTGCTATCTTTGATGCAAAAGGACTCTGGAGCAGGGTATAATTCTTTGCCCATGTGATTTTATGAGCATAAAAAATTTTATGAGCTGATTAGATGTATATTTTTCTTGCTTTTAGACACCTTTTCAGTCCAATCAGTGAAAATTCATGGTTGCAAGTCCTTGGAAAATTCTTATCTGAGTCCCAATGGGAATTAGAGGATTTTTCTGTGAAGTGTTTTGATGAGGGATTTGATGGATACAACAAGCTAGACCTCTCGACAAAGCTAAAACTATTGAATTTTCTATGCGACGAAGCTCTTAGAACCCAGTAAGTGATAAAGGCAGCTTATCTTGCATCACTTCTTTTCCCAGTTATTCCTCTTTTTAGATAGTTCACATAATATTTCACCCATTTTTCAGAGAAATACGTAGTTGGATTGAGAAACAAAACTCAGAATATATTGACAGCAAGAAGGCATCAAAAAGAAAAGTAGTTGCTGCAAAAGATAAGGTAACAAATCTTGTGAGCATAAAATTAATATTGATTTCTTAGTGTTTCTTCTAAAACTGGAATTTTGCACAGGAGAAATCCTTAAAGCAAAAGATGAAGGATGAGATAGCAAATGCTGTCCTGAAAAATGGTGCTCCACTTTCTATTTCAGAGCACGATAATCTTGTTTTGAAAATGAAAATTGAAGTCGCGGAAGCTCATGCTGAGATACTAGAAGCAAAAAGCATGGCAACTAAGAGTATGTTTTGAATCTATTGGCTCTCTTCAGCAAATTTGTTGACTTAGTTTTGCTTATAATATATTTAATTTCAGTATAATTCACTTGACTCGTATATATAAACTTAGCGTACATCCTGCATTAACAATGAGGGCTAGGTTTCATTATTTTTGCCTACAAAATTTGTTGACATGGTAGCAACAGATTACCAAATTGAAGCTTGCAACCATGCACTGTTTCTTTTAACCTGGTGCACTTATATCAAGTGTGAAAGGCTAGATTAACTAGCTAATGAGGAAATTTCTCTTGATTACTTTAAGATAAAATAAAATTATGTTACATATGAAGAATCAAAATTAATTTTTCTCTTCATGCAAGAGAGATTTGTATGGAAGTACAGCATACCATATATTCATTTATGATATTTGATGTTGGGTCACATTTTTTCTATTGCCATTATGTTATTCATAATCAACTTGTACAATTGGTAACAAGAGACTTGGCTCCGGAAAAAATGGAATGGAGTAACATTATTCCTTTAAATGATTGCAAATATTTGTAATAATGCTTGGTTGTTTTTGTTGTTGTGTAACTAGTTCAGTCGGTAGTTGTACACATGCCCATGGTTGTTCTGCATGGTATGTTGTATTGATGTAACTATTAGCTTAATAAGTTAGCTCCATCTTTTCTTCCCTTCTCTACTGAATTGTATCAAATAAAAAAAAGGAGGAAAAGACTTTCATCTGCAACCTGCCAAGTACAAGACTGGTCGTTTCTACTAGGAAAGTGGGGCAATGTCTTCCCCTTATGGGTGCGCTATTTGGAAAGGGGTTTATAGGTTTTTACCGGAGTTTCATAAGAGAGTCATTTTTAGGATCGGATGCATGATAGGCTTAGATTTTGGGAAAATCGTTGGTGTGGAGTATTGCCACTGAGATCCCACTTTCATAATTTGTTTTCACTCTTCTAAGCAAAACGCAATTGTGAGAGATCTCATGGTCCAATTTGGAGAATCATGTTTCTTGGCATCTTGGTTTTAGAAGGAGCTTTAATGACTAGAGGATTCAAGAGGTGGCCCATCTTATGGATCGGTTACCCAGCACAAATTTGGACTACTCATCGTAGGATTCACATGGTTGGGAAGGTTGCGAAAATGGTGATTTCTTTGTTCAATCTTTTTATTCTTCCTTGGTCCCCAGTAACTACTCTTCTTCTCCTTACTTTCAATATAGGGCCCAAAAGTTCCTTAAAAAATCTCTTTCTTTGTGTGGACAACGACCCCATGAAAAAATTCCTATTGCAGATATCTCTTTCCTATCAAGTTATAAGTAGGAAGTTGAGTGTATCCTTTCGGGGCTTCCCCCAATGTAGCTTCTTGAACTCTTCAGTTAGAGGAATAAAGAGATCAGTTTGGTGTATGCCCTGTAGGAGAGTCCAAATGTCCCTTTTGAGGGGGTTAGGGGGGTAACGTTCCTTGGAAGGGAAAGGGAGTCACCCCTTCCCTCACCCGACCACTATTCCTTGCCAAAGGAATAGAGTAAAGGTCCAACTTACTCTATTAGCAAAACGAGTTGTAAGCCCATATTTGCTATATTTAGAATGCGAGTTCAAAGCCTCATACGTGGGGCCTTACTTAAGCGAGTGTAAACTCACGATTTAACGCTCTCAAAGGTCTCTCTGAGGAGGCCTAGCTAATAGGTAGCTACTCCCCCTAAGGTGTTAGGGGGAACGTCCTTATTCTTAGTAGCTTTAGTGCTAGAGTAGTTAGAGTGAGAAGCGCACCTCTTGATGGTTCCAAAGGAAGCTTCAAGTGTAAGTGTAGTTGTCATTCTTTACCGGACCGCCTATTCCTTTTTTTCTTTTTTCTTTTTTGATCAGTGAGCTAAGGCTATTAAGGGCCCCACCTTGATTGATTAAATGCTGTTAACGCCGAAAAAAAACAGACATTGAGATCCTCCATGAAGATGTGATACAAATCCACGAGAACATTTAAATAATATAAAATAAGGTCTAACTTTAAAGGTTAAGTATCTATTATCCCCCCCCCCCCCCCCCCCACCTTAGCGAGGGCTCACTCAGCTCTGCTTCTTCTTGGGGGTTGTAAGGGGGAGCCTCAAAAACGTCTAGGATCGTAACTTCTGTGAATGTTTGTTTCTAATGCAAATCCAATGGGGAATTGCCAATCACTCACTTATTCATTGTGCCTTTGCTATAAAGGTCTGGAATGGAATCATTTTTTTCTTGTTATTTAAGTTCTCTCGACCTTGTTTCAAAGTTGGCATCTTAAAGAAAGCTCTAAAAAGAAAAAAAGAAAAAAAAATTGGTTTCTAATCCGTTTTCCATGTGCTGGGGCATTTGGTTGGAACAAATTAGTAGAGTATTTGAAGGGAAAGAACACTCCTTTCATGTTGTGATTGGGGATATTGTTAGGTTGATCTCTTATTGGTCTAGTTTTTTGAAAAATTCAAATTAAAGGAACCTTTTTTGAAGATTTTATGTTTAGATGGGACAAGCTAGTCGAGTCGTGAGGAGTTGTTTTCTGCTTTTGCTACCTTTTTTTGTCTTTCTTATTGCTGGTTGTTGGGTGGCTATCTTAGCCACCCTTTCTTTATTTTTCTCTTATTAATAAAATTTTCTTTAACAATAAAAAAAAAGTTTTATCAATTCCCTTGAAAAATTGCCCAAATTCCAGCCAAATGCAAAGTACTAAAGACAAGTCCTCTTTGAGTCTTGGAATACATAAAAAGTTTTTTAAATTTCTTTTTACAATTGATCTTCAAAACAATGGTGCCCAAAGACCTAAAATAATAATAATAAAAAAAAGCAATGATAAAAGCTCAGCAAAAAAATATATTAATCCTTCTCTTTCCAGATAATCCAACAATCTTTTTGGTAGATTTTTGAAATTTGTTTATACTATTAAAATATGGTATCAATGCTTCCCTTATATTTAATATCACATCTAGTCAATGTAGTCAAGTGCGAAAGTTGCAAAGGCCTCTTAGTGCTTGAGGCGCATTCTTGAATAAAGCAAGGCATGATAAAATTATAATTTAATTATAAAATTCAAAAAAATTAAATAGTGAAAGATATGTTTTAGATATTTTTAATTATAACATGTATAAATATGAATTTTAGAAATAAGGTAAAGTATTTGTTCAATACTTCAAAAAAAAGAACAAGGGTCGAGAGTAACAGAAAAATTAGATAGGAAGAACAAGAAGAGAAGAAGTATAAGCAGGCCAATATCATTTGTTATTGTTGCTACAACACAACAACAATTAGGGCTGTTAAAGGGCGGGTTTAGTTTGGGATTGGTTGAGCCCTAACCTAGCACTAAAGAGTCGGGTTGTATCTTTGACCAACCCTTTACCCCTAATGGGCTCAAGCCAAATAAAAATGACAAAATGTAAAATTAAACATTTTAAGTGGTAAAAAATGTACTTGCCAAATAAATCTTTTAGTATGTAAAGACTATACAAATAAAATACATTAATTTTATTCAATTTTAAGTGAGGTGTGCATCTGGTTTGCCTTGCACCTTGACCGAGATGCAATCAAGGCGTGGGCCTTGGTATTCGTCACTTATAATGCCTCGCTTCACATTTATTTGGGAGCCTTCAGTCCACCCTACCTTGAGGCACATCAAGGTGCTCGGGTTGATTACACTGCATCTAGCTAGTAATGCCATCAATGTCTTTAGCATGGGATTTTAATTAGATTCTTCAAATGTTGCCGATATTTTGAATTCTACCATATAAAATTTTTCATTTCTATACTTTTTCCATTACTTCCAATATATAGCAACATTTTAAATGCTATTAAGGTGCCAGTAAAAATGTGCCTGGAGTAAGACATTTCCTCATTTGCATTATGTTAAATACTCTCATTATGTGGAAACTTGCAAATGATGGTGATTATGTAATAGAAATTGAATTAACCAATGTGACAGAAAATAGTTGTGTTACGAAAATTGAGTCAATTTATTACAATTTGTTTATAAAATATGAGAACAACACAGATTGGATGTTCACATAAAATATAAGATCTTAAATTGAAAATACAAATATGCATTTGGACAAGCATAGTGTCACCTTGGCATTTCCAATTTCCAATTTTTTTCTGGGGACATGCTACTTTATGACATGGCACAACACTTCTATGCATTTTCTAGATATGGTAGAATCAATTTCCCTTATTAAAAAAAATAAAAATAAAAAATTAACGTTAGGATTGTGTATCATGAACTTTAGTTACTTGAGTATTTATTCAACTCAATTTTCCTTCCTTTCTTACAAAATATTAAATTACAACTTAGAATATATGTTTTACCATTAATTTAATGCTTGTATGGTAATGATTGTTTGCAACACAACCACGGATCAAATCAAAGATTCTTAATCTACATATGCATATAAAATATGTATCTTTTTTGCATTGATAAAAAAGAAAACTTAAGTTACTTTGTTTATTGATGCTCCATTCACATGTAATTTCACACCCATTAAAGAAAATAATGGATGAAAATTCCTTGTTTACTTGATCAATGAGAGAAATCTCTCACATGTATGCATGAAATTAAATAAAATGAAAGAAAATTATTTAAACTAATTTAGTTAATAGGGGATGATATCTTCTTTTAATGCATGTACACTAAGTAAGGCAAACATGATTTATAAAAATTATTTTTCCATTGTGAAGAAATCACTTACATAAATGTATGCATCATGTTATTATCTATATATATATATATATGTGTGTGTGTGTGTGTGTGTGTGTGTGTGTGTGTGTGTGCACAATCTTCAGTTTTTGGGGTTAAGGCGGTAAAAGACAAAAGATAATAAAGTTGGAGGGGTATTATTGAAAAAAGGGAGAGGAGGAAAGAGAATAATGTTGGAGGGGTACTATTTGAAAGGAGTATAAGAGAAAAGATAATAAAGTTGAAAGAATACTCTTGCAAAGGGAGGAGAGAATGAAATAATTTCATTATTCCTCCAAAACATGTGAGATTGAATTTGAACTACTCTTATGAGTATAAATATTGGGGGAAGACAATCGGTGTATTTTATTATATATACTAGAGTTTGCACGATCATCTTCTTTATCTTTAAGGGGTAAAAGATGAAAGACAATAAAGTTGTAGGGGTATTATTGAAAAAAATGTTAGAAGGGTAGGCACAATCATCTTCTTTGAGGTTAAAGCGTGAAAAACGAAAGAAATTAAAGTTATATGAGTACTATTGGAAAGGGGTTGAAGAAGAAAGACAATAAAGTTGAGGCGTATGCTTGAAAAGGAAGGAGAGAGAAGGGAATAAAGGTAAATTATTTCTCAAGATTCATGATGGAATTAAATCCCAACCCCTACTCATGTGGGGGATTAACATTGGGATGAGAATTGTTGTAATTTATTAATATATATAGACTAGATTTTGTCTGTGACGGAGGCACGAAATCCTCTTGTGGTTAAAGGGTAAAAAATGAAAGAAAATAAAATTAGAGGCGTATCATTGAAAAAGTGAGGAAAAGAGAAAAGCCAGTAAAGTTGGAGGGGTATTATTGAAAAAATAAGTGAAATGAAAAATCAATATATAAAGTTAAAAGGGCTATTATTGAAAAAGTGGGTTAAAGAGGAAAGACAATAAAGTTGGTGGTATTCTTTGGGAAAAGGGGAGAGTAGAGTTGAAGTTGTCCTTTTGATACATTCTTTATAGGGGATAAATATTGAGGAAGGAGGGGGGCGGCATTCCTTATTTATTATATAGATATAGATATAGATATGTTTAACTTCTAAATTATTTCGAGGAAATTCATTATTAATGCACACATGAAAAAATTATCTTTATTGGAAAAACACAAACGTGCATGTGATTTTTAAATTATCGAGGCCATAATATGCATATAAAAACACAATTCAATATTTGATTTTTATCTTTTTGGGAAAATTCTAACATATATTAATAAGTATAGGATCTGGGGTGCAATTTACATGGACTAAGGTTGTATGCTTAAACCCAGTGCTATAACACAAGTACCATTGCACCATGCTCCACCCCATTAAAAATAAATTAACCCACACATCTAGTCACATTGTGATCCTTCCATAGCATGCAAATATCCTAGTAGATGTTCAATAATCTAGATCATATAAATATTTTTTCACTTGGAATTTCACACCTTGACACTTGGCACTCATTCCACGTGTCAGCATAACAATAGCATTGATCTTTTTGAGATTAAATATGAATAAGGCATGCTAATTGAACTATCTTATCTACTTCGTTGAATGGAAGTTCCAGCATGCTTTTCTAAGCTTAACAAATCCCATTTGTTGAAAGAAAAAGAATTTCAGGTGCTCTTTTTCCAGAAGTGTTTCCATGTTAACTTCGCCTCAAATGGTTTTAATTTTGTATACAAATGGGCTGCATAAATGGAAAACTTATATTTCTTTGATTTAGAAATTAAATTAACATTTCTTTGTTATTATATCCATAGATAAAGTGAGGTCAGATGCTGTTAGAACAGAGTCCATTCTTTTGGATGGTAATGGCCATGCATTTTGGAGATTGGAAGGCTATTCTGATGAACCACATATATTGCTTCAAGGTATGTCTAAACTGCATTATCTTAATGTTTGAATCTACAATAAAATTTCACATTCAATCTTTTTTTGCACACAGATATTGGAAGCTGGGACTCTGTTACACCTCAAGACAAGTGGTTCACCTATGATTCTGAACAGTACAAGACAGTTGAGGATTTTATTTCTGCTAAAAGGTGAGTATTATTCATCTATGCAGTATATATTTTTGGCACTTGTCCAGTCTAATTTGTATTTGCAATATTGTTGATGCTATAGGTTAACGACACGAGGATTAGTTAAATCTTAATATCAATCTATGGAGTATATCATATAGAGTTTAGTCATGGTTGATGTAATAGTAGAAAAGCATGCAACATCTGATTCTAATGTCACACTGTTCTTGCAAAGTGCCAACTTTGCTAAGTTTATAAGATGTGTGAAGTGTTGTTACCATGTCCTAGGTTAAGACCTTCTTGAACTAAACTTTACATTGCTGACCACTAACCCTTTACATATAAAAAATGAAAGATGATTTTCAAGAGTTATAATGGTTGCTTCACAAATGTGAGTGTGTTGGTTTTGACGTTAAAGGCAAAGAAAAGGAACGTTACCTTTTGATTATGGAGTTCATTCTCAATAGTGTAATTGTTATTATATCTCATTTAAAAATGATGTCTACAATATTTTTATTTATTTTGCTAGGCAACAAGGGAATTGTGTTCCTCGTGAATGTGGGTTCAAAAGGTTTTGAACCTAGGTTGTGGAAGCAACATTCCACATGCCTTACCAACTTAGCCGAGTTGGCACCTTCATGTTGTCTAGAATACATACCCATCATCTACCAAAAATATATGTTGTTGGATATTCTGATTTTGGTTTATTGAAACAATAAATTATAAGCAATAGTATAATGTAACTAATTCGAAGAAATTGGAAGAACTTATCGGTGACTAAGGCACGGAGAAGCCGTTGTCCTTAAAACCAATGTCACTCCCTTGGGAATGAATCCTTAGTGTAGTCGGTTGCATTCCCCCCCCCCCCCCCCTTGCGCACGCACTAAGATTTTCCTATAGGTTGGCCCCAAACACAATGGGCTGCAGTCCCATGGTACCTTGTACCCCCATGTGCGTGCGAGGCCTAGCCTCTTTCTCTCTTACACTCAAGCAATAGTGAGAGAGGTATCATTAATAAGTTGAAAAATATTTTTGGATTTATTCGATGTTGGACTAAAGAATAGAAGAGTTATCAATACAACTCTTATAACCAAAAGAGAATATTTGACTTTCAACTTAAATAAAAAAAAAAAAAAAAAAAACTCTTTAGTTTATGTTTCAACAAATGAGGAAAATTCTACTTTTTACAAGTAACACTCAAGAGGTCTTGAGTTCAAACCTTATCCTCAAAATATAGGAATAAACCTACGAATTTTACAATATATATATACATATTATGGTTTCAGTCCATCTTAAGAGGATTTTCTACAACTTTGAGCTTTCAAAAGGCACCCATGGATTTTCACTATTGGTTCTATTTCTTGGCTGTCATGAGATAAGGATATGATATTCCACTCCACTAGATTCAACATTGTAGGGATGGGATGCATACCTCTTACGCACAGAATAATAGTCAAACATGAGTTGTGTCATGTTGTTAATGGTTACTGAAATCTGAAAGACCCCAAATCCATCTTTGTCGGTGCTACACCGTGAAAAAAGCCTATATTTGATGGCCCAAGGCCATCGAATTTCATAAAATTTGACAGACCAAGGCGTCAAAATTTTTATTGTCAAACATTATTTTTCGACGGATCGAAACTATTAAGTTAATGAAGGATGAAAGAAAAGTGATGGCTCTAAGCCAACGAATTGGGGACCATTGAAAATTTCAATGGCCATAGGCCGTCAAAATTAGCTTTCTAAAATTTGTTGGCTTTGGCCCGTCGAATTTTCTTGTCAAAATTTTCAGTTTTCACATAGTGCTACTTGTGCAATCATATGATGATATCCATGCTTGGAGAGAAGATTTAGAGACATAGGAGATTCAAAGAATCTTGTGTATGATCCATATGTCTTCAACCTTCTTTTATATAGGTTGAGTTGGCTTGACTAGAGGATTTGATAGTTCAAGATAAATGATACAATCCCATGGTTGACTCGATTAAAAATGACTCTAGACAATGTAACTTGATATTGAACATGGACCATTTGATTTAAAAGAACATCTTATAAGGTAAAAAGAGTCGCTTCGCATCTTAACTATACGAACAGGTCTTGATGTTTATTCTTGAAGTTTCATCTTAGGTACCCACATATTAGTACTAGGGAGTACTCTAGTGTGTTAGGTTGGGTTGTATAGTAGTGTGGTTAGTTGCTATAGTTAGAAATCAGGATTAGGAATTTGATCTGTATTTGGATTGTGATGAATCTGTTAAGATGTGCATTGGTTGGTTTAGGAATTGATCAATAAATATGAAATATATTTTCATTTTGAGATTAATTAATGAAGAATCGACCAATTTTCATGAAAACACTAGGAGGCCTGCTTGCATATCTACTTTTGAAGCATACAAGTTCTGCAACCTTGAAGTTGTTTTTTTTTTTCATCATTTTCTTCCAAATTTTTCCTCCGTGATTTATACCCATATAAATTTTTGTCCTAAAATATTAGGTGTGATCTTATGTTTTAATGTATTACATATCTTAGGGAGGGCAAATCTACTAGGTGAAATTATTATTATTATTATTATTATTATTATTATTATTATTATTATCTGGAAAGAGATTTGTTTCATTCTCTCTTTCCTTTTTTTCTTCTTTTCTTTTTGTAGTATGAAGGGAAATTTCTGTGTGGCATTTTATACTCTACTCTGTTTATTTGTAGTATCAAATGTGATATATATCTTACATAAATATGAAATGGACCCAGTGATGTAGGAAACACCCCATTTGATCAAACATTAATTATCTATAAATCTAATTGCTGATTCCAATCCTTTGAAATGACCAAAATTTATTTATCTACCTAGGGAGTAAAATTCAATTTTTTTTAGTGTTAGTATTTTCATAGTTTATTATATAACCTTTTTTTTTTTTTTCATAATCTCTACTCACCAGTATTCTCGTTAGATGGCATTGGAATGCTTTAGGAAAGACAAAATTAGAAACAAATGCATTTGGGAAATTTTATGAGTATCTCCAACTGGTGATAAACTAAGAAAATTTGTTGTAATGGTTTTTGCATGTTCAACAAAGGTTGATTATAGCTTCAATTATAAGAAATATTCAAGTTGATGGCCCAAAAAGAGTGAAAAGTAGACTTGAAGGAATGTGGATGGAGATTGTGAAAGTAGATATGATCTCATTGCCGAACCATGTAAATCCTTGTGTGCAATTTTTTTCTCTTTCCAATTTTGGTTTTTCACACCAATAACAAAGAACATTGATTTGGACATAGTAGAATAGAGGAATTTAGCCAATCCCAAATCTTTGGATAAGGCTTTCTTGTTGAAGTTTGATGGCTTCACTAGAGAACATTTTAAAATTGTTGAAGTTGATGTCTGTTTCTTTGTTCTCATTCTTTAGCTGTCAAAAGTGAATATATTTTGATGATCAGATCTTATGATTGATTCATCTATTGTTAATTTGAAATTTACAAACTAACACCATTTCCTCTTTCTTTCTTGCCCAGGAATAAAAAGCCAAGAAAATGACAGACATGGCTGCTGCTGCTGTTGTTGTATTTACAATTTAACTGCTTTTAAATCAGGAACAATAGGCCTCACTTTTTTCATGATTGGCATGAAGATCTTACCAGTGTTCAAGGTACTGGTATTCTGAAATACATCAATAAAATGTTCAACAAATTTATGGGATTTTTTAAATTATTCAGTATAAGTTCAAAAAGTTTGTATTTCAAATGCTTCCAATATCATATATTATACATGTGATTTTTGTGTATCTAATTACAATTTTTTCAAATATGTTGTTACATTTTGTCCAAAGTTTTTTGAGTGGGTTTTAGCTTGCTTCCCATAAAGAACACTTTTAGTAGTGAAAAACATGCTTTACTCGCAAAAAGAATCAGAAGTTAAAGTTTCTTAGATTGGCTTTTGGATTCTTGCTTTTGCAGGAAATTGGTTGTGATGGAATTCACATTAAGTTGTATTTGTTTGCTTGAACGAATGAGTCTAGTCATAAGAAACTTGTAGGATGTGACAAAAATCGAAATCAGAATGGAGTATATCATATAGTGCCAACTTAGCTAAGTTTATAAGCGAGTGGCTCATTGTTCCCATGTCCTAGGTTTAGACCTTCTCCAACCCAACTTTGCATTGCTAACTACCAACCCTTTACCTATTTGATATAGCTGAGAATTGAACCAGCCAAGAGGGGGTGGCTAATAACAGACCCAAAGGAAAGAAATTAAGGGAAAAACTGATAGAAACAATGAGAACTATGAGCCCTAAGGTTGATTGAAAGTGTAATACCCTTGATCTAAAAACCCATGAAATTATTTTATAAGTAATACTCTTGAAAACATCTTTAATGGTGATATATTATAATCAATATTTTTGGTTTTAACATATGGTAGTTTCAAAATATACATTTCGATAATTTATTATGTTAGACAATTAGTTGTCAAAGTTTGAAGTCAACTTAATTATGAAACAAAATATTGATTAATGTCAAGTTTCCATTCATTGTTAAAATTAAAAAAAAAAAAAAAAAAATTATAAGATAAAAAGTGGTTATTAATATAGAATTTTGACTTTATATAATTAAGTAATTAATTAAAATGTATGCACCCAATAAATAAATATAGTAGATAACTTAGTAACTCAAATCAAAGAAGTCCTTGTGATGTGGATTGTATTTGTTAAAACAAAGATAAATGAATCACTATAAAAATGATTAGTTAACAGTGGTTTTATAATGTAATTTATATTGTATATTCTTTTTATTTAATTTAAAAGGGCTTTTATGAAAAATTAGTGTAATCATAGGTGTTAAAAGAAATATTCAAAAGACCTTAATCAAGTAAAAAATTGCTGAAATTATTTTTGGATTACATTGAGTCTTATTTTAGTATCATTAAATCTTTAAATAGAATACAAATAAAATTCATAGAAAACTTATAAATTGTGGCAGTCTTTAATAAGTGTTTTGTTTCTTTTTTATTTTAATAATAATAATAATATAAAAAAATAAAAGAATAAAGATGATATGAGAATTGAATTGAGAAGTTATTCAAAATTTAAAATTATTTCTTAAATGACGTGGCCTCAAGTAGGAAATTCTTTTTAAAATTCAAATTAATATTTTATATTCATGTTGAAATAAGGAAAGAATTTTAAGATAGTTAAAATACTTCTTAATTTGTAAGCAAGCAAGATTGATAGGAGAATTAATATTTAGAGTAAATAAATGATAATAGGTGATGACACTATTCTTAAAATTTTTACGAGAATACATTTATTTTATTTTTTAAACTTAATCTCATCCTTAGAAAAGAGAAAGAGAGAAAAATGGATAGAGGGAAAAAGAGACATAAGTGGTGTGGAGACTGTCCAATAGAAAAAAAAGAAGACCACAAAGTTGAGGAGGTGTGAAGAACGCGTGACTCGATCGAAAATGATCTAAAATTCAATCAAGGTAGGGTTTGACTCCCTTTAACTTAGCTTAATAGTGATATAAAAGAAGTAAATCATGCTTGTATAAATGTTGTTAATCATATAATCTAATGATGTTGTATGCATAAATTTTGGTATGATTTTAATGATTTTCATGCTAAGGATGAGTAGTTTACATGATTTTTTAGTTATATAAAAAGGATACAATTTTTATGAGAACAAATGGTGGTGTAAAGCAAGTAAGGCATCAACTTTTGGGTTCAAGACCCTTAAGCCCTCGAGGAAGACCCTAGAATGGGGTAGTTTGTGGTTTCGCCAGACTAGAGATTAAATTGCTGAATCGAATATGGCGATTTAATCAAACCAAGGATAAAATGGTTGGTAAGAAAATGATTTAGCAATTTTCTTATTTATGAAGTGGTGAAATAATTATTTTATTTTATTTACCATGTACCATTTGATGTGTTTTTTTCTATTATTTTTTATTATGTGGAGGAGTGTTCTATCACTCCTATTGGGCTTCGCTGCTCACTGATGTTTTATGTCAAAATTTCATATTTTGATGAAGACACATTAGCGGCGTTGAGATCGTCTTAGACGATTTACTTTGTTTATTTTTGAGTTGATTTGCTTCACTAATTATGGGTGTATGGGTTTTAGGGAGACTTCTTGATGATATCTTATATTTATTATAATTGTTTTAAACTAATTTATCAAATAAATGTATAGGATTTTTATCTTAAAAACTTTGTTATTAATTGATTTAGAAAAGAAGATTTGTTATATTGTTGATTTCTTTTAACACGTTTCACGATAAAGGTTATAGAATTTTCATTTGTTGTTGAAATGATGTGATACTGCTTGAAAGAATTTTTTAACTCACTCGCGCATATCCTTATATTTTTTTTGGAATTTTAAAAAAATTTATTATATTTTAAAATGAGTCGTTTTTGCTGTCGCTACTCATGGACAATAGAAATGAATAGAAAACGAAACCTACTTTATATCGTCGCAATTCATGGTTAGACTTCTTCTTTGGTTCTAAATTTTTTTTAAGATTGGGTTTAGAAAGTTAACTTCGACATAGTGTTGGCCCCATACCATTTAAATGACATAAATATTTAGATTTTACCGTCCAACCTACTGAATAGGATTGTAGGAAACCTATTTTGTGCCGTTGTTTTTGAAAAAAGTATTTCACATGTCAAACAATGATTTTAATATACATTTCATATTTTCTTGGGTTCCACATTTCAATAAATTCTATAGATTTTAAAATCTCTACTTTACAATATGAACCCAAGTGTGTACAAATTTTAGAAGTCACACGATGTGTTTTTAAATCTTAAATTGCATTATAGTACAGAACTTTTGTTAGGTATTTTTATACCTGAAAAATAAATACTTTATTTGGTTTAGCATTTTTATATTATGGTTATTTCAACCATCTTTCCAAAATGGGGTATCACATTAAATTCCAATAAAAATTAAACAAGTTATGAATTTTTGATAGAATGTGCATTGAGCTGTCATATGTGAATGTTTCCAAGAAATGGATTTAGATAATGTTTTTAGTTAGGTTTATCATATAAATTTTTCTTTTGTTGATGTGAGTAAATGGATTATTCCTAAATCAGCCCTAAGTTATGCATCACAATTCAAATATTGATAACGGATCAGGTTATGGATCCTGAAACTTGGGGCATGACAAAAAGGTTGAGGGAAAAACTCTAAAGAAACGTTTCTTTTTATTAGAAATTTTCAGCAAAAGTCCCCTTTACAATGTGAAAAAGATTTATTTATACTAAATCTTACTAAAAACAGTTCTAGTCCGTCCATATACTTATAATCTAAATCATCTTATTAACTTATAATCATTTTTAATGGACAAAAATACCCATAATGATTACATAACTCTTTTAAATAACTAGAACTAGAATATTACTAAGATGCCCCTAATAACAATAAAACATAGAGAATAAAAATAAGGCAATATTATTTTAGTTTCTCATTTCAAGCAACACTATCTTGATGGACTCAGTTGACAACTCAGATAAGGGTTCGTAGTGACTTAATTCTTCCCATCTACGTCGAAAAGCCCCAAAATACTCACTAATAGAGGTCTCACCATGTTGGAAGTGAGCAATCTCATTGGTCAATTGATAAATGCGAGCATCATTTTCGGGAAGAGCATAGTTAAAGCTTCCCCAACCTCGTGAACAGTCTCAAAGAAGATATAGTTGGCTGCATATGGGGGTTCTATCGAGTTCAAAATCCACCCCAATAGAATATAATTATCAACCTCACATCTTTCAACTTCAACAGTTCCAGGAAAAGATTTAGAAATAGTTCCAGTAAGAAACCTCATTTTTGACCGACCCCCCCCCCCTCTAAATATAAGTATTGATTATTCGTGACCAAGCTAGGGAATTATCTCCATTAAATTTAATGTTGGTAATAGAATAAACAATGGAATTTGAAAGGGAAGGAGGAGCAAGACTCTTAGGCTCCATGAGAGGGGAATCTAAGGTAAAAAAGATCAAAGAAAAAGAGTGAAGCAAAAAAATTTCAAGAAAAAAGCACCCATTACATAGAACAATCACACAAATTCCAAAAATAAAGGTAAAAAAAGACTAAATAGATATATATATATATAAAGAGGAAATCAACTTCCCTAGATGAAAAATGTATCGAAGAACAAAACAAAGTCAGATTGCACAAGAATAGTGTAACCAAACTATCCGAAAACCTAATAGAGAGCTTAAAAATAGAAAATCAGCCAATGGAGCACGAAATTGAGGCTATAGATAGCCTCTAGAGGAGAAAAAGAAACTTCCTTCAACGGGTTTGGGAATCAGAAACATCGAAGTGACTCAAATCGATAAATATATGGTTTTCGAGGAGATTGTTCTTCAATCATTAACTCAAAAAAAAAAATCCATCAAACAGCAAAAATTTGATGCTCTGATACCAAATAGTAATTTTTGGAATTGCTTTGTTAGAGAATAAAACTCTACTAATCTCTAATACAAATATGAGAAAAAATTACAAATATAGCCTACATTTACATTACAAACACCAAACTATACAACCCACAACACTATACACACACACCAACAAAAAGGATGATTATGATCAATATGAGGAGGAAAAGGAAGAAGTAGACTTATTGCTTATGCAAGGAGAAAGCATTGTGGTTAAATATGTATTAACAACACCGAAATTGGAGGACGTTGAAGTTTGGCGACAAAAAAGTATATTATGCACACATGTTTGTTGTGGTGGGAAGGTATGCAATGTTATTCTTGATAGGGGCAACAGGGAAAACATGGTGTCCAAAGAGGCAGTGGAAAACCTCAAGTTGTTATTGGAGAAGCATCTTCATCTCTACAAAGTGAAAGCGCCCTCGATCCGCGAGGTGCGCGGATCCGCTTTTGACCTTTGAGGTTTGGGAGTTGCTACCTAGTTATTGCGGTCTAAGAACCGAATATCGACTCTAAACGAATAAAGACAATTAATCTACTTAAAAAATAACTGAGTTCGGGGATCATATTACGGAGTTGGAAAGTGTTAGGCACCAACCCCACCCGGCAAATACCGGTCTCTACTAATTCCCAAATAAGAACTACATTGCTAAAAAAGACCTAATCAATAAAAAAAATTTAAATCTTTACCTTTACGAAGACAACGGTCTTGTTCCCTCAGATCTGGTAGAATAGTTCTGTGTACAGCACTCATCGCTTCGTTCTGTCACCAGATTCGTTTCGAATCTCCAAAACAAAATATCTCCTTCTGAATTTTTCTAATTTTTTTTATAGATTTCTGGGGTGTTTTGGAAGGGTTTATAGGTGTTTTTTGAGCTAAAGTTGGGGTATGAATGTTAGGTAAGAAGTTAGGGCTTCAAAATTCGGGTTTATGAATGCTAGGGAAGCTTTTAACCTACTTTTTCTAGGATTTATTTTTTTATACTAAAATAGGTTGTAGGGACCCCTATTTATAGATTTTTTTAAGTTCTTGTTTAGATAGAGTTAGTGTTTAATTATAATTCTTTTAGAAAGAATTATAGTTTAATTATAATTATTTTAGGTAGAGTTATATTTTAATTAGAATTTTTTCAACTAGAGTTATTATTTAATTAGGATTATTTTAAATAGAGTTATTATTTAATTAGACCTCTATTAGAATTTTGACTTTTAGTCTCACTTGATTGACCTTAAGATTTTGACTTTAATCTTACTTGATTGACTTTAAGATTGACTTTAGTCTTACTTAATTGACTTTAAAATTTTGACTTTAGTCTTACTTGATTGACTTTAATTTTAATTAGGATTTCACTTTACATTAATTAATGTTTTAATTATTAATTTTAAAATTTTTAATTATCAAAATTGTAAAAATTACCATTTTACCCTTGGAGATGATTTTTTGCGTTTTAAGTAGATTTTTGATGTTCTATGATATTTTGGAATCGATTTTTGGTAAGGAATTCAATGGAAATATTAGTTTGTGTCATTTATGAAATTTTTTGTGAGAAATGGTCGTGAACTTTATGAGGGGTATTTTCATAATTTTGTCAAATTTTGTGAAAATTGACAAAATGATTTATTTAGTTTCGATTTGTTATTTTATGTGTTTGAAAGGGTTTTCCTAAGCATAATATAGGCTTTTAGGGATATTTTGAGGTTAGGGATATTTTGATAATTTGATCATTTTTTAGTGATTTTTACCGTGAAATTTCTTTTTGTCTGTAAGATGATAATTTCTATGTTTTTGGAGTTATATTTTCCTAGCGTAGCGTGGTTTCTAAGGTTTTGTTAGTTTGAGATACCTCATTCGAATTTCTAAAACATATCTAGTAACAAAGAAAGCATTGGAATGATCGTCCATCATTGGAAACCGTTGAAATCGGGTTGACGAGTTGATTAATCAGGCGAGTGCAAAAATGGGGTGTCTACAGATGCCCCTTTTTGGCATAGGGTTGAATCAAACTAGATAGCAAATCTATTTTGGTAGATAGTGCGATATCTGAATGCCAAAGCTAGTGACAGTTCATTTTGCAGTTTGATTTAGCAATTCATCAGGACGTTCGGATCCTTAAGGGTAAAACTCTCCCCGAACTAAAAAGTTGTCAGGTCCTTGAGCGCAAACTCTCACTGATGGTATCAGATCCTCGAATTTTAAAAAATTCTCCTTGACTAATGAAAAAAATGTGCACGTGTGTGCATTTGAAATCTAAGATCAATCTCAATCCGAGTAAAACTGAGTAAAATCTAAGCAAAACATAAAATCTAGGAAAACTTGAGAAAAAACTTGACTTTAAACAAAACTTGAGAAAAATTTGAGGTTTGAGAAAAATCTGAGCAAGAAGTTGAGAAAAAGTTTAATGTTATACTATGCCTATCCTGAGAAAAAGTTTAATGTTATACTCTGCCTATCCTGGGTGAAAGAGTAATGAACTAATTTTTTTTTGGAAGCCTACTCTACTTGCTCGGGGTGAAAGAGTAATGAACTAATTTTTTTGGGAAGTTCTACTCTACCTACTCGGAGTGAAAGAGTAATGAACTAATTTTTTTTTTGGAAGTTCTACTCTACCTGCTCAGGGTGAAAGAGTAATGAATTAATTTTTTTTTGGAAGTTCTACTCTACCTACTCGGAGTGAAAAAGTAATGAACTAAGCTTTTTGGGAGTCCTATTCTACCTGCCCAGAATAATTAACTAATCTTTTTGGGAAGTTCTACTCTACCTATTTGGAGTGAAAGAGTAATGTACTAATTTTTTAGGAGTCCTACTCTACCTGCCCAGGGTGAAAGAATAATGAACTAATTTTTTTGGGAAGTTCTACTCTACCTACTCGGAGTGAAAGAGTAATGAACTAAGCTTTTAGGAAGTCCTACTCTACCTGCCCAGGGTGAAAGAGTAATGAACTAATTTTTTTGGGAAGTTCTACTCTACCTACTCGGAGTGAAAGAGTAATGAACTAATTTTTTTTTTTGAAGTTCTACTCTACCTGCTTGGGGTGAAAGAGTAATGAACAAATTTTTTTTTGGGAAATTCTACTCTACTTACTCGGAGTGAAAGAGTAATGAACTACTCTTTTTGGGAAGTTTTACTCTACCTACTCGAAGTAAAAGAGTAATGAACTAATTTTTTGGGAGTCCTACTCTACCTACTCGGAGTGAAAGAGTAATAAACTAATTTTTTTGGAGACCTACTCTACCTACTGTAGACACCCCATTTTGACATTCGCCTGATTAATTAACTCGTCAACCCGATTGCAACGGTTCCCAATGATGGATGTTTATTCCAATACATTATTTTTTTACTAGATATGTTTTAGAAATCCGGATGAGGTATCTCAAACTAAAGAAATTGTAGAACTACGCTACGCTAGAAAATATAACCCCAAAAACATAGAAATCATCATTTCTCGGACAAAAAGAAGTTTCACGATAAAAATCACTAAAAAATGACCAAATTACCAAAATACCGTTAATCTTAAAACATCCCTAGAGCCTATGTTACGCTTAGAAAAACTCTTTCAAACACATAAAACAACAAATCGAAACCAAATAAATCATTTCGCCAATTTTCACAAAATTCGATAAAATTACGAAAATGCGCCTCATAAAGTTTATGACCATTTCACATAAAAAATTTTATAAATGATAAAAACCAACATTCCCATTGAATTCCTTATGAAAAATCGATTCCAAAACATCCTGGAACATTAGAAACCGACTTAAAAAGCAAAAATTCATCTCCGAGGGTAAAACGGTAATTTTACAATTTTAATAATTAAAACATTAATTAATGTAAAGTAAAATCTTAAAGTCAATCAAGTAAGGTTAAAATCAATCAAGTAAGACTAAATTCAAGATCTTAAAGTCAATCAAGTAAGACTAAAGTCAATCTTAAAGTCAAAGTCAATCAAGTAAGACTAAAGTCAATCTTAAAGTCAATCAAGTAAGACTAAATTCAAGATCTTAAAGTCAAGATATTAAAGTTAATCAAGTAAGACTAAAGTGAAGATCTTAAAGTCAATCAAGTAAGACTAAAGTCAAGATATTAAAGTCAATTAAGTAAGCTAAAGTCAAAATCTTAAAGTCAATCAAGTAATACTAAAAGTCAAAACCTTAATAGAATTCTAATTAAATAATAACTCTATTTAAAACAATCATAATTAAATAATAACTCTACTTAAAACAATTCTAATTAAAATATAACTCTACCTAAAATAATTATAATTAAACAATAACTCTCTCTAAAAGAATTATAATTAAACACTAAGGTGTTGTTTGTTAAACTGAAAAAAATAAGTGCTGAATAGCATTAAGCGCTGAAACTTATAAGCGCTGAATTTAAGTGCTGAAAAAGCTATTTGTTTAGATGTTGAATCATGTTTGTTACACATTGCTGAAACTGGTAAATTGTCTTTGTTACCCTTACAATCATATTATACATTGTTTGCGTGTTTCAAATGCTTATTTATTATCAAACACAATAAAATATATTATTTCTTGTAAAATTAAAATACAATTTATTTTTAAATAATAAATAATACTCAAATCTTCAATTTATAAATAATAATTTCTATTTATAAAAGCCTACAAATTTCAAATTAAAAATAATAATGTCATACAAGTCACCAAAATTTGAAATCAACTTTAAAAGAACTTAATTTTTGATGAATAATTTTTGATGGAAATGAACGATGTGTAATTATAAAAGCACCCTATGAATTAATAAGGGCAACCCACACTATAGCCATTTTTTGTTTTGTTTTATATGGGTTAAAGTTTTGGGAATGAGCAAATGTTTAGTGAAGATGGTCTATATGGTCTAGAGATCATCCTCACCAAAAATCAGTCTATTTTGAAATTTCTAACTCGTCAAAAATAGTTTTTTTTTTTTTAAAAGGATAATTTACGGTTCTTGAACTTGTTTTGATAGGGTTAGAAGTTTCAAGATGTGCTAATTTTTTGTGAGGATGATTTCCTCATTGTAGAGATCATCCTTACCAAAAATCAACTCATTCCAAAACTTTTAACCCATATAAGACAAAATAATTTAGCTATGGTGTGGGTTTATTAATTTGTGGGGTGTTTATATATTTATCCATAGGATATAAGAGGTAATATCCTTTTAAGAATAAGGGCATACTTGTCCATGCTCAAAAAAACAAAGGGCATACTTGTCCGTGTTGAAAAAAACGAAGTGCTTACTGCTTCAGCACTTTTTTTCAACATCAAAATAGTGCTGAATTTTTTTCACTTATTTTCAGCAATAAGCGCTGAAAATATAGAGTAAACAAATGCGCTATTTTGACAAAAGTGCTGAATTTAATTTTTTTCAGCAATAAGCGCTGAAAAATAGCGCAAACAAACACCGCCTAATTCTATCTAAACAAGCACTTAAAAAAAACTATAAATAAGGGTCCTTACAACCTATTTTCATATCAAAAAAGAAACTCTACGAGAAGTAGGTCAAAAAGCTCCCCTAGCTTCCCATAAACCTTGATTTTGAAGTCCCAACTCCTTACCTAACATCCATACCCCAACTTTAACTCAAAAAACAACTAGAAACCCTTCCAAAACACCTCAGAAATCCATAAAAAATTAGAAAACTCATAAGGAGATACTTTGCTTTGGAGATCCGAAACAAATCCGGTGACAAAACGAAGTAAGGAGTGCTGTACGAAGAACTATTCTACCAGATCTGAGGGAACAAGACCGTTGTCTTCGTAAAGGTAAAAGGTTAATTTTTTTTATTAGGTTTTTTTAGCAATGTAATTCTATTTGGGAATAAGTAAAGATCGGCGTTTGCCGGGCGAGGTTGGTGTATAACACCTTCCAACCTAGTAACGTAATCCCCGGACCTATTTTTTTCTTTCGTAGATTAGTAGTATTTACCTTTTTAGAGTTAGTATTCGATTCCTAGACCGTAATAATTAGGTGGTGACTCCCAAATCTCAAAGGTCAAAAGTGGATCCGCGAACCCCGCGGATCGAAAGCACTTTTAGTGGTGACTCCGTTGGGGACTTTTGATGATCAAACTTGAAAAACCCCAAGTATGGGAGCATTGCCAGGATGACCTAGTTTTTTTTTATGATTTAGTTCGATTTATTTTATTTATTTATTTATTTTTATGGCTTTATTGTGGATGATTTTGGGTATTGTATTTTTGTCCAATTAAGGGTCACGTTTTGATGACCCCTAAATAATGAAATATACAAATTGACATATGAAAATGATGGAATGAGGAAGGTTGGGATAGTAATATTAAAATATTTTTACAGAATATTCTAATGAGAATTAAGTCTGGGCACCTATTAATAAAATGTAGATCTCATCGAGTAAATTAATTTAGACCTGAATTCACTCAATTTCGTTATCGGGAGCCTTAGATATCATCGATGCAAGTTTAATCTGTAAATCTGAAATTGTTGCTAAGGAAGGTTGGGATAGCAATGTAAAATATTTTTACAGAACATTCTAGTAAGAATTAAGTCTGGGCACCTATTAATAAAATGTAGATCTCATTGAGTAAATTAATTTAGAACCTGAATTCACTTAATTTCATTATCGAAAACCTTGGATATCATCGATGCAAGTTCAATCTGTAAATCTGAATTATTGCTAAATGAAAGTTGGGACAGCAATGTTAAAACGTTTTTACAGAATACTCTAGTGAGAATTAAGTCTGGGCACCTATTAATCAAACATAGATCTCATCGAGTAGATTAATTTAGAACTTGAATTCACTCATTTTCATCATCGGGAGCCTTAGATATCATCGATGCAAGTTCAATCTGTAAATCTGGAATTGTTACTGAATGAAGGTTGGGACAGCAATGTTAAAATATTTTTACAGATTATTCTAATGAGAATTAAGTCTAGGCACCTAGTAATAAAACGTATATCTCATCAAGTAGATTAATTTAGAACCTGAATTCACTCAATTTCGTTATCGGGGGCCTTAGATATCATCGATGCAAATTCAATCTGTAAATCTGAAATTGTTGATGAAAGAAGGGTGGGATAGCAATGTTAAAACATTTTTACAGAACATTCTAGTTAGAATTAAGTCTGATCACCTGTTAATAAAACGTAGATCCCACCAAGTAGATTAATTTAGAATCTAAATTCACTTGATTTCGTTATCGGGAGCCTTAGATATCATCGATGCAAGTTCAGATTGTATTTTCCTAATTCACAGAAAATTCAAATTCATCTAGTGTTAGCACAGTTAATGTTCTTGAGAGTGAGCTAATTTGGTACTAGGATCTTTCTCTTTAATTTTCTTTTGGAATGTATTTCTAATTTTTATAATTTAAAAAAAAAAGGGTTCATCGTTCGTCATCTCAACAATTATCATTTTATCATCAATGTAACATCTATTGGAATCTCGATTTATTTTGGATCATCCAAAAGTGATCATTGATTTGACCCTAAAAACTATAAAAATTATGTCTATTGCAATGTTTGGGTTTGATCAATTATTCTATGCCATGCTCATTAATTGATTTACTATTGATCTTGATCAGATATATAGTTGATGTACTTATTGGTGATCTTAATAATGTTGATGAATTGGTATTTATTTTGGATAATATTCATATAGTATCAATGTGTGATGGTATGATCAGGCCCATGGGCCCATTTTTTGAAAAGACCCCAGGCACACCCCACCCTATTTTGCGCACACCACTAGCACGTTTACTGTTTTGCACGTTTGCACGTTCCATATAGCCAACGTGGCACTAGAGCGAGGCCCGGTCTCTTCAAAGATGCGACGTCATTCATGAAAACCACAACTCCAATCACGTACCTCAGGATATATCTGAAATCGCCTCGACCCGTTTTCACTAAATAGTGAATAGGGGTCCGATTTATTAAATGGGGGATTTTGAAATAAGGGAGTCGCCACCTAGTTTAGGTCTAATAACCATAAATAACTCTAAACGGATATGGATCAGTCCACGGATCAACAATATGGGTAAGGGGTCAGATTACGGGTTTCAGAAGGTGTTAGGCATCGAACCCGCCCGATCAACATGATCAGTCTCTACTACGATCTAAAATCATCCTATGGTCAACATACAAAGACTACAGTCAAGGTCACAGTCCAATCATCATTATCAATTTATGTTGGGTTTGCCAAACAAATCTCATGGCTAAAATTGTCCCAATTATTAAATGATCATTCTTTGAATTCCATAAAATATGGAAGGGTTTGAGAAAGCCCTGATTAGCTCCATGATTTAAAATCAATTAAGAAATTCCACCTGCAAAGATTTCTCAAACTGTCCAAAATAGAAATTGTCAAATTAGAGCTTAGGATCTCCAAGTTGGAATCTGAAGTTTCCCAAATTAGAAATTTCAAAAGATACATTTTCCAAAATAAAAAATTTAAAAAAATGTAAATTTCTGAATTAGAAACTCCAAACTTTCCATGAATGTGAACCTTCTAAATATAAGGATGCAGAACCTTTTAAATTAGGAAATTGATAAAATATGAAATTCCTAAAATGAAAATTTATAAGTATGTGTATTTCCAAAAATAGAAAATTATGCAACCTCCTATTAGAAGGTTTCCAAATATGAATTTTCCAATAACCTGCAAATAATTTCTAAAAGGAGAATTGTATGAAAATGAATTCTCAAATTGGAAAGTTATGGATTTGCCAAGAATCACCAAATTGAAAATTTGTCAAAAACAAAGAATTCAAGTTATCACTCTTACCAAATTGGAGATTGACACATATCATTGCATAAAATTTTCAAATTTGCAAGAAAAACCCACATTCAACCAATTCTCAACATAATCAAATGGGCATGCATTCATGATTTTCGATTCTTCCAAAACAACTATTATTCAACGACATGAATGTTTATCAAGTCAAGAAATACCCTAACCACATGGAATAGCCTTAAAATAATGCGAGGATCTTGAACATCATCATAAGTCATACCAATTTAATTTGAGCATCATGATTGTGACATTTTAACATAAAAATTCCCTAATCCTATCAACATGCAAAAATAAATGTAAAGAAACTCCTAATCCTATCAATATACAAAAATGAATAAAACACCTAGAAACTTACATAAAACAAACTACAGGAGAAAAACATTCTCCTAGCCCTATCGGCATGCAAAAAGAAAATAAAAAATATATAAAAAAAGATACAAAATAAATATTTTACCATCATATTGATATGCAAAAACAAAGGAAAACGTGAAGAACACCTAACCATTCTTTTAATCCTAAAACATACCGAAAACAAATAAAATAAAAAATGGAAAAACTATAGAAAACGATATAAAACACCTATCAACAAGCAAAACAGATTAAAAAAAAACACTTAAAAACTCCATTCTAAGATCATCGATATGCCACAATATACAAATATGAAAATAAATCATCTTGACTCTACCCATACACTAAAAAGCATGCCACGAAAAATGAGAAGAAAGCGCGAATGAAAATAAAAACGAACCCAAGATAAACTCACCTATAGAAAAATTAAAAATAAAAAAATGACGAGAGTCGATTACTTCAGATATGCAAGTACTTGCATGCACTGTGGCAGTGGAGATGTGAGTACTGGAGAGAGGAGTCGTTGTGGCTTCCTACGGAGAGAAAAGGTGCTAGAAAATAAGACTCGGAGCTGTCGCTGTAAGAGCTGCTGGAGTTGGGCTGTTAAAGGCAGTTGTAGCAGTGAATTTAGGATGATGGGTTGATGTAGAAAACGTGACAGAGAGGGCCGGAACGTTGTGCTACTGATCCAAGATTGAGTTGGGCAGAGACGTGGGCTGAGAATAATGTGAGCTGGCTGCAACAAGGTTGGAGACTGGTAGAGGTTACTGTCTTAGATGGATCACGTTGGCTGCAATGGAATGAGGGAGATAGAGTAGGCAGCAAGATGCCTTTCTTCTCTCTTCTCCTTCTCCCTCTTCTTTTGTTGCTGTCCAAAACAGAGAGAGGAGAAATCGGAGAGAAAAATTGTAGAGAGACGTTGGGGAGAGGGCTGGTTGAAGGGAGATGAAGATTGAGAAAGGGCTGGGAGATGCAAAGGTTGTTAGAGTAGTGAGTTGAAGAGGGCAGTAAGGACGTGAGTGGCAGATTTAATAAGGAAGAAGAAGTGGAGAAAAGCCATGTTTTTAAGAGAGGAAACCCCTTCTCACGTTTGAGTAACAAAGGTTGGCTGTTTTGCAGAACGTGAGGGTTGAGAATTGGGGCATTAATGGAGTCGGCTATGTTACAAGTAAGTGGAGAGGATGAAGTGCAGTGGAAGGGATGGAGTGCAGCAAAGAGAGAGGCTGTGAGGAGAAGACGTGGAGATTTCACAAGGAGGAGAGGGATCAGCCTGTAGAGGAGAGAGCCACTGGAGAAGAAGATGTAGCAAGGAGAGAGACGTGCACAAAGCCAAAAGACGTTCGAGAGAGGAGCCCCGGAAGAAGGAGACGTCCTTCTTCTATATATAACCCAAAACCTTCTAATTTTCCTTTCTTTTTTAACGTGTTTTTTTCTTTCTGTTTTGCTTTGCATTCCTTTGGGAGAATAATTGAGGGGCGATCCCCCGCTACTCGTAGCGCATTAGTAGTCTCCTATGGTCAATTGATTTTAGCTTTGATTTTTTATTTCTTGTAGATTGGATTCGTTTTGCACGATCGATTGGATTTTTATTCGTTTTAATTGGTTAATTATTTAAGATTTTTGATTTTGAATTTTGAGGTTTTTTAATTTGATTTTTCATTTTAGTGGGTTATGTAATTTTTAATTTAAGTTGATTTGATTTTGGTTTTGTTGGTTGATCGATTAAATTTGGTTAAATTTTAATTATTTGATTTAATTTTAATTTCTTGATTTTAAATTTGAATTTAATTTTTTTTATTTCATTAGATTTTAAATTTTAATTGTTTAATTTTTACTTTGATTTTTATTAGGTTAAATTTTAATTGTTTAATTTTGAATTTGATTTTTATTAGACTTTAAATTTTAATTGTTTAATTTTGAATCAGATTTTAATTTTTTAATTTTAAGTTTTAATTGTTTAATTTTTTAATTTGATTTTAATTTTTATTATATTTTCCTAAGGATCGAGATCTCGAAGTTGAGTTTGGAGGTCAAGGGGTATTTCGATCATTTTTATGATTTTTCTTAAATTTCTCTATTTTTGTTGGTTTGGGTCCCGTTAGACTCGAAATCATGTTCTGAGGGCAATGGAGATATTTTCGAGACCTTTCGGAGGTCCAAAATTTATGAGGGGTATTTTCCTCATTTTGTCAATTTTTACAGATTTTTACGAATTTTAGCGTGAGGTTTCTTTCAGTCTCAACGTGATTATTTCTACATTTCAAAGTTATGTTTTCTTAGCGTAGCAAGATTTCTAAGTTATCAAACTGTGTATCGAACCTAAATCTTACGTGCTTGCTAAATCGAGTGTAAGGTGTAGCGATCCTATGCGTGCGTAAATTTCTATGTCGAGTCGTAACGAGTAAAGGAGATGAAAAGAATGAAACTGAAACGAATCAGGGACAGTACTCACAAGCCTTTGAGGTCTTTACGATCATCATTAGGAATTCACGGTAACCGAAAGACGAATTGTCGAATTAGGCAGATGCAAAAAGGGTGTCTACAGATGCCCTCGTTGGCAGAGGGTGGAAGAAAACTAGATGGCCAATCTATTGTGATAGATAGTACGACATCCGAATGCCAAAGCCAGTGACAGCTTATTTTGCAGCCTGATTCGGTAATTTGTCGACGCGTCCAGATCCTTGAGGGTAACCTCTCCTTGGACTAAAAATGTCAAATCCTTGAATTTTGGAAATTCTCCTTGACTAATGCAAGTGCATGTGTGTGCAATAGTGTAGTGATGATTTTAAAAAGGCACATCTCCATTCAACGCATTCATGATGAAAAAATAACGAACTTATCGATGAAAAACTGCGTAATAAAATCTAAGCAAAACCTGAGGAAATTATGAATTAAAAATTGAGTAAAACTGAGTAAAATATGAGCATACACTGAGGATAACTAAACATAAGTTCTGATCATAATTTGAGCATAATCTGAGCAAAAGTTGAATGCCTTACTCTACCTACCCTGGGTGAAATAGTAACGAACTTATTTTTTAAGAGTTTTACTCTACCTACTCGGGGTGAAAGAGTAATGAACTATTTTTTGGGGGGTCCAACTCTACCTACTCAGGGTGAAAGAGTAACTAACTATTTTTCTAAGAGTTCTACTCTACCTAATCGGGGTGAAAGAGTAATGAACTGTTGTTTGGTAGTCCTACTTTACCTACTCGGGGTGGAAGAGTAATGAACTATTGATTGGGAATCCTACTCTACCTACCCGGGGTGGAAGAGTAATAAACTGTTGTCTAGAAGTCCTACTCTACCTACTTAAGGTGAAAGAGTATTGAACTATTTTTCTGGGAAGTCTTACTCTACCTACTCAGGGTGAAAGAGTAATAAACTGCTTATCTGGGCAAAACAATTAGGAGATTAACAACACTTTTTGAAAAAATTAGATTTTATGAAGGTCCGGTCAACATTTTAATTTTCTTTAAACCTCGGGGGTTTTCAAAAATTGCTATCAAGAGGGTAACTTTCAATTCAAAGTCAACCTTATCCTTTGGAGTCGAAATTGATCAGGCTTCAGAACAGAATGCCCCTAGTTTGATGGGGAGTGCCATTGGGGATAATCAAACAGGTTTTGAAAAAAAATGCCCCTTGTGTAATGGGGGAATTGTACTCTTTAGAAAAGGGAAATGCCCCTGTTACGAAAGTTTGAAATCTTTGATTACCGCAAGCGCAATGAAGTTTTGACTTCTAATTTTGACTTTTTATATTGAAGATTTTGAGTCAGGCTCAAAGAAATTGGAACAAAATATTTCTTTTTTAAAATTCATCACAGAATCTAGTATTTCTCCCCATCGGTTCACTTAGGGACGTGAAGCTCTTTAAATCAATCGTAGACGAGACACTTGTATCCATTGAGTCTATATTTGGTTCAAACTGGGTATTGATTGTATGATGATTAATTATTCGCCCCAAAGTCGATGCAGTTATCCCTTTGGACTTTCGATGTTTTGGCTTGAACCGCCTTTTAAATTCTCATCTAGAAATGGGATTTTTCCTTGATTGCTCTGACTTTTGCCTAGATTGCCCTTTCAGGTTTTCAATCTAGCAAACGTGCTCTAGCTTTTGCCTAGATCGCCTTTTCAAGTTTTCAATCTAGCGAGCTTACATTTTTTCTTCTATTTTTTTCTTTTTGCTCTAATTGTTGCCAAGGCCGTTCTTTCGGATTTTCAACCTAGCGAGCTTGCCTTGATTTTTACCTAAGTCACCCTTTCGGGTTTTCAACTTAGCAGGCTTTATTTTCCTTTTCTTTCTTTTGAACTTCTGGAGTTACTATCTGATCATGTTTTGCTTCACCTTCCTTGACTTTTTCGCACGGTACTTAGGACTTGGTATAGAAAGAAAGGAATTTTGAGGCTCAAAACCCAAATGCCCCTTGTGTAGAATTTCTTTTAAGTTATTTTCTTGTTCTTTGAACTTTTTTCCCCATTTTGATAATATCCTTTTTTTTTTAATTTCTTTTTGGATTTTTCTTTGTGGGGAAATCCATTTTTTTTATTTTGATGTGGTCGAGCCTGAAGTAACTTCTCAGGTTGCCTACGTACCCCAGAATTTTGGGATCAAACCAAAACGTAATTCAATTACAATCCTTCCCCTAGGTCGGATGATCGAGCTGAGAAAGAAAAAGGCAAGATTTATTTATATATTTTTTTTGAAAAAGGCTGCGAGGGGCTGAGAAGGGAGATATTTAACTGGGTAACAGGAAAATTGGTTCGACCAAAGATAGCCTCCTTAAATGCAGTTCCGCTTGATCTGGTCAAGGTTGATTGATTCTAGCATTTTGGTTTCGTGATAATCTTTGAAGTCTGACAGCTTTTTCAAATAGTCTTGTCTTGGTGACGGGATGACATTCCTTGTTGAATTTGCAATTTTCTTTAAAGGCTCAATCTTCAAGTTGCATGTCCCGCATTTTCGCTTTCGTATCAAATTTGCTTCTAACGATGGAGTATTTTATTCACACTTTAAGAAACAAACTTTTCATTTCAAACTTCCTTTCATGCCACATAACATAGAACCCTGAAGTAGTCCGTATAGAAAATTGAGTCCAAGTTTGACATGTTGAAGGCGTGAACTATAATTTCTCTTGTCAATCTCAATGTGTCTAACATATTTGTGATAGAAGTTTCGAGATTCTTATTACCTGCTTTAACTGTGCTCCACTTTGGATTCCTTTTCATTTTTGAAAAATTCAACAATGATGTGACTCGTCCTCTGATTATGTGATTCCGCTCTAATTCGTAAGACAAGTACCTATTTCTTGTTGAAGAACACTCAAGCTTACCCAACATATCCTTATAGGATCACGTGAACAAGTCTTTTGAGTTTTCTGAATAAATTCATCATCTCCTCGTGTTCCTCTGGAGATAAGTTAGTTTCGATCTGAATTTTTTTAGAATTATTTTTTCCGAGGTCAATGACCTTTGCTTTCTCGATTAGAGGTTGAACCTGACCTTTGTCTTCTTGTTCAAATAATTTGATTGATTCGGGAGGGGATTCCTTGTTAGAGGATCCTCTCCTAAAGTAAGATTATTAGTTAACTCGTTAATGCACTCGAGGTATTCAGAAATTCCTTTTATTCAATTAAATTCAGATGGGGCGACAGACACCATTGCAGACTCGACAAACTGACTCAACAAAAATAAAATGCTAGACTCGATCTAACAAGAATAAGACATTGCAAAAATAAATAATAATAAAAATAAGACCCAAACTAAATCACATGACTCATGAAAAATTAAAGACAAGTACCCACAATGGGTTTGATTACAGACTGAAGACTCAAGACATCGCTTTCAACCGGTAGGACTGAAACATGGTAATCTTCAAGGAACAACTGGGCGATGTTGAAAGATTCTGCGGTAATTTGTCAATCTTGATCTTCTTCTTCAGATTCTTTGTCCTTTTCTGACATTTTCTTATTCAGACTTAATTCTTCTCCCTTGGCCAAGGTCGTATCGAGTTTAGATATTTTAAAATTTCGTTCTTTGCAATAGAGGGAAAAACATTCATATTCTTGGTCCAATAAGTAAGGACTTTCATCTTTTAAGAAACTAGATTCTTCCAAGTCCATTTGAGTGATAAGCGTAGAGCTATCATAATGAAATGGAGACAAGCAATGTATTCCATCTGAAGTTAAGTTAAATGGTTCACAGTCAGTGGTGAGAACTTCCTTGGGGACTATCATTACCATAAGTAGAGGGCTAAGTGATATAGGATTGACTAGGTGGATGAGGATGACTGGGTCAAATGAGAGATAGGTATTGGACACCATGTTCAAGGTCTGGGGAGGTTGGTACGTAGGTAAAGGATTGGTGGTAACATTTGGTTGCGTAGGAGTAGGGACAGTTGTAGACACCCCATTTTTGCATCTGCCCAATTCGACGATTCGTCACCCGGTTACCGTGAATTCCTAATGATGATCACAAAGAACTCGAAGGCTTTTGAGTACTGTCCCTGATTCCTTCCATTTTCAATCTTTTCATCTCCCCTACTCGTTACGACTCGACATAGAAATTTACGCACGCTTAGGATCGCTACATCTTACACTCGATTTAGCAAGCACGTACGCTTTAGGTTCGATATACAATTCAATAACTTAGAGACCTCGCTACGCTAGGAAAATATGACTTTTAAACTTAGAAATAATCACGTTGAAATTGAAAGAAACCTCACGTTAAAATTCGTAAAAATCTACAAAAATCGACAAAATGACGAAAATACCCTTCATGAATTTCGGACCTCCGAAAGACCTCGAAAGTGCCTCCATTGCACTCAGAACATGATTTCGAGTCTAACGAGACCCAAACCGACGAAAATAGAGAAATTTAGGAAAAATCATAAAAATGACCGAAATGCCCCTCGACTTCCAAATTCAACTTAGAGATCTCGATCCTTAGGAAAATATAATAAAAACTTAAAATTTAATCCAAAATTAAACAATTAAAATCTAATTCAGTATAATAAAAAATTAAAACTTGAAATTAAACAATTAAAATCTGATTCGAAATTAAATAATTAAAATTTAATTCAAAATTAAACAATTAAAATCTAATTCAAAATTAAAAAAAATTTAAATCTAATTCAAGATTAAACAATTAAAATCCAATTCAAAATTAAAATACAATTCAAAATTAACAATTAAAATCTAATCTAATTAAAAACCAAACAATTAAAATTAGAAATTAAATCCAAATCGAAATCAAAATAAAATCGACGAACAAATTAAAATCGAAATCAAATTCCCACCAACCAAAAATTCAAATCAATCGACAAAACTAATAAATCAAATGGGTGATTAAAACTCAAATTAAAATTCGAAATCAAATTTAAAACCAACAAAAATCAAAATCAAAATTAAACCAATAAAATTTAAAACAAATTTTTAAACAACCAAAATCAATCACTCAAGACGTAAGCATCAAAGAATTAACAAAAGTACGAGTAGCGTGGGATCGTCCCACCATCATTCTCGTAAAAGGGAATACGTGATAAATAAAGAAAAAAGGAGAAGGAAAAAAAAATTAGAAAGAAATAAAAAAGACGAAAAATAGAAAACTCGTTGCTATTTAAGAGAAGACGTCATCTTCTCTTCTTCCTCTCCAAGAGGACTGCTCAAAGG
This sequence comes from Akebia trifoliata, assembly GCF_017979445.1. Classification (NCBI taxonomy): domain Eukaryota; kingdom Viridiplantae; phylum Streptophyta; class Magnoliopsida; order Ranunculales; family Lardizabalaceae; genus Akebia; species Akebia trifoliata. Next base: position 20,048,286 of record NC_141383.1, read on the forward strand.
ATCGGCTGGATCTCTTCTTCTTGAACGATTTTAAAGGCTGGTTCCTCTCAACGTCCTTAGGCTGAACGATTGCTTTCTTGCTCCCAGATTCATCTCTCTCACGCACACTCTCAGCATTGCACCTCTCTTCTTTCTATTTTCTTTTTCATCCTTTGCAAACCTGCAATCTCTGTTGGACGGCAAAGAGAGGAGAAAGAAAGAAAGTGAAGAAGGAACAATGGAGAAGATTGACTAGACGTCTTCTTCATCACCATTCTCTGTCACGTTTGCTGTGCCTGCCAACCCGCCTCCTGCTGTAACACTACGTCCTCCCCTCTCACAGTCTCAACCCTTTTCTCTAACGTCTTCTTTGTATACAGCATACCCAGCCCATTCTCTCTTCACGTTTTCCCTTCTGCAGCATACCCAATCAACTCTTCTTCACATCTCTCTCTGTTGAACCAACGCCCTAACCTCCATTACAGCCCCTACAACGCCTCTATCCCTCTCCGTAGCAGCCACAACAGCAGCACGACTTGCTGCTCTGAGATCCAACGCCCCCAACACTCCCTTCCTCTACATCACAGCAGCACAGCCGGCAGTTCTAAAATCCAACGCCCCAACCCTCTCTTCCTTTCCACCACAACAACCGCAACAAGGATTCACAAGTCTTCGTTTGTACCTGAACGAATCAAGCCGCCATTCTCGGACTAATAGGTGAGTTTATTATTCTTTTATATTTATTTATTTGTATTGTTCCTCTTTTTGTATATGTATTCTCCATTTTTCTTTTTTTCTTTTTTATATTTCTTTTCTTTTTTCCCTTTTCTTTATGTTTTTATTTATTTTCATATTTATTTAATAGGATTAGGGAGATATGTATTTTATGTGTTTTTAGCTTTTTATATATTTTTTATAAGTAGGACTAGGAGGTTTTCTTTTTATGAAGTTTTGTTATATATTTTTCATGTTGATGAGTTAGGATAGTTTTTTTTCTTCTCCATGTTTTTTGCATTTTTTATCATTAGGAGAATTTTCTCTTTTGTATTATTTTTCATTATTTATTCGTCTTTGTATGTCAATAGGGTTCCTAAGTATTCGTTGTGTATATTTGCTTAATTTTTATATATTTTGTATCGTTTTTGCATATTAATAGGTTAGGGAGATATTGTTAGGCTTGATATTGCTTTTTTTTTTTATTATTATTTCTTGGTTTTTATTGTATTTTATTTTTGCATGTTGGTAGGATTATAGGATTTTTTTTTTTTTTTCATGATTGTTAGGATCGAGTCGGATTTGCATGATCTATGGTGATGTTCGAGTTCTTTATGTTATTTTAAGATTTTTTTCATGTGATCGATGTAATCCTGGAATTGATAGCTATGCACGTTATTGAATGATAACTATTTTGATCAAACCAAAAATCATGCGTGCGGGCCCGTTTGGTTATTGTAGGGATTCATGATTATGAGAATTTTCTTATGATTTTTATTTTTTTTAACTTTGAAATTTTTCTTGCAATAATATTTGTCAATTTCCAATTTTTTGATTCCTGACGAATTCATGATCTTCTAATTTGGAACTTCATTTTTTATGACTCTTCTTTTAGAAAATTATTGGTGAATCTTTGGAAGACTTGCATTCGAAAACTTTCTAACATGAGATTGCATGATTTTTTTTATTTTGGGAGAATGTACATCCACAGATTTCTAATTTAGAAGTTTCATATTTCAAAATTTTCCCAGTTTAAAAGATTTTGCATTCTCATATTTAGAAGGTTCAAATTTGGAAATTTACATTTTTTGGAATGTTCTATTTTAGAAAATGTATCTTTCTAAATTTTTAATTTAGGGATTTACCATATATCTCTTGAATCCTAATTTAGGAAATTTTATATTCTTAATTTGGAAATATTAAATCCTAATTTGACAGGTTTCTATTTGTAATCTTCCTATTTAGAATATTCTCATGATTTTCTATTTCGGACAGTTTGAGGAATATTTGCAGGTGGAGTTTCTTAATTAATTTCAGGTCATGGAGCTGATTAGGCCTTTTTCAAACCCTCCCATACTTTGTGGAATTCAAAGAAGAATCATGTGATAATTGGGATAAATTTTAGCTATGGGATTTGGTTGGAAAATCCAATATAAATTGATGATGATGACTGGACTGTGACCTTGACTGTAATCTTTGTATGTTGGATATAGGATGATTTTGGATTGTAGTAGAGACCGATCATCTTGATCGGGCAGGTTCGGTGCTTAACACCTTTTGAAACCCGTAACCTGACCCCTTACCCATTTCTTTGATCCGTGGATCGACCCATATTTATTTGGAGTTATTTATGGTAGACCTAAACTAGGTGGCGACTCTCATTTTACAAAAGTCCCCCATTTATAGATCGGACCCCTATCCACTATTTAGTGAAGACGGGTCGAGGCGATTTCAACAGTAACTTTTTTGGCATCGATGAAGTCTAGCAGGGTATGACGAAGGACAACACAATAATCAGTAAGGTGACCAGGATTTTGATGAGACTCACAAAATGAGTTGGGATTGTGAGAAGCGGGGAGTGGACTTGGTAAAGGTCAAGGTTGAAGAGGTGTAATGAGCCCTTTACATAATAATTTCTGAAAGACAACACCCAAAGACATCCCAAGATTAGTGAATTTCCTGCGCGGTCGAGGTTGATAAGAATTAGCCTGGTTAATAGGTGAGGTAGTAGAATGGATGGGTGTAGCAGATGTATTGGCTACATAGGCATGATTAGTACTAGGCTTGGAATTGGGGAAGGGCTTTTTGAGTTTATTAACTGAAGGGTTGGAAAGGACCCCGGAAGTGAAGGCATCATTGATTTGGCTACCAGCTTGTAACAGGGACTCGAATGTGGGGAGGTATTGGGTGACTAAATGTTGAGCATACCCTTGTGAAAGATTTTTCAATATGATTGCCACTTGTTCTTTTTCTGATGGTCTATCCCACATTTATGTAGCTTTGGCCCTTCAACGAGCAATGAAGTCAATAAATGTTTCCCCGGTCTTTTGCTTAATTGATTCTAAATCCCTTCGAGAGGTTTCAATCTCGGTAGTGTACTTGTATTGGTGCCAGAATGATTTTGACATACTTTCCCATGTCCCTATTGCAGCTGGATCCTGAGACATCAACTATCGTAGTGCTGATCCCGATAGAGTATGTTGGAATAATAATGTCATATGTTCATCACTTAAGCCCAGAGTGCGCATATTGGTGATATATACCTTGAGATGCGTTTTTGCACAACCCACTCTACTGAATTTTTCCATTTCTGGCATTACGAACTTTTTAGGCAAACGGATTCTAGGAATTTGATTTAGGACCTCGATGCCTGCTGTGATTTCATCAATCCCTTTGATATTTTTCAAAGCCGTTTCCAACTGAGTCATTCTATTAACTAGCACTGGATTTTCGTTAAAGTGTTCTTCATTCCCATCGAGCTCGTAGACATCTTCTAGATTTCTAGCTGTGCTTCCTTCCGGTCCTTTGCCCCTTTGATCATCAAGGGGATTTCTTGTTGACTTAGAGATCTATTCTAGCACTTCTACCTTGCTCTTGATGTTGTTTATGTCCATTGCAAAAACTGTCAAGATTTTACGAATCTCCGCGAGTTCAGATTCAGAGGCCATTTCTGATGGCTCACTTGGTGCTAATGTTCGTCCCAAACGACCTGATTCTCGACTCCAACTAGGTGGTGAACGCTTAAGCTTAGGAGCAATGATATCCTGAAACCCCATCAAAGGTGGATTATTTGTTGAAGACCCGATGGTAGGTTTTAACAATTAGAATTAAAGGTCTCTCTTGATAGCGTTTATTAAATTAACCCCTTAGATTCAAAGTCTCCAACCGATAAAACATTCCGAGCAAGGGATTACATGAAGATGATTTGCTGATTGATCAAGAATCTTAGGAAATTTTCAAATCATAATTAAGGATTGCACGACCTTCAAAAAGTAAGAGATTGTACTAATCGATACATCCCTTAATATGACTTTTACTAATCTCGATCTTGTTGATAATAAAATATACAGTCCATTGAATTAAATTGGCCAATAAAAATGATTAGGACTATGTACCCATTTGAATTTGGGCCGGTTTGACCCAATGGATCCGAATATTCTACTCGAATCATTTCATGTACTATTTTTAAGCCAATTAGTCCAACCGGTCTATGTGTTGATCCATAAGATCCATTTACCAATTGGGCTAACTAGTTTAACTTGACATTGATCGGCATGTTTCATTAGTTATATTTATTGGGTTGGACCGGTCCACCCTCTTACCTTTTCGTTAAATTAAGTAAAGCAACCCGGGAGCATTATTGATCGATTCGAGTCGTGGCCTACTGGGACCGTACTTAGGTTCAAGGTTCTAATCTCACTATATGATTGAGGCTAGGTTAGGACAAAGCCTAGGTCACTTCAACCCGAAACACCGATATACTATCCCAGTTTTACTTGGTTAAGCAGTACGTGGTGCTTTAACTTGATATACCCGAAGGTACTGTACTGAAGTTGTAGGGTTCACAGTCATCCCCTGTGTCCCGAAGAACCAAGTTAGCTTGGATCCGGCTACGAGGGTTTATAAGGACATGTCATGATGCAAAGATATATATGCATGCTCGTGAGTATGTGCAAAGGGCCAAAGTGCGCCCGGGGCGTTTTCGCGAATATCTAATTATACAAGCCACATACATCCCATCATCAAGCCAATCACAATAAATACAATAATTGATTACATCCAATCACAACCCAATAAAAAAAAGACAAAATCTAACCTAATTTGAGAGTCTCATTGAGTCAACTGAGTTGACTCGAGCAAAAGGTCAACCTAAGGATAGTCTTGGATCGGGTCAAGTTTGACCCTAAAATCCCCAGTGGAGTCGCCACTGAAATCGCCTCGACCCGTTTTCACTAAATAGTGAATAGGGGTCCAATTTATTAAATGGGGGATTTTGAAATAAGGGAGTCGCCACCTAATTTAGGTCTAAGAACCATAAATAACTACAAACGGATATGGATTGGTCCACGGATCAACGATATGGGTAAGAGTTTAGATTACGGGTTTCGGAAGGTGTTAAGCACCGAACCCGCCTGATCAACATGATCAGTCTCTACTACGATCTAAAATCATCTTATGGTCAACATACAAAGACTACAGTCAAGGTCACAGTCCAATCATCATCATCAATTTATGTTGGGTTTGCCAAACAAATCCCATGGCTAAAATTGTCCCAATTATTACATGATCATTCTTTGAATTCCATAAAATATGAAAGGATTTGAGAAAGCCCTGATTAGCTCCATGGTCTAAAATCAATTAAGAAATTCCACCTGCAAGTATTTCTCAAACTGTCCAAAATAGAAATTGTCAAATTAGAGCTTAAGACCTCCAAGTTGGAATCTGAAGTTTCCCAAATTAGAATTCAAAAAAATGTGTTGAATTCCCAAATTAGAAATTTCAAAAGATATATTTTTCAAAATAAAAAATTTCAAAAAATGTAAATTTCTGAATTAGAAACTCCAAACTTTTCATGAATGTGAACCTTCTAAATATATGGATGCAGAACCTTCTAAATTAGGAAATTGATAAAATATGAAATTCTTAAAATGAAAATTTATAAGTATCTGTATTTCCAAAAATAGAAAATTATGCAACCTCCTATTAGAAGGTTTCCAAATATGAATTTTCCAATAACCTGCAAATAATTTCTAAAAGGAGAATTGTATGAAAATGAATTCCCAAATTGGAAAGTTATGGATTTGTCAAGAATCACCAAATTGAAAATTTGTCAAAAATAAAGAATTCAGTTTATCACTCTTACCAAATTGGAGATTGACACATATCATTGCATAAAATTTTCAAATTTGCAAGAAAAACCCATATTCAACCAATTCTCAACATAATCAAACAGGCATGCATTCATGATTTTTGATTCTTCCAAAACAACTATTATTCAACGACATGCATGTTTATCAAGTCAAGAAATACCCTAACCACATGGAATAGCCTTAAAATAATACGAGGATCTTGAACATCATCATAAGTCATACCAATTTAATTTGAGCATCATGATTATAACATTTTAATATAAAAATTCCCAAATCCTATCAACATGCAAAAATAAATGTAAAGAAACTCCTAATCTTATCAATATACAAAAATGAATAAAACACCTAGAAACTTACATAAAACAAACTAAAGGATAAAAACATTCTCCTAGTCCTATCGGCATGCAAAAAGAAAATAAAAAATATATAAAAAAATATACAAAATAAATATTTTCCCACCCTATTGATATGCAAAAACAAAGGAAAACGTGAAGAACACCTAACCATTCTTTTAATCCTAAAACATACCGAAAACAAATAAAATAAAAAATGGAAAAACTATAGAAAACGATATAAAATACCTATCAACATGCAAAACAGATTATAAAAAAAACATGTAAAAACTCCATTCTAAGCTCATCGATATGCCACAATATACAAATACGAAAAAAAAAACATCTTGACTCTACCCATACACTAAAAAGCAAGCCACAAAAAACGAGAAGAAAGTGTGAATGAAAATAAAAACGAACCCAAGATAAACTCACCTATAGAAAAATTAAAAATAAAAAAATGACGAGAGTCGATTCCTTCAGATATGCAAGTTCTTGCATGCATTGTGGCAGTAGAGATGTGAGTGCTAGAGAGAGGAGTTGTTGCGGCTTCCTACGGAGAGAAAAGGTGCTAGAAAATAAGACTCGGAGCAGTCGTTGTAAGAGCTGCTGGAGCTGGGCTGTTGAAGGCAGTTGCAGTAGTGAATTTAGGATAATGGGTTGATGTAGAAAACGTGACAGAGAGGGCCGGAACGTTGTGCTACCGATCCAAGATTGAGTGTGGCAGAGACGTGAGCTGAGAATAATGTGAGCTGGCTGCAACAAGGTTGGAGACTAGTAGAGGTTATTGTCTTAGATGGATCACATTGGTTCCAATGGAATGAGGGAGATAAAGTGGGCAGCAAGATGCCTTTCTTCTCTCTTCTCCTTTTCCCTCTTCTTTTGTTGCTGTCCAAAATAAAGAGAGGAGAAATTGGAGAGAAAAATTATAGAGAGATGTTGGGGAGAGGGCTGGTTGAATGGAGATGAAGATTGAGAAAGGGCTGGGAGATGCAAAGGTTGTTAAAGTAATGAGTTGAAGAGGACAGTAGGGACGTGAGTGGCAGATTTAATAAGGAAGAAGAAGTGGAGAAAAGCCATGTTTTTAAGAGAGGAAACCCCTTCTCACGTTTGAGTAACAAAGGTTGGCTGTGTTGCAGAACGTGAGGGGTGAGAGTTGGGGCATTAATGGAGTGGGATGTGTTACAAGTAAGTGGAGAGGATGAAGTGCAGTGGAAGGGATGGAGTGCAGCAAAGAGAGAGGCCATGAGGAGAAGACGTGGAGACTTCACAAGGAGGAGAGGGATCAGCTTGTAGAGGAGAAAGCCATTGGAGAAGAAGATGTAGCAAGGAGAGAGACGTGCACAAAGCCAAAGGACGTTCGAGAGAGGAGCTTCGGAAGAAGGAGACGTCCTTCTTCTATGTATAACCCAAAACCTTCTAATTTTTCTTTCTTTTTTAACGTATTTTTTTCTTTCTTTTTTGCTTTGAATTCTTTTGGGAGAATAATGGAGGGACGATCCCCCGCTACTCGTAGCACATTAGTAGTCCCCTATGGTCGATTGGTTTTAGCTTTGATTTTTTATTTCTTGTCGATTGGATTCGTTTTGCACGATCGATTAGATTTTTATTCGTTTTGATTGGTCAATTATTTAAGATTTTTGGTTTTGAATTTTGAGGTTTTTTAATTTGATTTTTCATTTTAGTGGGTTATGTAATTTTTAATCTAAGTTGATTTGATTTTTGTTTTGTTGGTTGATCGATTAAATTTGGTTACTTAAATTTTAATTATTTGATTTAATTTTAATTGCTTGATTTTAAATTTGAATTTAGTTTTTTTATTTCATTAGATTTTAAATTTTAATTGTTTAATTTTTACTTTGATTTTTATTAGGTTAAATTTTAATTGTTTAATTTTGAATTTGATTTTTATTAGACTTTAAATTTTAATTGTTTAATTTTGAATCAGATTTTAATTTTTTAATTTTAAGTTTTAATTGTTTAAGTTTTTAATTTGATTTTAATTTTTATTATATTTTCCTAAGGATCGAGATCTCGAAGTTGAGTTTGGAGGTCGATGGGCATTTCGGTCATTTTTATGATTTTTCTTAAATTTATCTGTTTTTGTTAGTTTGGGTCCCGTTAGACTCGAAATCATGTTCTGAGTGCAATGGAGGAATTTTCGAGACCTTTCAGAGGTCCAAAATTTATGAGGGGTATTTTCGTCATTTTATCAATTTTTACAGATTTTTACGAATTTTGGCATGAGGTTTCTTTCAGTCTCAACGTGATTATTTCTACGTTTCAAAGTTATGTTTTCTTAGCGTAGCGAGGTTTCTAAGTTATCAAACTGTGTATCGAACATAAATCGTACGTGATTGCTAAATGAGTGTAAGGTGTAGCGATCTTATGCATGCGTAAATTTCTATGTCGAGTTATAACGAGTAAGAGAGATGAAAATAATGAAATTGAAACGAATCAGGGACAGTACTCACAAGCCTTTGAGTTCTTTACGATCATCATTAGGAATTCACGGTAACCGAAAGACGAATCGTCGAATTAGGCAGATGCAAAAATGAGGTGTCTACAATATCAAATTGGGGCATCAGTATCATATAATCAGGTGACTCTAAAAGGTATATCGCCCAGGCTGGAGCGACCTGAGCCTTTGACCTATTGTGAGCCACACAGTCACATGTCCCGATTGCCAACGTAATACTAGTACGTGGTCGATCCCTCGTGGGATGCCAAATCATTTATGAAAGGTACAACTCTTGACTCGTACCCATACGTATATCAAAGATAATCCAAGTACATCAGTTGCACTTCTTGGTCAAAACCAGTGCCTAAGAGAGATCCTGCTCCGATGTACTACGGTACTAGGAGGATAGACTACGTCTATTCTAGAAAATGGGTTATTTAATAGTGCCTTTACTCAAGCATCGCGCGTCACCTCTGATCTGGGGATTAAACTGGCTGCTTTTAGCTTCAGAGAAGTGAGTTGAAGTTTTAGATTATCACATATACGGTATATCAAACCAAGTCACCACGTGCCGTCTAATTGAGTACGCTCAAGAGGTATATAGGTATACTTGGGTAAATGTGGTCAGATAAAAATGCCTTGCACGGAGTAAGCTTAGAGTTTAGAAACCTCCCTTGTAGGTCACGACTCGAATTTATCGTGAGTGTTCTCGGGTTGTTTATTGCATGGGACCTTGTGAATGATAAATGTATGTGAATGATGAGATTAGGAATGTACGGTTTTGTCCTCAAAGATTAAATTTTTTTGTTTAACCTGATGAAAACGCCCTCGATCCGCAGGGTGTGTGAATTCGTTTTTGACCTTTGAGGTTTGGGAGTCGCCACCTAGTTATTACGGTCTAAGAGTCGGATACTGACTCTAAACGGATAAAAAATTAATCTACTGAAGAAAAACTGAATCCGAGGATCACATTACGGGGTTGGAAGGTGTTAGGCACCAACTCCATCCGGCCAATGCCGGTCTTTACTTATCCCAAATAAGACTACATTACTAACAAAAAACCTAGATGAAAGAAATAAAAGAAATTTTAGCTTCGAAATGCGACGATTATATTCCCTCAGATCTGATAAAATCGCTCATTATACCATACTCCTTACTTCATTCTGTCTCCGAATCTGATTTCTGATCTTCGAGGCAAGGTATCTCTTTCTTGGATCTGGAATCTTCGAATTTGTTATGGATTTTGGGGTGTTTTTGAAGGGCTTCTAGGTGTTTTTCAAGCTAAGATTGAAGTATGGGTGTTAGGTAAGGAGTTGGGACTTCAAAATTAGGGTTTATGGGAGGCTAGGGAAGCTTTTTGACCTACTTCTCTTAGGGTTTATGATTTGATACGAAAATAGGGTGTGAGGACCCTTATTTATAGATTTTTTTAAGGATTGGTTTAGATAGAATTACTGTTTAATTAGAATTCTTTTAGTTTGAGTTGTATTTTAGTTAAAATTGTTTTAGGTAGAATTGTATTTTAATTAGAATTATTTTAGGTAGAGTTATATTTTAGTTAGAATTCTATTAAATAGAGTTATTATTTAATTAGAACTCTATTAGGGTTTTGACTTTTGGTCTTATTTGATTGACTTTAAGATTTTGACTTTAGTCTTAATTGATTGACTTTAATATCTTGACTTTAGTCTTACTTAATTGACTTTAATTTTGACTTTAGTCTTACTTGATTGACTTTAATACCTTGACTTTAGTCTTACTTGATTGACTTTAATTTTTTGGAGAACCCCCCTCTATTATATCTTTAATTCTTTGGACTCCTAAATGGAGGGGTCCTTGAAGAAATATCTTGGCAACCCTCAACAATTTTGCCTGAGAATCTGATTGATCGATTTTTTTAGTTTAAATTTTTAAATTACTTTTATTAATGTTTCACTTTAATTATTTAATATGTTATTTATTAATTTCAAAATTTTTAATTATAAAAATTGTGAAATTCTCGTTTTGTCCTCAGAGAGGACTTTTCGCGTTTTAAGTCGATTTTTTATGTTCTAGGATGTTTTAGAATAGATTTTTCGTAAGTAATTCAATGGAAATATTGGTTTGTGTTATTTATGAAATTTTTTATATGAAATGATCATGAATTTTATGAGGGGTATTTTCGTAATTTTGTCAAATTTTGTAAAAATTAACGAAATGATTTATTTAGTTCCGATTTGTTGTTTTATGTGTTCGAAAGGGTTTTCCTAAGCGTAATGTAGGCTCTAGGGATATTTTAAGGTTGGGTATTTTGGTAATTTGATCATTTTTTAATGATTTTCATTGTGAAGCTTCTTTTTGTCTGAAAAATGATGATTTCTAAGCTTTTGGGGTTATATTTTCCTAGCATAGCGTGGTTTCTACAGTTTTGTCAGTTCGAGATACCTCATCCGGATTTCTGAAACATATCTGGTAACAAAATAAAATATTGGAATAATCATCCATCATTGGGAACCGTTGCGATCAGGTTGACAAGTTGATTAATCAGGCGAATGCAAAAATGGGGTGTCTACACCTGATTCGAAATTACTGTATCACTGGATACACCAACCCAATAAAGAATCCAAAAAAAAAAACTTAACAATGATTCATAATGACCCAGTTTATCTCGATCCAACGATCATAATGGATCGGACAATTTAAATCAAAATGGAATTCAAATTCTTTGCTAATCCAGGTTTCGATCCATTTTAAAAGAAGAAAAAATATTTTCCAGAAGAAGAATATTTTTTAGAAAAAATAGTTTTTAAAAGAAAAGAAAATGAAGGAAAATGATTTACAAAAGATCTATTTCTGCATGAAAAATTTTTGAAATATATTTTTACAAAAAAATCTATTTTTTGCATGGACCTTGGAAAATTACTAAAATATATTTTTCTAAAAAGAAAATGATTGCAAAAAATAATCAGATTTGTGAAAATTTTTATAATAAAAATATTATTTTCCAATAATTTTCAAGAGTGCAATAAAATTATTTTCCTTTTGAATATAAAATCTCAGGATTCATTAAAATGTTATCAAGGAATAATACTGAAATTCACCATCAATGAGGTTTAAGGGTTATCATTGTACCTAAGCTCAATTATCCATCGTCTAAATAGGGTTGTAAGTCCGGTCAGTTAGAACAAACGTCAATATCAAGTCAACAATGGCCTCAAAATTCTCAACATCACCCAGTTATTCCCTAAAGATCATAGTGCCTCAGTCCTACCGATTGTAAGCAATATCTCGATTCCGTAGTCAGTAATCAAGCCCGTTGTGGTACTTGTCTTGAGTTTTCATGAGTCATTTGGGTTAGTCTGAATCCAATTTTTTTTTATTAATCCATCAATGTCATGTTTTCTTTAGATCAAGTCTACTCTTTTCTTGTTAAGTCGAGTTAGTTTATCAAGTCTATAGAGGTGTCTGTCGTCTCATCTGAATTTGATTGGACAAAGAAAATTTTTGAATACCTCAAGCACATTAACGGATTAACTAATAATTTACTTCAAGATAGATTTCTCTCCTGAACAAGAAGACAAGGGTTGAGCTCAACTTTTAATCGAGAAAGCAAAGGTCATTGACCTTGAAACAGAATATAATTCCTAAAGACATTCAAATAGAAACCCTCACATCCCTAGAGGAACGCGAGGGGATAATGAATTTACTTAGAAATTTTAAAAAACTTGTTCGCGTGGTCTGATGAGGATATGTTAGGTCCAAGCTTGGGTGTTGTTCAACACGGAATAGATACTCACCCGATGAGATGAAAATGTCGATAAAGATGTTATAAAATGTATCAGTGCTATCCTCACTGTATCTTGAGTTGCAAATCACGTATTATCAACCGATATAGGGGTACCTTTTGAACTGATCTTTGATAATGGGTCATACTTCAAAGCTTAAGTCATTATTTTATGTTCAAAGTTCAAGATCCAGCATCACAAATCATCCCCTTGCCGTCCGCAGATTAATGGAGTGGTTGAAGCAGCTAGTAAGAATCTCAAGATAATCATCGTGAAAATGTGTCAATCACACCAAGATTGGTCAGAAAAGCTACCATTCACACTATTGGGGTGTCGTACTTCAAATATAGTCTTCCACTGGAACTATTTCGTACTCTTTAGTATATGATATGGAAGGAGTCTTACCAGTTGAAATGGAAATCCCGTATCTCAAGGTCTTGATGGAAAGTCAATTGCTAAAAACAGACTAGGCTTGTCATTGGGTACGAAGAGCTAAACCAGATTGAAAAAAAATATAACCTAAAAGTTCTATACCACATGTAAACTTATCAGAAAAGAGTCACTTATAAGAAAGTCAAAGTTCACCACTTAAAAGTCAAGGATTTAACCATCAGACTTCAAAGAAAATTGAGCACTCGTCATCGACCATAGGAGGAAGTCTGAATTCAATTGGAGAGAATCACCCATTAAGAAAATACTGCCTAAAAAAATGTCAGATTTCAAGATCATGATAGAATTGAACTACCAGAGTCAATCAACCTTGACCAGATCAAGCGGTACTATATTTAAGGAGGCCATCTTTGACCGAATCAATTTTCCTGCTACCCAGTTCAATATCTCCTTTCTCAGTCCTTTGCAACCTTTTAAAAAAAAATAATACATTTTTCTTTCTCAGCCTGATCACCTAACCTAAGGGAAGGAAGAATTCGAACTACGTCTTGGTCTGATCCCAAAATTTTGGGGTACGTAGGCAACCTGAGAAGTTACTTCAGGCCCGACCACATCAAAATAAAAAAAAATAGATTCCCCGACAAAGAAAAAATCTAAAAAGAAAAAAATTCAAAAGAAAAAGTAATATCGTCCAAAATGGGGAAGAAAATTCAAGGAAAAAAGAAAACAATTTAAAATGAAATGCCACATAAGGGGCATTTGGGTTTTAGAGCCTCAAAATTCCTTTTTTTTATGTCCAGTCCTAAGCTTACCCATAAACGTCCTCCTAAGTACCATGCGAAAAGTCAAGGAAGATAGCAAAGCATGATCAAACACCAATTCCATAAGTTCAGAAAGAAAAAAAGAGAAAAAAGCCTGCTAGTTTGAAAATCCGAAAAAGGCGACTTAGGCAAAAATTAAAACAAGCTCATAAGGTTGAAAATCTAAAAGGATGACTTTGGCAACAATCAGAGCAAAGGAAAGAGAAAAAATTGTAAGCTCGCTAGATCAAAAATCTAAAAAGATAATCTAGGCAAAAGCTAGAGCATGCTCGCTAGATTGAAAACTTGAAAAAGCAATCTAGGCAAAACTTAGAGCGATCAAAAAATAAAAGAAAATCTCCGTTGAGTTGAGAAACTTAAAAGGTGGTCCGAACCGAAACATCAAAAGTCTGAATGATTAAGTTTCAACACCCAGTTTGAACCAAATATAGACTCAGTGGATACAAGTATCTCATCTATAATTGATCTGAAGAGTTTCATGTCCCTAAGCAAACTGATGGGGAGAAATAATAAATTCTATGATAAATTTCAAAAAGAAATATTTTGTTCCAATTTCTTTGAGCCTGACTCAAAATCTTCAATATAAAAAGTCAAAATTAAAAGTTAAACCTTTATTGCGCTTGCGGTAATCAAGGATTTCAAACTTTCATAACAAGGGCACTTCTTTTTTCTAAAGAGTATAGTTTCCCCCCTTACACTAGGGGCATTCATTTTCAAATTATGTTCAATTATCCCCAGTACAATGTTCCCTATCAAACTAGGGGCATTTTGGTTCTGAAGCCTAGTCAATTTCAACCCCAAAGGATAAGGTTAACTTTGAATTAAAGGTTACCCTCTTGATAGCAATTTTGAAAACTCCTAAGATTCAAAGAAAGTTAAAATGTTTACCGGACCTTCATAAAATCTAATTTTTTATTTTAAAAAATCAAATACGGTGTAAATTCCTCATTTATTCCTAAAAAAATTAGTTCATTACTCTTTTACTCCGAGTAGGTAGAGTAAAACTTCCCAAAAAACGTAGTTCATTACTCTAATTCAAATTCATACTCCAACTAATTCATTATTTGTATAACCCTAAGATAACAATCAATTTATCATGTATCACTTCCCCACCAATGTTTATCAACAACAATCCTTTAAAATCTTCTCTATTCTTTATATTTACTTCTCTCATCAATTACACCGTCTATTATGTTTTACTCATACTTACCCTGATTATTATTCCTCATTGCATAGACTTACCGCAAACACATCATTACTATTTGCACACCATTTAATACTCCTTAATAAAATAATATACAACCGTCACACTTATTATATCTCTATTATAATACAAATATCTACTAACACTAAATTTGCAAACTGCATTAAAATTTCTATTCCCAATACACCAATGTCTTTATATTCAATGCAGTATTCCAGTTCTGCTTACCGTGACATCTCCTCATAATTTTCATGATTTAAAACCTTAATCAAGAGGGTAAATCTTACATCAAATAAATTATTTCACAACTAACCACGTGTGAAAGGCCTGACAAATACTTCTTCAACATGGACACGTGGAACATCCGGTGAACTTGCTCAAAATCTGTTCAACTACTTCAAACGATCCCATAAGCTGCAAGTTACACACTTTCTTTCTCTATTCCCAAAATTACAATATTGACCAGTTACTATTTAAATATCATTGTAATATCAATTAATCCTTATTCAAGTAATTTTATGTTTTGCCTAAATCCTACATATTTCCACTTATCATCCAATATTGACAGTACCACAATTAACCTTTACAAATCTCACAACTATCTCTCTTGACTTTCAATTCATAAACAATATTGCTATCTTACCTTCTTCATCTATTTCTCACAATTCCATGAAGTCACCATTAATGCAATCTTGTCACAAAATCATTCATTTTCGCATTTTACATTGACCTACCTTGCTTTCAAAATTACATTTTCTATTTAACTCTTCCCTACTATAATTCTAATCCTTTTAACGCTACTTTTAGCTTATCCAATTGCCAAATCCAACATGTTCCACTATTCATAAATCTACCCCTTACCTTTCCTAATGAAATTCATCATTCACACGTCGAGTTTACCTCCAAATACTCATTCATTTTGATCGCCTACCAAATTTCAGTTTTTAGATTGCATACCTATACTCTGTAGGTTCTTACCTAATCTTTCTAAAAAAATCTCATTCTTTCTTCACAAGGTATCATCCTAAACATCACTTACCAACAATTATTTTTAGCCTTTATGCACACAAACCCAACACCATATTATTACCATGTTATAAATGTACTCATCCCCACAACACCTATTTCCCGTGTAATGTTCTTTTCTACCCTACTCTACTGTGCATATCTTGTCAGCATTCTTTGTCTCCTAGTACTTAACAACCTTTTGTCAATCATAGTCTTCTGGTGGCGTAGACAATTTTATTACTTGGCCTATCTCGACAATTTCTAACTTTAGTAAGTGTGCATAATCTTATCAGAAGTATATGATCTAAAGGAAACAGCATTGAATAGAAGTCCAACTTTCTAACATCATAATTAGAAATCCTACCTTCCAAAATTTCGTTAGAGACAGGTACTTTCTCCTGGGTCACAATCCTTGCTCGCGACTGTGATAGAGGACACTCTCTCCTAATATGTCTCACCTGACCACATGCGTAGCATGTCAACGATCCTGTCTTCGTAAATCTTTGCGAAGCGGGCAATTGGTGGATTGGGGTCTGTAGGCTCTGAACCTGCCTTGTTGGTTCTTTTGGCCCTATTGGCATCATTGGAACTCCAGCTGCTCTATAACTCGGCGATTGGGAAATTTTACAACTTGACAGTGGAGGAGTTCTATATTATAGATGCACTGATCCAGAGGAAATTGGCTTCGAATACATCGGTCTCTTACCATGATATGATCTGGGAGGAAAATAAGTCTAAGCTCAACTCATTTGCCCCCTAGAGGTCTGTAACTCTATCTCCTCTCGTTTTATCCTTTAAGCTCGATTTACCGTATCTCTATAATTGGTAGTCTCAATTATCGACATCTTGGCCCTTAGGTAGGGTTATAGTCTTCTAATGAATTTACGGGCCTTCTACAAATCTGTCAGGATAAGCTCGGGCGTATATCGTGACAACTTAGTAAACATCATATCATAGTGTCTGTAATCGATAGATTACTCTGCACTAATCTCAAAAACTCCTAGTGCTTGATTTCTCGAGCAATCCCGGATATAAATCTATTGAGAAATATCCTTTCGAAGCCTACCCACTCAAACAATCCATCTTCCAATACATTCATCTCAACATCTTACTAATGATTGGCATCCCCGTCCAATTGGAATGTAGTCACCATCACCAACTGATCTCTCCGGCATTATATGACACTCATAATCTTTCAGGTCTTCAAAACCCATTCATTGACTTCAATCAGATCGAAAAAACCCCTAAATCTTGGTGGATGTAATCGTTGAAAATTTTATAATCACATCTCTGGATTTACATGTCTTTTGGGTTGGGGAATTTTCTCATTCTTCAAAGGCACGACCTGTGGTAGTGGTCCTTGAGGTGGAGTAGTGTTTGTCTATTGCGAAGAAGTCCAACGCTCCCTCATTTCTTGGATTTAATAGTACATCTTACAATTGTGGTAACTCTTGTACCATTTCTCGCTTCCAATTGCTAATCTTGTCTGTTCGGGGAGGCACGAGTACATTATTAACTTCATTAAAATCTGGTGGCCTGATCATTTCCTGAATTGGTTTGTCTAGTGTCTTTCAGAGCCACACATCCTTAATTGATTGACGTCGACCCGAACATTGCTATCTTTTATGTCCTGATTTCCCACACTCATAACATACCACAATTCTTTATTTCGACTGATTTAGTAGTATATGTTGTTGTTTCTTATAAAATTCTTCCATCCATTGAGTTGGTATGTCTATAATCTCATTCCTCACGTATAATTATTTTTCCTAAGAATTTACTAGTTTCATAATTGTTTGTCTCTTATTAAATACTAATGTCTTCCTTCCATTTGGCTTCAAGGTAGTGGTGCTTGTGTTATTCATATTTCTTCTCTAAACTTGTCATGAGACTCAGCCACCTGTCCAAGGAATGACATTAGTTGTGATTTCGGGTTAGTAGTCTGATCCAGAACCTATCTTGTCTCTGTTGTGTTTTGGCCTCTGCCTTTTCTACTACTCTCGCTTGTATTTATCCGTCAAAAGGCATTTATTAAAATAAGGCCGAAACCGCTCTTATGTAACTATGAATTACTATCATAGCTTGGAACTTAGTAATGGTCTTCATTTCCATTACTAACAGAACAAACCTAGAATCCTATCCTGGGCTTACTAGGCTCTATAGACTTCTAGACATGGAAGAACTCGTAATTCCAATACAGAATTACTGATGAGCTCGGATACCGAATTCCTAATGACACTCTATAATTATCGATCTAATATATATGGTATCAGCCAATTTTCCAAAGCACAGCAGATCTGTATCCCATACGGATCTAATATTATGCTCTGATACCATCTGTGGCGCCCCGCCAAACGCTAACACAAATCCCCATGTCAGATCTCAAGGTACTCTTGCTTAAATTTCCCACAATTTATGACATCTCACCAATGACATTTGAATAGTATGACTCGATTCCCACCTGGATACTTCAATTCTAAAACATCATTTAAGATACCATAGTATCCTATATAACCTATCACCGAATTAGTATCCTTAACGCTTGCAAAACTATGTATTTCTACAAAGACAAATACTCTACTATTTTGAGTTTTTTCTCTGGTTATCTTATTCTTTGGTGTGAAATCTAAAGCTATTTACAATGAAGTCCTTAAAACAAATCACATTATGAGAAGGGCCGAGAGCTAATTGATAGATTTGTTCATTTACGTCTTCACCATTTAGCCGCATTTGTGAAACTTATTAAGATCAAATAATGTAATTAATACATTTAAAACTATATTTAAGTGGATTTAATAAATTTTGATGATATTTATCACATACAAGATGTTTAAACCACTCGGTGAACTCCTTCACATGTTTTTGCTCTACATCCCTAACACTTATGTGATTATGAGTGTTTTTAATCATCTATTTGTGTTGTCTGTACAATAAATTATTTCATTAATTAAGAACTACTATCAATTATGAATATAAATAAAAATGATTTTAAATGACTTATCTTACTGAACAAATGGAGTAATTTCATCATAATTGTTTAGCACATACAAACAAGCTTGTTCTCACTCTCTCCGTCCCAACATTGGTGAGATTGCATTTCCTATAACGTAATCATTTTTTTTGAAAATCGACAATTTTTCACTTGAACCATCATCAACAATATCGTTACTACGCACTGGTTGATTGAACCTCGTTTCAATCCCATGCAAGTACCTCGAGCAAAATGTCAACGATTCTTCACAAAGATACCTTTCAACAATAAAACCCTCTGGATGATTTTTATTACACGCATATGGCTTTAACCTACGCAAGTACCTTTCTATTGGATACATCTACCTATATTGCATTGGTCCGGAAAACTTAGCCTCACTGGCTAAATGAATAAGCAAGTACACCATAATATCAAAAAAAATCGATGAAAATATCATCTCCATTTTACAAAGTGTTAATGTAATCTGAGATTCAAGGCTTTCTAACTCCTCTATCTTTAAACCTTACAACATAATTGTCTGAAGAATGTGGACAACTCAATCGAAATCAAACACACATTCCTAGGCAAGATTCATCTTAGCACAAATGGAATAAATTGTTGCATTAGAACATGACAATCGTCACTCTTGAGCCCTGATATTTTGCATTGTTTGACTTAAACACACCTTAAAAAATTAGATGAATAACAATCTGGTACTTTTACATCCTTTAACCATTCACAAAACTTCTTTTTCTCAACTAAAGACATTGTGTCACGTACAGGTGGTAGTAAAAACTTTTCCCCATTCGATATCGGGTAAAGTTCTTTTCTTATACCCATTAATTGCATATCAAGACGAGCCTTCAAATTGTCTTTTATTGAACCCTCAATGTTCAATAATGTTCCAATCACATTATTACATATATCTTTTCAGTGTGCATAACATCTGAACTATGACACTAAAATATCTTTCCAATACGGTAAATTAAAAAAAATATTATTCTTCTTCCAATTCTTTGGTAATTTACAAT
Source organism: Akebia trifoliata (assembly GCF_017979445.1). Classification (NCBI taxonomy): domain Eukaryota; kingdom Viridiplantae; phylum Streptophyta; class Magnoliopsida; order Ranunculales; family Lardizabalaceae; genus Akebia; species Akebia trifoliata. The sequence continues at coordinate 20,068,111 of NC_141383.1, forward strand.
TATCTTTTTTTTTTCTCTCATCCTTATCTTTATCTGTTTTATCAAATATTATTTGCTCATAATCACGTAATTGATCGAGCACATCTTCGCCTATCAATGGTTTTGGCACAACTCCCAACTCATTTCTACCATTAAAAGACATTTTATTATGTCGGAATTTATGATCGAGTGGTAAGAATCAACGATGTCTTAAATGATATTCTTTATTTCCTTTATACAATCGTATTGAACAAGTATCCTTGTGACAAAATGGACAAGTAAGTTTTTTGTAGTGCTCCATCCTGACAAATTAGCATATGTAGGAAAGTCGTTGATAGTCCATAAAACCATTGCATGCATCCAAAAATTTTATTTTATTGATACATCATATGTTTTAACTCTTTCTAGCCACAATTCATCCACTAATAGTTGTAGGTACACATAGATATCGTTCACGGAAGCCTTAGGACCAAGAATAAGCAATGACATTATAAAAGAGGTTTGCTTCATACACATCCATGGTATGAGGTTATATAGAATCAGAACAACGGGTCATGCACTATGAGGAGTACTCATATAACTAAAATGAGTGAAGCCATAAGTGATTAATCCAAGTCTAACATTCCGAGATTCAAAACCAAATTATGGATATTTATTGTTTAAAGCTTCCCATGCCATAGAGTCTACTGCATGCCTCATTACCCCATCTTTTATACGACATTCGACGTGCTATTTCATATTTTTAATTATTTTTTAAGACATAAATAACCTCTTAAGCCTAAGAATCAACGAAAAATGACGCAAAATCTTTGCAACTATTTTCTTCTCCTTTGAAGAAGAATTAGAGGAGTCTTCAATTGATTGGCAACTAATAGTTTTCGACCTAGACTTACCACATACTGTACATTCATTTGCATTCTCATGTTCTTTCCAGAATAACATGCAATCATCATCTATCTTATTATAATGTAAACCAAATTCTTACAAGGTCTTCTTCGATTCATAGTAATTTTTTGGCAACTTTTCTTTAACAGGAAATGCATCTTTTAACAACTCAAGCAACATATCGAATGATTTATTATTCCATCTGTTAAGACATTTCAAGTGTAACAACTTTACAATGAAAGCTAATTTCAAAAATTTAGTACAACTCAAGTATAACTCAGTCTCAACATCCTTCAACATTTCATAAAACTTGTTTGCATCATCGTTTGGCTCATCTAGACCATCATCATCTGACTCATTAACCTCCCCATAATCAAAATTAAGAATTATAAATGCATCTTATAACATCCCTTGCATATCATCACCCTCTTCAAATTCATCATTGTTATCTTCATCTTCAAATTTCTCTCCATGATACGTCCAACGAGTATAATATTTATTCATCACAAATCATAATAAGTCACCATGCATGTTATCTCAATCATTTAAAATCGCATTGAGACATCTGACGCATGGGCACTTAATCATGCTACCAAACCTTGAACGAGAAAATACAAAATCTAATAACTTAATAACTCCTTCATCATACGCTGGGGTACTTCTAGGTAACTGAATCCAATTTTTATCTATTGGCATGTCCACTTTACGACAACGACACCTTTAAACCAATAACACATGGTCACACACACAAAAGAACATATCACAAGAATATTAATTTGAAACGAAAAAAAGAATCCTTAGTGGTATATAGGATAAGAAAGATGTTTTTTTTAAAATTTTTTAAGCCCTAGTTCTAAGCCAATCAACACACATCCACATGGATAAGCCTATTCATTAATCTCTAACACTTAAAAAACTATTAGATGATGGCATCTTTGGCAAATGCAATTGATACATACAATTTAGACTAAATGAACCCAATCCCAACATCCACTACTAAATAAAAACTTAAAAAAAAACCCCCACAAAACTTCAAAATCTAAACAACATTTGAGAACTAACATAAAGAACTAATAGCATGACAATCGATGACAACCAAATAAATTTAATTCAAAATTGTTATATGACGATGGGGTGTCTCAAATTTTATCCCTAATATAATAGAGGTAATTTCTTAATTGTCAAAATTCTCTATTTCCATTTTTTCAAAATAAATTTTCCCTTGTTAATTTGAAATTAGAGTCTGTATCCAGCCCGAATGAGGATTGTATATAAAAAAAACTTTTTTTTTTGCGATTTACCATAGATGCTAAGATATCCTTAATTTCCACCACATAAATCAACCCTAATTTGAGTGCAAATCTATGAGAATGACATAATAAACATAACAAAGAAAGAATACAAGATCAAGATCTCAAAATTCTTTCCAAAATTAGACAAATTTAAGATAATTCACCTTCAAGTCTATAGAAACTGAAATTGATTTTCAAAATTCAAATCAGAGCAAAAGAATGAAAGAATAACCAATTAAGGAGAAAATCAAAGAAGAAGAATACCTAAGACTACAAATTTTTTCGCTTCCTCTACTCTTCTTCGGTCTCTAACGATTTTGTTAAAAGAATCGACTGATGAGCACAAGATCAGCTCGATCTCTTCGCATCAAATCCAACACTCCAAAAGAGTTAAAACTTCGTCCCTAAGAGATCAGCTCGATCTCTTTGCATCAAATCCAACACTCCAAAAGAGGAGATCAAGAGAATACAAGATCGAAATCAAGAGAGATAAAGAGATCAAGAGAATGCAAGATCGAAATTGAGAAAGATGACGAGATCGAGAGTACAAGATCGAAATCAATAAAGTTTGGTTGAAGTCTTGAAATCGAGAGAGTTTGGTCAAAGGAAAATGGAAAATTAGGAAAAAAAACTCGTTTAGAAAATAGAAGAAGAGGAAAATAAAAATGGAAAATTAACTCTACACCGACAATACCTTTTTTGATTTGTCGATATAGTTATTCTACACCGACAAATGTAACTTGACCATTGCTAAATCCCGTCACTATATACATTTTCCTGTAGTGCATGTGGTGTTTTGAATCAGGTGTGTTGGGGTTTGCTTGGCAAGAATCAAATAGAACGGTTGATTGGTTAGCAAGGAAGGATGTTTTAACTAATAATTTCTATGTTTTAGATTCCTCAAATGTTCCCGCAGAATTGTACAATGCCCTCCTGGAGGATCACACTATTTGTTTTCATCGGCTTTAGCCTCTATTAATTTATTAGGGTGGGGCCCTTTATAACCTCAGCTCACCAATATAAAAGAATGTTTTGGCGAAGTCTTTAGTGAAAAATCCAAGTGAAAATCCCGAAGAACGCAAGTTTCACCCCTTGAGACCGCTATTATAGGAATTGGAAATTACTATAATGGTTTGGTCGCTATTTTAGGGGTGTCAAAATCACTTTGCCAAAAAAAAATAAAAATTATTTTAAAATAAATAAAAATTAAATCACTTTTTAAAAAAAATCTCTATTTTATGTTTGAAAAACTTTGGAAATATCACATTTTTAACATGTAACCAAATTTTCATAAATTTAACTATTTATTGTTTTTTCACGTTTTCCTAGTCCATCATATGGAATTGTTGATACCTTTGAATCAAAAATGTTTTCAAAAAAATATATTTTGATAAATATTTAGGGAGAATGGTGATGGATGGATAGTAAGAACTTATGTTCTCTCCTAATTGAATGGGATAGTGACTCCAGGATACGATGGATAAATATCTCACATGTTCCCATGACCACGTGGAGATATATTGGGTGTATTGTTATATGGATGGATGTATTAACATAAATGACTAGAGAGCACTACCATTGCTTGTATTTTTTTTAAAATACGATTATATGTATGTAATGAAACAAAAATTATTTTGTTTACCAATAAAGGATTGTAGAAAGCCTAAAAAGAGTGATACATTGCTATATTTTTTTAAGTGATGGGTCAATCTAGAATATTAATTGATGTTATATACTCTTTGGTTGTATGGGATACCTTAGAGTGTAATACAACTTGTGAGATTCAAGAATTTCTTATCTTTTTTATTAATGAATATTTGTGTGTAAAGGCATTCTTTGTATAGAGTAAAAATAGTCGAGGTTCACATGTATTGCCTCTTGATAGGCTTAGACGCGGGGAGTTTACTCTTGAGCTAGTTATTGATCACCAAGAATTTGTAGTCGTCAAATGATCGACCTCACCGTTATTTGAAATCAATATTGGGTTCTTGGTCAACGACCAGTATGAGCCGGATAAATGTTCACCCAATAGTGGTATGCTAAACCAGCCACAAAATCATATACGAACAATGGGATTTCACACTGGAGGTTAAGTTTGGGATATCGATCTGCCATAGCCGGGGCGATTATTTCGATGTGTTCCTCGACTCTCTTATCGACTACACCACCGTGTTTGTATTATGTATTTTTTTCTTCATTTTGTGATGTAATATTGATAGATGTTTTACTTTATAAAAAAAATGATGATGCATGATAGAATATTTTAATGATAGATAGATTGATGACTATTACAATTATTTATTATTTTAGTTTAACCTTTATTCAAATACTATGTCATAATAAAACCTGTATTATTTAAATGTTTAGTACTATTCTGCGTTGCATGTTATGATTGGATGTTGAAACAGTTGATTTCACGCTGAGTAACTCCCCGTTACTCTACATTCATCATTTCAAATTATTCGACTGTAGAAGAATCTTTGTACGAAGAGTATTTTGAAGAGGTCAATCAGGAGGAGTGTGTCGATGAGTAGCAACCTCCTTTAGTTTGAGATTGTTAGGGTTAGGATTTTTTTTTTTTCTATTGTGTAAAGAACTCATGATAATGATTGATGTTTGAGATTGTTGAGGTTTGTTTATGGATCTAGATAATGATTGATGTTAGTTTCTGCAACTCTAATTATGGGTAATTAGTTTTAGTTTCTGATGCATTATAATTATAGATTTGAAGCTGTTACATAGTATTATACGTTATCGAGGGTTGGGATTGTTATCACTCCTCGAGATTCAAAGGAATCAATTGGATTCGTGTAGGGATCTGGGGGCATGACAGCTCTCTTAGATCCTTTTCAATGTTTGGATAGTCCTTGGGATCTTCATAGGTATGTTCTATGATCTCTAATCTTCATGCATTCTAATGATGACCCTAAACTCAAAACAGCTCTACCAGCCGACTTACAATAGAATTTCTCATAATACATAGAATTTGCATCCAAATATGTGAAAATGTATGTACGAGTACAAGATCTTGAAATACATAACTTTTTACATGAAAAATTGAAGGTATATTCAAAATAATTATGATAATGCCCTTGATTTAAAAAAAAAACATAATTTACATAAAATGAGCATTATCAAACTGCAAATAGAAGGAGTTTCCATGGATCCTTTGTTCAAATAGGGTAGAAAAAAATGTGACGATCTAAAATGTATTGTTAGATAAAGGTAGAAAAAATGTGATGAACAAAAATGTATTGTGAGATAAAGATGCTGGCTGGCTTATGGTTCTCCTGGCTTCTAGTAGGAAGTGAAAGTAGAGTTAGTATTAAGTAAACAATGTGACTAACTCATCGTTTGGGAAAAACAGTGAAAGCGTGCAACGAAGCCATAGAAACGATGAATTATTTGCAGCAGTGAGAAATGATTATTTCACATGATTAATACCTGTAAACACTATCCATATAGGAGCTACATGAACAAAAACTTGAAGGCAAACTATACATGCACTTGTTGACACCTACAATATATAGATCCATCAGTGCATAAATGATTACAAAAAAAAAAAAAAAGTTTTCCAAAATAATTATCTATAGAACTCGGTCCCTTCTTTGCTTTGAGCTGACCGCTTTTGTCAAGTAGTTCCTTAGTTTTGCAGGAAACAGTGAAGGCTTCATATTTGTTTCAGAATCGGCTATGCCCTCGGAGTCTCTTGAAGGCGTGAACACAGTTTGATTCTGACTTTTATCAATTTGAAGCTTGTTAGAATAGGAATCTAATGCTTCCAATTGACTTCCATCGGTAAAACATCACTCTCTAGCCAAAGTTCAACTATTACCATGGCATGGAAGCATTATAGTGTGAGAACTCAAAACTTAGTTCACAAAAATGGAAGGGTTTTATGTGAAAAAAGCCCAAATTCGACGGCCTTGGGTCATCAAATTTCATAAAATTCGACAAACCAAGGAGTTGAATTGGCGTCGAATTTTTCATTGTCAATTTTTTTTTTTTTTTCGACAGGCTGAACCTGTCAAATTAATGAAGGATGGGAGAAATTCGACACCTCTAAGCCATTAAATCTGGGAACATCAAGAATTTCAACGGTCTTAGACTATCAAAATTCAGTTTCTAAAATTCATGGGCCTTGGCCCATCAATTTTTTCTGTCAAATTTTCCAATTTTCATGTAGTGGGGTTTTCCACATGCTTGATTGGAAAGATCAGTGTTGGTTGGTTTCATAGGGATGCCTATGAGGGATCTATCCCTATGGCACACTCAATTAGGACTCGCACAAAAGTTGTTACACTAGGAGTATGCAAGCAAACTCATCCCATATAAGAGAAGGTTGAGGACATATGGATCATATACAAAAAAAAAAATCTTTTGAATCTCCTACTTCTCTAATTAAAAGCTCCGAGTTGTAGCAAACCAACCAACTCTAGGGTTCTACTCACTTCAACAAAAATGGAAATTAGGAACGGTTTATATCCGTTCCTATACGACTATGAAACGGTTGACCGACCGTCTCTAATAGAGGCGTCGTTAATGAGTTAAAACCGCTGGATGCCGTTCTAGATCTCAATATTTGGAACGGTTAAGAACCGTTCCAAAAACTCATAATTTGGAACGGTTTAAAACCGTGCCAAATCTGAAAGCACTAGCACAAGAAAAATTAAAAAAAAAAAAAAGTATACCTTAGACCTCCATTAAAATCCGATGTCTATAAGACTGATGCCTAAGTCTGAGACTTTGGACATCGGTTACAAACCGATATCTAAAATTATCGTAAACTGATATCTAAACTTTTGAAAAAAAAAATAGAGATACACCCATATGAATGGGATTTGACAAAAAATGTGGAAGCAATATTTTAGAGCACGGATAAAACTTACCAAAGTAGATCGAAGGGCTTGTCAAAGACTGACCGATTGTTTCTTTCACATTAGATACTCTCTCGGGACAATTTGTCGTTAAAACTTTTACGTTACGCGAGTATGATACTAATAAAAACATAGAGCAATGAATTGATGCTAATAATGGCAAGGGCTATTACCTGATGAGTCACGAAGACAATCTCAGATCGGAATGGTACAATCCAACCCCTTGGCGGCGTCATCGAAGAATATCATTGCCATTCCAGTTGCAAGCCTGGTGTGAATTGGTAGATGCCATCCGATTCTAGAAATAAAAGGGCACGTTTAAGTTTATTTCAATAAGGTGAAAAATATAATATGAGAAGCATAGCCAAGTATTGCAATTAGTATTCCATTTCTCGCCCCATTCGAATAACATTATCAATCTTGCATAATTGCCCTCTCTTCTTCCTTGCCTATCAAATTAGTAGAAAATTAACAAACAAATTTCTCTCTTAGAGGGCATGAATTAACTATATATAGGGAGCAAAAAATACTTGTGCAGCACGACCTGTCGATAAAGCCCCTTCCTAAATGCAACAATATCTTTATTAACCATTTCTTCTTCTCCCTATGCTAGATCAGGCTAGAACAAGAGAAATAAAAAATGAGATACAATCCAAAGAAATCTGCTGAAAGCCACAAAATGAGAATGCTATTATTCAGAAGAAGCACTAAACCATGTAACCGAATATAAAATGTTTAATAACATATGTGCACTTTGCATCAGACTAATACCATCAGAACTTTAGAACAAATGAAGGAGGTCCGTAGAAGAAAAAGATCTGTGATTGGTGCCCTGACCACGTCAGCCGCATTCCAAAACCGCTGCATTCATCACGACTCAATATATAATCCTGATTGCTGATTTTGTAGCTGTTCTATTTGAACATATTCTTCCTACAATCATGATAAGTCCATAATGAAAAATCTTGCAATCCACAGCCTGGATATGATCAATCGAACTGATTGATTAAATCATTGAAAAGGCAGATTGGACATCCCCAATTATCATAAAAAGGAATACCTCTTTTGATGGTCCATGAAAGAGGTATGCAATTAATTATTTGATCTAGATTAGGGCTCATGTATCAAATGTTATTTTCTGCTTGTCGTTCCATTATTTTAAAACCTAATCCATCCACCGAGTTATAGAACATGGGATCTGCTGAGAAAGGTAGTATGTAAAGCTGTTGTCGCTGAGATTTTTATAAAAGGCCATTGTTGTTGTTGCAACAAGTTGCTGAATTGAGTGTATTGTTTGGTAATTTTGACGAGACATCACAGACAAATTCGAGATGACTGAGCCAACTCGACTAAAACTAGTTCGATTCTAAAACCATGATTGAGGGGATAAGAATAAATTCTTAAAACACTTCTAAGACTTTTAGGTTAGCAAATGCATGCTGTTGAACCTTGTTTTGAAAATTAAAGAGACATTCCATTTGGTCACACCACAGGTGACCTGCACACCCAACCACCACAGTGAAACCATGTCTTCTTGTCTAACCCTTTATAAATTAGAGCTCTCCAAGGGTCTGTTTTTGGCCCAGACTGGCCCAACAAAATCCACAAAATCCACCACTTTAAATAGTCAAAAAATTGTATATAGTTACTGATTTATGTTGTGTTGTGTTGTGGAGTCGGGTGTAGTGTTTATTTAAAAGAACAATCGCAAAAAATAAACATAAGCACAATGACTCCACAATATAGAAACAAAAGTAAATATATCTCTTTCGGCACTTCAAGTAGATTTGAAATCATGAAAATCCAAGAGATGAGATTCAAACAGCTTTACATTATTTTTCTAAACCATATCTAAGAGAGAGTGGACAAACAACACCTTAGATTGAATCCAAAGAGAACACGTGCAAAATCAATCATGAGAAAAATAGATCACAAGGGAACATACATACTTGTGAGATTTGCCTTTCTGTTCAGAAGGCAGATTTGGGTTTGTAAAATCCCTGCAAATAGAAAGAGCGTGGTTCAACAGCATAATCAGGATGATAATTAAAACAGTGTAATTAGAGCTGCAAGAAGCTATGGGCATACCTGGACCGCTAATTATTATAGTTCACTTGTAACTAAGGCTGGAATGTGAATCAAAGAAAAGGTAAAAAAATCACTCTCAGCATGGAAAGCCAAAAAAACCACATTGTCTACAAGTTTTGAGAAAAAAGAGGAAGAAAAGCAATACCATTCTAAGTTGCACTTCTAGATTCTCTGTTTTAAGTAGTTTTCCCAACTTAATCAAACATGGGCAAATGAATGTCCCCACAAATTTTTTTCACTTCTAATAAGATGATCCAAGACCATTGGATATATGCTATGCTTCTTCCAATTGGTTGGATACATAGGATAATTTGAAAAAAAGACTATTAAGTTCTCTTTTGTTGGAAGAAATCCCATATTTTCAAGAAATCCCATAGTTGGGAAAGTTTCCTAAGCTGAAGCACTCCTAGACAGTAGTGGTAGTGCTGAGGATCAACTCTTCGCAGACTAAGATAACATTCTAAGTTGTACTTCTAGATTCTCTGTTACAAATTCCAACAGAATAATGCTGAAGTGACCTCAAGATTGTACCTCATATCGCACATCTTGACTTGAAAGTGTGTAGAAATCATAGATGCTTTTCATCAAGATATACCAACCAAGGAAAAGGAAAACTTTTGACTTCAAAATTTCTGTAGCAATATTGAGCATATAAGATCAGCTGACTAGATGGAATACCAATTGTTGGTGTATGAATCATATAGTGATGTTGTTGGAATGGCTTGCACCAAAGAAGCAGATGATCTAGTGCATATATCAAACGAAAATAAAAAAAAGGAAAACCCATGCTTGGGATGACCATGTATGTCTAGACCCCCACTCCCCATGAAATAACCCTTGACAGAAGATAGTAGGACGTATAGGATTTCAAAATGAGGAGTATTATGAAAGAGAGCTGCTATTGGAACTCTAACTTTTACTTATTACACCCCAATTAAAATTAAAGAAAATAAGTAAATGGTTGAGAACAAGTAAAATTTGGGGTACCAATAGAAACTCTCTTTTCTTATATGTTTTGGTACATTTCTATTTTTCGGGTCTAGGCTTTTATATGAAACCAATCATAATTGTATATAAATACTGAAATTGCTTGATCAAGTGTTATAATGTTGAGATTATAATTTAAGCCAAATTGATAAATAATTTAAGAATTGGGGTGTAGTAAGTAAAAGTTGCTGTGCCAATAGAAGCTCTATAATATTTAGATATGCGAAAAATATATCTCACAAGAGAATACTCACCAGAATAGCATGACAACAAACACAACGTTCCTATAAAAGTTGTACAATATCATGTATCCCATACGTTGGTAATTCCAATGGCCATGGACCAATAACAGGGGAACCAAGAATCTGAACTGCCCCATTGCAAAATCTGATGCCATCACAGCTTGCCTTCCTTCTTGACCACTGATGCCAATTCCCACATCAGCCATTTGGATCATTGATACATCATTGGCACCTGAGTAGCATACTATAGAATGAGAGGTGAAACATTCATCAGTCAGAAGGCCTAAAAGTTTTCATACTCTTCCTTTTTTTCTATATATATCTTACCTCCTTAGGATCAGCCAACATGCCTACAATAGAAGCATCGATAGCGTCTTGGTTCTCAACCCTGGAAGCCCTTGCAGCAATCAAAACCACAGTGTCCTTGTCAATGTCGTTTGCGAATACCAGCACCAATGCACCAATTCACTAATCAATATTGAGACTAAAAACGAAATCAAAAGCCAGACTTTACCGAGTGTAACAGACTTGCAAATGGAAATTCACCGAGTGACTCCTCTCCATTGAGTAATGCTCTCACTAAGGCACATCTCAAAGTGCACTCCTCACATGCCTTAAAAAAATTCGATCTTGACTACTTGGGGTTGGCAACATGAATCCTATCCCACCATTCAATATGAGTAACTCTTAAACATGTTCAAGATTTCTAAAATTGAACAATTTAGTCATAGCCGCATATCCTTGTTCTTGGAGGTTGATATGCTGAAGTAATAGTACCATCTCCCACTTATAGTGTATCTCATATTCAAATGACAAGTAATTCAGAAGTTGAACTAGTGGCTGACAATGAATTTAACAAACCAGACTGGCTGTATAGGATAATTACCTTACTGCAGTTGACTAAATATTTCATATCCAAGGGAAAATTAATTGAGAAGTTGAACCGTAGCTGACAAAAAATTTGAGAAACCAGAGCAGTTTGCATGGGATATAACTATCCGACTGGAATTGCTTTTTGGCCTTCTACTTCTTACTCAGGCACCTCAAGAATCTTCAATGAAATTATAGTCTTGTCATTGACAGGAATTTAATTTTGGCAATAATAATAATAATAGAAATAAAAAGAATTAAAACAAAGAAGAAACAATTCAATATGCTTAACCATTAGTAAAAAAATATGAGCAGCATTCAGTTAACATAATTTGAAAGATCAACATTTACCTCACCAAGAGTTATAGGGGTTTTTCCAGTAACAGCAGGATAGAAAGTAAGTGCAACCACATGAGTAAGAAAGTCCAATTCTCCCTCCAATTCTTCAAAATCATACAATGGAGAAAGTCAAGGAGTTTCATGAGCATGAAGGCGTGCACCCGTACCAGTGACAGCCATATCCTCTGGTCTAACTGGACCTGTTAAGGGTATCAAGAGATTTGTCCCATTTGAACATTGTGGAATAGAAGCTCCCTAAATATGCCAAGCAACTAGATATCAGCAAAGTCCAATGAAGCATAAGAAACTTTAAGAAATTAATAGGTGACGTTTCGCTTATTACTTTAGATCCCTTACTTATAAAAAGCTTGATATTTAGCAAATTCTAATTTGATGCCACTATATACGGTATGTTTTATTTTCTGAAGCAGTTGGAAGGAGTGTATCATAGAATATTGAAGATTGGTATAAACAAATTCCGTTTGTGTGCAAAGCCATTGGTAGACTCCTCATAGTATAGTCAACTATTAAGAAGGAATTTTTGACACAAAGATAGAAAATTTCATTTACAATTGGGAGGGACTAATTCATGAGCCCCCAGAATTAATCTTGGTGGGAAATGCTTCTCTATTGTTTCAACCTTAATCTATGGTTGATTACCATACTCACAGTGCCGGGCAGCGACCAATATCTGATTAGAGTAAGGATGAATAAGTCTATTGAGGTGAAGGTGGAAGTAAAGCAGGGAAATCTATACCCCCTAGTTATTCTGAAATTGCTTAGATGATCAGTAGTTTCAGTGAAGTGATTTATGTATCAATACCACAAAAGGAACAAATTAAGTTAAGATCTGTGCAGGAAGCAATATCAAAATGAGATTCATGCTCTTGGTCAAAATGCTTTGGTTTCAGCTGAGACCAAAATGAGACATTGACCCAAGACATTGCATGATTTGGGATTGTCTTGGATCTCAAATGTTATGGAATTTCATGGATTGTCTCAGTTGAGATAGTCTTGGGTATTCTCTTGATCGATACAATGCCTTGAGAGTTGAGACTAGATTTTAAAGCTTGGTTATGTTCATACTACAATCAAAGTCCTGCATATATTTTCTTATATTAATTTATGAAATAGGTAATTTTTATTAGTTTTGATATGTGGTTTATTTAATATGACCACACGCATTTAGTCTTATAACTTAATGAGCTGGACATATTTAGTCCCTCATGACACTCAGTTTTTTAGTTCAAAAAAAAAAAATAATAATAATAATCAACAATATCCAGCTTACTCACTGAAGGAAAAAAAATGATTTAAAAATTGTTGTCTGTGTCACTCATGCTGAAATGATTGTGAGGGAATGTGAGAGCTTGCAGCCTCATGGCCTGAAGTATTTCTCAGAATTGGATGTCAACATGTCCCCAAATAAGCTTTAGGTCCAGCAGTTGAGAAACCAGCATCACATGTTAGAAGAATACATAAGAATGTTGCCATCTACTACAATATTGCAATTTGAAAGAGGCAATAAGGCACCATTTATAATTTAGCTCGACCCTGTTCTGTAGCATCCTCAAACCCAACAATCTTTGATGCCATAAATATTTACTTCTTTTATAGATGCAAAAGCTTTAATTGACTCCTAATGCTCTACCTTCAACTTGTAACTTAAATATGTTCTTGTTGGAATTCAAACATACTCTCTTCTAGTTAGGATACCACAAGATAATAAAAAATGTAAATTTCAGAAAGTCAATAAAAATATTAGTGAAAGATTTCTTTCATTAATCTAGTTAGTCATGTATCATAATTCAAAGTAATTTCAGTGCACTTAAAATGGAAGTAGAAATCACATAAATCCAAAAACATATATAGATCAGATTGCTACATTTTATTCAAATACATGAAGAAAGCACATAAATCCAATTAAAAGAAGATCATCTTATATTTATTTTTATTTATTTATTGAGAAGAAAAAAGCTTCTGAAATCTAAAATCCTCAGATTTTCAACAAGTACATTAAAAAAAATAAACATGAATAACATAAAAGAAATTGAAGTAGAAACTATTAATGAAGATGAAATTATTCCTAAACATAAAGAAAACCTCTTAGAATGGTGACATTACCATGAGAGAACAGAGAATCACATCTAAAAACCTAAATCGGCAATCCAAATCCGAAGATATCAGATAAAAAACCCTAATACACTCTATATAAAGAAAAGAGGGATTAGAGAGAGTACCTAGCCCGAAGTCGCCATGATTCATGGCTTGTCGCGTGAGGTGACAAGCGAGAGAGATGAGATTGAGAGGTCGATCGAGGGAGGACTGAGAGAGAGACTAAAAGGTCGATCAAGGGAGAGACTGAGCGAGAGAGATGAGATCGAGATGTCGATTAAGGGAGCGACTAAGAGAGAGAGATGAGATCTAGAGATCGATCGAGGGAGAGACCGAGAGAGCGACTGAGAGAGAGACTGATATCGAGAGAGAGACTAAGAGAGTGACTGAGATCGAGGGTTCGATCGAGAGAGAGATGTGATTGAGAGAGAGACTAAGAGAATGAGTTTGATCGAGGGAGCGGCTGTGAGAGAAAGTGTGAGACAGAGGTTCGTTCCGACACAGAGACGGATATTGAGTCGTTTAAAATTACAAGTACAACGGTTTTCAAAAGTAAAACGGTTTAATACCGTTTTTTAATAAAAACGGCTTAATGTCGTTTTAAAAGTTTGTTCCAATTTCGCAACTTTTTTGTAATGACTTCATAGGTCTATGTGACTGTAGAAAAAGTGTAAATCCTCTTAAGATGGACTGAATCCACAAGATGTACATATATATTTTTGGTACATAATGGGTATGTATTGTAGACAACATGAAGGTGCCAACTCGGCTAAGTTGGTAAGATGTATGGAATGTTGATCCCATGATCTAGGTTCAAAACCTTTTGAACCCACTTTCACGTTGACCACCAACCCATTGTTGCGAAGGAACAAAAAAAAATATTGTAGACCACATTTTTAGATGAGATATACTAATAATTACACTACTGAGAATGAACATCATCATCAAAAGGTAAAGATCTTTTCCTTCGCCCTTGACTGAATTATTTTTCTTTTATTCTCAGGATCATCTATAACAACTTCAAACCTCCTAATTTCACACTTATGAAGTAATCATTATAACTCGTGAAAATCATCTTCATTTTTTTGTCTTTTTTTGCATGGCACAAAGATGCGCAAGATGAATTGTATCACTATTACTGCATCTCATCATAAATGGAAGACTATATGAATCAGTACCTTTTATACTAAGAAATATTGGAGATTATCATATTTAAATAATTGGAATGATTTAGGCTAATTAGGAATGTAAGATCTTAATATTTTTTTACTTTCTATATCTTGGCATGATGTAACCCCTATAAATACTGTTAGACTAAACCCTAGGATCCGAAGTATAAATCAAGCAAGAACACAAAAATCTCACATGACACAAAATATACGTGGTTCGGTCAAAGAATCGACCTACGTCCATGGGCAAAAACGGCGATTTCACTATATTAACCAAAGAAGAACACAGTTACAATTTCTCTCTGTCTCTCGTGTCTCACTCTCACCCTTTAGGGTTTCATCTCTTACCCTTTATATACTTAGGGTTACAAAGAGGTTAAACGGGTCGGATCCAAAACCAAACCAAATGGGCCCAATATTTTGCCCGGAGGCGAATTAAATGGGTCATGCAAGTCATTAACGGATCTCAAAAGATCCGGGTTGAAATCACGACAACCCTCCACATACAAGAATAGAAGACATAACCAACAAATCTCCACCTTGACTTTAATTCTACAAAAAAGAAACCGCTTTCGCCTTACCCCATTAGGGCCTCAAGAACTGCAAACACCTATCAAGTTCAGGCTGCCCCTAAACTTGATACTTGGGATGACCTTAGTCATTAAATCTGCTAGATTCTTCGCTGTATCAATCTTTTTCACAACAATAGCACCCTGAGCAACCACATCTCGAATGAAGTGTAATCTAACATCAATATGCTTGGTCCTCTCGTGATACATCTGATTTTTGGTTAGATGTATGGCACTTTGGCTATCACAAAATACTGTAGTAACACCTTGTTCCAAACCCAAATCAATAACCAAGCCTTGCAACCATATTGCCTCCTTCACTGCCTCTGTAGCTACCATATACTCTGTCTCTATGGTAGACAATGCGACTGTTGACTGTAAAATTGCCTTCCAACTGATGGTACTACCGCAAAGAGTGAAAACATAGCCCATCAAAGATCTCCTCCTATCTAAATCACCAGCATAATCAGAATCCACATACCTAATAACACTATCAGAAGTGTCACTACTTCTATCATATAGCAAACCAACTCCTGTAATACCCTTTAAGTACCTCAGTATCCATTTAACCGCTTGCCAAGAATAGAATACATAACCAACAAATACTGTATCAAAGTGAACATAAAATCATCCAAGAATTCCCAATAAATTTCTTTTACAGTGAGCAACGTAAAGTTGGGTTCGAGAAGGTCTAACCTAGGATGTGGAAACAACACTTCAAACGTCTTAGAAACTTAGCTAAGTTGGCACTTCTTATGAACCACATGACATTAGAATCAACACTATATTCCAGATGTTGTTACTAAATTGTTACATCAACCATGACTAAACTATATGAAATACACGATAGACTGATATTAAGATTTAACTAATCCTTGGGTCATTAACCTATAGAACCAACAATAGTGCAAATACAAATAAGACTGGAACAACTGCCAAGGATAAATACTGCAGAGATGAACCGTATATTAGGCTTGAACAAGAATAATGCTCACCTTTTAAAAGAAATATAATCCTCAACAGCTTTGTATTGTTCAGAATCATAGGTAAACCACTTGTCCTGAGGAGTAACAGAGTCCCAGCTTCCAATATCTGTGTGGAAAAAATGATTGAATGTGAAATTGCATGGAATATTCAAACATTAAGATTATGCAGTTAAGACACACCTTGAAGCAATATATGTGGTTCATTAGAATAGTTTTCCAATCTCCAAAATACATGGAGAGGATACAAAAGTACTTGCTAAAAAGAACTGATGGTATTATGGGTATTTCATCATTTATAAAGATGTAGGTCTCATTCTAAGGTCTTTTAAGAAAGAAAAACACTTTCTTTTTTAAGGAAAATTTTTCGACAACATCTGTAGACACCCCAATTTGTTCGAAGAACCCCAAGAACTCAATCAAATCTAGTGATGAAAATCAATTGAGAGAATTTTGATTAATCGAATGGGACCAACTTAAGCAAATCAAACAATAACAAATAATAAATCAATTTTTTCATGTCCATTGGTGACAAACAGCCAAGCCTAGACTTTCATGGTCATTGGTCACCTAAAGGGCAGGCTATGCGTTGTTCTAACTAGGGCTGGCAACAGATCGGTTCGGTACCAAATCCATAGCACTCCAATATCGATCCGAAAATTTGTAAACATGTACTCGATTCGAATAGATTAATAAATATGTGAACTGAATCCGATCCATTTCATTTCATCCTTAATCCGAAACCAATCCGATCTAATCCGAACACATGCCTAGTTTTCAAATGATCAATGTTCAACAAAATTTAAAAAATATAAAATCATATAAATTTTTTTTAAAACCTACTTTCCAACTACAAATATAGAGGGAAACCAAAAAGACTAAAACATTTTATCTATATGTATATTTATGAAATTAAGAATTTAAAAAAAAAAAATTATTAAAATATGTTCAGATCGGATTTTTTTGGAGCAGATTGGGGTAAATCCAAATTCAATCCGAAATTGTTTCGGATCTAATAATCCAATTTTTCTTGTTTTTTAGGATCGAACCGGTTTGGACGTCGGATATACTTCGGATTAGTGCCAGCCCAAGTTTTGACTATTCTTTGGGTAATGTACAGGTTTATTTTGCACTAATTTTTGCTCACCTACATGCAATGCAATTCGGTTATAACTTTTACTCGCCTAAAACTAGTTTGTTTGGGTAGTTACACAGCCCATGTGTGCACGATATTTGATTAAGGAAATGACCCTCTAAGCCTTCCCTAATTGGTTTTTTCCACAAGAAAATCCTTCTTAATTCCCTCAATGCCCATGCTTTGCCCCTTGATCAATTTTTCCATCAAGGTCCTTTGGTAATCTTCCCATTCTTCTAGCATTGACTCCAATTCCTACTTGGTCCCCACTGATAAACTCTAACGACATCTTCTTGTCTAGTATGTTGGGATGAGTTATCTGATTGTAGTGTCGAGCACGTGAGAAAACTATAAGCAATTCTTGCACAATCTGCCCCTACATGTGTCTTGCAAGCAACAAGGATGTTGAGTTTCAGGTACAATGTCTTTAGCATTAACAACTTAGTCTTTTAAACAAAAACTTTGCCAAAAAAAATATTAAAAAAATTCAAAGCATGACAAATTGAGAAGCATTTTAAATTGAGATTTACGAGTCATTACTTGGCCCAAAATTGCTTGTTACAAAGCTTATAGCGTTGGTGATTACTGCTTTCTAAAACATACTTTCTGATATATTATTTGAAATTGCCTTTCTGTCATGGAGCTAGTAAATAAGCCACACTCTAATTATGGCAAAGGCAGGACGTGAGCAAGCAAGAAATTAAGTTGAACTAAAAAATGAGAAACAAGAAAAGAGGTGTCACTACAACAAATATGGAAATTCGGAACGGTTTATAACGGTTCCTAAGCCACTATGAAACGGTTGCTGAATCATCTTTAATGAGGCGTCGTTAATGATTTTAAACTTAGATCTCAAGATTTGGAACGGCTTAAAACCGTTCCAAATCTTCATTCATATAACAACCAAAAAATACCTTAAGACATCGATTTAAAATCTGATGTCTATAAGACTGATGTCCTAAGTCTGAGACTTTAGACATCGGTTACAAACCGATATCTACAGTGGTCATAAACCGATATGTAAAGTTTAAAAAAAATTAATTTTTAATTTGTAATTTTTTTTTCTACACACCTATTACCGACGGTCAAATTAATTTTCATTTCTACCATGACCTGTGGGCTCCTCCGATGCTCTCCATTGTTTTGATTCAGCTTTATTGAGTGAAAGCAATCAAATAGTAAACTGATACATACTCAACCGATTTGGTCACGTAAACAAGATGAGCCATCTTGATAAATAGATCAAGTTGTGCAGGCCAATCTTCTACTCTAAGAGGGCATATTCACCAATTGAATCAATCAGAATCCACAAATATCTGCAACATGATGCATGTAATTCAGATTGATTAGAAACATGGACAATAATACGTAGCTTTGCAGTTTCAAGTCCTAACGACAACAGGCTTCACAACAAACTAAAGATGAACAAAAAATTAACCTCCAAATCATGTCGAATAGAATGATTCCAGTGATTTTCTGAACCCCAAGTCTCGTAGCAATTAGATTCTGCATCAATATAAGCGGGGAGTGGCACCATTAAGAGAAGACAGCTACAAATTTATAAGAAAGTCGTACAAGGGCAACCCATCTAATACTGTAAATATTTATCATGTGCATGTTTTAAAGTTTCATACTCTTGGTCAATAATACAGTCTCAGTTTATATAATAACTGAGACAATTCCTCAAAATCAGATTTTAAACCTTGATTATCCCAACTCG
Organism: Akebia trifoliata; assembly: GCF_017979445.1. Taxonomy (NCBI): domain Eukaryota; kingdom Viridiplantae; phylum Streptophyta; class Magnoliopsida; order Ranunculales; family Lardizabalaceae; genus Akebia; species Akebia trifoliata. Next base: position 20,087,361 of record NC_141383.1, read on the forward strand.
AATATCTAGGCTGAAATATTCTGAGGTGGTACAAGACTGTAAATCACACTGTTCAAGATTAGAAGGTGATCGTCAGATTATTTTTTTCTCTCACCAGGTTGAAATCCGTGGTGCTGAATGCCTCCACCTGTGGTAGAACCTGTACAAGAACTCAATCGACTCTCCTAACATGACAAATTTGGAAACCGTAGATCTGTATGTCTCAAGATACATATTTGTATGGGGAAGTGCAGTTTTGTATCCCAAGACATACAAATCTATGATTTTCATGTCACGTCAGGAGAGTCAATTGAATGTGCCACATGAGATGGTCAGATTATCACGATTCTTACTTTTTTTAAGAGTCTGGAGCATTATTTTAGTTTACTAGTTTAGTACACTTAGTCAATTTTAAATTCATTCGAGTCTAGTTAAGTCTACTAAAGAGTTTTGATTCATAGAATCAAGCCACGTACCTTAACTATTTCATACATTGACAACTAGGCTTAGAATAGTTAGGTGAGGCATCTAAGAAACTTAATCATCTATTAGTTGTCGAATTACGCCATGTCTTCTTGACATTAATTCGATTAACTTACGTGGAATGCACGTGGTATGGTCAAAGTTAAGAGACATGATCCATCGGATCATCTTTGATTTAAGGAAGAAATTTTCAAATGTCCAACAGGATTCCACAATTTATTTATTTATTTATTTTTCGGTTGTTGGCGCCTTGTAGGTGCAATAAGTCATATAAAGAAGTGTGTGCCAACCAAAAATAAGCCCATATTTAATGGTCTACAAATTACTAATATCTGAGTTTTGTAAGAATTAATCGAAGATTGCAAAGGACAAATAATATCTCTCGCTATAGAATCATCTTCAACTATGAAATGCCTCTAGTTATAGGCCCATTACTTGCAAGCAATCAACTAGGGGACCATCTACAAAAACAGTTATAAGAACAGCCACAGTGCTGCCTATTTGAAGACCACCTACAAAAATGGATTCATATTTCAAATACCATATGCTGATAAAAGCACATTGTCCAAATTTGATGGACTTATATCCTCATGATTGTGTATACAAGGTAATCATCTTCTTTATGCAAATAACATTGTTACTAGTGGTAATAGCGTGACATGCATTGAGATTACTCACAATCCTAAGAAATAAAATTGGTCACTACGAACGAACGAACAACAAAACTCACAATCCTAAGAAATATTGACTCTCTAATTTGGGTTTCCTTAACTCATCATGCACTGATAGTATGTATGAAAATGCCTAGGAGCATAGTTCTAGGTTGAGATCATGAGAAAAAGAGATCTATACGGAGGTGTAAGATATCTAGAATAAGTGTATAAACGACTGAAAAAAATAGAAAAATAGTCATAAGGGAGCATTCATAGAGTAATGACAGAGTAACAAGTTAGAGTAATGACAGAGTAACAGCTTAACTTGTTTAGGAAATAAGCTGATCTTCAACAACATTTGTTTTAAACGGTTATTTATGTTCATAAGAAAAGCTAAATTCAGGTTAGGTTCTATCTACACTAAAGTACAACAAAAAAAAAAAGAAAGAATTTACGCAAATCAATATTAGGCCACCTTTTCAGTCATGACAAAAGAAACCACACCAATGAAGCTATCTTTCGTCTAAACAAGACCTTAAATTGGATCTTCAAAACTTTGAACGTACGTGTGTGGCTCAAAAAAAAACTGTAGTCGATTCAAGTAAGCAAAAGAGCAGAAGCAGAGATTAAAACAAAAATCCAATTTTCCCATGAATGAATTGTTTGATTTATATAAGAGGGAACGGCACCTATTGTAAAGGTTCCTATAACTTAGGTAGTAGTCTGATCAAATGTTTGATATAAATTTTTAGGTGGGCCATTCATATTGGTAGAAACATACAACTTATGTTTCCTTAACACACTCAAACCACTTTACAAATTTATAGTAGCTCACCCTTGTTTTCTCAATACAATTTCAAACTGTTCCCGATGTCACTATCTGTTTGTTAAGGTTCATGACATCTACCTACCCAACAATTTTCATTTGTAAATGTACTTCATCTGCTTACCCAATTTAATACAAAACATAATTGGTTGTAGGTTCCAGAAAACTTTGATACATTTGGCTACTTTTTAATCTGGGAATTGTAGAAAACTAACCACCTATGGTACTAATACTTAGCTTTCTTATCTAAATCTGGAAAATTCAATGATATTAAACGTCCTAGAATAGGGGAACAACTAGCCAAAGCTTAGATGAGATTTCTTAAGCTTTTGTGTGCCATTTTTGGAAGTATTCTTGTACTTACCAGCATTAGTAATATCTGTGAGGTTTTGGTAGGACAATTATTAAGTGGTCGTCAGGCTAATGTTCTTATATAACAAGAAGAATGTTAGGCTGAAATTTTCAAGCTATCAATTTGAAGAAAAAAAAACACTTTTTCAAAAACTTTGCAATTTGTTGAAAATCCGTGATTTAATCGACAACTATTAAAATAGCTATCTTTTCAACAACAAAAAATCGCAGATTTTTGTCACCTTGATCCCATTAACCATTTGTGACTCATCCCAAGTTCCAATACAAACTTTGACCGAATAACTGAACTATTTAAGAACTAAACACATGAATTTCTAGACTTCTCGAGATATTCAAATCCAAATCATGATTTCAAACCCAAATAAATGCAGATCAAGCAATTAAAAATGTTACCTTAGCTCCATCAGAAATAGTTCTAATTTAACATTCATAAAGAAAGGAAAAATAAACAAAATACCTCAAACACATTCAGTGATTGATCAGCAGAAATGGTTCTAATTTAACATTTATAAAAATAAAATATAAAAAGCAAAATTATCTCATACGCTTTCAGTGATTGATCAGCAGCCTCTTCCCTCTCAATACCAGTCTTATACTCCGTGAGATAATGATAATAGTCGCCTTTCCTGCAACCAAGCAAATTTCGAAACCTTAAAAAGCCCGAAAAAATCCACAAAATCAGAACAAAAACCATCCAACACACCTAAATCCCTCACATCTTATAGTAAAAAATAGAGGATTCTCCAACAGTAGCTAAAGGATCCTCCATGAAGCTCTTCGTGCTCTAATTACATTCTTGTACCCTACAGAGAGAAGATTTCGTTCTTCTACAATTAATTCGACATCGAGATTCGCAACTTTCTTCATTGAATCCACCATTTCTACCAAAAACAAAGAAACAAATAAAATTAAAACCTAATAATTCGTCAAATGATTAAAACCCTAACCCTAATCGAATTGACATTCGAAATCAACAGAAGAAAAGAAAAATAAAAAACCCTAACCATCGTATCGCTCCGCCTGTTCTGCGAGTTTAGCGACGTAAACGAATCTCTCGCGTTCTTCAGATGAAGCCATGACCGAGGGGGATATAAGATCGATCGAGGGAGACAAATCGAGGGAGAGACAGAGAGCGATTGAGAGGCCGATCGCAAGCGACTATGAGAGGTCGATCGAGGAAGCAACTGTGAGAGAGAGAGAGATGACATGAGATCGAGATCAAGAGAGAGAGAGATGAGATCGAGGTTCGTTCCAAATTCTAATTGAAAGAGACGGTGAGTTTGGACATTTAAAACCAAGATAAAAACGGCTTTTAAAAATTAAAACGGTTTATTACCGCTTTTAAATAAAAACGGCTTAATGCCGTTTTAAACGTCTGTTCCTATTTGGCAATTTTTTTTGTAATGCGTGTCATTATGTAAAGCACCATAGGAGTGCGACGCAAAGACATCGTATGCAACTCACTATGGTACAACAAGAGCAACAACAAAGCCTTATCTCAAAGGCTTAGGGTGGGCAAAACGAATCTTGTTCTTCTATTGCACTCTGTCAAAAGCTAAGTCATGCAACTTACTGAACTCATGTTTAAAAATGCTAACTTCAAGGTGCAATAGGGGTATGCCTTGAACCTATAGAGTCAAACCTGTAGGGAGAGGAATATGCTTCTATGGGTCAAGGCTTATAGCCTCAAATCTTAGTGGTGTTAAGCCAATCCGAACATTACAAGAACTGATTTTCCTCTTCTTCTTTTTTTACTTTTTCCTACTTTTGTACTTTAAATACATCTCATACCATGGTTTTAAAACTCAATTTTGCGTCTCGTCTTGTCCATGCCAGATACTGAGTCGTTTTGGACGAGTTTTTCGATACATTTGAGATGTCTCGTTCAAAAAAAATACAAAATGAGCGTGGGGTTTAATATCTCGTCCGAAAATTTGAATTGTCTGTCCGTCTCATCCATGCCTAATACGGAGACGACTCGGGCGATACGTCTCGGTCTCGGACAAGTTTTGAAACCATGTCTCATACTAGTCTTTTATGGGAAAAAACAATGACTTTAAGAGCCTAATCATCAAGCTCCATTGTCCCCTTTGTTTGAGAGAAACCACAAGTCTTACAAATTCAAGCCATGGTTTTCCCATCTTGCAAAATATTGTGAATGTAAGTTCATATCATTTATGATTCGATTCCATCAACTCCTACAGGTTGCTTACAACCGCACTCATTCAATACAAGCAAACAAACACAACTTTGGGGATTTTGTTTTGAGGTAATTAATTGTGAATATGATTTTCAGCCTTTTGTTTAAAAAACATGCAAACCTTATATAGTTTTTTATTTTTTTTTTTATTTTCTTTGTTCATGATGTTATTTCCTTTGGTAATAGTTAGAAGATGGTGGATGAGTTGGAAAACAACTGGGCGGGGGGGGGGGTTTGAGGGTGTTGAGAAAATAGAAGTATGTAATTGAGAGTGAAGGACAGACCACAATTCTTCATCTTCTAAACTGGTGTTACAAGTTTCAGAATGGGCTGATTTTTTGTGAGGATAATCTCCTCACCATAGAGATCATCCATGCCAAAAATCAGCCCATTTCGAAACTTCTAACCCCATTTTACAAAACACGTTGGATCTTGATCTTGTCCCTATATATGCATTTTAGGTACTTTGGGAAGACCTATGCAATGACAAGCTCTCCACTTCTCAAAACTGATGAGCTTGCTGTTTTTCCCATGCGACTAGCTCGTTGCTTAAGCAAACCAAGCAACGCGCTCGCAGAGGGAAAACAGTGAGCTCGGCACTCTGTGAAATTTGATTAACTTGCCACTGAATACACAATGTGAAGAAAGCTTATATTTGACGGCTTAAGGCCGTCAAATTTCGTAAAATTTGACGGACCAAGGCATCAAATTTTTCATTGTCAAAAAAAAATTTAAACGGATCGAAACCGTTAAATAATGGAGGATGGGAGAAATTTGATGGCTCTAAGCCGTCGAATTGGGGATCATAAAAAACTTCAACGGTCATAGGCCGTCAAAATTCACTTTCTAAAATTTGTGGTCTTTGGCCCGTCGATTTTTCTTGTCAAAATTTTCAGTTTTCACCTAGTAATAGATCTCCCTGAAATGCATATATTATCTTAAAGAAACGGACATTCGGATCGGGCATTACATCTAGATATTCAAATTTATGAATATGCCATTATCCATTTATCATTTATCGTTACAAATTGTAGGAATTGATCAAGAGTTACAGTTAAGGCTTTTTAAATTATACTAGTTCATTGAAAAATGAATCGACCACTAAAAACTCAAGTAAGGTAAATGAGAAAATGTATTTTGGGCATTTTAAATTTTATTTTAGAGAGAAAGATTTATTGAGTCAATCAAATTACCACTCAAAAGGTAGGGGGTATTTAGAAAGAAATCTCTACCTCGTGCAATGTAAAATGGCTTAGATTTAACTCAAAAATTGAAGTTAATGGGTTTAGGTAAGTGCAATATATCCACATAAAAGAACAGGCCAAACATGGTTAAATACCCCTGACAACCTGAATCTAAGGATAGTTTATAGAAAGCTTACATATTGTGTAGGTCCTCAATAAGTACTTTGTTTCCTTTTTAATTGAATAGTAATATAAAAAAATAAAAACAAGTATAACTTTAATTTCAACCCTTAGATCATCTAAAATTATGATGATATGAGAATTGATTAGGAAATTATTTGAAAATTTAAAATCATTTCTTAAATAGAGCCGTTTCATGTAAGAAATTCTTTTTAAAATTCGAATTGATATTTTTATATTCATGTTAAGGTAAGGATAGCCAAAGATTTCCTTAATTTGTGAATGACCTAGATTGGTAAGAAGAAAAGGAGAGAGAGATAGAGAAAGAAAGAAAAAAAAAAAAGAGAGATCTTCATCTTTGAAAATGAATTTAATCTCAATCAAGTCTTGATCATTTGTTATTATTAAAGAAGAAAGAATTATTAGTAGAATCAATGTAGCCAAATCATAGACTCGTCATAAAAATAAAAATAAAAGGTAGGATCATCTTTTCCTTTCTATCTCAATTAAAATAAGATATTAATGATAGAATATGAGAGTTTCATGTTTGAAATTATGATATAATTAGATTTGTTACAGAATTCTATGTTTGAAATATAATGACAACAGTGACAATACTTTATGATATTTTATAAATATTATTGTCATTGAAGTTTTACTATTATTATTGATCATGAATATATTTTTCTTTTGTAAATTTTTCATGTTCTATTTATTTATCTTAGATTAATTCTTAGAAAAATTGTAGAGATGAGTTCCTACCTGAACTTTGTGGCTTTTTTTTTTTTTTTTTTTACAAAATTTCAGATTTTGATTGAAAGGAGTAATGACGATAGACGAGATCGAGAGGAAATAATTTAATGATTATTTCTCACTTATAGTGATTCCTATTAATTTATGTTAAGGGGTGAATAGGGCTAAGGTTTTAATTTGATTCATGATAATATGTTTAAGTATTTCTTTTCCTTTTTGTTTTGAATTTATGAATGTAAGGAATGAATAATTAATTAAGTTCTTTTCAACATTGTGGACCCAGAATTCGGGGCGTCACAACTATTATATTATGTGTATCTCTAAGCATTTTGTAATAAGTATTTAGAAATGATTTCATACAAATATTTGGAGAGAAGGGTTAAAAGAAATTAGCAAGTGCCTTGGTAAGCGTGCATAAGTGGTTAATCAAAATATAAGCTTTTTATAAAAGATGTTTCTGAAACTTTTGACTACACCATGAGATGTGTATCAAAAAATTAGTCAAAATAGATTATAAGTTTGTGAAAAATGAAATCTCGTCCGTTAAGTTATTAATAAAAGAAAAAAAATTATATTAATTACCAATATGTCCCTGATGTTATATAAATACCAAACTTAAGAGAGAGAATCATATTTCTCTTTCTTCTTTTTTTGCTTTCCCAATGTAAATCACCCAAAAACCCTAGACCTTCAAACAATGATCCAGTCACCCTAGAGAGAGAACCAAGGGTTCGCAAAGAAGAAAAAAAGCTTTACCTAGTTGAGACCTTCAATTTGAGTGGAAGAAAGTTCGTTGGGAACGTAAATCAAGTTGGGATTCAAGCAAGGAGCGTTTGTTGGGAGTTGTTCTTAGCGAAATTTCATTTTAGAAGTCAAAACAAATAAGAAATCCTCCCTTCTACCTTTTAGTTGCTAATTTTAAAGAAAACATAGATTTATCAACTGGATTTTGGTTGAATTTTTTATTTAGGATTGGTTGATTTTAAATCCTACATGTTAGATTCCATAAATTTACTTTTTTATATTAAATGAGTTATTTTTATATTTCTTTACAAGTTTTAGAAAAAAAATATAATAAAACAAGTTTTGGCAAAATCATTTGTGAAAAACTCAAGTGAAAATCACGAAGAACACAAGTTTAACCCCTTGGGACCATTATTATAGCAATTGGAAATTGCTATAATGGTTTGGTTGGTATTTTAGCAATGTCAAACTCGCTATTCAAAAAACTCGCTTTGTCAAAAAAAAAAAAATATATATATATATATATATATATATATATATATATATATATATATATATATAATATATATATATATATATATATATATATTTAATCACTTTTAAAAAAATCTTTGTTTTACGTTTAAAGAACTTTGGAAAGATTTCACTTTTAATACGTAACCAAATTTTCATAGCTTTAACTATTTATTATTTTATCACATTTTTCGAGTCTTTACTATTCAACCAAGACCATCATATGGAATTGGTTGATACCTTTGAAACAAAAATATTTTGAAGAAAATATATATTTTGATAGATATTTAGAAAGAATAATTATATTAATTAATTAATGGATATATAGTAAGAACTTATGTTCTCTCCTGATTGAATGGAATAGTGACTCAAAAGATACGATGGATGAATATCTCAAATATTTCCACGACCACGTGAAAATATATTGGATGTATTGTTGTATGGATGGATGTATTAACAGAATGACTAGAGGGCACTATCATTACTTGTATTTTTTAAAAAAATATGATTGTTATATATGTAATGAAACAAAAATTATTTTGTTTACTAGTAAAGGATTGTAGAAGGTCTAAAAAGAATGATACGTTACTATATTTTCAGAAGCGACAGGTTAATCTAGGATAATACTTGATATTATATACTTTTTGGTAGTATTAAATACATTCGAGTGTAATACAACTTGTGGGATCCGAAAATTTCTTATCTTCTTTCCTGATGAATATTTGTGTGTAAAGACGGTCTTTGTATAGAATAAAGATAGTCGAGGTTCACATGTATTGCCTCTTGATAGGATTAGACACGGGAAATTCGCTTTTGGGATAGTTAGTGATCACTAAGAGTCTATAATCATCAAACGGTCGACCTCGCCGTTATTTGAAATCAATAATGAGTTCTTGATCAACGACCAGCCTGAGCCAGATAAATGGTCATCCAATCATGATCTGTTAGACTGGCCACAAAATCAGATACGAACGGTGGGATTTCACAGCGGAGGCTAAGTTTGGGATATCGATTTACCATAGTCAAGGCGATTATTTCAACGTGTTCATCAACTCTCTTATCAACTACACCACTGTGTTTGTATTATATATTTTTTCTTCATTTTGTGATGTAATATTAATAGATATTTAACTTTAAAAAATTATGAAGTATGATAGATTGATGGCTATTACAATCATTTACTACTTTTGTTTCACCTTTATTCGAATCCTATGTTATAATAAAACCTGTATTATTTAAATGTTCAGTATGATTCTACGTTGCATGTTGTGATTGGATGTTAGAACGGTTGATTTCATGCTGAGTAACTCCCCATTACTCACCCTACCATTGACCATTTCAAATTATTCAATTGTGGAAAAAATCTTTGTATGAAGAAGAGTATTTTAAAGAGGTCATTGAGGAGGAGCGTGTCAATGAACAGCAACCTCCTTCAAGTTGAGATGTGTTAAGGTTAGGATATTTTTTTTCTATTTTGTAAGGAACTAATGACAAGGTATTGTGTGCCGTTTTATTTATTATGACGTTTGTCTTTAAGGTTTGTTTATGGATATGGATTATGATTGATGTTAGTTTCTGCAACTTTGATTATGGTTATTAGGTTTAGTTTCCGCTGCGTTATAATTATAAATTAAGTGTTGTTATGTAGTATGATATGTTATCAAAGGTTGGGATTGTTATCACACCTCGAAATTCCAACAAAGGAATCATTGGGATTCATGTTGGGATCTGCGGTGTGATAGTTCTCCTAGAACCTTTTCAATCTTTGGATAACCCTCGAGATCTTCATAGGTATGCTCTATGATCTCTAATCTCAAAACAGCTCTACCAGGGGATCACAATAGAATTTCTCATAATACGTAGAATTTGCATCCAAATATATGTGAAAATGTATGTACGAGATCCTGAAATACATGACTTTAGTGAAAAATTGAAGATATATTCAAAATAATTACAATAACATCCTTGAGTTATAAAAAAAAAAGGATAATTTACATAAAATGAGCATTATCAAACTGCAAATGGAAGGAGTTTCCATGGATCCCTTGCTCAAATAAGGTAGAAAAAAAATGTGACAAACTAAATTGTATTGTTATAAAGGTAGAAAAAAATGTGATGAACAAAAATGTATTGTTAGATAAAGATGCTGGCTGGCTTATGGTTCCCCTGACTTCTAGTAGGAAGTGAAAGTAGAGTTAATATTAAGTAAACAATGTGACGAACTCATCGTTTTGGAAAAACAGTGAGCTCATCGCTTTTGGGAAGTGGTGAGCTTGCCACTAGATAGATGTTGAAATACCTAGAAAGCATATATTATCTTTGACAAAATGGACATTTGGAGCAAACATTAATCTTAAAAAGTAGCGAGCACCAATGATTTCCCTGAAATACATATACACACTTTGTGAACAATATCAAACCATCTACAAAGTTAAATTTTTTCTAGAAAGAACAATATCCTTTTTTTTTAATGAAAGCGTGCAAAGCAGCCATAGAAACGATGAAATAGTTGCAGCAAGAAATGATTATTTCACATAATTAATACCTGCAAACACTATCCATATATGAGCTACATGAACAAAAAACTTGAAGGCAAATTATACATGCACTTGTTGACACCTACGATGTATAGATCCATCGGTGTGTAAATTATTACAAAAAAAAAAAAGTTTTCCAAAATAATTATCTATAGAACTCAGTCCCTTCTTTGCTTTGAGTTGACCACTTCTGTCAAGTAGTTCCCTAGTTTTGCAGGAAACAGTGAAGGCTTCATATTTGTTTCAGAATCAGCTACATCCTCGGAGTCTCTTATAGGTGTGAACGCAGTTTGATTCCGACGTTTATCAATTTGAAGCTTGTTAGAATAGGAATCTAATGCTTCCAATTGACTTCCATCAGTACTTGATTCTGATGCATCCAACAACGATCTGTCCTTAATCATGCCCATCATGAAAAAAGAGAGGCCTATTGTGAGTTTAGTACAACAATAGCAGCAGTAGCCATGTCTCTTGATCATTTCTTTGGCTTTTTGTTCCTGGGCAAGAAAGAAAGAAGAAATGGTGTAAGTTTGTGAATTTCAAATTAACAATAGATGAGTCTAACATTAGATCTGATCATCAAAATATGTACTCTTCTGACAGCTGAAGTATGAGAACAAAGAAACATACATCAACTCAGGCGGATTTACAGTGGGGGCACTTGACCCCACAAGAATTTTCAAAGCCAAGAAGGTTATGAGCGAGTGTGACATTTATTGCCCCCACAACAAAATTTTCCCTTCTTAGGTGCCCCCCACATGGGCAAATTCCTGGCTCCACCCTTGCATCAACTTCAACAATTCCAAAATGTTTTCTAGTGAAATGCCTTCTAATTTCACCAACAAATCCTTATCCGAAAGATTTGGGTACGGCGAAATGAATCCAATTCCTCCATTCCACTATGTCCAAATCAAAAGTTCAATTTCACTGAGCAACATAAGATCACAATCCAAAATAAAAATACATTTCATATTTATAGAGCAATTCCTAAACCAACCAATGCACATCTCCACAGATTCGTCACAATCCAAATACAGATCAAATTCCTAATCTTAATTTCGAAGTCCAGCAACATGTGGGTACTTAACAAACTAGTGTACTCCCCAGTACTAATATGTGGGTACCTAACATAAATCTTCAAGAAGAGAAATCCAGACATGTTCTTATAGCAAAGACGTGAAGCAACTCTTTTCCTTATAAGATGTTCTTTCAAACCAAATGATCCATGTTCGATATCAAGTTACACTGTTAAGAGACATTGTTTAGAGTAGAGAGTAATCACTATCTCAAAACTCTCGTCGTTTGTAATTGTCAATCATGGGATTGTATCATTTAACTTGAACTATCAAATCCTCTTGTGGACTATTTTTTCCTCTTGCGGTTACCCTCATCAATACAAATATTGGTTATGTTTCTTGTTTCTTCTGTTTCATTATTGATGCAGTCACACATCACTTTATAGCCAAGTTAAACTACCACGGCATGGAAGCACCATAGTGTGAGAACTGAAAACTTAGTTCACAAAAATGGAAGGGTTTTCCACATGCTTGTTTGGAAAGATCAGTGCTGGTTGGTTTGAGAGGGGTGCCTATGAGGGATCTATCCCTATAGCACACTCAATTAGGACTCCCACAATTGGTAGTCCTGGAGATATCAGAAGTTGTTGCACTAGGAGTGTGCAAGCAAACTCATCCTATATAAAAGAAGGTTGAGACCATATGGGTCTTTGAGATTGCAGAAAAAGAGTAAATCCTCTTAAGATGGACTGAAACCAGAATATATACATATATATTTTTGTTAGATAATGGGTATGTATTGTAGACAACATGAAGGTGCCAACTCGGCTAAGTTGGTAAGATGTGTGGAATGTTGATCCCACGATTTAGGTTCAAAACCTGTTAAACCCACTTTCAAGTTGACCATCAACCCATTGTTGCCTAGAAACAAAAAAAAATATATATTGTAGATCACATTTTTAGATGAGATATACTAACAATTACACTACTGAGAATGAACATCATCATCAAAAGGTAAAGATCCTTTCCTTTGCCTTTGACTGAATTCTTTTTCTTTTATTCGAAGGATCATCTATAACAACTTCAAACCTCCTAATTTTACACTTATGAAGCAACCATTATAACTCCTGATAATCATCTTCATTTTTATTTATTTTTGTGATAGGTAAAGGATTGGTGGATGTTACAGAATGAGATGCATCGCACAAAGATACACAAGATGCATTGTATCACTGACACTGCATCTCATCATAAATGGAAGACTATATGAATATGTACCTTTTATAATAGGAAATATTGGAGATTATGATATTTACATAATTGGAATGATTTAGGCTAATTAGGAATATAAGATCTTAATATTTTTTTACTTTCTATATCTTGGCATGATGTAACCTCTATAAATACTCTATCAAAGTGAACGTAAAATCAACCAAGAATTACCAATAAATTTCTTTTACAGTGAGCAACGTAAAGTTGGGTTCGAGAAGGTCTAACCTAGGATATGGAAACAACTCTTCACAAATCTTATAAAATTAGCTAAGTTCGCACTTCTTAGGAACCACATGATATTAGAATCAACACTACATTCCAGATGTTCTTTCTAGACTGTTACATCAACCATGACTAAACTATATATGATATACACCATAGACTGATATTAAGATTTAACTAATCCTTGGGTCATTAACCTATAGAACCAACAATAGTGCAAATACGAATAAGACTGGAACAACTGCCAAAAATAAGTACTGTAGAGATGAACCATATGTTATGCTCACCTTTTAAAAGAAATATAATCCTCAACCGCTTTGTACTGTTCAGAATCATAGGTAAACCACTTGTCCTGAGGAGTGACAGAGTCCCAGCTTCCAATATCTGTGTAGAAAAAATGATTGAATGTGAAATTGCATGGAATATTTAAACATTAAGATTATGCAGTTAAGACACACCTTGAAGCAATATATATGGTTCATCAGAATAGCTTTCCAATCTCCAAAATGCATGGCCATTTCCATCCAAAAGAATAGACTCTGTTCTAACAGCATCCGATCTCGCTTTATCTATAAAAGTGATCTCAAAGAAATGTTAATTTAATTGCTAATTCAAAGATAATATATGTTTATCATTTATGCAGCCAATAAATATACAAAAATTAAAAACATTTTAGGCAAATTCAACATGGTAACATTTGTTTAAAAAAAAGTGCATCTGAAGTTCTTTTTCATTAAACTTAGAAACGTGCATTGGCTTCAGAAATTCCCAACAAGGGAGTAGATAAGATAGTTCGATTAGCATGCCATATTCATCTATAATCTCAAATTAATCAATGCTAACCTTTTTCACTTGTGGCATGTGTGCCAATTGTCAAGGTATCTAGCACAACTAACTCCGGAAATTCTAGTATCGCAACATTGTTAGTATAATTGTGAACATAAAAGTCAATTATTATTTTAAGACAATTTTTTTATCCACGAATTACGTAAGGCTTGGCAGCCTTTTCAAGATGCAACTCAAAATTTATAATAAAAAATAAATATGATATATGCAATCATTTTATAATATGAATAACTAGTTTTAGCATTCATGAGGTATGGGTGTTTTTCATCCCGAGGCAACATTGTAGGTGACTTGGTGATGGTAGGTCCATGCATGAAACCCAAATTCATCAAGTCCGTGTAAACTTCAAATCTTGACCAAGGCTACAGAAAATGAACCTAGGGACAACTCATTTTTCATTTCCCTCACATGCTCAATGATCTTTTTATAGATTCAAGTTTTTTCCATCGAGGGCAAGTTCAGCCCATCAGTTCGCATGTAAAAATATGTTGGCATATATTGGAGAATCATGCAAAAAATCCTCGAAATTTTCTCCCACTAAATATGTGATCATTGATATGTAGTTTTGACCTAACAATCAAATGGGAGTGTATGAGTTTTAATTATGATTCTTTGATTCATCAAAAGCTCAAGATTTAATTGACGAATATATTAGACATTTTGAGAATCTAGTTGAGCTCGTGAGAATATCGTGGAGATGTCAATATGGGATTCCTTCGGTTGACCATCTCTATGTATTTCCACATCTCGAATCATTTTAATATTTGGATGAATATATAAAATGTCGGCCAACGAGTTTTTGGTCAAATGATTATTTGCACAAATAACTTTTAAATATTATGCATATATATTTATATTTTGTGGCATGCATTATGGATCGAATGGTTGAGATGGTGCAATGTATTTGTGTTATAGCACTAGGCGTACACATACAACCTCAGACCATGTAAATTCCACCTAAGAGCCTATACTTATCAATGCATTTGAGAACTTTCCCAAAGAGAAAAATCAAATATTGAATTATTTTCTAATATATATATTATGACCTCGATATTTTACGAAACCGCATACACATTTGTTTTTCTAATGAAGATAATTTTTTCATATGCATGCCTTAATCTGAGGGATTTCCTTGAAATAAATTAAAAGTTAAATATATCTATATACTAAAGCAAGACAGTCCCCCCCCCCCCCCCCCGCGTTCATCTCAACTTTTATGCCCCATAAAGAACGTATCACGAGGACAACTTCAACTTTATTGTCCCCTTCCCAAGAATACCACCAACTTTATTGCTTTTCCTCTTCTACCCACCTTTCTAAGAATACCCTTTCAACTTTATATATTACCTTTCTCCAACCTTATTAGCTTCTCTTCTTCCCCTTTTACCAAATGACACCCCTGCTAAATTTATTTTCTTTCCTTTTTTACCCCTTTAACACAAATCTCAAGAAACAATTTTAACCTTATTCCCTTCTCTCTCCTCCCTTTTTCAATCATACCCCTCAACTTTATTGCCTTTTCTCTTCTACCCCCTTTCCAATAATACCCCTCCAACTTTATTCCCTTTCCTCTTCTCCCCCTACCTATAATAACCTCCAACTTTATTGCCTTTATCCTTTCAACTCTTTTTCCTTTCCTTTTTTACTCTTAAACCCAAAGAAGATGATTGTGCCTACCCATCTAACCCCTTTTCCAATAATACCCTTACAAATTTATTGTCTTTCCTTCTTTACCCCCTTAACCCCGAAGAGGATGACCATGTCATAGCCTCGTAGGCATGGGAAAACTCTAGTATATACATAATAAAACACAACAATTGTCTTCCCCCAATATTTATACCCATAAAGAGCGGTTTAGATTCAATCTCAAACGCATTTCAAAGAATAATTTCAATTTCATTATCTTTTATTCCTCCCTTTGTAAGAATACGCCTTCAACTTTATTGTCTTTTCTTTTCTACCCCCTTTCCCATGATACCCCTCCAACTTTCTTCTCTTTCCTCTTCTCCCCCTTTTCCGATAATTCCCCCCCAACTTTATTGCCTTTACCCTTCCACCCTTTGTTCAATAATACCTCTACAAATTTTTCTTTCCACTTTTACCCCATTAACCCCTGTTAAAGTATTAGATATGGAGCATTGTAATAAGGTGTATCTTGATACACTAAATCATCTACAGATTTGATTAGGATTAGAATATTAATAGTATACGATCTTATAAAATCTACCTAGATCCGATTAGATATGAATCTGATTCTTTTGTTATCTATAAAAACCCTATAGGGATCATTGCACTGATCCAAAGACATCAATAAAATCTCATTTCTCTACATTGTATCAGAGCTAGGCCCGTCTGTTTCTAAATGTGTAGAAGTGTTTCCCTGACTCTACACGTGGTGTCCCACGTAAGAGAGGATGTTAGAACGATAGTCCCACATCGCCTGTGGGAGCCCAATCCGTGCGGTATAAAAGGAAGAAAAGGCAACCCTCACCTTATGACCATGGTTTTGAGGTTGAGTTAGGCCCATGGACCTTAATATGGTATCAGAACGCTAGGTTTGTATAGGTCACGGGTTCGATTCTTTCCACCCTTATGGGTGAGGGGGAGTGTTGAGTGTATATTTTCCCTCCACTCTCGGTTGTGCCGTAGGCATGGGAAAACTCAAGTTTATATATAACAACAACATACATATACATTTATGTAAGAGATTTCTTCATTAAGGAAAAATAATGACTCACATTTTTTAAATCATGTTTGCTCTATTTAGTGTACGTGCATGAAAAGAAGATATCATCCCTAATAGACTAAATTGGTTTAAATAATTTTCTTTCATTCTATTTAATTTGCATACATACGTATGAGAGCTTTCTCCCATTAATTAAGCAAACAGGGAATTTTCATCCATAGATATGAAATTACATTAATTTTTAATAGGTATGAAATTACACCAATTAAATGCATGTGAATGTGAATGGAGAGCCTCAACAAACGAAGTAACTTAAGTTTTATTTTTTATTAATGCAAAAAAAAGATACATATTTTATATGCATATGTAGATTAAGAATCTTCGATTTGTTCTGTGATTGTGTTGCAAACAATTGCCATACAAGTATTGACTTAATGGTACAACATATCTTCTAAGTGGTAATTTAGTATTTTGTAAGACATGAAGGAAAATTGATTTGAATAAATAGTCAACTAACTAAAGTACATGAAACACACTCCTAATGTTAATTAATTTCAAAAATAAGGTTGATTCTACCATGTCTAGCAAATGCATAGAAGTGCCGTGCCAGGCCATAAAGTAGCATGTCCCCGCAAAAAATTGGAAATTAGAAGTGCCAAGGTGACACTATGTTTGTCCAAATGAATACTTGTATATCCAGTTGATCTTATATTTTATGCGAACAATCAATCCATGTTGTTCTCTTCTTTCTAAACAAAAAGTGTAATTCATTGACTCAATTTTCGTAAGAAAACTATTTTCCGTCACATTGGTTTATTCAATTTATAGTACATAATCACCATCATTTGCAAGTTTCCATAACACAGGCGTATTTAACATAATTCAAACGATCAAATGTCTTATTCCAAACACATTCTTACTTGCACCTTCATAGCATTTAAAATTTTGCTATATATTTAAAGTAATGGAAAAAAGTATAGAAATTAAGTTTCTTATATGGTAGAATTTAAATATCAGCAACATTTGAACAATGTAATGAAAACCCCATGTTAAAGACATTTGATGGCATTACTAGATGCAGTGTAGTCAAGATAAGCGCCTTGATGCGCTCCAAGGCAAGGCGGAACAAAGACACCTTAATAAATATGAAGTGGCGCAGGCAAACCAAGCACACGCCTCACTTAAAATTGAATAAAATGAATGTTGTATAGTCTTTACATACAAAAATATTTATTCAAAAAGCACCTTTTTAACCATTTGAAATGTTTAATTTTAAATTTTGTCATTTTTATTCAACCTGAGCCCATTAGGGTTGGGTTAGGGCTTAGTCAACTTCGGCCCACTAGGGGTATAGGGTTGGTCTAAGATACAACCTGCCTATTTAATGATGGGCTAGGGCTCAACCAATCACGAACAGAACCTACCCAATTGTTGTGTTGTACCAGCAACGGCAGATGTCATTAGCCTACTTATACATTTTCCCTTTTTCTTGTTCTTCCAGTCTGATTTCTCCGTTTTTGCTAACCCTTCTTCTTTTTTAAGTATTGAATGAATACTTTACCTTATTTAGAAATCACATTTATACATGTTATAATTGAAAATATCTAAAACCTATCTTTGACTATTTAATTTTTTGAATTTTATAATTTTATTGTGCCTTCCTTCACTCAGGTATGCACCTCAAGCACCAAGAGCCCTTTGTGTCTTAAATGCAACCTTCACTAAACTGGCTAGATGTGATATTAAATATCCACCAAGATTGTTGGATTATCTGGAAAGAAAAGGATTAACATATTTGAGTTTTTTTCATCGATTTTTTGTTTTAGGTCTTTGGGCGCCATTGTGTTAAAGATCAAAATTGTAAATTTTTTGGATATTTTATTTACTAAAGGAGGACTTGCCTTGAGCACTTTGTATCTGGATGGAAGTTGGGCAATTTTTTAGGGGAATTGATTAACTTTTTTTTTATTGGTAAAGAAATTTTTATTAATAAGAGAAAAAGAAAGAAAGGGTGGCTAAGATAACTACCCAACAACAGCCAACAACAACAAAGACAAAGAAAAACAACTCCTCAAGATTCAACTAGCTCGTCCCATCTAAGCATAAAATCTTCAAGAAGGTTCCTTTGAAATCTTCAAAGCTTTAAACCAATAAAAGATCAACCCCACAATGTCCCCAAGCCCAGCATGAAAGGACTACTCTTTCTCTTCAAACACTCTACTATTTTGCTCTAGCCAAATGTCCCAACACACGGCAAAGGGGTTTAGAGATCAAAGAATCTTTTACTTGTTAGAGCTTCCCTTAAGATGCCAACATTGAAACAGGCTAGAATGGATTGAGGAAAACACCCAGAGAACTTGAATAACGAGAGAAAATGATTCCAGACCTTTGAAGCAAAAGCACTGAATAAGCAAGTGGTTGGCCGATTCCTCATTGGATTTGCATTAGGAACAAAAATTCACAGCAGTTGTGCTCCTATACATGACGATATCCGTAGTAGGAATTTTTTAAGGGCCACTTTCCACACAAAGAAGAGATTTTTGAAAGAACTTTCGGGCCCCATATTGCAAAGTGAGGAAAAGAAGAGAAGTTATTGGGGCCCAAGGAAGCATAAAAAGACCGAACAGAGAAATCACCATCTTTACTACCTTCCAACCACGCGAATCATGCGATGAGTAGTCCAAATTTGTGTTGGGCAAACACTCCATAGGATGGGCCACCTCTTGAATCTCTCAGTCATTTAGGCTCCTTCTAAAACCAAGATCCCAAGAAACATGATCTCCAGATGGGACCACGAGATTTCTCACAAGCTCATTTTACTTACGAGAAAGTGAAAAGAGATTCAGAAATCGGGATCTCAGAGGCAATACTCCACACTAACGATCGTCCCAAAATCTAACCCTATTCTACATCCAATCCTAAAAACGATCCTCTTACGGAACTCCGGCAAAACCCTTTAAATCCCTTTCCAAATAACCACCCATAAGGGGAAGACACCACCCCACTCTCCCAACAGCAGATATTTACAAGAATACAACATACCATGCAGAACTCCCATTGGCATGTGTACATAGCTATAGAACTAGTTACACAACAATTAAAGCAACAAAGCATTATCCCAAAGATTTGAGGTCATTGAAACGAATATTGTTCCTCCAGTACATTCTGTCCACAGCCAAGTCTCTTGTTACCAACTGAACTAGGTAATATTATGAAGAAAGAAAAAGATATAGGAGAGCATGTGAATAACATAATAGCTACAGAAAAAATGTGGCCCAACATCATAAATCATAAATGAACAGAAAGAAATTGCTTCTGATTCTTCATATGTAACATAATTTGATCTTAAAATCATCAAGAGAAATTTCCTCACTAGCAATTGATATAAGTGCACCACGTTTAAATAAAATTAGTGCATGGTTGCAAGCATACATTTGGTAATCAGTTACTACCATGTCAACAACTTTTATAGACAAAAAATAAAACTTAACCCTCCTTATGTACATGAATCAAGTGAATACTGAAATTAAATATGAATATAAACACAGTTAAGTCAACAAATTAGATGAAGAGAGCCAACGGATCAAGAACGTACTCTTCGTTGCCATGTTTTTTACTTCTAGCATCTCAGCGTGAGCTTCCGCAACTTCAATTTTCATATTCGAAATAAGTTTATCGTGCTCAACAATAGAAAGTGGAGCATCATTTTTCAGGACAGCATTTGCTATCTCATCCTTCATCTTTTGCTTTAAGGATTTCTCCTGTACAAAATTTCAGTTTAAGAAGAAACACTAAGAAATCAATATTAATTTTATGCTCATAAGATTTGTTACCTTGTCTTTTGTAGCAACTAATTTTCCTTTTAATTCCTTCTTTCTTTCAACATATTCTGAATTTTGTCTCTCAATCCAACTTCGTATTTCTCTGAAAAGTGGGTGAAATATTTTGTGAACTATCTGGAAAGAGGTTAATTGGGAAAAGAAATTATGCAACATAAGCAGCCTTTATCACTTACGGGGTACTAAGAGCTTCATCGCATAGAAAATTCAAGAGTCTAAGCTTTGTTGAGAAGTCAAGCTTGTCGTATCCATCAACACCTTCATCAAAACACTTCAAAGAAAAATCCTCCAATTCCCACTGGGACTCAGATAAGCATTTTCCAAGGGCTTGCAACCATGAATTTTCGTTGCTTGGACTTAAAAGGTGTCTAAAAGAAGGAAAAAATATAAATCTTATAAGCTCATAGAATCTTATAAGCCAGAAAATCACATGGGAAAAGAAATATACTCTACTCCAGAGCCCTTTTGCATCAAAGACAGCAATTGGAAATGAAACTGAACGATCGAAGAATTCTGTCCTCGACAACGTAAGCGACCACATGTTAATTCTCGAAGAACAGATTCAGGTAGGCCTTCCTTCAAATTAAAGACCTAGAAAGTAACAAAACATTTTAAAATGGAAATCCACCTCATATAACAGAGAGAAAAAAAACCATGCGTTTTTTAAATCAAGAAAAATAACTCAGAACAGCAAATTTAACAATTTCTGAAACTTTTGGCTAGTAATCATTAATAGAAATCATTGAAATTGCAAAGCCAAAGGCCCTTGCCACTAAGGATAAAAAAAATAATCTTTCTACCAAGCACAGTGAAACCAAAATCAGTAACATAATACTAGAATCTGAACAAAGTTGACCATTTTATCTTAAAAATTGGAAATACATAAGGTCTTTCAAGTGAAACATCAAACCTTCCTTTCAATTTCAAACCCAAAGCTAAATGTAACCAAAGTTATAATTACCTGTCCAAACGCCTTGCAGAATTCTAGAAATTGCAAGGCATACCCAACATCTTCAGCACGTAAATCAATGCCAACCACTGTTGTGAGATCAATCCCCTGAGGCAATGGAATATGGGCTTCAGGAACCTCATCATCACAAGCTGGCATTAATGAGTTATTCTCTTCATCTATCCCTTCTTCTTTGTTAATAAGATCTGGATAGATTTTATCTGAAATCTGCATTGGTAGATCCGTCTTCTCTAGCGGACTTGACATAAGCTCTGCTACTACCAATTCCTGTTAGAAACAAGTATAAATTTAGAATATAAAAAAAAAAGGTGAAACATAACAAGCCCATCAATAAAACACTTAAAGTGGGAAATCAATCAAACCTTGCTAGAAGCAGATGGATTTTTCTGTGAAGCACTCACATCCTTTGCAGCCATCAAAGAGATCAAATCTTGAGGACCCTTCACAATTAGCATTTCAGAAACTGAAGAAAACCCAGTTGCCCTTGCAGTATGAACAAGAGGCCCAATAGGTTGGCTCCCTTTTTTCTTCCTATAAAACAGATTATTTTTTTTTTTTCTTTTTTAACATTCTCAATAAATTTTTCCCATTTTGAAAAAGTAAATAAATAATCAAAATGTACAAACTATTTTTCATGCAAACCACCAAACCAAATCAAACCCAAAACTTTAAATTGGAAAAAATAAACACTTACATGCAGCAACTACAATTGCAAATGTCTCTACACTTAGGGCATTTCCAATCATCCAACAGAGCAACCTCTTCTGCTTTCTCTCCATATCTGTTCAACGCCAACCCAACCCAAATCAAACTATAAGAGAATTTTTTTATTTTTTTTTAAATAACCATAATCAAAAATTGTATAAAATAAGGATCTAAACCTGTTGAAGAGACACTTTGTACAGAATCTAATAGTGCAAGGTTTCTTATTTCTCTGATTCTTGCAAGACTCGAACTTTGTTTTTCTTTGCCGACACTGTAACAGACAACCCAAACAAAATCCCAAAAAAAAAAAAATTCGAAAATAAGCTCACTTGAGAGAATCATTTAATTGAAACAAGATTTGGGTTTTTTTAGGGGATAATTTCAATTAACCTGGTGACAATATTTGCCTTTGTCAACCTCTGAAGATTGAGTGTTCTTCGAAGGTGAAGACGAAGATGGGAGAATTGGGGGTTGTTGAGAAGAATCTGGTTTGATGCTCTCCATCTCTTGCTCTTCGTTCTGGATGTCGGTGTTGGGTTTCGATGGAGGGTTTCGGGATACAGCCATTTTAGTAAAGGGTTTGAGAGATATATTCTGTTGATGTTTCTCTGGGTTTTCGGTTATTTTCAGGAGAATTAGCTGTCTGAGTCTCGAGAAACGAGAGAGGAGTTAATATTTGATTAATTTCCTTTTTCGCCATTCTTTCCTTATTTGTTTGGCGGGAAATACGAAAAAAAACTAGAAAAAGTAATGAAAAACGGTGTAAAATTTAAGGGGTTTTTCATTCCCCACCTATCGTCCGGGCAGGCCTCATGTTAGCAATCTCTCGTTAAATTCTGGAAAATTTTGTATTTTTTCTTAAAGTATTATTTTCCGGATAATTGAACCATTCTGAATAATTCAAGGATTTTAAGTTTGAAAAAAATAAATATATTTTTTTTATTATAATTTTTTATAAAAACTAAAAAAATATTGTTATAACTTGTGGTATGTTGCAAAGTATAAACTTGTAAGTTTGACGTGTAACTCAAGTCAACTTTGAAGGAATTGTTTCAAAATTTTGGAAGAATACACCATCCTACATGATAAATATCCCTTCTATCTTTAAAAAAATAATAACATATAACCTTAATTTTTAAATTAATGATTCATCCCTCGACTTTAGTCTTCTTTTAAAAATCAATGGAACAATAACTTTAATATACTCATTATCACCACCACCACCATCATTAACATCACCAATTTCATTATCACCATCACTATCATATAGCCGAATTTTTTAAATAAAATGGTTAATACATGTATGAAACATTTATATTTTTCATTTATCGAATTTTAGATCGGATTTTTACAATCAAAAATCGAATAGAACTCGAATTTTTCACGAATCGAATTTTTGTCATATTCCAAATTGCTAACAAGGGGCAGGCCTATTTGTTGCATTTTTATTACAAAAACACCCTTACTTTGTAAAGTGTGTTAGTCAACCACCCCTAAAGTCGATCTCATATCATTGTAAATAATTAAACTCTTATAATATCCTCAATTCTTTAAATTAATATTAGTTATATCCTCTTACTTCTAGACGTTAATTCCAACCCTAAATATGAAGAGGATATAATTAATATTTAATTAAAAGAATTGAAGGTATTATTGATATTTAATCATTTACAATGATGTAGATCTCACTCTAAAATTTGTTAAGTAAGCAAAACACTTTTCCTATAAAGAAAACTTTCCTGATTGCATCACCTCATTGCACCCAAAAACTTGATCCGAACTCACAAGGTTGTAAAAGACAAAATTGTAAGAACTCGAAAAAAATTAAAAATAATAATTTTCATTGTTGAATTTTAATTTGAGAATTTGATAGCCTTCCATTTCTCAACACCTTGCATCAATTTAAAAAAAAAAATTTGTTTTTTAGTTTTAGTTTTTCCATGAAATCTAAAAGGCTGAGATATTGGATTTTAATAATCCACGTGGACTCAATGACCCTTAGTAAGATTTAAAAAATCCTACTAACTTGTTCAATTTCTTGTTATCCAACAAATCTTGGGATGGGACCCACATCATTTTGAAATATTAAATACATGTAATACCTTCCTTATTTCTTTCAGAATTAATTGCCTAGAGAAAAGTTAATATTTGATTAACTTCCTTTTTAGCAATTCTTTCCATATTTGTTTAGTATGAACCACGAAAAAGACAAAAAAAAAAAGTAATGAAAAATGATATAAATTATTAAATAATTTCAAAATAAAATTCAAATTTTTGTGATTTATTTTTTTTATTTTTCTTAAATTAGATTTTGGGGATTTTTGTGTATATACGATTTAATCCCACATTGCTCACAAGTGAAAAAGAGGTGTACCTTATAAGAAGAAGTTAACATAGTTTGTTGTATTTGTGTCACACATTTAAGGTTTTGATCTGGTGCTTCAAGGTGGTGCGAAGCACCACTTGCGCACTTGCAAACACAAGTGTATCATGCAAAAGGGCCATTAGGCGTTTAGGGCACATTATACTCTTTGAGGCGCACTTTGCACGTACGCATCGTCGCAAGGAGTTCGGGAACCTTAAATCGATAGATTATGATGGATCAAAATAGTACCTGATCGAAAACTATTTCGTGTGTTAGATCAAATTAGTACCCAATCAGAATCAATTAGGTGTGTTGATTCATGATTAATATCCGATCAAGATTAGTCAAATTTGTTAGATCAAGTGGTAACTGATTAGACGTGATCAAAACCTTTGATAAGGTACGATCTGGATCGTTAGATCTAAGATCAGACTCAATCCAATAGCTATTAAACCAAAAGACATCATGGTTCTTGGTCAACATACATAAAAATGTCTATAAAAAGCCAATTAAAAATAAAATTTATTCACTAAAATTTTTTATGTTTTCCTTTTTCTAAGCTTAAGTATATGGTATCGTCAATTTCTAATTTTTCGATTGTTCTAGATTAAATCGGATGTATATATTTTGATTTAATAATTTGAGTGTAAACTTTTCTATATCCTAAAGGCATTTGTTCGTTGACCCTTTGTGTACAATGGTTCTAACCAGTAAGAGGGAATATTTTTGTAAAAGATATTGAATCTGATTTGAGCTGTGAAGTCCTCAAAAATCTCCTTCATCAAATCCTTTCAGTTCACCAAGTAATTTTCCAACAGTTTTAAACAAATATCTTTCCAATTCGATGGAGGCTTCAATTTTTGATTCTCTCCAAGTTACAAATCAAGATTTGTCTCGCCTTAACCATTTCGATGGCAACACTTCACTCGATGGCAAGAAATAGTGTTGTTCTTCCTCACTACTTTGAACATTACATATGTTCTAGAAGATGATTAAAATGTCATTCATGATATTACTCCAGAAAACGGCACTAAATTAGAAGAGAGGCACAAGAAATAAAAAGCGGACGACTTTCTGTGCAAAAATCATACTCTCAATGCACTTTCAAACTCGATTTATGATATCCATCGTACTGCCAACTCGACCAAGAAATTGTGGAAAACTTTGAAGAATAATTACAAAATTGAAGAGGCAAGTAACCAAAAAAAAAATTCTAATTAATAATTATTTTGATTTTAAGATGTCTAATAACAAATCGATTTTGTCCCAAATACATGAACTACAATTGATCGTTGAAGATCTTAGAATTGCGAAATTAATCTTCTAGAAGATTTTCAAATGGGGACTATCATTTCTAAGTTTTTCCAATCTTAGAAAGATGACAAGATATGAATGAAACATGAGGAGAAGAAGTACACATTAGAATCTCTACTGCATCACCTTTGTATAAAAGAAGATGCCCGTAATAGGGAACATAAATATGACCAAACAGAGAAAACCCAAATGAACATGGTTGAGGGTAAAGAGCCAAGAAAATTGATTATAAGTTAAAACCTAAGAACTCTGCCTCTTTTAAGAAGAAAGTTGACAAAAATAGTAAGTGTTGATACTGCAATAAGCCTGATCATTATGCACAAGAATATCGACATCAAAATAAGCAATTCAAGAAAGAGACAAATACGATAGTGAATAAAAATGCAATGGTTGCAACTATGTCCTATATTAGCTCACTAGTAAATGTTGTGTCAAATAATAATGGTTGGTGGGTTGACATTGAAGCAACAAAACATTTATGTAATGATAAAAGTTTTTACACAAGTTATGTAACTTATAAAGAAGGTGCAAAAGTGAAGATGGCCAATAATGCATTTTTAGACATTTACGGAGTTGGGTCAATAAAGTTTAAATTCACTTCTAGGAAGACTATCTATATTGTCAATGTCTTTCGTGTTTCAGATATCACCAAGAATCTCATTTTAAGATACATGCTTAACAAATCAGATTTCAAACTTGTGCATGAATCAAATAGATTTATCTTGTCCAAGAATAATGTATTTGTGAGATATGGTTATTCTTGAAAATGTGTGTGTAGACACACCATTTTTGCATCTATCTAATTCGACACTTCATCACCTGGTTACCGTGAATTCCTAATGATGATCGTAAAGAACTCGAAGACTTATGAGTATTGTCCCTAATTCCTTCCGTTTCCACTCTTTTCATCTCCCTTATTTGTTACGACTCGACATAGAAATTTACGCACACTTAGGATCGTTACACCTTACACCCGATTTAGCAAACACGTACGCTTAGGTTCGCTACACAGTTTGATAACCTAGAGACTTCGTTATGCTAGGAAAACATGATTTTGAGACTTAAAAATAATTACGTCAGAACTGAAAGAAACCTCACGTTAAAATTCGTAAAAATCTACAAAAATTTATAAAATGATGAAAATACCCTTTATAAATTTTGAACCTCAGAAAATTCGAAAGTACCTCCATTACACTCAGAACATGATTTCGAATCTAACAAAACCCAAATCGACGAAAACAGAAAAATTTAAGAAAAATCATAAAAATGACTGAAACGCACCTCAATATCCAAATTCAACTTAAAGACCCCGATCCTTAGGAAAATGTAATAGCAATTGAAATCCATTTGAAAATCCAATCTAACTAAAAATAAAACTCAAATTAAAAATTAAACAATTAAAACTAAAAATAAAACTCAAATTAAAAATTAAACTATTCAAAGTCAAACGATTGAAATTAAAAATTAAACAATTAAACATTTAGAATTAAAATCAAACAACCAATCAAATTAAAATTAAAACGTAATCAACAAATTAAATCCAATCAAAAAATTTCAAATCGATCAACCAAAATTCCAATTAACCAATCATCAAAATCAAAGTTAAATCTAATCGACAAATTTAAAATCTGAAATCAAATTCGATCGATAAAATTAAATTGAAATTAAATCTTAACTAAATAATTAAAATTAAAATTTGAAATAAAATACAAACTCAAATTTAAATTAAAAGAGAAATTTTAAGTACCAAATCAAAATCAAAATGTCGATGAAATCCCGTTAAAAATCAACCCAAAACGAAAATCCTCAACCAATAACTCGACAACAAGAGACCACTAACAAACTTCGAGTAGCATGGGATCGTTTCACCATCATTCTCCAAAAAGAAATATAAAAAAAAAAGAAATAATATTTTCAAAGAATAAA